>NW_017729032.1:25593095-25603404 GCF_001723915.1 Gavialis gangeticus
GAAAAGGCTGCCCTGTCACCTGGGACAGGCGATGGGCACAGGGTGCGCCCAGCACCTGAGAAAATTGCTGCTGCTACCTAACCCAGGCAGCAGTGGCAGCTTCCCCTCATCTGTCACACAGATCTGGGGGAGTCCAGCACAGCTCAGCAGCTGTCCCGGGGGCATGAGCCCCCAGATCGGTGCCCCGGATAAGAGGAGGCTGCCCTGTCACTTGGGACAAGTGACAGCAGCAATTTTCTCTGGTGCTGGGGGTAGCCTGCACCCAGCAGAGGTCCCAGGTGACAGGGCAGCCTCCTCTCATCCGGGTGCACATCCAGGGGCTCACAACACTAAGACTCCTCCCAGGGGTGCGAGCCCCCAGATCTGCATGCTGGATGAGAGGAGACAGCAATTTTCTCCAGTGCTGGGTACAACCCACACCCACCCCAGTCCCAGGTGACAGGCCAGCCTTCTCTCATCCAGGGCACAGATCCGGTGGCTCGCACTCCTGGGAGGGCTTCTGGGCTGGACCCGACTCTTCCCAGGGGTGTGGGCCCCCGGATCTGTGTGCCGGATGACAGGAGGCTGCCACTCCTGCCTAGGACCAGTGCTGAAGCCAAGTAAGCCTGGCTTCGAAACTCAAAATATTTCATAACTTTTGAAATGTTTCGACTGCTCTCGTTTAGTTTTGAAGCTGTTTTAAAGCCTTTTATTTTATTTCAGTTTAACTGTTTTGAGCTTGAAACGTGTCAAAACAGCTTTGACATGAAACACCCAGCAAAATTTTGCATAGCCCTAGAGGCTATGGGGGAAAGTACTTTGTCTAAATCCTTAGCTTAGTATGTAAGAGGATATAACTGGGGGTATCACAGAGATTTAGAGAAAAAAATGTACATTTGAGATATTTCATTAAGAAATTCATTCTAATAGATAATAGAAGTGGTAGAAACCCCATTACTTAATACCTTTTTAAAACCAGGTTAGACAAAGCACTAAAAATCAAATTTTCTGATATTCTTCCATTTCTGACTTACAATGTCATTTGAACTGTCTGCATAGGTAGAGAATACCAAGAAGAGTAGGTTTTCTAGGACTACCTTACATTTAGAGCAACTCTTCTGTATGAAGCTTGAAAGTGCAGAAGGTTGTGGAACTGGAAAATAATGAATGAATTAATATTTTTAGATCTAAAAATTGGCAGGGTTTTAACAGTCTGCCCTTTTCTTTCTCAACTAACTAAAGAACAAGGAACATTTGAACATCCTCTCTGGCAAGTTTGTCATCCTCTACAATTATGAAATGGCAGAAGAAAGAAACAGAGCCAACTGGGTTTTTAGTTAACATTACTAGCTTTGCATTGTATTGAAACAAAATGGGTGGATTACCATGCTACAGAGTTGGACAAAATTAAAAATAAAACAAATAGATTTTACCTTGTAGTTAGCAATCTAGTCTCCCCTTCCCCACAGTAAAAGAATAATGCTAACTCTGTCTATCCAATGTATATTAAGGACTAGAAAACCATTGTTGAGCTTTAAACCATGTTTTAAACACTGGATCCCCTTCTTTTCATGATTAAACCCAAGCCATATCTTATTTCAGTCAGACTGATAACTCCAAAGGAACATTGTAACAACCTCAGATGACTTGGGTGACTCAACTTGGGCTAGATAAGGACATTACACTTTTACCAGACTAAGTGATTCACACCCAGTCTAAACCACACCCCAAAACTTTCACAGATCTGAGTCAGCCCTGCCTCTTGCCAGCCATAGGAGTCAGCCATAGGAGTCATCTGTGTCCTGGAACAAACCGTGTCATGGAGCACCCCATGATGTACACACAGACCAGAAACTGAGCCCAGGAAAACCCCTGCAAGTGGGCACTGCCCCATGGAGCCCGACTGGGAAAAGGAGAGCATTCCCCAGTCATCTGCCATGTCATCTGTCAGCCACAGGCATCATTCAGCTGCAGACAGGCAGCTTGGGGGTGGGGGGAATGCTTGCCCTTGCCCAGCAGTTCGGTTGGGCTCTGTGGGCCTGTGCCGCAACATGGGTGTTCTCCTGGGTTCAGTGTCAGGTGTGTGTGTACATCGTCGGGATGGTTTGTGGTGGAGTTCAGGCAAGGATACAAATTTCTACCTTCCCAAGTGAGAAGCTGTGCTTGGCAGTCTCTGGTAGCCTGGGGAGCCCATGAAGCCTGCTGGGAGGTGTGCAGGAGTGCCTCCAACCTGCTGGCGTTGGGTACCCTGAGTGCCCCCCCCCACCAAAGGGAGAATATGTGTTCTTCTCACTGTCGACCTATACCACTTACAGATACTGCATAATGTAGATCGAGTCCACCTCGGGCTTTTTAGAACCTCTGTACTTAGCCTTAATTTACAAGGCAAAAATAATCCATGTACTAAAAGAGGGAGAAATAGTCATCTTAATCTTGTAGAAAATAAAACAGTAGTGTTGTACTATCGGCATTATAGTTTACATACTCTGTAAAAAGCATCCCTGATTTTAATTGATCATAAATTCTTCACACGCGGTCCAAATGAAATGCAGCTACCTGCTGAAGTTGAAGACAGACAAATTGGAAAATCAGTATGCATTCCACCAAAAAAAAAAAAAAAGGGTTAGGGAAGAAAGGTGAATAAGTATGTTGCCAAGCTACCCTTCTGATCTTCAAAGGTGAGAAGATCTTTTAAGGTCCAGGTAGAACATATGGAACCTTGGGCCTTAGCTTTAAAGGGGGGTTAACACTAAATGCCTTGAACACAGTTTAACTACCAGGTGTAGATTAATGCATGGTGGCATTTGACCGTGTCTAGTTAGTATGGGGATTTGAAAAGTAACATTTAGACCTTTAAGCCTTCCATTAAGAATACCAGAGATGTCATAGTGGGTCAGTCCTAGTTCAATATTCTTCATCTCACAATGGCACAGAGCAAATGCTAAAGATAAGTATATTTATGCAGGGACTATCCAGACTGAGCTATCCTCTTCCATCTTCTCTTACAGTTTCTAGTATGATATTTTCTGATTTGCCAGGCTGTCTTATACTATGGTATACAGGGGATGACTCTGTGGATGTTCCAGGGCTAAAGCGCCCACCAAAAAAATATCAGTGGGTGCTCAGCACCCATGAGCCATGGCCATTTTGTGCTTGCAGATATTCAAAGAAAAAGAATATGTTGGGAAAAAAAAAAAGCAGCAGTAGCAGAGCATTGCTTCAACCTGGCTCTGCAATGTCTGTAAAGATTGGGCGCTTCAGTGAGACTTCTTGGTGTGTTTAGCTAAAGCTTTTCCAATCAGCTATTAGATAAAAGCACCAAAAAAGCCCCACTAAAGCATCCGATCTGTACAGACACTGCAGAGCCAGGTTGAAGTAACATGCTGCCCTTTCTGGGCATGTGTGGGGTTCAGCATGGAAATGCACTGAGTTTAAAGTAAAGCGACAGGGGGTTTTTTGAGTTTTGTTTGTTTTTTGTCTGCAAGCACCCAACAGCAAAAACCAAAATCAGTGCCTACAGGAGGTGTTCTGTATCTTTACTACTCATCCCCCTCCCCAAATGACTTGAGGTGAAATTGTTTTGTGGTCAAATGATGCTGTTGTTCCATATTGTCACGTGTCACACTAGAGAACACCATGGTAAGAATGGGTATGAAAATAATGTTTAATTAAACTGGAGGGGGAGCTAGTGAAAATATTGTAATATACCCAACTTTGAAGTAGTGTATTTGATTTTACTGATTGAAATGTTTGTGTAGAACATTTTTAATAAACACTGATTTGTAGCGAAAACTGTTAGATGCGGCATTATCAAAACAACATTTTGGAAGTTTGTTTAACTTTTCCTATGAGTTCTGAAAACTCAGAAATCCAGTACAATATTATTACAGCCTTTTCTTTTGATTTTAATATTGAAACTTTTTTTTTTCAAAGTAGTCTTGATTTTAATTGTGAAATAATTGAAATCCAAACAAAATATTATGTTTGATCCCACGTGATTCTTTGAAGTTCTTAAAGTCCTCAAAAACTTAAATGTTTGTTTTGCCTAAAGCCCTAGTGTTGCCACTGAAGCATCTTCCTCTTCAACACCTCCCACCCTCAATTAGTTTGTTTAGCTCTACTTTGCCAAGTACATTCAGTAGCAAATGGTTGTGTATTTCAGCCCTCAAGCAGAATTTTTTTTAGATGTAAGAGGAATATATCTGTCTTTATGCTCTCAATCCATTTTTGAGATTTCCTTTTCTAAGCTAACGCTCATACTGAAAATCATGGCCCTAATGCTTGTGTAGGTCACTGTTTTGATTTCTTTAGAGGGAACTGAATGAAATACAATTTAGGCATGAAAGAAGTATGAATGAATAGAAGAAGCTTGATTACTATCAAACATGTCTTAGTTCCTGTCAAAACTCTAGTTCATAATCTACACTGCTACTTCTAATATTACATGCTGCCTTTCAAGAAAACACATTATTCAAGCACTTTTTCATTAAAAATAGAGAAGTGATAAAAAAAATAGTGACATTTTACCATCTTGGCAGCTGACATCCTAACAATACAGGCAACATAATCACTGATCCTTAAATGCTAGGTGTGGAAGTACTTTGCTGTGAGTATTGTAGACTATAATATTTATATTGATAGAAAATGAATAAAATACCCAAGCTTTTACAGGAACCATTAATTTCAGTAATTTCTAATACAGTTCTGACAACTTTTATTTTTATTTTTAAAATGTTTTGAAACTTTAACAGGTATGACTCTTCTTAAGAAAACAATGGGCTCAATTACATACCATAGGAATAATTTTCTCTACATGTGTTAGTGTCCATAAAAACCATCCTACCTCAACTTGATGTCACTTGTGTAATACTGGCAGGATCCATTGATGGCATTTTTTTACATATAAATCCATCTTTTTATTCATATGTGATTTTAGAAATGTGGACATAAAAGCATTTTCTTGTTAGTTGTCAGTAATGTACCCACATTAAAATTGCCCCCCAAAGCTGGCATTTAACAGTTTTTATTTATAAATCCATTATAATCAGCCCCAGGAAGATGCTTCAGGCAATGAATACCCAATGTCTGGAGAACATTTCTCATGGCACTACAGTGTTTCAGCCTACAGAATCATGATTTATGCCACCTGACTTGTACAGTATTGCTGCAAGATGTACTGCATGTTAGCCGATATTTTCTAGCAAGTGAACAAACTTTGCTAGAAGATTGCATTTGCATGTATTGTTCTGCATTAAGAGAATTCTTCTAACTTTTGTTTCATTGTATGGCAAAGTAACACCAGAAGAGACGATATAAAATTATGGTTGCAAGGTTCTGGGGGTTTTTTGTTTTTGCATTTGTTTGTTTTTTAAGTCATGTTCATTGCTTCTGTTTTTAATATTGGAAGAACAAGCATGTTCTATGGTCGTCATTCTCAATAAAGCTTACGATCTTTTGTCCCCTTCAGCCTCCTGTCAGTTTTATGTAGTTTTGAAAAATCCTTAGGTCTTAAATAATTCACCCTCCATTCTGTAGTGATAGTGTAACTTGCTTTTCTGAGAAACATAGGGTCATATCCTGTCTTGAGTTAACGGCTTTATAATCTCCTTGAGAGTAGTGAAGTTCATGTAGATGTTTCAGAGTTCAAAATATGGTCTGGCATATAAGAATACAGAATACAAATTAGAGGTTAAATTTGATCACACCATTCACAATTTTTTTGCAGCTTCCTAAACATTTTACTTTGAAAAATCTGAATCCTTCCATGTTACATTTTTGGGGTTTTTTTTTGTTTTTTTGCATGTGTTACTCCCCAGGTCATCTATATAGTCCTACTAGAAAAAACGACCTCCTTATAATGACCAGTACAAGGTGACTGAATCCTCACTGCCTTGTCCAAAGTAATTCAGAAAAGTTTATTCCTCTGCCCACTTCCCTCATCCTAGGGTTAGTTGACAACTCAGTATCCTAAAGTATTTGTGACTTCATAGGAGTAATCCTCAGTTATAGGTCAAAATGTTAATCCATAATGAATGTCATGGCCCAATTCAAAATACTAAGGTAATTGTAACTTTTTTACCTATGTAGCTCGGGTGTACTTGGCTGTGTACCCTCTTCTCCAGTTAAAGTGAGACGCTGGCAGAACAAGTGTGTTGTGGGGGAAAACTGCTGGCTGCACGCAGCTTCCTTCCTTCCCCTATAGAGAGTCAAACCAGGACACTATATAACTTAACTATATACAAGTTAATTAATATTTACAAAACATTAAGAAATAAATATGTATATAAACACAAATCTATTTATACATTTACATATTCTATAAGACTATTACCCTATTCTCTCTATATACATATACACATCCCTAAGGAAAACAGGTGAATCAAAGATAAATAGTACAGTGGAGGAGCCCAGCCAGACCTCACTAAAAGTAACACACTCTAACTTCTATCATATTATAAATTTACAAATATAACAATACACAAAATATAGCATTCAATATTGAAGTCCATTTGAATGAAACTTCACATAAACATTGAATACTCAAGTACTAACATATACACTTCTATACCTCCATTTTAAACAAATACTCAGCCCCACAAGATTAAACTAATATTTTAATATAAATGACACAATCTTAAACTCTATCAATGCACAGCTACATAACTATAATCATACAGAATATAAGGCACAGCAACTTGAACTCAAGTTAACTTTACAAGGATACCAAGGCTCAGGCTGCTCTGGAGCCTTGGCTGCGTTCCTGTGGCTGCGAGGGGGAGGGGAAAAGCTCCCCTGGTACCCTCTAGGCTTTCCCCCAGCCCAGCCAAAATGCATTCCTCAAAGCAAAACCTCCAACTTGGGGAGCCCTGTCCCTTTGGGTTTCCCCTTCAACAGTCAGACTCACTGGCCCAGGTGAGTTTCCCCCTCCCCTGTGGGAGTCCTTTTCCCTGGTAACTTGCAACTCCGGGACCTCACTGGAGGGTCCTTGTCTCCTCCAGTGAGTTGCTGCCTCTTGCTGAGACTCCAGCTGTCTCTGCCTCCCTCTAGGCCTGGTGACCCAGTGCACCCTGAGGTGTGCACCCAAGGGCTTTACTCCTTTTCTTGGAGTTGGGACCCTGAGCTCCCTTGCGGTGTTCCAGGGTCTTGATTCCAACCAGAGCCCCCTGTGCAAGGTTTCCTCTTTAAATGCCTGGCCTCATGCCAGGGAGACTGTAGATCTGAGCTGCACTGCACCTTCCTGGCCTCATACCAGGGCTGGCAACCTGAGTCCTCTCATAGGGCTCCAAGGTCTTGGCTCATGCACCTCCTGTTCACTGACTGGCTTGGAGTCAAGCTACCCCATGAAGCTCCCAGGATCCTGGTCCCGCTTGGACCCACCAAGCAGCGGCTATGCACCGACTAGCTGGAGACCCAAGTCACTTCAAACAGCTCCCAAAGTCCCATCCTGTGCACAGCTTCTTGGTCCTCAGTGGTGGGGCTGGGATGCAGCCACTCACCGTTCCCCATCCAGCGATGGGAAGGAGTCTTTGGGCTCTTCTGGGGCTGCCACATTTGCCCCACTGGGCTGCTCTCCCCAGCTCTTCTTCAGCCCATTTTCCCTCTTCTCCATCCCTCGCAGCTGTGTCCATGTGCCAGGTACGCTGTTCTTTTATAGCCTCCACAGGCTCCACCCCCAGATTGCCGAGGGACCAATTGGGGTGAGGAGTATAGTCCTCACTCAGGTCCAGGCTCCTTGCCTCAACCTGGGGCAGGGGCAAGGGCAGGGGCAGGGCAGCCTCTTTCTATCACCACCTGATTGGTGGAAATGCTCCACCAATGGCTCAAAGCGCTTTCAAGTCAGAAGCCGGGCTGCTACCAGTATGCCTGTCACACTTGTATCACTCATCCATATTTTGATCCTCAGTTGTATAACCCTTAGGTAGTATGAGATAAAGAATATAGCAGCTTCCCCATTTTTAAGTAAACTTAAGCTTTCTCCCAGAAGTTTACAAATATTTTACCTCTTTCATTGTAGCTGAGGCTGTATTAACTTCAGTTTTTATTTTGAAAATTCTGTGGTCAAGTGTTTTGAGAAAATATCGATCATTGGCATCTGCCCCAGTCTCTGACAATTATACATGGTTAGTTCTGGCAACAGTGGATACTGTTATTGTAGATATTTGCCTGCTATCAATTTTTGCTTTTACCTGATCATCCATATTCAGGAGGAAATTTTAAATCCTACAGATGGATACACCCACTCAAAGCAAACCAAAAACCCTGAAACTTAATCTGTCCCACTAGAATCTCCACATATCTCACTACACAGGAAAGATGCATTCAACTCATTTTTCCTCTCTCCTCTTTTCAGGATTATTAAGCAATATTTTCATTTTAAGCTCTAATTTTCAGTGACTCATAACTTTCTATAAATTGCCATTTAGACTGCAAGGTTGCAAGTTCATTATTAGAGAGGTGATTCCTGCCTCCCTTCCCCAACCTAGAATCATAGGGCAGCAGGGACCCCATAAGGTCATTGTGACAGGGTGCTTATTGCATCTGTCACTTTAAGAGGAGCAAAAGCTCCAGAAACAGCTCAGGCAGCAATTAAGGAAAACACCTGGCTGGGAGTGGGCTAGTCATATGGCATATGTAAGTTCAGGGCCTGAGGTAGGGGAGTAGCCTTATCCCGGCAGCTGATGGGGAAGGAGCTCCTGAGCAGGCTGCTGAAAAAGTGACTCTGGTTTACACCAAGTACTTCTGTGGGTATGCAGCCTTAGGGCTGATGGAGCAGCCAGCATGCAGCCTGTCTATTTTTATGTATCTTCCAGAGATTGTGGGCCTTGGGGTCCACCTAGTTAACTAATAGCTCCCACTGTGTGGGGGCAAAGTTTGAAAGATACAACTGATAAATTTTGTTTTGTTTTTTTCTGGTGGGACAACTAAGGAAGAAAAGGGTAGGAGTGACATGGGGGGTGACAGGTTCAAAATGTGAAAAGAAGTTCTCTGGAGGGGGACACTGAGCAGAGCCCCCTGGGCTGCACCCACCGGTCCTCAAAGGCATCCAAGGAGCCGGTGGATGCCACCCATGGTGCTCTGCCTAGAAATGTGCACAGACAAGTGAGAAGAAAGTGGCCCCACAGTCTCCGGGCACCTTCCTGGCCAGAGCCTCCTTCCTGGTCAAGTACAGGGCCCACTTGGCCAGGGCCAGGAGGAGGTTGACCAGGAGGTCCTGGGACTTGGTGGGGCTATGGATGGGGTGACCAAAAACAAAAAGGTGGGGGGTGAAATTCAACCAGAACCTCAAGCAGGGGTTCTGGAGGTGGAGGTGGAGGTGGAGATGGAGGGACTGCAGCCTGGTGCACTCAAGGCCAGCATGAAGCTTGAGGGCTGGGGAGCAGCTGGCAGTTGTGGACTGGACTAAGGATAGTTAAGAAGGTCCCAGGTGGCCCAAAGAGAAAGCAAGGGCTAGAGGTCTCAGAGAGTAGGTAGGGCCAGAGTTGCCCATTGGTTTTACTGGCCCTGAGCAGGAGCAGGGTTTAGGAAGGTCTGAACGCCAAGAAGGGCTACAGCCAGAGACTTCTGGGGCTGAAAAGCCCATGGGTTTCAGCTGACCTAAGAGCAGGGACAGGGTCTAAGGTGAAGGACCAAAGGCCAGGAGGGCCACAACCAGAAACTGAGGGGACAGAGTGCCCATAGCTCAGGGAAGAAGGGCTGTTGTAAAGATGAAGAGAGACAGGAGCTCATATCCCATATGGGCAGTAGTTTTGATTTGATTAGTATGTATGACATCTTTGAGGCATGAGTGTGGGTATTTGGGAGGACAGATAATTAGCCCTTAAGGCAACGAGCAAAGATGCCTGTGCTCATGCATGAGACCAGGCTTCAGGAGTCCTAGGGCAGCTCCTTTTTTTCTAACAAATAAATATATCAAGGTGTGTCAGGAAAAGAGAAGGAAAAATTGCCCAAACAGAGTGAAGTTAAGCACTGAGCGGGCTCCAGGGGCATCGTGGCAACCCCTGGACTGGGATCCTGTTACAGTCATCTAGTCTAACACCTATTCTAGGCAAGGTCATCCTTGTCCACTGTTTTCCCTGCAACTACAGAGCCAGGTTGGTCAGGCATGACTTGCCCTTGGTGAATCCATGCTGTTCCTGATCATTTTCTTGTCTTCCAAGTGCTTAGAAAAAGATTATTGAGAACCTGCTTCATGATTTTTCGAGGGACTGAGGTAAGGCTGATTGGTCTGTAGTTCCCTGAACCTCCTTCTTCCCTCTCTGTAAAGATGAGCACTATATCTTCATGAGAAGTTCTTAATATGTAACTTAAATTTCCTTTGGTCAATTACAAT
>NW_017729032.1:25608404-25610471 GCF_001723915.1 Gavialis gangeticus
CCTGATCATTTTCTTGTCTTCCAAGTGCTTAGAAAAAGATTATTGAGAACCTGCTTCATGATTTTTCGAGGGACTGAGGTAAGGCTGATTGGTCTGTAGTTCCCTGAACCTCCTTCTTCCCTCTCTGTAAAGATGAGCACTATATCTTCATGAGAAGTTCTTAATATGTAACTTAAATTTCCTTTGGTCAATTACAATTATTGTTGCTTGTCCTGTCTCCTGTGGCTACAGAGCTTAATGCTATGCTCTCTGTTCATCTTCCATGTACCTACCCTACAGGTATTTCAGGTGGTTGAAGGTTGTTATCAAATCTTGCCTTCCCCTCCCTCTGCCCCACCAGCCTTCTCTTCTCCAGACTTAATAGTCCTTTCAGCCTTTTTCTTATGTCACATTTTCTAGGCCCCTAAACTTTACTTCTTTCTTTCTTTCTTTATTTTTGCTCTCCAGAGGAGTATTATTTGTCCACATTTTTCTTGAATTGTGAGATCTAAAACTGGACACAGTGCTCCAGGTGAGGCTTAACTAGTGCTAAAAATAGTGTTAGAATGTCTTCCATTGATTTACAGGTGTTGTACCTACTTTATATAACCAAGCACACTATTGGCCTTTTTTCCAGTAAGAGCATATTGTTGGTTCATATTCAGCTATTGATCCACTGTTGCACCCTGTTTCCAAGTCCTTTTCTGCAGTATGGTAGCCTAACCAGTCCTTTCCTAGTCTGTATTTGTGCATGTGATTGTTCTGTCCCAAGTGCAGAACTTTGCACTTGCCTTTACCTGATTTCAGACTGTTTTTCTAGTTTATCCAGGTTATTCTGAGTGCTAGCCCTACCTCCAAGGCAGCTGCACCCCACTTGGTTTTGTCAGTAGATTTGCTGAGTGTGTATGCCATCCCATCCTTCAAATGGTTAATGAAGATAGTAAACAATAACAGGCCCAGGATAGACCCTTGACCCTCGACGAACCTCACTTGATATCTCCCTGCAACTAGACATTAAGCTATTGATGACTGTTTGTTGAAGAATCATAATGATCCAATCCATTCAGGTACTTTGTATTTTTCAAGGAGAGAATGAATCGTGGCCTAAATCACTAAGAATGTACTGAGAATAGACTTGTAGAGCTCAAGCCTGCATGATGCTGCTGAGCACTTCTTTGAGATGTGAACTGAGGGTTCTTGGCAACACATTCAAGTTATCCAGGACCTTTGCTTTGCAACAGGGAAACTTGTGGAAAATGTACTTGACAACTTGGTAACTTGAAGAAAATACACTTTCCACAAGACCTACCTATAATATACAGATATTAGCCTATATGTATTTTGGCCTGTCTTTCATTGACAGAGGGTAAGGACTGAAGGGTGTAAGAGGAAGAAGTAGGGGAGAAAATGCAGTTCCATTTCCTAGAGTTGTTGCAGACCATGAAGAATTCTGAGAAGACATCCACACCTGTGTGTCACATAGCTCCTCTTAGGGGTAAATCCTCTGTAATAGGGAGCCATGGAGGAGCAGCAGCCAATCAATTTGCAATGTAATCCTTGCCATGGAGCACACAAGAGCTGTGTGAGATAATGTCACCAATTAGCTTTGGTAGGAGACTGTCAGCTGCTTCTACTACTGGTGCCTAGCCTGTATGGAGAACATTTCATGGCTTACTCCTGGTGGAAGCCATGTGTGTGAAATCTCTTGTATGCAGACTTGGCACAAGGGAAAGAATGTGGTGGGGGAAAGAAACACAAATCTATTCTGCTCCTTCTGATTAAATGGTATGTTTTCTGTAGCCTTTAATAGATGTTTCATCTTTTGTTATGATAAGGGGATTAAATCCTGAAGGTCAACATTAAAGTATGTTCTTACAACATTAAGGTCATTAAAGAAACTGAAGATAGGCAACTGATTTCCACAAATCATATTGGTTTCAATGAGAATTTAGATGTAATTTTGTTTTCCTTGAAATAAAAAAGAGAATCAGTAGTCATTTTGAATCCCTTATTCATATTAATTGTCACTACATCCTGAAGTGGCCAACTCCAATATAGTTTCATAGTTTCTAGGGTCGGAAGGGACCT
>NW_017729032.1:25610675-25615715 GCF_001723915.1 Gavialis gangeticus
GGTAACAACATTTTGTTTCTGATGGCTACATTTCTTTTTTTCTTTCTTTTTAGTTGCAAATGATAGTGCATTATGAGAGTCCCCTTTCTGAAGGGATGCATTTAGGTCTCCATACTAATGTCACTGGAGATTAAGCAAAAAGTTAATTGAGGTAATATTCAGTGCTCCAACTGGAACTGATAACAGCTATGGGCAGAATGGTTTTGCTGGTAGTTGGAGGCTCTTTACATCCTTCTTTTTCCCTGCAGACAGAGGAAAAACAGGTATATCTCCAAACTTGCAAACCTGCATTTTTATTTCTATACTGGGACTGGTTTACACACCTACAGGTTCACGCATACACATACCGGTTCACACATACAGGTTCACCAAATTTAAGGCATTTTTTTTCTGTTGTTGTTTTAACTCATTTTGTTGAATTAGTGAGAGTGGCTTTTTGGACACTCTTAAATGAGTTTAAATCCACCCTTATTGGATTAGCTCATGACAGTACATTTTCAAGCTAAACTACCATAAGCATTTTTAAACTATTCACAAGAGTTTGTATGAGTTTAAGTAAATTGGCTTAAGAACTGATTTTAGTTTACGCCAGTTCAACTTCTTTGGATTGAGAAGCATTAAGTTAGTAGTATTTAAGCTGGAATCCATCTGCTCCAAGGGAACTTCCACAAGCTCAATAAAAGCAAAAACCAAAAGAAAAAAGCTTTTTATTTTAGTAATATAAAATATGAGTTATTCAAAACAGATTTTTTTTCAAATCACTAAGTCAACTGACATTACAAAAATTTACAGAAAATGTGCAATGTAGAAAGACGGTGGCAAATAACAATACTGTTGTAAGTCTTAATGATAAGTCAGGTTTACAACTGCCACACAGGTATCCAGAAGGTGATGCGCATGTCCATGAGCTGTCTTTAATTAAAATTGCTCCGGAAGGAAAATGCTGAGCAATATCATCCTTTCTCCTGTTTTAGCTGCTGTGGTTCCCCTGCTTCACCTGTGTCAGGTTTGACGGGAGTCTTATGTAGAGTTTAGATAATGATTTAGATAAAGATGATCCTGCCTCGGGCAGGAAGTTGGACTAGATGACCTCTGGAGGTCCCTTCCAACCCTACTTCTCTATGACTCTAACATAGTCTGCTTTTTAAACAATATCCAGTGCTAAATTTACTTTTTTTTTTTTTTCGCAATATTGCAATTTCCCAATGACCTAAAATGTCTAGTAGTGTTCTCTGGTACTTGACTTTCAAAATGAAGTGTGGGTTTAAGTCTGTTCTTTTATGGTGACAAAGTGTTTACTGTAGTTGTTTTTAGTCTTGTTTTTTTTTCCCCCTTCTCTTCTCACGACTAAGCCTTCCTGAATTGCCTACCATTTATCTGTTAACTTCATGGGTCGGATCACTAATGCAGAACTGTGTGAACACTAGTATTCATCATTATCTTCTTAGCCTTTCAACATACAGTACATTTTGGATATGGCGATATATGCATTAGAAGAGTAAAATATTTAGGTTGTTCACACACAAAATTAATTACTGTACATATATAATCCTAGTTTAATTGATTGTTGCTACTATACCAGGTCTCTTTTCTGCCATGAGCAGACTGTATTGCTTTAAAGAAAGAGATTTATTTTTAATCTGCTTGTTTTCTTTATTAACTGGGCAATATAAAAGTCCTATGGGAGGCTTTGTTGACAAGAGTTCTAGACTATTACCTTTTTTCAAGTTTTTCTTTTTTTTTAATAATTGTTTATACCTCTAAACCTAAGTTGACTACAGTAAATTGATATAACTATCAATGAATCTGATCAGAATAACTTTGGAGCTATGTTCTGTTGAGAAAATATTCATCTATGTCAAAGCATTGTGTTGTTCTAAAATTTTAACACCAATGACTAGCCTCCTCCCACCCAAAAATGTCTTTTGTAAGAAAACACAGAAAAATATCTAGCAAATCTGAACACTGCTCTTGGATGCATTTGAATCAGAACTTTTGACTTTTTAAATTTTGAATTTAATCTTTAGGTTTTGGTTCAGTGAGATTATGAAACATTTATACTTTGCCAGAACTAAATATTTAGTTTTCTCCATTAATGTAAGGAGAAAAACAGATGTAGTAGTCTTGTACAAGAATGTAGTAATTTAAATATGGGTAGTTAATCAGGAGGAACATCATGGTTACTTTGGTGTTGCTTATTGGCATAGAGGTTTTTTTTTTTATAAAACTTTGAATCAGAATGATGAGCCCAAAAAAAAAACCCAAAAGAATAAAGGAGTCTTGAAAGCAGTCATTGGTATAAATAAGTCCTTTCAGGCTTTACTCACTGCCATAAAATACACCCTTTTCCCCTATAACATTTCTGCAGTACCACTAAAATGAGCCATCTTGGATATCCAAATTATGTTCACATATACATTTGGTAGTGCTCCATCAAGGGAGCTGCTGCTACTTTGCCTAACAGCAGTAACAACACAACTCTCTCTCCTTATTTGTTTGAATGACAGAGATAAAAACAACTTGGGCACGACTGATGCTATTAATGTTGTTCAAATCTAAAATAGTTGTTGTCAGCTTGGCAGCCATCACTGACACTGCTGTTCTTGAGTTGCTGTGTGTTTTAATACACAGTAGACTAGTGGCAGCAACAAATGGTGTAATAGGTTTTTCTGTCTTGGGATTTTGATCATCTAGGTAAACCTGCAGAGATTCAAATAGTAAGATTCAAAGAAAAGATCTGTGACAAACTCTCTTTTCATTCTTTTCCTGTTTGTGAACGTAGACTTGAAGTGGGGGAAGGGATGGAAGTTGCTGAAGATTAGTTGCCTATTGTGTCATGCCTTTTCTTTTATCTGATGAGGAAAGAAGAGAGCACAGCCATTGTTCAATAAGTTTAAACAATGAGATGGCAAAGGCTACTTCAGCTTTGTGGAATGCTTTCTTCTGCAAACTGCCCCTTGGTGTCCATGATTTAAAAGCAGCATCTCAAGGGAGAGGACTATGACTGGCCTGTTATGAGCACTATCTGGTATCAAGGCATTTTGTACTAGAAGAGAGAATATAAGATAGCAAAACATTCCCACAGATTTATATCAACTTAACTGGCAATCTTCTAGCTGTTCAGCCTCTTGTGACATAACATCTCTGGGGCTGAATGCAATGATCTTTCTTTTCTTTTCACCATAAACATTCAGGGGGACATAAGTGCACAGAGATACATTCACAAAATTACTTATCTGAGTCACGCAACCTGCTATTCTTGCAAGTAAGATAATGAAAATCTAAGATTTTTCCGACCTTTCTATTCAAGTTCTTTATTATGTGTGTTTATTATGTGTATACTTTGTAGTCGGTATCATGTTTTTGTCCTTCATAACAGGGTTGTCAAACATATGGCCTGCACGCCCTGTTGGCCAACACAGACATTTCCTTTGGCCCGTGATGCTTAGGGGCCTGTCAAAATTCAGGTCTACAGGGTCCCATTGGGGACCACTTTTGGTACTGGGGGGCAAGTGATGGTTGTGCCAACAGGCTGCTATCTGTTCTGCTGGTACCAGAATCTGTATCTGACCCAAGAGGAGCCCTATAATCTGGATTTAGCTGGGTGTATGGGACAAATTAGGCGTCCTTGCTTTAGGATTTGGTGGTGGTGACGATCCCTCACAGTCAAGGATTGTCACTCCCTCAGGTCAAGTAAAAGGTTGCAGATGTATCAGTTGATGGCTAAGAAGGCTGATCCTAGAGCTGCAGTAGCATTTTTATTTTCCAGGATACAAATGACATTTTTGTGTTTTGACTGCAATTTTGTATGGGTATTTGTGATTAGTTATTGTGATAGATGTTGGATTTAGTGGGAGAAGCCTGCACGTGATTTGTTTTATGTGCATCAGAAACTGCACAGATCTTGGTGGAGGAGAAACCTGTGTCCACTGGTAAGAAGATCCAAGATGACTGGGGTTACTCTTCTACCGCAGCCTTCATCTGCCTTTGCAGATGTTGAGAAATGTGCCTCCTTCATCTGCCTGTTCCACCATTGAGGTCTTTATTATGTTAGTCTCCTCTTCATCTGATACATCATCTTTGAATTTACTGCCATGGGTAACCATACCAGAAGTACAAAACTCCCAACAGTGTTGCTCTTAGGGTCATCAGTGCATGCAAGCCTTTCTACCCCTCAAGGTGGCAGTCCATGGAGAGAATTAAGGATTAGCTAAATACATAAATTGTACCTGTTTAGTTCTAGTTTACTTAAGTTAACCTTGAGCAATTTTCATTTGAGCTACATTATATATTTCATATTTATTCAAATACAAGCTGAGGTTTTTTTCCCCCAGAAATGATGGGAGGGGGAGCCCCTCATCTTACTATCAAAAACAAGAAAACCTCATTAAATACACTGTCTGTTATTAAACTGCTGCCAAAAGCAGCATGTGCTCAGTAATGGAAACCAATTATGAAGCTAATTTAAAATGCAGGCAATACTGAGTATGAGTATAAAACACATGGCCCATATTGGGCAAACATACTAATGCGACCTACCGCAAAGGAAGGTTAGTGCAACCCATATTGGACCTGGTCCTGGCCATAGGCGATGACCTGGTAAGGGGCCTCCAGGTCCTTGACCACCTGGGTGATGGCGATCATCACTTGCTGGAATTTACCATCCAGCGCAGGGTGTCAAGGGCCAGCAGCAAGGCAGTAGCCCTAGACTTCAAGAGGGCCAGCTTCAATGAGTTGAGGAGATTAGTGGGAGAGGCACTGGGGTTCTTGAGAGCAGGGGAACTCAGTGCCCAAGATGTGTGGTCGTTCCTTAAGGAGACGATACTCCGGGCCCAAGGGGTGACCATCCAAACAAGAAGCAAGGGGGCAAGAGTGCCCGAAAGCCCCCCTGGCTCACCAAGGGCATCCAGGAATGCCTGATTGCCAAAAAGGCAGCGTACAACCGGGGAAAGGGGGGTGCTATCTCCAAAGAGGAGTATACCTCCTCTGCTCGGGCCTGTAGGGGGGCTGTCAGGAAAGCTAAGGCGGACATAGAGCTAG
>NW_017729032.1:25620715-25627692 GCF_001723915.1 Gavialis gangeticus
GCTGGAGTACTGTGTCCAGTTCTGTGCACCCCACTTCAGGAGAGATGTGGACAACATTGAGAGGATCCAGAGGAGGGCCACCTGGATGATCCAGGGACTACAGGGCAGACCCTACAATGAGAGACTGTGAGACCTGAACCTGTTCAGCCGTCACAAGAGAAGGCTGAGGGGGGACCTGGTGACAGTCTATAAACTCACTAGTGGTGGCCAGAAGGGTTTGGGAGAGAACCTGTTTCCCCTAGCGCCCCCTGGCATAACAAGGAATAACGGCCACAAGTATTTGGAGAGTAGGTTTAGATTAGACATCCGTAAGAACTACTTCACAGTTAGGGCGGCTAGGATCTGGAACCAACTTCCAAGGGAAGTGGTGCTGGCTCCTACCCTGGGGGTCTTTAAGAGGAGGCTTGATGTCTACCTAGCTGGGATAATTTGAGCCCAGGTTTTTCTCCTGCCCTGGCAGGGGGTCGGACTTGAAGATCTATAAGGTCCCTTCTGACCCTACTTCTATGATCCTATGATATAAATCAGACATTTGGTAGTGTCCATTGGCACTGTCTCCCTTAGCTCCAACTCTTTTTCTAGTTACGGTGAACCACTAGATTGAATACATTTTTACTTCCATTTACTTCCACAGCTGAGCTGTGCCTTTCTTTCCCCTTTCCAATATTTCTCTTTCTTCACCAGCTTTAAATGTCTGACAAACATCACAAAATGGAGCCCCAAACCATTCAACCAGAATCTCTCTGTTTCCCCCTCTCTTAGCTTGTTGCATATAATTAGTGTGGCCCCACTTCTTCACAAGGTAGAGCCAGATCAAGTTGCCCTGTGCCTCATTTGCATATAACCTTTTGGAGGATTTCAAGACTTGTGACAAGAACACCCAATTCCAGCCATGAGTGAGGGGGGGCTAATTAGCACACATACTGGGCAGTGTTGAGCTGTAGGGTCACCATGGTTTGAAATGCTGTTGACTGTTGAGGCCAAGCCCAATGAACTATACAGTAAATTATGAGCCTTTTGGCTAAAGTTATATATATTTGGTATTAATATCATGCATACTCCAATTGGCTAAGATGAAGTACAGTTTTACCTGCCTGGGTCAAGGCCAGAAAGCCTGAGAAAGGGACTGGAAAGGATGGAGTGAATAGTGTGAAGACAGATTACCTGGAGAGAGTGCTTGCACAGAGAAGGAGAAGGGAAACAGCTGAGAAAGGCTCAAAGAAGAAGGCTTCTAGTAAGTGTTCAGACTCTGTCAATACTGACCTGGACCTTCCAAGCTGGACATGATGTTACTGGATTTCAGACAGCTAGTGCTGCAGAACGTCTTGAAGGTAAACCCTAGAGATCTAGTTGGGCTAGTGGCCTTGCCTGGAGGGCTGGACTGGAACTTTGTGTTCCAGGATCACTGGGGATTTAAGTTTTTCTGGGTGATGTACAAGAGGAAGAGAGAGGATCCAGGACTTCACTTCTTTGACTTTGGAGAGGCAGAGGGTAAACAGGAGCATGTAGTGATGTTTTAAAGATGCTTAACCTGGCAATAAAGGAAGAAGACATAAACAGCTGGCTCATCAAGTACTGTGAAAAGGTGGGTGAGATTGAAAAGGTATGGACCCTGATGGCAGCTATACCGGGGCTTCGCCCTGCTGTGGGGGAAATACAGGAAGCCCTAGGAGAGTGAGACATCTCCCACCAGCAGTAACCCTAGGAGCAAATAGGAGGTTCATGTTTTACCATGGCCAGCCAAAACTAAGCAGGAAATATGGTGAAGAGGGGCACTTATTTTCCGTCTGCTCCTACACCATATGCTCAATAGGTAGGAAGAAGGGCCACATGGCAAAGAATTTTAAGGAGAAAAAGCACTGCAATCTCTGTGGGGAAGAAGGGCACATGTTCTGTTTCTGCCATCAGTCCTTTGCAAACAGAGCAAGGCAACAAAGAAAGGAGGAGAACAAAGAGCAGGAGGAAAGGGAATGAGAGACGTTTGCAGAAGAGGCTTCAGAGCCTGAGGACCATGTGAAAGTATCAGAAGAGGAGGATAAGAATCAGAAGGGGAGCAGGAAGATGAAAATCTAGACCCCCCCCAAGTTGAAAGCTGGGGGAAAGAAGGAAACAAAATGCAGGCAAGGAAAAAGGAGGTAAAGACAGATGTTTGGAGGAAGGCAGAGGTCAGAGAAGGAGGAAAATGAGATGGAATGGCAAGAAATTAGAAGGAAGAGAAGGGAGGAGGAGAAAGCGAGTGAGGGAGATAAAGGATAGAAGGGAAGGAAGCAGAGTCCCAGCTAAGCACCTCCTCCTCGGTATTCTGCTTAAAAGAGATTTTCACCAGCGAGAAGGAGTGGGTGGACAAGTTCCTAGAAGAGTCGGGTCTGGAAGGGTTTGTCAAAGCAATGGATATGAGAATGGACAAGCAAGGAATACAGGAAGAGGATAAGACAGAGAAAAGCCTGTAAAGAAAGAAGCTAACAGACAAACAAAGGTCATCTGAAATCTCAAACCAAAATGTTAATTATAGCTTCTCAAAATATATGGTCTGTACTAAATAAAGACAGATGGAATATGGTTGAAAGGATTGCAGAATACAGGAGAGGGGACTGGGGGAAAGTTACCTTCAAGAGGAGATGCCGCAGGGAAAAGTTACTCGTGACTTGACCTTATATTGATATCAAAGCACTGGACAAATGCTAGAAACAACACTGGGTTTCTTCTTGGACCACTGTATGTTTAGAGCAGAGCTGGAGGAAGGGAAATGCTTGCAGAAAGTAAAGGAATCTGGAAGGTAAACACTAAGCTACTGGAAGAAAAGACCAAAAAAAGTGTGCGTAGGATAGAAAGCACTGAAAGGGTGGATAGAAACAGCAACAGGCTGGTGGGAGTGGGTAAGAGTGCACAAAGAACTACTTTATAAGAGTAGTAGAGAACAAGGAAAAAACCAAAGAAGCACACATGGTGCAATTGTGATGCAAACTACGAAGATTAAATCATCAAAGCACACTGGGATTCAAAATGAAATAAAAAATTGGCTGGGGGAGGCGGAATTGGAACAAGTGTTTAAAGAGCAAGGTAGGAAAAAAGTATTTCTGAAATGAACACAGTGGGTGGTGGGAAAGGAAGAATGGACAGAATACTTCAATAAGATAAGAAGAGGGAAAGAGAAAATATGGTGCCTCCAGGATGAGAAAGGAGAAGAACACACATCTAAAGAAGCCATACTGTAAGTAGTGAAAGATTTCTACCAAGAACTATACAGAGAGAGACGGGTAGAGCTGGCAGCCAGATAGATCTACCTGGACTCAAAGTGAACAGAAGAAGACCAACAACAACTAAAAGAAGACTGGAAGGTGCAAGAATTCTGGGACACCCTGAAGTTTTAAAAATGGGAAGATACTAGGAAAAGACGCTTACAATTATTTGGCAGTCTAACTTTCTAGGACTGACTAGACCTGATAGAAGTCTACAATGGAAGAAAGAAAGAAAAAAGACTCTCAAAAAGCATAAAAGAAGAAATAGTAACCCTGATACTATTGCATCTCGAGTAGAGCCAAGGAGGTGATCCTCCCCCTCTACGCGACGCTGGTCAGGCCACAGCTGGAGTATTGTCCAGTTCTGTGCGCCCCATTTCAAGAGGGATGTGGACAACATGGAGAGGGTCCAGAGGAGGGCCACCCGCATGATCCGGGGACAACAGGGCAGACCCTACAGTGAGAGACTGCGGGACCTGAACCTATTCAGCCTCCACAAGAGAAGGCTGAGGGGGGACCTGGTGACCGTCTATAGACTCACTAGGGGGGACCAGAAGGGTTTGGGGGAGACGCTGTTTCCCCTAGCGCCTGCTGGCATAACAAGGAGTAATGGGCACAAGTTGATGGAGAGGAGGTATAGATTGGACATCCGCAAAAACTACTTCACAGTTAGGGCGGCTAGGAGCTGGAACCAACTTCCAAGGGAAGTGGTGCTGGCCCTTACCCTGGGGGTCTTTAAGAAGAGGCTGGATGCCTACCTGGCTGGACTCATTTGAGTCCCGTTTCTTGTTTTGGGGTTTTGTTGTTCTCCCGCCCTGGCGGGGGGGCGGGCTAGGAGATCTACTAGGTCCCTTCCGACCCTAAATCTATGAAACTATGAAACTATGATTTACAAGAAATGGGACAAAACCCACATAAAGAACTAGAGATCAATAACTTTATCAAACTACAAGCTCCTCACTAAAGTGATAGCAAACAGACTAAAAGTAGTAATCTGGAAAATGCTAGCAGAAGATCAAGATGTGCAATCCCAAGAAGAATGATTTATGAGGCTGTGATACCATTCAGAGATGCCATGCAATGCTGCAAAGAATGAAATCTAAACCTGGCAATATTAAACACAGACCTGGAGAAGGGCTTTGATTGGATCAACCACTAATTCCTATAGCAAACACTATTTGGAAACCCTGCTGGATTCTTCAGTTGGTTCAAGATGTTGCATGCAGGTACAAAAAGTTAAATCTTAATAAATGGACCCCTGACAGAGCCAGTGGTAGTGAGATTAGAGGTGACCCTTTTTCTCACTACTTCTCATCTGTGCAACAGAATATAGAGCATTACAGAATGATGCCAACATGGTAGGAGTCTAAATACTGGGAAGAGGCAGAAAACAGACCAAGTGCATCCTGTACATGGCTGACATAAATGGGATATGTAGGGACAAATGGTCCAGCGGGAAAGCAATGAAGTGTGTTCAGATTTACAAGAAAGCACTGAGGGCAAAAATCAACATCTCAAGGAGTACTTGTATGGTATGCAGGAAGATGGGGGACCAGTCAGGGCTGGGGATCATGCTGGTAGAAGAAGAGAAACAGGTACTCAGAGTACATTTCGATGCAGAGCTTAAAGGGTGGGAGGTGTGGGGTTAAAAAACTACTGCAAGGGTCAGGCAAAAACTGGGACTCTGGAACAAGTAGAAGCTAACCCTAGAATAGGGTGGCCATTCATCCAGTTTTATAGAGGACAGTCTGGTTTTCTGGTCCTCTGTCCTCTATTGATATGAAAATAGATGCCTTTATGTCCTCTATTTTTTGCCACTCAGTGCCCACCCCTGCCACTGCCACCACCACAGCTGCCTGCAGGAGCTCCCTGCTTGGCTTCCTGCCAACACTGCCTCTGCCTGCAGGAGATGGCCATGCCTCCCCAGCCTTGAGAGGCATGCAACATTCATGGTGGTGGGGACAGTTGCACTCAATACACCTGTCCTCTATTCTAGAGGTACCTCGATGGCCACCCTACCCTAGAGGAAAAAGGTGAGGCTGCTAATATGATCTTGCCCATTATTTTATATACAGTAAAAGCTCTGTTATCTGACATCCAGGGAGTATGGGGGGTGCTGGTTAATCACATATGCCAGTTATCTGAGAGTTACAAGTCATGATACAGCACAAGCACAATGTGATCGCAATGGCAGATGGTGGATGTTTACAATTGAGACTGCCGCTAGCGACACCACTCGGCAGAATCCTGAAGCTTCTATAAACAACAGATCTATGAGAAGCACACGGCAAGATGCCAGACGGCTATTGGAATTTTTCCAGATATGTGAAGGAAGATTTTTATTGCCGTCTATGACAGATGCTGGTTAACAGAGCATTCTGGATGGTAAAGTACTGAATCTTTTACTGTACAAGATTGATGTTTCCCACCCCGCAAAAGGAGCACAGCCTGTGCAATATAGAAGAGCACGTGTGTGTACTTCTGGCAGTCACAACTGGAGAGACTAGCACAGGACATACTATACAAACAGAAGAAACATGGAAGGAAAGACTTCCCAGATGTGTTTTTACTCATAGGATGCATCCCTATGAGTTAATAGAAGTTAATAGAAGTGGTGCAAATTTGAGCCAGGGCTTTTTGCTTCAGCTCACGTGCTTGGACATGCACTTTGGTGTGGAGCAAATTGTGCCACTTGGGGCAACATAACTCTACCTGGCTCCTTCTGGATCTGCAGCCAGGGGGAACCTAGAGCCTGGGGCCAGCACCTGTGTTGTCCCCAGCAGTTTAAAAAGCTGCCCTGTCCTGGCTCCAGCAGTATAAAAAGCCACCCTGGCAAGTAGCTCAGGGTTACTAGCTTTCAGGAGTTTCTGGCGCCCAGCCAATTGGTACCTGGGGACATTACCCCTTGTGCCAGCTGGACTGTTGTAGCAGCCCTGAAAGTTCCCTTGTGCCTTCTACCCACTGCAGCAGTCTGGCAGTGGGGGCTGCTGCCTAGCTGTGACCTGCTGTGCACCTGCCAGACTCGGATGGGGACTGCAGAGCCAATAGAGGCATCTGTCCCTCTGGGCCAGCTGCCAGTGGACTGTGGTCGCAGAGTTGGTCTCTGCGTGACACTACTGCCACATGTTCCCCCTGCCTGGCCATCTGGGCAGCTATTGCCTAGAAGATGTTCCAGGTATGGTGGCCTGCTTTGAACTATCAAAGCATGTCCTCCTGGCCCCGTTTGTCCAGCAGGTCGGCCACAGCCAGCTGGGTCCAAGGTGCCAGCTCTGAGCAGGCAGGGTCCTGCCACTGGCCTCTCTAGCAGGAATTCTTGTGTTCCCTATTGGAAAACTGAAAAATCCCTGATTAAAAAAAAATCCCAAAGTCACTCTGTAAAATACCCCCAAATCCATGTTCCTCCACAAGTAAAACAAAAGACCGCTATACAGAGAGAGAGAGCGAGTGTGAGACAGAGACAGCGATCAGCTGGACAATGTTTTATTGACATATCTTACAGTGTTAAAGTAAGTCTCTTATCATAATAAAGTGAACTGTAAATACATGTTTCATGAATTCATGAATACATATTTTGCTTCCCTCCCACAGGGACGATGGCCCCCACAGAGAGGTTATGGCCCCCCAACAGGGGATTTAGCCCCAACAAAAGGGGTTTGCCCCCCCAACAGGGGGATCTGCCCTCACATAAGGGGTTTGCCCCCCCAGTGAGGGCCAAATGGCCCCCACAGGGGCTACCAC
>NW_017729032.1:25628396-25630649 GCF_001723915.1 Gavialis gangeticus
CGTGCCCTGCCCCGCTTTTCTTAAACTTCGGTTTTTTTAGACCCCGCTATAATTTTCTCCCGCGCTGCAAGTTTGCAGCACATGGAACATTTTTTCGTTCCTGCACATGCCTGTTGCCCCGCCTCAAAGAGGTTTGAGGTGGAGCAAGACGCATGTGCACGCACATCTGGATGCACCCATAATGGCCAAATAGTTAAGCTTGTGTTGTAATTTAGTGGTGGGAGGGGAATCCAAAGTGCTATGCTTTTCAGATACTTTGGAGGAAGACTGTGAGGGAAATGGGGAACAGGAGGCTGCCTGTCCAAGAGACCATGGGCAGCCCCCAAATGGTATCTTGTAATAGAAGGTTTCTGAAACCAATATAGTTTAGCAGATATAACTGAAGGAAATAAAAGATCAGTCTAGCAAAACGTGCGTCAGTGGGAGAGAACAGCTCTGACTGGGAAACTCTATGCAGAGGAAGTAGATACCTGGAAGAGGTGTGTGAAAAAGACTTTCTAAAAGAGCACAGAGAGGTAAGCTGAATGGTGGCACATACGATACTGCCAGTTCATGAGCTGCAGCACTGCTGGTGGCTCTGCTGACCACAAAGTGCCCAAGCAACATGCATCAGGCAAGAAAAGCATGAGCACTTGCTCTGGGAATGTGCCTTCACATACAGGGCACGGGGAAAGAAAGAGCAATTTATACTAGCTAGTAACAAAGGACAAGCTGACAGCTGAAGTGTTGCAGTGAAGACAGACTTCAAAAGTGGAATAA
This sequence comes from Gavialis gangeticus, assembly GCF_001723915.1. NCBI lineage: Eukaryota > Metazoa > Chordata > Crocodylia > Gavialidae > Gavialis > Gavialis gangeticus. The sequence continues at coordinate 25,629,156 of NW_017729032.1, forward strand.
AATTGAGCACACAGAGGACAGGAAGTGGGAATCAGGCACCCTTCATAAGGCATTGGAGATTGCAAAGATGTGGACTGTAAGAAACTTGGTGGTCTCAAAGGTAGAGTGGTCTGTTAAACAGTGCTTAAAGCTAGGCCTGTGTAGAGTGAAAATGTACCTATGGATTGACTGGGAAGAGAGAAGGGAAAAAGAAGCAGATGAAGGCTGGTTGAAAGAGAAAAGGGTCCTGATGTTTTGTAGCTAGAACCTAAGGAAAGAAAGTTGGAGGAAAAAGGAGAAGGGGAGGGGAAAGGAAGAAGAAGCAAACTGAAATTTGGATAGTTTTGTAAATGCCACCCCCCCCCATAGTTTGTACTATATGTAAGTAGGTACAAGAGTGCTGCTTAAAAGTGTGTTTACTGAGTACCTGTGCTAAAACTTGCTGCATTTTTTTTTTTTTAAAAGCATCAAGTCTGGGTGAGCTAAGTCTCTGTGTGCTATCTGCAAATCACTACAGGTATGTTTATTTTAGGGTTGGTGTTTTCAAATTTTCCCCTGACTTACATGTACTCAAGGAAAGCAGAGTCTGACAGTTGGAGAAGGAGAAGGGGCTGCAGAGAGAAGAAATTGGGGAGTAGAGGGCAAGGGGTCTACCTGACTCCCCCCACCGATTTTAATTTCCCTGCCGTAGCAGTGGGGTAGGGGCACATTCTAGGCAAGGCTCCAGTAATTAGTGTCCATACCTGTAAAATTATAACCAATTTAGAATTTTTTCATATATAGAATCTAACTATTGTGGAGTTCTATTATACTCAGAGTCATCTTATATTGAATAAATATAGGAGATGTGTATTAGCTGACTGTGTATATATTAATGTGCATCTTAGCTATATATAAGCTTATATATTAACTGTACATATCTATCTATATTAGCTATCTATGGTTAATATGCAAGTTGCATAACTAAGTTGCATAAATTGGTTTAGATACCATCCATAAATATCTGGAGTTCATGTAGGTATAACCTCCAATAAGAATGCCTACTCACAAAGATAAACAAGGTATAAAGTTGCCTGTTTACCCAAATGATACAAGATTTTGGCTGGGTCCGACATTCCATTTGTCTCGTTTTTTCCACTGACATGGGGAGACAATATTTGGCAAAATAGGAAAATGCAACTATAAAACTACAAATATTGGCAGCTCATCTATGGGCAGAGTTTAGTACTTTTAATTCATTTTTAAACTGATTAAATTTACAGCATCTTTTTTCCAGTTTAGCTACTTGCAGAAACCTGCAAGTGGAGTTACATGGTGCTGAGCATTGGGCCTGAAACCTCAACTCCTTTGCAAAGTCTTGTAGACATACTGTATTCAGGGAGTATGTTTGGTATATGGGTGATAGAATACTCCTCTTCCTTGTAGTCATGGTGTGTGACTTTTAAAACCTGCAGTAGTAGATGCTGTCTTTCAGTGAATCTGAATCACAGATCTATTGTGCATGCTTGTTTCCCC
>NW_017729032.1:25630768-25634169 GCF_001723915.1 Gavialis gangeticus
ATGCAGGTGGTGTATTCTGCAGGAGATAACTGCCCATCAGCCCCACATGGCATATTTATGTCCTATTCTGCAAAGCTGTAGTGATATTGCTGTGTTGAGAGACCTTCACATCCAAAGTGAAGCAAGGTCTTCACCCATTTTAAGTGCTGCAGCATGTAAAATGCTGAACTGAATGGATGCCTTGGAGTGCGTTTCTCCCGTATCTCTCTGAAGCTGAGACACTGGCCTCTCCCCTCTGCTAACTCTCTTCTGATCATTTGGCAGGTGTATTTACTATGTTAATTCCTAGCACAATTCCCCCACTAAAGCTTTATTGAGAAGAGTAATATTTTTATTCTTCACCTTCTATATAATGCATCTTCTGAATTATACAAGAGTTTGCAAAGAAACCAGAGCAATTCTCAGTCCCTTTGTTTTTAGAACGTATATCAACATGTTGGTGCCTGTGAACAGAAGACATTTCACATATCATGTTTTCTTTATCATGTACCTGCTTATATTAATAAATTCTTTCTCAGACAGCTGTATTTCAGCTTTCAGCCTGTATGTTTGCATTAAATAATTATCATTTTGATTCTTCCAGTAGTTAGTATTGGACTGAAAAAGATACGGTTGAACACCAAACAACCAATCAACTACTTATTGCCACAGCTTGTTTCTGTAGCACAAATTATTTCCTGTTCTTAAAATACTGTAAGTTTATGCTCCTTGTTGATCTGGAAATCTCTTGCTCTTTGTGAAAGATTGAAGACATGTCTTTCCAAATTCCATTTATGTTAACAAAGTACTTTAAAATGCAGGGTATAGCTAAGGGCAGAGGTAACTTAAAAGCATTTTGAAAGAGGGGGAAGTGGTTGCCACTGGGTATAGGGCATCAGCTGTTATGCTGTAAGAGTTTTGTCTACATACAACTATGCTAGTGAGTGAAATCACTGTAAACTTAACCCTGAATGAGGTGGGGTTAAATTACTATGGTTATATCACTTATCAATTGCTGCAAACTTGTTTTGCTGGGGAATAACTGGCTAGGCTGCTGTACTGACAATAAGAGCCTGGGGGCTGCAGTGTACTATAAGCTGAGTATGAGCCAACAGTGTGCTCTTCTTTGCTTTTTCTTGCAGCAATGTACTGGATTGTATTAACTGGAGTGTCTTTTACAAATCAAGGGATGTCTCATTCTATGCAGCACTGGTAAGGCCTCATCTGGAGTGCTATTTCCAGTTTTGGGCCTTACACTTTAAGAATTATGTGGACAGATTGGAAAGAGTCCAGCTGAGAGTGACAAAAATGATTAGAGGCCTGAGAAGCATGATGTTTGAAAGATCTAGGGTTATTTATTCCAGAGAAGAAGGCTAAGTACGGACAGTCAAAAATCAGTCTTCGCAGGTTATTCTAAGTTGTGTAGATTGAACCAAGAAACAAGGGAACAGACATTCTCTTTTGACTGCAGAAATGCAGCCACAACCCTGCGTTGGCTCAGGCCAAAAGCCAGGAGGGAGAGGAGGGTACTAGAGAGTGCCTCCCTGCTCTGCTGGAGCAGACAGCTTGGGCCAAAGCTAGCCCATCCACCTTGTGAGGGCAGGGAGAGGTTTGTGGGGGAGAAGCAAAGCATCCTGGGGTGCTGGAGAACTGTGAGTTAATACTTGAATCTGGAGGGGATCTGAAACAGAAGTTCAATTATCCAATTTAAATTAAATCATTTAAGTCTAATGCTACATCTATCCAGGTTTATCTTAAAGCAGTTTTGGCCATTTTGGAAGTGATTTATGTGTGCTAAACTTCTGTTGTGTTACATATTTGAACTGATTTCTGATCATTTTTACCAGTTTGCGTAACTTCTGTCCTTAGTGTAAAAGACTGTGGCAGGATTTGATAAGTCATCAAATAGTACCTGAAAGGTGATTATAAGGAAAATAGAGAGACACTTTTTCTCTTTGGCTTGGAGGAATAGCCTCAAGCTGCAGCAAGGAAAATTTAGGTTGATGCTCAGGAAGGACTTTGTGACTGTGAGGGAGTTCAAGCATTTGGAACTTAGCTACCTTCTCTTAAGATATTGCAAAAGGTACAAATGCAGGTATGCAGAAACCAAGGTCATAGCCTCTATAATTCATCTGTTTTTTTGGTGTGTTCACCGTGCATCAGTATCAACCTATTTAATTTGAACTCTCCTGTGTGTTAACTTGTGAAAGATTCTCCAGTGGGATGATTATTCCGACAGTATAGCCTTTCACTACTACTATAAGGAGCCTGCAATTATAAACAGCCATCTCAATTTATTTTACTAGAAGGAGGCCAGGCTGACACAGGACCCTCATTTAGCTATGTAATTAAACTATGAAGAATTAGCAATTAAGATTTTTTAATGTCCTTTTGTCCTTGTTCCAATATGGTTCAATTTGTAAAAATCAATTAAAATTACAGGTATGTAGATTTAATTGCTTTAAAAAATAAAAAAAACACAACCTATGGCTCTTTACAAGCTGGGTCCCTAGGGAAAAAGAGTTGCATATTTTCCTATAGAATATCTGTGTGTGATATGCTACCTGACAATGATCAAAGCATATGGAATAACATAGTGGGTGCATCTACTTAAAACATTTACTGTTAAGTTCTTAATTAGCTCCGCAGTAAATGTCTCGACATCTACACATGTGGCCCTATTAGGCTGCAGAAAACTAATACACTCCACAGCAGGGTACTACCTGTAAATTTACAAGTATTTACAAGTACTGTTCTGCTGAGGAGGTTTTTTCAGTGTGCACCAATGCATGTGTAGACTCCAGTGGGGCTGGCTGGGGCCTGAGGCTACTTCCGTCCAGGGCTTCTTGCTGTCTAGCCCCACATTGAAGCATCCCCATGCTCCACTCTTGATGCCCTGCCAGACCCAGCTCAATGTGCTGCGGTCCTGGGTGCACTTGTAAATGTGGCGCCCAGGATCAATAATTGATGCACATGTAGATGCATCCAATCATGATGCATCCACTCAGACTCCAACGGTTCTATGCTTACACACATTTAATAACACCTGTGCTCTGTTACATTGAACAATAATCCATAAATAGTCCCAGGCCTACCTATTTCAGCCAGTAAGGCAGGGAGTGCAGAAGAATCAGACTTTTTTCCCCTCTTGCAAATTGATAGGATATAGTTTCATAGTTTCATAGTTTCTAGGGTCGGAAGGGACCTGAGCAGATCATCTAGTCTGACCCCCTGCCATGGCAGGAAGAGCACTGGGGTCAAATGACCCCAGTAAGGTGGTCATCCAACCTCCTCTTAAAAACCCCCAGGGTGCGAGCCTGCACCACCTCACTTGGAAGCTGGTTCCAGACTCTAGCCGCCCTGACCGTGAAGTAGCGCCTCCTGATGTCCAACTTAAACCTTCCCTCTGCCAGCTTGTGACC
>NW_017729032.1:25634292-25635710 GCF_001723915.1 Gavialis gangeticus
AGTGCCGCATAGAGGGGGAGGATCACCTCCTTGGACCTGCTCGAGATGCATCTGTGGATGCACGACAAGGTGCAGTTGGCCTTCCTAGCAACCTCCCCACATTGCCGACTCATGTTCATCTTGGAGTCAATAATGACTCCCAGATCCTTTTCCACCTCCGTGCTGACAAGACATATAATTGGTGCGGGACCACTGTAAGAATATGGATGAGTAGATAGATAATTCCAGACTTCCCTTTCCCCAACCCCAAAATAGATAACACTCTTTATAATGTAGAGAATAACATGGTATATGGTAAATGGGGGGGGGGGAGAACCACTCTAGAGTACTTATTTGGATCTGGTTTTTAAAGAGGTACATAGCAGTGTGCCCTCCAACCCTCTCCAGTCCTCCTGCTGCTCTGAATGAGGCTCTTAAATAAAGAGGAGAAAAAAAGTAACAAACTATTCTGAAGCAACATATCATTTTCCATTGTGCCATGCCACTCTAATAACCATACTACTGTCCTGGGTCAGCACCAGAGGTTAGAACTTGAATTGTAAAATACTTCTGATTCAACTAATCATTGCAGAGGGAATGGGGAACAGATTCTTTTTCTATCTGCAACTTCAACGGAACCACTAGTCAGAGCCACTAGTTGGGGATGTGCTTAGGGGATGTCTCTCTCTCTTGAAAGAGAATAGGGCAACTTCTTAATAAGAGGAGGCCTGATAATTCAACAAATTGTCTTCTGGAAGCTCAAAAGGCCATGCTGAGTGAAAACGCTTCTGGGTGTTATCCTCCACTACCTGTCAGACTAGTGACTAAAATTGAAGCTTGTTTATCCCAATAGAGCCTCCCCTGGGTTAATTAACTGGATTCTCCATGTATCATTCCTAAAGTTGCCCTGCATGCACCCTCCAGTAGCCTGAGGCTTATATTTAACTGGCTGAGTTATATCTACTGTTTTGGCAAATATTTTAGCAAACTATCAGTAAAAAGATGTATACGTTATGTGCTATATAAATACCCCAATTTACTGGACAGTTATGTTTGGTTTGAATGTTAAGTGGCATGAATATTGCTCAGGTGCAAGATACTTGATAAAGCAAAAAAAGAAAATCCTGTGCTATAGTTCTGTATTTTAGTCAGGAAGATAAACTTTTATTCTAGGTTCTGCATGTGTTCCTTTTAACTTTTAGTTCTTGTGATGAAAGGGACTATTTCAAGGATTTTTTTTAAAGACTGTATTCTTCTCTTTACTGCAACCCACAGCCATATACCCAGAGTTATCCTTGCATTGGAGCTCAAAAGTTAAGCAAGGTTGCACATTGCTAGCATTTTGATGGAAGTCTTCCAAGGATCGTATAAGGTTCTGTGGAAAGCATTGATTTTTTTTTTTTTTTTCCCTAAATCAATGTCTATGCATCATATCGGAA
>NW_017729032.1:25635721-25644692 GCF_001723915.1 Gavialis gangeticus
GATTCATCTGCAGGAGGAGATGAGGGATTTTTTATAATAGACAGCATTTTATATTGTAAGAGATATGTGTCTTTGTTTTTGTTTTTAATTTCTAGCATTAAACCAATTTAAGGAACGCCCCAGAGTATTCCAGAATAACCTGTTTCTGAAATAATTGTGCTAATTGCATTATATGTTCACAAAAATGTGGGCCATTTAAAAGTTGTCTCTGCAAAGAGAACCATATTATAGTTGCTAGGTCAGATTCTGAGCTAGTATAAATTTTATGGCTTCATTTACTTGGCTTAAGCTATGCCAATTTATGCAAGGTGATTTATGCAATTTATGCTGCTGTCTTTTGGATGGAAAGTTAACTTTAAGGGTTGGACATTACCACCATCTTAGTCAAATTTCAAACAGCCACATACCAAATTAGGCCCTGCACTTTCCAATTTATACAGCACTCTAAATGTTTCTATCCAAATCTTTTACTTTATGTTGAGTAAAATACTGTTCCTTCCCGTAATCCTAGGAAATATCCACAGAGCAGTAACTTTCTGTTTGCAATATGGTAAAATAACAGCTGACAAATAGTCAGAAATCTATGTGAAAAACAAGTTTCTAATCAATAACTGTCTATGTCATATTCACTAATACTTTTCCCTGCAGTTAAAACTACACTGTTAACCCCCCTCTCCTCCCCCACTTCCCTCCAACAAAAACCGTGCACTATTTGCTTTCTCCCTCTTTTTTCCTTTTAAGAGCCATTCATAACCAAATCTTTAAACCGTAGGCCTCTGACAAGAACTACTCCATCTGAGACTTGACCCGCATGCTAAGAAACAACCAGGTCTCCTGATAAGGTGTATGACTGAAGTAGAAAAAAGTACATTTCTTGTATATTTTAAGAATGCTTATATGTTCTAGCTCTACTACATCCGGTTTTGTGCACACAACCTACTATGATCTTAAAGCAATCTCTATAATTTCTTTTTTATAATCGAGATGAAATCCCTATGGAAAATAGTGCAGGTGTTAGTAACATTGAGAGGACTGTTAAAAAGACAGCCAGGATGTCTGCCCTACTACTTTATCACTAATATTGCAGAAGGTTTTACATTAAGGTGTCTTGGGTTTCAAATTAAATGTCAAATTCAATTTGCCACTGAAAACATGAAGTGTGTGACTTCCCTGAGAAAGGTAACCTGACAGCACAATTCTGTAATTGGTGTCTGCCCAGTACTGAGCTAAACTATTCAAAAGATCATTATTTGTCAATTGTCACCTCTTATTTTTTTTTAAACATAAACAAGCCACCCCCAGATTGAAGAAAACCACTGGTGAGTTGAGCCATTTATGAAACTCACTGGCTTTGTTGAAAATTTTGAGAAAATAGTGTTAAATACACTATGATAACAGATACAAACCTCCCTTATGGGATCACACCACCAGTTATGTCTTTATGTCTGTGACATTTAGTTCATAATAAAATGAGACTTGTGAAAGGAAATGAAGAGGTGCTTATTCCATTTAGAGTACTTTATTTTTTTCCCTTTCTATGCAGACAAGCCCATGTTTTAATAATGGGATTTCTAACCCACTTTAATATCCTTGCATTATATCTTTTTGAACTATCTGCAGTATAAGTAATAATAATGAAGTATGTTTAAATATAGAAATGCATCCTTAAATATCTAGACATTTTGACTGCCAATTGTAATTAGAAACTTAAGAAACATGTGCAATTAAATATGCTCAAAAAAAAAAAGGATACATCTCTGTAACACCAGTCAATTTGTTGCATCATTAATATTCTTCAGTATAGTATTTTAAAAATGTATTGCAGTAATTCAAGTGGAAAATAGCTAAGGGCAAAATTACTAACATTTAAACCAATGTAACTGTTTTAGAACAATTGACTATTTTAAGTATCTATTTATGAAATAAAGTTTTTTCTTTATGGATGCATTTTGAAATTCATATGGCTTTGTATAGTTCTAATATGTGGATGCCAAAATAATTTTATTCTTTACTGTTGATGTAAACAAATTATTTTGTAGTACCAGGGAAAACTGGATTGGAGAAAACATAAGTTTTCACAACCTGTCCCTTTTTTGGAGCAAGATGAAACTAGAATGATCAAGCCTGAATAATGTGGGCCATATAATTTTATCCAGTATATCTTGCATCGATTCAGCTTGCTTGTGTTTGAACTAAATCATGTATTTTAGCTAAGGCATGCAGGGTAAGAATTTCAAAAGTTCTTTAAATAATTTAAATTTTTAAGCAGTGGGGCTGGAGTGGTGGTGTAGATGTGATGTTTGGAGTGGGGGTGTAGATGTGATGGTGTAGGAAATGTGCTAGAAGCAAGGGCTTTTGGGTGATTATCTTTTATTGGATCAACTGTACAACTGGAGGAAGTATTAGAGAAGCTTCAGGCACAAAGTACTTTTCCTTAGGCCTGGGCCCTTTCTGCTCAAACACTTGACTAAACTTTATCCCAACTATATGTAGTTGCTCCAATAAAAGATATCACCAAAAGAGAGAATGAAGTCCATTTTAAGCTGTTCCAGAACCCCACCCCCCAGAAAACACATTGAGAGCTGCAAGTGTGGCCCAGTATGGCAAATAGGTTGAGAACCACTGTTCTAAAGTAACTCCAGCAGTAGCAGATGCAAGATAGATATTACAAAATTATAGTAAGACCTTATAAGTAACATGAATGTTATTTACAACTCTGTTTGCCCTCACAAATGTTCTATTAAAATGGAAGAGGGGTGTTTACATTTAATTAATAAGTGGTACATGTAAAACAACTGCTATTATGTTAAATCAGAAATGATCTAGTCAGTTTATAGATATGAGAGATGCATTTGTTGCCTAGCACACAATGGATTGAACTGGGAACCTTCAATGCTAAAAGCTTGAGCTGATGCTCTGTCCTGTTTGGGTTGCTGGCTCCTATGCAAATCAGTTCTTAAAATGTTCTCTGTCTTTACTGCATAAGCATAAAATGCATAAGCATTCCAAGCATAAAATGCCCTTCCAAACCCATTGTATATGAAGTACTGCCTCTCCTCTTTTTGTAATTCTCCTGAAAGCCTCCCATTTTCACGTGACATTAAAAAAAAAAAAAAGTAAAATGAGGGAAAAAGTAAATACAATGAAGATGACATTTCTAGTTTTTGCAACAATTTTTGTTTTGTTGCAGTTTTTGGTGCCCAGCAGTCAGACAACATGATGTAGTAGTGCAGTTTGGCACCCAGGATAAAGCCCATGGTGGCAGCCCACCCTCACCCCACACACAGGCCCGGGGGGGTACATGCCCCCCCATGCTTGCCCAGAAGTGCACACAGCAGCAGGAGCTGCACTCTCCCTGTCCCCCCGCCCCGGCTGGTGCCCCTTTGCTTTGGTGCCCATTACACACATGGGTGGCTGCTGCAATCCTATTGAGAACCCCGTTGACTTGAGCAGATGCAGCTGGAAGATTTGGAGCCCTATATTGCTGTATCTTCAAGGCATCATATGCATTGATCTAAGTGTGTGGTGGGGGGAGAGAGGGTGCATACAGTACTGAGCACATTATTATATAATAAATATACTTTGTTATCCCAAGGCTTGATCTGTGGCTTTTTAGACCCTTCCTGGAATCCTGAGTAGAGAGGCTGCTTTGTTATTAAACTGCATATTATTATTAGTCTGCTAGCTAGATGAAATGGGAAGTTTAAGCTGGAAGTAGAGAGAATTCCAAAGGCAGATATCAGAGAGGAGCCTACCAAAAACTGCTTAATCAAAGTTCCCTTCAGTGTTGACTTTAAGCAGAGCCTAGGTTGAACAGTTATCCCACATAAGGAGAGGTGGGGAGTGGGTGGCTCTTGCAGAATATGGCTGAGGCATATTGGTAGAACCATGTGAAAAAGATCTTATTGCTGCTGCTATGATACTCACTTTGTAGACTGAAGAGTTAATTTACCAATGCAATTGGTTTGGTCCATTTCATGATCACTAAATAGAATTCTAAATTAATGAAGAAAAGGGTCCTAAAATAGTTGTGCACTTCAGCAGGGATGTGTATCTCTTGGAAGTGCTTAATTCTAACCAAATTGAGTGCAATACAAATATTCCAGGGTCAGGGTAGCCCTTGAGAATTTCAGCACTTGCTGAACATGCCCATCTATAAGATCCTAAGCATGTTTCAAGGTTCCTCAGGTGCCTTAGGGCCAGCTGCTGCTTTTAGAAGTGTTCAAAATAAATTAAAAACCTTTCAAGAGTGATACGAGTGAGAAGGATTTATTATTATTTATATATGTATGTATTACTAGAGAACTGGGCTGGAATTCAAATAACCTAAGTTCAGTTTACAAGTCAAGTGTTCACTGTGTGTGACTTACGATAAGTCACCTAATCTACAGTGTATGCTTCAGTTCCCCACCTGTAAAACATGGAGTAGGGATGATGGTTCTGTAAATGCTCCTGATGCTTTTGAATACAGTTGTAGGGAAGCCATAAAAACATAGTTTAAATGCATTGCTATTACCAGCCTGATATTCTGTTAAAACTTGGAGGTGTCATTTTCAGGAGTGCTCAGTGCATGTGATTTGGGACAGATCTTTGAGATTTCAGGCTTCATTTAGGCAAGTAGAATGACATAACCAGATATGTTTTTAAAAAGTTCTATTCCCAGCCACTCCCACTGTACTCAGTAAAACCATAGTGGCCTAATGTTTTGTTTCTTGTTCAAGCTAAAAATTTAATTCATTTCTTTTTCTTCTTAGAAGGCCTGATAAGCTATGTACTCATCTGAGGGTGACTTAACTCATCCCTCATCCTGAACAGTTCTCTTAATAGTCCAACGTAAAACTTCGTATTTATAATAATATTTTTCTGCAATGATTTAAGCCAACATGGTGAAATGCAAATTTTTCTCTATAATATCTGTGCTCTTCTGTAAGACTTGTATTTTAATTTTACCTTTTCAACAACATGTGAAGCAATTTAGGAAATATGATTAGTGCAATGAGTATGTGATTTCAAATAATTTGGAATGCACTAAACTGCTTTCCCTGGAAAATAAGGTACTTTAAATTTTACGTACACAAAATGTTCCTTCATATTCAATTGTTGGTTTGTTTTATATATATAAATTAGGAAATACCCTTTGTTTTGGTTTTTGAGATCATTGAACATTCCAATGCTCCACTGCCTTCAATAGAAACTGCTGATGTGCAACATTTAAAAATTGGGTAACCTTTAATGGAACGGTCTCTTTGAAAACTCCATTACAATCATGTATGATATAACTTAAAGTATTATTTTAAAACTAAGTTCGTAGGTGTCCCTTGTAAAGGTAACAAGAAAATTGGTCCAATAAAAGATATCGCCCATCGAACTCCTTCTAATGAAGCAGCAATTTTCAGTTTTAGGTCAGCAATAAATTAATGGCTCATGAATCAATTGAGAGAGAAGAAAAAGTAAGCTGCTAAAAGTATGTTGTGTATGCCTGTGTGTGTGCGCACATGTGCATGCTTTTCTTTGTAATAAGTTGAAATGAAAACATACTCTTCCCTTGGGGCAATAATCAATTATACAAGACTTCTTGCTGTTTACATTTACTTAGAATTATTTCATTTTTATTTGTCCTGTAACAAATTCTCTTGACACATTTGATTATTGAAGTGTTAACATTATGATTTTATAACATTTACTTGATTTTTATTTTTTAAAAATGCAGTTAAACCATCTTGTAAACAATGTCATACTAGACATTGGGTTAAATTTGGACTTCAATGAGTTAATTTCTCACTGAGAGAAAAAAAAAGGATACACATTCAATATAGGTTAAATACAGTTCTTTTTTTTTAACCTTGAATAAAGCAGTAATTTTTCCACATAATATCAGAGATCTAGCAGAAGTCAAACATTGGTTAAAATCTCTAGCCAAGCTGTTGCTGCCACTGCCTATCCCAGAAGCAGATTTTAGACATGTAAGCCATTAAGTGGAATCCTAATCCAACCTGCTTGAGTTCCTGAAAAAAACACATTTACTTTTGAAATACACTTTGATCTTTGCCTTAGCTGGGTATGTCGAGTAAAGACCAACCATCCCCCTTTTCTGCTAGTTTAGGGACAAGGGGACTTGCCCAAGAAGTGGGAAACAAGGCTGGGTTATTATCCTTCAGGATTTTTGTACTTTCCTTGATTTTTCCCCAGATTTGTTTTTAATTATAGATTATGCTGAGTATTTGGGCTAATGGAGCTTATGAGCACGTCCACACATGCAAGCACGTGCGCTTGCAGCAGTTCAAATAGAAGCGGTGCAAATTTGAGCCAGGGCTTTTTGCCTCAGCGCATGTGCTCAGACATGTACTTTGTTGTGGAGAAAATTGTGTCACTTGGGGCAAAATAACCCTACCTGACTCCTCCCAGATCTGCAGCCAGGGGGAGCTAGAGCCCAGGGCCAGCACCTGTGCTGTCCGCAGCAGTATAAAAAGCTGCCTTGTCCTGTCCCTGTACGTATAAAAAGCCACCCTGGCAAGCAGCTCAGGGCTACTCGCTCTCAGAAGCTTCTGGGGCCCAGCCAATTGGAACCTGGGTACACTACCCCTTGTGCCAGCTAGACTACTGCAGCAGGATCCCAAATCCATTTTTTAAAATAGCCCAAAATCCATGTTCTTCCACAATTAAAATAAAAGCCCCCACACACCACATGCGCGCGCGCGCACACACACACACACACACACACACACACACACAATCTCTCTCTCGAGAGAGAGATAGACAGACAGCGACAGTGATTTGTTGGGCAATGCTTTATTGGTATATTTAAAATGTTAAAGCAATGTAGAAGCCTACCAGTGTCTCTATCATCATGATAAAACAAATTCTAAAGACCTATATGTGTTGATGTGTGCTTTTGGTTTTCTTCGCACATGATCGATTTGTGGTGGGGGGAATGTGGCGTTTGCAGGAAGTGGGTGGTAAGGGGTGTGGGAGAAGGTGGGTGTGCATGTGTGAGAAGGGATGTGGGTTGATGTGTGGGTAGGTGTGGGCAATTGTTGGGGGGACTGTGGGTGTGGGGGACCTTGTGAGGGGGCGCTCAGGAGGGGTGAGTCCCCTGGCACCCACAGGGTGCAGCCCCTCCTCCCACAGAATATGGAATGCCTCCCCTCCCACAGGGCCCCAGCTCCCCCCTGGAGGCCCAGAGCCCCTATCCCCCAGAGGGCCCCAGCCCCCCTGCCCAGAGTCCCAAGCCCCCTGGAGGGCCCCAGCCCCCCTGCCCAGGGTCCCAGCTCCACCCTGGAGAGTCCCAGCGGCTCCATCCAGGAACACTTTTTTTTTTTCCCTGCACATACCTCTTGCCCGGTCTTAAACCCCTTTGAGACAGGGAAAGAGGCACATGCCTGCTCATCTGAACACTCCCCATAACCACAACATGGGGATACAGCAGAATGTAGGGAGTACTGCATATATTACTACATTATTTTTCCTAATACAAATGGAAGACCAACCTTCTATCTTTATATGTAAAGTCCTTATATTTAAGTAAAGGTAGTAAAAAAAAATTATAATTTAATAATATAGTAATCTAAAGTAAAACTAGAACAAATAATTTTCCCAACAAGTTCAGTCTCCTTCTGGTCACAAAATATTTTATATCAATTTGCAATTTCATAATGTTAGGAATTTTATTTTTAATTTTTCTTGGCAAGGATCTGACAAATTACTTAGCATATTTTGTTTTTAAATTCCATGGATTGATTGTGGGTGACTTATAAAGGCATCTGATATATGTTATTTTCAGATGCCTTGGCTAATGAACATAGGGTTAGATCTAATTGCATGGTATTATTTCAGCTCCTGAACTAAGAGTATTTGAGTAATGCAGTATTTCAAGTTCAATACTCATGCAACATTTGTCAATACCAAAAGTTCAAAAATACTGACTCAGCTTCTATAAAATAATGACATTTTAAATTGTATAATTTATTTGCTGTCTAGGGGTTGTGTCTGTTTTTCTTGGGTTCTTTTACAATCATGAAAAGTGTTTTTGCTTTGTTCTGGTTTTTAACTAAAGGAACTATGTCCATAAAAATATGCAATTACAGCTATGCTGTCATAAAAAGCCTTATTCCTGTGTGTGTGTGTGTGTGTGTGTGTGTGTATTAACCTATATAAAACTGTATCCCTTTGTAACACTTACCTATGGAAAGGGGATAGGCCAGGCAGGGGCAGCCTATATCCTGTCCACCTGTCCACCTGTCCAAAGGGGCACATGAGGCCTGCACTGGTCCTAAGGAGTGCACAGGCTCCAGCAGGTTTCTGGGCAATGTGCTCCAGGGCACAAAATAGCTGCAGCCTTTTATACCCTGCATCTAGGGACTGCTAGAGAGCAGCCCAGGCCAACAGCAGGCAAGGGGGCCAACCAGGAGCCCTGGGACGGCCCCCTAGTGGGTGGATATCCCTGGCACTCAAGTTAGTGCCAGGTCATGTCTGCATGTGCGTTACTGTGCATTAACTAATCGTGACTAAATTTGATACCGACACTTGCATGTATCAAATTTATTCACAATTAGCCATTTTTACTGTGTAGTAAGGGTGTGCATGTGTAGATGCTCTCCAGTACTGCAAAGTAAATTAGGCCAATGCACATTAACACATCTCAGGTAGACATGCCCAATGTGTAACATCTCTATATCTGGTTTCTACTGAGCTTTAATTTGAATGTGTAGCAGGGGCACCTCAACATTGAAAATGCAGCAGTCTAAAAATAAAATATTTTGTTAATTGTTTGAACAAAACATTTAGATGAAAAATATTTTAGAACTACAGACTCCCAGCATGTCTGGCTTACCTAGTCTTACTGTCCTGTGATGCTAACTGAAGCAGGCCTAAGGACTTTAAATGCACAAGATGAAACTTTATCTGAGTCTAGTTTCCCTAAACAACTCCTTCATGTCTTGAGTTCCCCTCTTAATGCAACAAGAGGTTCTGT
>NW_017729032.1:25644941-25645429 GCF_001723915.1 Gavialis gangeticus
GGCAATGCTTTATTGGTATATTTAAAATGTTAAAGCAATGTAGAAGCCTACCAGTGTCTCTATCATCATGATAAAACAAATTCTAAAGACCTATATGTGTTGATGTGTGCTTTTGGTTTTCTTCGCACATGATCGATTTGTGGTGGGGGGAATGTGGCGTTTGCAGGAAGTGGGTGGTAAGGGGTGTGGGAGAAGGTGGGTGTGCATGTGTGAGAAGGGATGTGGGTTGATGTGTGGGTAGGTGTGGGCAATTGTTGGGGGGACTGTGGGTGTGGGGGACCTTGTGAGGGGGCGCTCAGGAGGGGTGAGTCCCCTGGCACCCACAGGGTGCAGCCCCTCCTCCCACAGAATATGGAATGCCTCCCCTCCCACAGGGCCCCAGCTCCCCCCTGGAGGCCCAGAGCCCCTATCCCCCAGAGGGCCCCAGCCCCCCTGCCCAGAGTCCCAAGCCCCCTGGAGGGCCCCAGCCCCCCTGCCCAGGGTCCCAG
>NW_017729032.1:25645789-25652483 GCF_001723915.1 Gavialis gangeticus
CAATTTGCAATTTCATAATGTTAGGAATTTTATTTTTAATTTTTCTTGGCAAGGATCTGACAAATTACTTAGCATATTTTGTTTTTAAATTCCATGGATTGATTGTGGGTGACTTATAAAGGCATCTGATATATGTTATTTTCAGATGCCTTGGCTAATGAACATAGGGTTAGATCTAATTGCATGGTATTATTTCAGCTCCTGAACTAAGAGTATTTGAGTAATGCAGTATTTCAAGTTCAATACTCATGCAACATTTGTCAATACCAAAAGTTCAAAAATACTGACTCAGCTTCTATAAAATAATGACATTTTAAATTGTATAATTTATTTGCTGTCTAGGGGTTGTGTCTGTTTTTCTTGGGTTCTTTTACAATCATGAAAAGTGTTTTTGCTTTGTTCTGGTTTTTAACTAAAGGAACTATGTCCATAAAAATATGCAATTACAGCTATGCTGTCATAAAAAGCCTTATTCCTGTGTGTGTGTGTGTGTGTGTGTGTGTATTAACCTATATAAAACTGTATCCCTTTGTAACACTTACCTATGGAAAGGGGATAGGCCAGGCAGGGGCAGCCTATATCCTGTCCACCTGTCCACCTGTCCAAAGGGGCACATGAGGCCTGCACTGGTCCTAAGGAGTGCACAGGCTCCAGCAGGTTTCTGGGCAATGTGCTCCAGGGCACAAAATAGCTGCAGCCTTTTATACCCTGCATCTAGGGACTGCTAGAGAGCAGCCCAGGCCAACAGCAGGCAAGGGGGCCAACCAGGAGCCCTGGGACGGCCCCCTAGTGGGTGGATATCCCTGGCACTCAAGTTAGTGCCAGGTCATGTCTGCATGTGCGTTACTGTGCATTAACTAATCGTGACTAAATTTGATACCGACACTTGCATGTATCAAATTTATTCACAATTAGCCATTTTTACTGTGTAGTAAGGGTGTGCATGTGTAGATGCTCTCCAGTACTGCAAAGTAAATTAGGCCAATGCACATTAACACATCTCAGGTAGACATGCCCAATGTGTAACATCTCTATATCTGGTTTCTACTGAGCTTTAATTTGAATGTGTAGCAGGGGCACCTCAACATTGAAAATGCAGCAGTCTAAAAATAAAATATTTTGTTAATTGTTTGAACAAAACATTTAGATGAAAAATATTTTAGAACTACAGACTCCCAGCATGTCTGGCTTACCTAGTCTTACTGTCCTGTGATGCTAACTGAAGCAGGCCTAAGGACTTTAAATGCACAAGATGAAACTTTATCTGAGTCTAGTTTCCCTAAACAACTCCTTCATGTCTTGAGTTCCCCTCTTAATGCAACAAGAGGTTCTGTTCTTGTTAAAGCATTTTAGGCTTTGTTTATAAAAACACATTCTGTATGTGGACAAGAGGGTAGAATCTAGTAGCTAATATTCACAATTCACCAGCAGACTCTGTATATGCTTGAAGAAGGGTGTTTTTTTCCAACCATTTAGTTGGTCTAATAAAAAATATCACATCTACCCAAAGAACCTTGCCTGCCTATGTCCTTAGACCAACAGACTACAACCAACAAACCTAGTTCATTTTTTCATTTTTTACATAGTTTCCAGGGTCAGAAGGGACCTGAACAGATCATCAAGTCTGACCCCCTGCCTTGAGCAGGAATGAGTGCTGGGATCATAATACCCCAGCCAGATATCTATCCAACCTCCTCTTGAAGACCCCTAAGGTAGGGGAAAGTACCACCTCCCTTGGGAGCCCATTCCAGAGTTTGGCAGACCTAACTGTAAAGTAGTGCCTCCTGATATCAAGCCTGAACCTGCTCTCAATCAATTTGTGGACCTTATTCCTTGTTATCCAAGGTGGTGCCCGGGGGAACAGAGCCTCACCTAGTTTCCGCTGGTCCCCCCCGGTGAGTTTATAGATGGCCACCAAATCCCCTCAGTCTTCTTTTGTGGAGGCTGAATAGATTCAGGCCCTTTAGTCTATCTTCATAAGGCCTGGCCTGCTGCCCCCTGACCATGCAAGTGGCCTCCTCTGGACCCTCTCAGTGCTAGCTACATCCCTCTTAAAGAGTAGCGCAAAGAACGGGATGCAGTACTCCAACTCTGGCCTGACTAGCACCACATAGAGGTGAAGGATCACCTCCCTGGACCTGCTTGTGGTGCATTTTTATCATTTAGCAACCTTTAGACATTTACTGAGGAATGATTGCCTTGAACCAATATTTTTCTGACTAGTTTGTTCCTGGCAATTCCCATATTAAATTTGAATCAGTGTTTTCACATAATACGTTGGATAATAAGGAGATCAACATACAATATTCATGAATTACTGCAGAGTATTTTGATGGAGTTGTAATCAGCTTTTGCATTATATTTTTGTAGGGTAGGATATTTTGTTTGTTTGTTTGTTTTGCTGCTATAGAAGTTAGGGCAAGTTACACTCATGTAAGGATTGTTAGTTAGAATTAAAAAAAATTCCTAGGAGTGGCAGGTCCTTATCTGATGCCTGTCAAAGCTCTATTGACTTTAGTTTAAACTTTCATGATTCATCTGTTTTTTGACAATCTACAGGGGTTTTTTTTAATATTACATTTTAAAATTATTGGGAGGAAAAAAGGGAGCACATCTTCCATGATGATTTTTCCATGTCCTATTTATTCCTAGCTTCACAGACTGTAAGACAAAAAGGAACCATTGAAAGATCATCTAGTCTGACCTACTGTATAACATAGGACGTAAAAGTTCAGCCAGTTAATCCTATATCCAGTTCAACGTTCTTTTCCTCATTATTCCAAATAATATTTGTGCCCTTCTATTTGGAGGTATTGTCTAAAGCCAAAAACAAATCAGACCTAATATGTTTATACAATGGTTTAAATGTCAATTTCTGCTTTAGTGTTTGTCCCTAGTATTTAAGACCATAGCACTAAATCTAATCAGATGTGTTTTTTGGATGATCTCATACTATCCCTTTGACCCTGGAAGCATGATATCCTTTGCCTCCCTCCAGCACTCCCTGTCCTCTGGTTCCTACAACATAAAAATCACCAGAACTTTAAATGAAATATGTATTTATAAAAGGATTCATGTTTGGTGAGGAGGAGGGCGAATTGTAGAACAAAGTGGAGGGAAAAGTTGTATTCTATGTTTTTATGGCTATGGCCATAAGAAAAAAATTATTAGTGAAAATACTTATATCCCATAGGTCTGGCCAGTAGAGAATTCTAAAAGAGATAACTCACCAGCCTGGGAATATACCGACTGAAACACAGGTTATCACTGAAGTGAAAAACAAAGGCAGCTAGCGTTAATAATTAATTGAGGAAGGTTCCCTGTGGAGGTTTAGATGAGCTGCAGACACTGTGAAGTCACTTGACTATCAGATTGTTATATTCTATTTCAGGGAAGCACATATTAGCATGTATCCCTTTATACTAAATATGCCCAGTCTAGATCACCTGAAAGGAAGAACAAGAGAAGAACTGTAGCTCCTAAGAAGAGATGTTCAGATTGTTACTGCCACATCCCTCCAACTCGAGTGTAATCTCAAACATGGTAATGACTTTCCTTCAGCTGTAGAACACCTTTTGTTCTCACCTTCTCTGAATGTTTTAATAAACACTATATTCACAGAGGTCTCTCTTGCCGCCATCCCAAATTGTATATACACTAAATTGTCTCATTAACTAGTTGTCTGAGTAAAGGGTTTTAGAGCATTTTGAAGCTCCATTGCCCCAGAAAAGGTTGTAGAAGGATAGATCCAAACTCTGAACTCCAGAAGGTGAATGGGAATGGGGTCCTTGATAGCCAGTCTATCTATACTGTGACAGTCACAACTTTGCTATTAACATAAATATTGTATTGGGGGTGTATGTTGTAGCTGTGTTGGTCTAATATTGTATTGAGCTTTTATGTTGAGAATCTTTTAGAGTTCTTGTACTTTAAAGATGTCACCTCCCCCTTTACATAAAGAGTTCTTTAGTAGTAGATTTTAAGTGCACGAAGACTGGATTTTTCCTTTGAATGGCCTATTGTATCGTCACCAGATCTTTTTAATTTTCCAAACAATTTTGTCTTCTGTCTCATTAGGCTGAGCTTTAATGAAGAAACATCAGCGCTGCTAACATTCACGCGAACTGGGGCTCAAGACCTTTGTGACCAATGATGAAGTCGTCATGGAAACTGTTTATGTTTCTGTCAATTGCTGGGTATCTTTCAGGTAAAAAAAAAATATATATATATAGTTAAGAAATTCTAAATATGAAATAGAAGTGGAATGATAAAAGTAAAATTACCCCAAAGAAAAATGACCAAATAAACTATGCATTAATTAGCATTACACTAAAAACTATTAATTGTTTAGCCTATATATTAAACTGGTAAAATTATGTATTAAGAAATTTAAGTGCCATCCACTTGCCACTAAATGTAAGTAAATCTGCTTCATTAAATTGTAGAGAAAGATGGGAGATCTAGTCACTTCTATATTTACAAAAGGCTGTAGTAACTTCAGAGACTGCATGAAAAAGGAAAAAGGCTGAGTTAATTAGCAGAGCATGCTCCCAGGGCTAATAACTCCAAAATGTTTGTTAATTTTTGGATTGTGAAACTCTGAAAGTCTTAACTTGTTTTGTTTCTGGAAACTAATTTTGGAGGTGGATTTTTTCCATCTAGAGTATGCATGTTGTATTGATATGTGTTAATGATTCTGATTTTGCTGGTAACGATGTTTCTCTTGCAGCTTTGTTTTTTTTTTGACTTGAGAGGAATCAATGTTATTCTAAAAGCAAACAAGCTGTGTTGCTTTTTACTTTCTAACCTTTTAGCTCTTATAATATAATAATGACCTGCCTAGAATTGACTGATTTTTAATTTCTCCTCAACTTGGCTTCTTTTTACATCTCAGTAGCCAACAATGATATGTTTTTAAAGATTTTTGTTTTGTTTTGTTTTCAGTTATGCAAAGCAGTCATGAAGTTTAACTATTGTGGGTTGGTCTTTTCTCAGGAGTAAAGCTTCCTTACATGAGTCCCCACTGATATTAGGATCAGACCCTATATCCTGATACTAATAAGAACTATATAACTCTACAAAAGTATAATAATCTAAATGTTACATTCACTTTTCCTACCACTTCTCCCTGTCTTTATAAATGTTGAACCTTTTGCACTGTACCAGTTCACCAAGTCACTCACTTCATATGCAAACATTATTACTTTATAATACCCATAAAAAGTCAGTTAAAAATAAGCAAGAACAAAATAAAATGAATATATGCATTCAAGTATCACAGTTAAGGGCACAATGCAGGTTCCTAAGAATATCTGTGCGTATGTATGCATGCACATGTGAGTAGGCATGCACGTGTAAAAAATGCCATTTCCTTCTGTTTGTTGTACACCCTGCATTTCTTAGCACTGCCTTTCAGATTGCAAGCCCCTTAAGACAAGCTGCTGTCTTTTATTTTTGAATCTGTACAGCACCAAGAACATTAATAATGTTAGAAAATAAAACTTGTTATCCAATGATTCTATAAGAGTAGCTTCTGTCATAGGCCTTCTCTAGTAAACTACCTTTAGTTATCTTGAATAGAAAGTTTCAATGAAGTTTATTCCAATGAAAATGATATACAGTTTGCATATGAACACAAAGGGCATTTTTACGTGTGCTCTGGGATGTGGCACTAGGCACTTTAATTAGCAAACTGCGCTAATTAAAAGTACCTACACGTCACATGTATCAGCATTGATGTGCATCCCCATGCTGGAAAAATGGCAGGGGGGCACTTTGAACTAAAGCTCATTGAATGCGTTTTATTTCTAAGCATCACGCCGCCATTTTTTCAGTGTGGAGGTGCATGGGGATGCTGATACACATGACACAGAAGGCTGCTGGAGCTCATCAATTTCCGTGCTCCAGCAGGCTCAATTGATTGAGTCTGCTCTGACACATTGGATTTCCAGCACTTTGGAGCAGGCTTCCCACACGTGTATAGCAGCCTAAAGTTCTGAGCACCTGTAGAAAGCAATAATAAGCAGCAAGGATTTATAACTTAAACATTATATCTTCTTTGATTTAAATACCTTATCCCAGTAAGTTATACAGTGCTTACGATTAAGAAGCCAACATTTATGATTTATGATTTGGTAATAGTTACTGCCTAGATGAGTTTTTCCGCTGGTCTGGTGGTTAAAGTTTCATAGATTTCATAGACATTAGGGCTGGAAGGGACCTCAGAAGATCATTGAGTCCAGCCCCCCACCCAAAGGGCAGGAAGTCAGCTGGGGTCATAGGATCTCAGCAAGATAAGCATCCAATTTGCTCTTGAAGGTGTTCAATGTAGGTGCTTGAACCATGATGGCAGGCTGTTCCAGACCTTGGGGGCTTGGACAGTAAAGAAATTCTTCCTTATGTCCAGCCTGAAACGGTCTTGTAGTAGTTTATGACAGTAAGACCTTGTCATCCCTTGGGCCGCTGTGGTGAACATACGTTCCCCCAGACACTGATGGTCACCCCTAATAAACTTATAGGTGGCCATCAGATCGCCCCTGAGCCTGCTCTTTTCCAGGCTAAAGAGCTCCATGGCTCTCAGTCTGTCATCGTAAGGTCTGCTTTCCTGACCTCTGATCATGTGTGTGGCTCTTCTCTGGGCTCTCTCAAGCTTCTCCACATCCTTTTTGAATTGTGGAGCCCAAAACTGGATGCA
>NW_017729032.1:25653409-25655766 GCF_001723915.1 Gavialis gangeticus
GCCAATATCAGCTTGCAGGGACATGTAGCTTTCCTTAACATAGAGAGCTACACCCCCGCCCCTTTTATCTACACGATCCCTCCTGTACAGGGTATAGCCATCTATACCTGAGGTCCAGTCATGGGTGGAGTCCCACCAGGTCTCCGTTATCCCTATGATGTCATAATTATTTGCATTGGGCAGGAGGACGAGCTCCTCCTGCTTATTCCCCGAGCTCCTGGCATTTGTGTACAGGCAGGCAAGTGTCCCCTTGGGGGCTCTTGCCTTGCCCACAGATTGTACCAGGGCTGGGGCAAGGGTGGGCTCCCTTAAGTGCCTTGGCCCACTGGCTTTGCAAGGGTTGCTCAGTGGGCCAGCAGTGGCGGTAGTTCCCCTGTTCCCCAACGGGCTTTAGTTTACCAGTTCTACTCTGGTTAATCAGATTATGCACAGGTAATATGGTCAGCTCTGCACAAGACTGATTTTACATAGCAAGGGCATTATACTTACAGATGAAAACTGACACAAAGGACAATAAGAGTGTTAAAGTGAACTGAAACCCCAAAAAAATGCTGTGAAAGGAGCAAGCAGGCTCCATAGATAGCTTATCTTTTATTACTTTTTGAGAGGCATATATTAGATTAAGGATTTTAAATAATTTTAAAATATAAGAAATGACAAATGTTGCTTAAGCATTAAAAGAAATAGTCTTGAGTGGAGTTTAAAATACTAAATACTATTACTTTGTCCAAAGAGCACCCAAACCCTGAAAACACTTACTAATCACCCAGGCACTATATTTAATATGTAATGCCTATCTCATGTTTTAATTAATTATTTATTCCCATCAGTTATTCAGACTATTCTTGTACTTAACCTATGACCTATTAGGTATAGCTCAAATCTGTTTTGGTTCTAGGTTGTTTGTCTACTGTGTTGTCAGGTTAGGGTTGTGTAAAGAAATATTTTTTAAAACTTTTAAAACCAGCTTTTTATATGTTATTATAAAGATTCTGGAGCAACACCTTAGTTTCTCACAAATGCATAAGTGTCACACTCTCTGCAGTGTCTTAAACAGGTTCTCATGAGATAATATAAAACTATGAGGGATTAATTTAATCTAAGATGACAGAAGTGGATTAAAATTTGTTAAAATCAGATTGTCAAGGTGTAATATTCATATTGTCAAGGTATAATTCTAATAGTGCACAATCTCTGTCCCTTTGGTTATCCCATCACATCATTCTGACCTTTATAGTACTGCTACATCATTGTAGTCACTAGAGCATGTTACTGTTGCAAACACTTTCTATTATCGATGCTATTCAACACAATGTTCTCAGTTAGGTATTTTAGCATTATTCCTGGTTACATAGTCTCACATTTAAAAATTAGTTGTGGATGCTAAAATAAAGGTAGTTCAGTTCCTGTGTTATGCTGTGTGGGAAGTCAGGAAATAAACAAGGGTAACATCAGATCCTTGCTAAATCAAATGAGGCAGCTGACAACCGACACAGAAAAAAGCTAATCTCCTCAATGATTACTTTGTGTTGGTTTTCCACCAGCCCAATGGGATCATTCGGCCTGACGGGACGCAGGACTACCAGGGTAAGGGCAATTATACACCTCTAATTGGCAAAGATCTGGTGAGGGAACATTTTGAGAGGCTGAACATCCACAAGTCAGCTGGCCCAGATGGAATGCACCCAAGAGTGCTAAAGAAGTTGGCTGACAGCATAGCACAACCAATAGTGAGGATATCTAAGAACTCATGGCACTCGGGAGAGGTTTCTGAAGATTGGAAGAGGACCAGTGTGGTGCTTATCTTTAAGAAAGGAAGGAAGGAAGATCCAGGGAACTACAGGCCAATCAGTTTGGCCTCAATCCCTGGAAAGATCTGGGAAAAAATGGTCAAAGAAACCATCAGCAACAGGCTAATGGAAGCAATGTTCTGAGAGATAGCCAACATGGCTTCATTGCAGGTAGGTCTTGCCTGACCAACCTTGTTGCCTTCTATGACCAGGTGACACATCACCTGGACAGAGGAGAAGAGGTTGATGTCATATATTTAGATTTCAAAAAAACCTTTGACTTGGTCTCCCATGATGTCCTCATGGTAAAATTGGGAAAGTGCGGCCTCAACAACCTTATGGTCCTATGGCTGGGGAACTGGCTCCATGACCCAGAGAGTGACAGTCGATGGAACTAAGTCAACATGGCACATGTTGACCAGTGGGATCCCCCAGGGCTTAGTACTCAGACCAGTACCCTTTAATATATTTATAAATGATCTGGATTCAGGTGGCAGAAACAGACTGGCTAAATTCACAGTCTATACCAAATTATAGTTTCATAGTTTCATAGTTTCTAGGGTCGGA
>NW_017729032.1:25655777-25665268 GCF_001723915.1 Gavialis gangeticus
TCACCTTACACTTGTCTGTGTTAAACCCCATTCTATTCTCCTATTCTCTAATTATGATGAAGTGCAGTCATGATAGAGGATAGACTGGCAATTCAGACCGACCTGGACAGGCTTTCAAGGTGGGCAGATCAAAACCTGATGGCAGTCAACACAGAGACATGAAAGGTGCTCCACTTCAGGAGAAAAAACCCATATCATACTTATAGGCTTGGTAGTGCTACATTCACTAGCACCATGACTGAAAGAGACTTAGGGGTCATGACTGACCATAAGATGAACATGAGCCACCAATATGATGCCACAGCCATCAAAGCAAATAAAACTCTGCCTTTCATCTACCGATGCATCTCAAGCAAGACCCAGGAACTCACCCCCCTGCTTTACTCTGCCTTGGTGAGGCCGTAGCTGCAGTACTGCATCCAGTTCTGGGCATGACACTTTAGAGAGGATGTGGAGAAGCTTGAGAGAGTGTAGAGGACAGTCACGTGCATGAGGAGAAGTCAAGAGAATAGGTCTTATGAGGAGAGCCTGAGAGGCATGGGACTGTTCAACAACAAGTTCATATGAGGTTTTAAGTATAAGTTGAAGTTGTTGAATCCATGAAGCCAATTAATTGGATAAACTATATATTGTAATAATTTCATGTTCCGACATAATGGCAAGAGTAGATAGATGGTCTCTAGTCAATATATGGAAAAGATACAGATGAGGTAGGGGATTTGTAGATCACTGGGCAGTAGCCAGGTGTTATGAATTTCATTCTACCATAAGAATGATGATTGACTACTTTGGTTTCTTTTATCATGGCAGATGATTCCTTTCAAACAAAATTAGAGGTGCAGAAGGGTTTAGCTACTAGTTTTCACTTGTAAGATGCCTTACCAGCTGAATGTAAACTAGAAGAAAAGTACAAATCCTTCTCTTTGTGAGGATTTCCCTTGGGGAAATATTTTTTGACTGTAGGAGACTGAAAAATTAAAGGGGAAGTTCAGAAAGCTTTCAGACAGCCTAGGGCCAAGGACAGGCATCCATTTTTGCTAGTAAGAATGCCTTTGAAATTCATACCTGTAGAAAAATAGCCTTGGAGCAGGAGTGTACATGAGTTCCAGCCCCTTGGCTGGAGAGCTACATAGGTGAGCTCTTCAGCTACAGAACACTAGAGGGCTGTTCTCTGGACCACCCTTGCCCTTAGTGGAGCCCATTATTTGACAGCCTGTCCTCTCCCCTGTCTGGGAAGGGGACAGGCCATTAATAGGCAACCCCCTGGATTTTAAATTGCCATATGTACAGCTCAGACCAGATGGACTGTACACAGGGTGATTTAAAGCTGAACACATGGTGAACTGAGGTTGGGGACAGTTTTCCCACCCCTTGTTCCCCACTAAACAGAAACTCTCCTTGCTTTGGTAACTGGCCCCATGAGCTATGAAATCATAGAATCATAGAAAGTTAGGGCTGGAAGGGACCTCAGGAGGTCATCTAGTCCAACCCCCTGCTCAAAGCAGGACCATCCCCAACTAGATCTTCCCTACCAAAGCTTTGTCCTGCTGGGTTTTGAAAGCATCCAAGAATGGAGCTTCTATAACCTGTTTCAGTGTTTTACTACCCTTCTAGTGATAAAATTCTGCCCAATATCTAACCTAAGCTTCCCTTGTGACAACTTGATACTCCTTGTTCTGTCAATACATTCTATGTAATCTGCTGCATATTTATTTCTCAACATGTGCTGTCCAGCCAGGTGACCAAGGTAAAGCCTGTAGGGCAAAATGTTGTAAAGCTTGTAGGGCCAGAAACTGGCCTCAGTTCCTGGTCCCTCTCTCAGCTTTGAGATCATCAGACTGGTCCAGGAGGGGACTGAGGCAGTGAAGCAAAGCTCAGACTGGAGACCCTGGTCTGGGGACCAGGTGGGGGGCTTTTCCCATTTGCTCCTGTCCCCTCAGGGACCAGGCAGGGAGGGAACTGAAACTCACCCCAGCAGGGCTGTCTCCAATCTGGGGAAGAATGGAGGCAATTGGCCTGCTGCTCCACTCTCCTTCCAGTCCAGATCTGGAGGGGAGTATATAGGCATTCATTCATACAAGAAAGTTTATCTGGCAAGGGAGATTTTCCAGGTTGGCACCTGGAATTATCTTGCTTCTGGAAGGGATATATTTCATCTGGGAGAAATTAAATGAACATTTGCATGCTTATAGTTTCTGCCAGGAAAGCATCCATTTTCCCAGCAGAAACGCAGCACCTGTGCTTGGCCTAGGGCACAACAGTGCTCTAAGTGGGCTAAGAAGTGTCCTCTTAAGTTACAACATTTGGGAACTAAGCTCTCTGTAATAGCTGTTAACAGGCTTAGAGAGTTGCATTGTATTTAATAAGCACATACAGGCAAAGCGTATATATCACTGAAGTGTTGCATTTTTTGTTTGTTTTAATGGAGAAGTCCAGAACAAATTAAAATATACTCCACTGAATATTTTCTTCTCCATCTGGTTTGTGTAGTTATTGATTGAATGAAGCCCAACACAGTCCAATGGTGTTTCTGGCAACAGCATCTTATCTCCAACATCATCAGTGCATATGTTTTGTATCAGAAGGGAAATTATTGGATTGCTTCAGTATAGCTATTCATGCCTGTAACAACCTTTCTCTCTATGCGTAAATGAAATTTAGTTTATTTTCAGCTTACTCTGCAGACAGCTAACCAGAGCATCTTCAAAATTCTTGAAGTTCTATTGCACTGATATTTCAAACAAGCTAAACTGAATGCTGAAAGGTATTTTAAGACTCTGTTACCTAACCTTGTAATGAATTAAATATGAATGTCTCGTTATGTTTAACTAAGCAGAGAAATGTTGTTAAAAACAAAACAAACCCCACATCACATTATACATCATCAACACCGGGTTAATAGAGGTAATAAGACCAAGGGTTTTCTTTGCATATACAAGACACTGCTGACAGATGCTGGTTTGAGGGTAGGATGCCCTGCCATCCCTTTTCATCCCTATTACAGCTTCTGTCAACATGCTTCAAAGTGTAAAGATATGCTAATGATTGGCTAAATATACTGGATGGCATTCATGTGAGTTTCTGTTTATTTCTTGGTGCCCTGCATATTCATCATCCTCTGTCCCCTGCCTGTATACCTGTCTATTTTATGACATCACCCAGTGCATGTTAACTGAGTTATAGAACACACTTTTACATGTGCTCCGACGTGTTCTGACTAGAACATGTCAGAGGAGACTCAATTAGTTAAGTTTGCTGGAGTGCTTTAATCAGAATGCTTTGGTGTGCTCCAGTCTCATGTATTCAGCGTCCCCGCATTTCAAAATGGTGGCAGGGGTGCTTTACCTAAAGTGTGTCAAACAAGCTTTAGTTAAAACACCCCCGTGGCCATTTTGAAATGCAGGATGCCAAATACATGAGACGCTGCCTGCGTTTTAATCAGGAGCCACTCTAATTAAAATGTGCCCCTCCCCACCCTGGAGTACATATATAGACACCTAGAAAGACCAAACTCGCACATTACGTTTAACTCATGTTAGCACAAAATTATAGCTATCCTGAGAGCAGCAAGGTGAAAAGATAGAGGTTGTTCTTGGGGAATTATGGAGTAATGTGCATTAAGAGAGAAAAGTGAATGTACTTAAATCTCATTTCTGTGCCCCTTTCAGCTTTTCACTTAATATGCTAGATCTTCCAAATGAATCAGCATTGTACCATTGGCTCTCTCAGTAGGGAACTTCAAATCAGAAAAAAAAAACCCAGCAAAAAACTGTTCAGAAGAGTCCTGCTATCGGCCGCTATACAACATTTAGGGGGAGTTTCAAAAAGCATCTTTAAGAAATGAGCATATCTAGAACTAGTGGAAGTTTAAGTGGCTTTCCTAAAATATTGATGCATAACTTGTTGGTAGGTTAAGGTGACATCTTTTTTTCATACCATCATCCCTCCCTCTGCATCTAGCTCTTTGGAGGCTGTTAGAAAAATGTCCTACTAGCTGTGCTATCCATCTCCAAATATTTCTCAAACCTGCTAAATATCCGACTTTCAACATTTCAGCATCCGTTGCCAGTATTAAAATGCATAGCTTAAGGGGGCATAAACTCATTAACCAAACAATATAAAATATGCAAGACAGTATATAAGGCAGGGATATTGTTTCATTTCTCTCTGTCCCCCCATTTAGTCAAGTCCATTCTATTCAAGAGTTGACAATTTGTGCAAATTTGTTCCTTTGCCAAATGGGGGACGAGCCATTGAAGAGAGAGTGTCTGTCATTGATAAGCCCATACAATTACATAGTTTTTCCCCCCTTGATGGCAATATGGCAAATTGCATGGAACTCTATCACATTTACTAAGCAATGCATAGAAGTGCAATGTAATCAGAAAGAAATATGGGTAAAAACCAGTGCCAGACAACATTAATATTGTCAGTGCTACTGTTACTCCTACTGAGGAGAAGACAAAACCTATTTAATCCCTCTGAAAGCACTCCTGAAGTCATGTTGCAGCATCTGTCCATACTAAAGCAGGAGCAAAGAAGCTTGTTACAATGTCTAAGCCCTATCAGGCTTACCTTGCTGGGCTTGATGTACAGCTGAAAAAGGGAAACAAAAATTGTACTACTGTGCTGAATTTTCTACGTTTTATTTTTTTCACATTGTATAGCTTCTAAGCTGAAGAGGGAGAAAAGGCAGAAGTTGGTATTCAAACTCCAAAGGGAGTATTCTAATATCATATCTTATAATATCATTCAGTATTCTAATGCCTATAGCAGATGCTTTGGACATTTTTATCAGCAACAAGTTTAATGCTGGTTGATAAACACTGCACAGCCAAGAATTTAGCTAAGTTTTTGAATAAGAATATCATGAGAGTGGCTCATAACAATCCTACATGTCACAGACACTTTGACTGGTACCAAACAGGGTCTGGGATGTCAAAACACCCAGATCCTATTCAGTCCTCAAGATGTTTCTAGTGACACATGAAAGCTTTCAGGGTGGTGCAATGGAATTATTGTCCTACTATATCCCTTCCGTTTCCTAGATGATAGGATTAGGTCCAGTCTTAACCTGGAGTGGGTTAAAGAAATCCCTGTCTTCCTTATTGTTATAATTCTAATTATTTGTCATGAAAGGCAAGGTTCTTTCTTCAACACACAACATAACCCATATGTATCATAGGGAGGTGCATGCAGGGAAAGTCTGTAGAATCACACATTTCTCTCTGCATGCAGATTTGGGAACAGTTGATCATACCTTGATACTGCTTGAAATGTACCCTTTCTAAAAGACTGCAGTCTGTTTTTTTGGGATTTTTTCCCTGGTGTGACAGAATCACCATGGCAATAACCCTCCCTATATTACAATTGTAAGATCTGTATTATTAAGGGGCCCTCCCCATGATCCATTTAGAACCAGTAGTGGTTTGAAGAATAGTGCTAGTTAGTTAGAATTCAGGCACTGCATAAAGCAGACTTCTGCATGATTTCTGAACTAGAAGTAAAACATTTCCTACATGAAAGTAATTAAAAGGGCTTGGCAGAGCTGAAACTCTCTGGACACATGGAAGACAAATGGAGAAGGTTTTTAAGAAAAATTCATTCTGTAGCTGCAAGCAATGCATGCCAGCAAAAAGGAAGACAATAGGAAGGTAGTTTTTTTTCTTCATAGGCTAGTTCTGAAGCACCTGGTATTTCTAATAGTTTTCAGTGAACTGGGATAGGGGGCTATGAAATTTAATTAGAGAACTGTGAGGGCTTGCTTTTGCTGAGAATGAAACCCAGTGTTATGTTTTAAATATGGAATACAGAAGGGCAGTGAAAAATAGAGGAGTTTGACTGATCTAAGCCAAAAGAGTCCATCTTTGCCAATGGGGCAAACAGGGCATGTCTACACATGCATTTTTTCTGAGGTCAGTTTACTTGTGAGTAAATGCTCTCAGGCAGGCATTTACACATGCAGGGATGTGGGAGCAGATTTACTGCTCCCACTTTCTGTGGCCCTGCAATGGGCTCTTGCTGCCACCTGGGGGAGCTCAAGGCTCCAGCCACAGTTGCAACCAGCTGGTAGCCATCTTGAAAAGATGGAGCAGAAAATGGGGGGGGGAGGTCAGACATTAACAGAGGGTGCTCCACTCTGGCCAGGCAGACCCCAGCTACAGTCTCCCATGGGGAAAGGAAGGAGGGAATAAGCTCTCTCCCTGCCTCCTTTGCCTTAGGGGGCCATGGTGGGATGGCATCTGGCCATGCCCCTGCCCCTGTTGCCAGAGTGGCAAGGCGGAGGAGGGTGGACACTGACAGGGGCTGCTTTGCACCAGCCAGGCAGACCCCAACTATGGTCTCTTGTGGCAAGAGAGGATGGAGAGGGGAATAAACCCCCTCCCTGCCCCCATCACCTCAGGGGGTTATGCCAGGCCAGCATCTGCCCATGCCCGCCACCTCTGCTCTAGCTAGAGAGCAGAGGGGCAGGACCAGCCCTGTTCTCTGGAACAGATAGCACAGCCCAGCCCGGGGCTGCAGAGCATGCTAGGATGCTGGGGAACTTTGATTTAACTTAAACAAGGAAGGGGTCTGGGACAGAAGTTCCATATACCAGTTTGACTTCAATCAGTTAAGTCTGATAATACATTCAATCAGTCATTTTAAAATTGGTTTATAGGCACTGAACTTCTGTTCTATTAGAGGTTTAAACCAGTTTCGGATCACTTACACTGGATAATGTGTAACTTCTCTCCCTAGCCTTAGAGTACATAATGGAGCTGAAAAAGCTCAACCATCCCACAATTTATGCACCTACAAAAGGTCTTTTGCTGCTATAAGGCAGAAGTTAAAAG
Source organism: Gavialis gangeticus (assembly GCF_001723915.1). NCBI lineage: Eukaryota > Metazoa > Chordata > Crocodylia > Gavialidae > Gavialis > Gavialis gangeticus. Next base: position 25,662,614 of record NW_017729032.1, read on the forward strand.
TGGAACTAGGTGGGTTTTATTGCACCAGGGAATCAGAGGGAGTAAAAAAACAACTAGAAAGGGTATTCTTAGTAGCCATTATAGGGGAAAAAGGACAGATCCATTTGTTTTTGTCTATTAGGCAATTGTCAATCCTCTGGATTGTGGTGTATGCTTAAGAGTCCTAATCAGATGCCCGATGAATCCACTTGTGGATGATGAGCCCAATTTGAGAGTGACACAGCTTGTTACAAGTTTCAGAGATCCTTGTGTTGTCTGAGTTGGAATCCAAGTTTACAGCCCCCTGCTTCCTTCTTTCTCACTTTGCTTCCATCCTCTGCATCAAAGCCATTCATCTTGTGCTGCACGAAGTGTCAGGTGTTCCCTCCAGCAACACTGATGTTGAACAACTTCATATAATTTTTTGACACATTATGGTATTGCCATAGAGTGCAATCCAACTTTCTAGAGCTGTCTTGAATCTCGCTGTACAAAATATTCTTGGGGGGGAACTATTATTTTAATAGTCTCTTCTCATTATCTTGATGTGGCCAAGCCATCATAACTGCCTCTTATTGGCAGTGGTTTCTAAGAGTGTCTGCCAGTCCTGTGCGCACTAGCACCACTCTGTCTTCCTACTTTATTTTCAGGATTTTGCATAGGCATCTCATGTGGACGTTGTTCAGTCTCCTGATTTGCCTAGTTTATGTAGTCCATCTTTATGAACCATAAACCAGGGATGACAGCACACGTCTTCTAGATTAGCACCTTCAGCTTAGTTGATACATTGTTATTAATACTCCGTGCACATTTTTGTTATAGGCAAAAATTCTTAGCTGTTTTTCCAATTCTATTAGTCAGTTGTCTGAAGGTCAGTATTCTTGCTGATCATAGAACCCAGGTAGCAAAAGCTGTTGATGACATCAAGAAATTTACCCTCCAGAGTGGTGTCTCCCACCCCTTGGTACATGACCACACTCTTCTTGAGATTAATTATAAACCCAAAGTTCTTGCACGTCACAGAAAATCTACCCAAGAGATTTTGCAGGGAAGATTCACTGTGGGCAATCACAGAGTCATTGCAGGGAAGTTTCCTGTGCACTTTCTGGAAACAGGAAATCTCTCAGGACCAGCTCTTTTACCTTGTTTTTCAGTCTAAATCTTGTGATGTACAAATTCCAAAAAAATTAAGAAAGATATAAAAAGGAGATGTCTTTCCACTACCTCAAAGAGGAGAGATTCTGGGAGAAATGGCTGGTGTCCATTATTTGAAGCATCAACAGGGTTCTAGGAAGTACCCTTAGTGAAACATGGTGTTTTTTTTGACCACCTTCAGCACCATTTTGAGAGATGCTTTTTCTTCTGTCTGCCATTTAGACTGCACTCAGAATGTCTGGTGTTTCACAGGAAAATGCAACACATTTTTGGGTGACATAGAGCTTACTTAGTTCCACATAAATGATCTGTGTTGGACAAAAAACATGATGATGATGATGAAAGCCTCCAAACAGTTTTGAAGAGAGCCTTTCGAACCCATCAGCAAGAAGTCCAAGTTACACAGAATACAAATGTGATGAGTTAAAGACCAAGAGGTCCACATGAAAGTATGGGTCTCCTCAGACTTATTGAATGTTGTGTGTTAATTGTTGCAGCTATATTTGACTAAGGAAGGAAATTTTGAGTAGGTTCATCTTTAAGAGGCTGTCCCTGACAGTGGTTGTTGTATTGGATAGAGTTTCATATTATGCATTGCTGATAACTTAGTCTATGGATCATGTTAGTTTTCTCAGCTTGAATGATTCTTGCAGCAAAAATCCTGAATTCTTGCCCTTTTGGCCAGCTATTGCCTGGGGCCTGTTTAAGTGATTAAACTGATGATTTAGCTAGAACATTTAAGAAGATGCAAAAAATATCTATATTGCTCAGTGGTCAGTGAATTTTTCTTAATCTTATACATGTCATGGCAAGGTGAAATTTCCATTTTTGTCAATTACTTTTGCACATCTCTAAAAAGTAGAAGCTTTTGCTGTAGCAAAATGAAATGTTTCATTAGTGAAAACATGTAGTTAACTTAAGTGTTTCAGTTTTCAAAAGATCTATCATTGAACATGCATGATATGAAAGCTGGTATTGCATCTGTTGAAAAAGTATATACTTAAGATATGATATTTAAAGGAAAAAGCAGCCAGCTGTTAAAAGATATTCAGAGTTGAGTAAGCAGAAGAAAAACATTCAGAATTAAGATACCATTCTACAAAGACTTCTCTAATTTTCAGCATAGATGTTTCAGTAAGGAAGACCTCCTCCTTTCTATTTCTAGCTCTTTCATTGATTTGCTACAACCTTGATCAAATGATGTATTCTTTCTGTTGAGAGAATACTGCAAAATTGTCTGTTCAGGGAAAAACTAAAGCAACTTTGTGTCCTGTTTCCATCTCTTTTATGCTAATTTTCTAAGAGTAATCTAGAGCAGTGGTTCTCAGCCTTTTCTGTACCAGGACCCATCTGTAAACACTGAAGGCCTCCAGTGTGTTGGGCAGGGGGTGGATATGTGGGGAGTATGGGGGACCCCTCCCACGCAAGAACTGTGACAGCCTGCAAGGGAAAAGCTGCAGTTTCCCATGTTTTTCTCCTGTAAACAAAAATTCATTTTTAAAGTTTGTTGATCCATTTTTT
>NW_017729032.1:25670268-25683945 GCF_001723915.1 Gavialis gangeticus
ATGGGGGACCCCTCCCACGCAAGAACTGTGACAGCCTGCAAGGGAAAAGCTGCAGTTTCCCATGTTTTTCTCCTGTAAACAAAAATTCATTTTTAAAGTTTGTTGATCCATTTTTTAAGTTTGTTCGTGACCCTTTCATATATTCTTGTGACCCACTTTTGGGTTGTGACCCACAGGTTAAAAAATGGTGATCTAGAGAATAGTTGCCATTTTTATTTTAAACGAATTGTTTTAATTAACTAAGTATTACAAAATAAGCTGTGGAGGAGGGCACAGATTAATGTTTTCAGGGCTAAAAAACAAACTTTACTGGTGTGATCAAACTTGTGTTACAAATGTTGTAAAGGGTAGTGAAGCTGCAATAGCAAGAGATTTTTTTGAAAATGCCATATTTTAGCAGAAATGTTCTCTTCTTTCACTCTCTCCTTAAAATTTGCATTTTAACAATCTGTATATTTGGAACTGGAAGAATGGTATTTTATTTTGAAGATAAAAAAACAAAACAAAACAAAACAAAAAACCACATTAGATTCCTTTTGGCCCCATCTTCCAATTTTTCTAGGTTACTCTGAACCTTGACCCTAACCTCCAGTGTATCTACTACTACCCCCAGCTTGGTGTCATCCGCAAACTTGCTGAGGGTGCACTTTAAGACATCTTCAGGCCGTTGATGAAGACGTTGAACAAAACTGGCCCCAAGATGAACACCTGGGGCACCTGGGACATTGAGCCATTACTTACTTCTCTCTGAGCCCAATGCTTCAGGCCATTTTTCTATCCACCTTACAGCCCATTCATTTGGCCCATACTTTCTTAGCTTGCCTGCAAGAATGTTGTGGGAGACCATAACAAAAGCCTTGCTAAAATCAAGGTGGACCACATCCATCAGTCACCCCGCACCTACAGAGCCAGCCATCTCATCATAGAAGGCAATCAGGCTGATCAGGCGTGATTTGACCCTGGTGAATCCATGCTGACTGTTCCTGATCACCGTTTTCCTCTCCAAGTGCTTAGAAATTGATTCCTTGAAGATCTGCATGTGATTTTTCATGGGACTGAAGTGAGGCTGACTGGTCCGTAGTTCCCTGGATCCTCCCTTTTCCCTTTCTAAAGTATGGGCACTATGTTTGCCCTTTTTCAATCATCTGGGACCTGCCCTGATTGCCATGAGTTTTAAAAGATGATGGCCAGTGGCTCTGCAATCACATCAGCCAGCTCCCTCAGCACCCTCAGGTGCATCCCATCTGGCCCCATGGACTTGTACATGTCCAGCTTTTCTAAGTAGTCCCTAACCTGTTCTTTCACCAGTGAGGGCTTCTCACCTCCTCCCCAAACTGTGCTGCCCGGTGCAGTAGTCTGGGAGCTGACCTTGCCTATGAACTCTGAGACAAAAAAGGCATTGACCCTTCAGCCTTATCTGCATCCTCTGTCACAAAGTTGCCTCCTCTATTCAGTAAGGCACCCACACTTTCCCTGATCCTCCTCTTGCTACCACCATACTTGTAGAAACACTTCTTTTTATCCTTCACATCCCTTGCTAACTGTAATTACAATTGTGGTTTGGCCTTCCTGACTTCATCCCTGCAACCCCAAGCAGTGTTCTTATACTCCTCCCTAGTTGTTTGTCCAAACTTCCACTTCTTATAAGCTTCCTTCTTGTGATTTATTTTACTGAAGGGTTCTCAGCTAAGCTTAGCTGGTCTTCTGCCATACTGGCTAGTCTTCCTGCACATTGAGATGATTTGTTCTTGCACTCTCAGTAAGGCTTATTTAAAGTAGAGCCAGATCTCTTGGACTCCTATCCTCCTTGGACTGGCTTTCAGGGAGATCCTGCCCATGAGTTCCCTGAGTGAGTCAGGGTCTGCTTTTCTGAAGTCCAGGGTCCTTACTCTGCTGCTCTCCATCTTTGCTTTCCTCAGGATCCTGAACTTAATCATTGTCAGATCCTGAACTTAAGCATGGTCACAGCCACCCAAGTTACCACCCACTACTACATTTCCCACCAATTCATCCCTGTTTGTGCCTAGGAGGTCAAGAAGAGCATGCCCCTGGCCCTTGCAATAGGAAGTTGTCCCCAATATTCTCTAAAAACTACTTGCATTTCTTGTTGACTGCTGTATTGCCCTTCCAGCAAATGTTAGGGTGATTGAAGTCCTCCATAATAACCAGGACCTGTGATTGAGAAACTTCCACTAGCTATTTGAAAGAGGCCGCATCCAGCACTTCCTTCTGGTCTGGTGGTCTATAGTAGACCCCCACCACAACATCAGCCTTGTTGCTCTCCCCTCTAACCCTAACCCAGAGACACTCAACAGCCTATCTCTAGTTTCATACCGTAACTCTAAGCAGTCATAAAGTGCAACTCCTCCACCTCTTCTCCCTTGCCTGTCCTTCCTGAACAGTTTGTACCCATCTGTGATAGTGCTCCAGTCATGCGAGCTCCCACCAAGATTCTGTTATTTCAGACATGTCATAGTTTTGTGACTGCGAGGACTTCCAATTCTTCCTGCTTGTTCCCCAGGCTCCGCGCATTTGTGTACAGGCACCTGAGGTAACTAGTTGATTGCCCTGATTTCTCAGGAAGGATGAGAGCTCCCCTCTTACCTCAGGCATTTGGTCTCCATCCCCCAGCAAACCTAGTTTAAAGCCCTTCTCACTAGGTTAGTGAGCCAGTCTGCAAAGATGCTTTTCCCTTTCTTTGTCAGGTGGACCCCATCTCTTCCCAGAAAGACTTCTTCTTGGAAGAACATCCCATGGTCAAAGAAGCCAAAGCCCTGCTGGCAACAGCACCTTCACAGCCAGGTATTGATTTGCGGGATGCACCTGCTCTTGCCCAGGCCCTTTCCCTTGATGAGAAGGATTGGCGAGAACACAACTTGAGCCCCAGACTCCCTCACCCTTGCACCCAGAGCCCTGTAGTCACTTTTGATATGCTTAGGGTCTCTTCTGGCAGCATCATTGGTGCCCCATGATTAAGCAGCATGGGGTAGTCATCGGAGGGCCGAATGAGCCTCAGTAGGGAGGGACATCTCAGATCTGGCCTCCAGACAAGCAGCAGCTTTCCTGAGAAAGCAGGTCAGGTCAGCAGATGGCGCCCTCTCTCCCCTGCAGAGGGGAGTCTCCAACTACAATCACTCATTGCTGCTTCTTGGTGGCAGTCATCTTATTCCCTGCCACCTTGGTGAGGCCTGGCCTGTCTTCCTCCACCAATGGAATGTGCTCCTCCCTCTCTGTTGCTAGGGCTGAATATTTGTTCTCCAGATGAACCACTGCAGGTGAAGGTGAAGATCTCTTCTTGCTCCCAGAAGTCACAAGCCTTTCATGACTTCTCTCTTCTCTAGTGCTGCCTCTAGCATTACTTCTTCCACAGTCCTGGAGGTCTTCTCCAGTATCAAATCAATGAGAGGATGCTTTGGAGCCTTGCCACCTCCTCCTATAGTTCTCTTTCTTGCCTGTTCCCTGAGAGACACCATCCGGAGGCACCACTCACACGGCAGCCACCCCCTGACCTAGCTGTCACTAGAAGAAATCTACAAGCCACAGTCGCTACTGCACCAAACATGGATGTCAGTGGAAGCATATATCGTGAGTGTTTCTGCCTGGACAGAAACCTCACAGGTGCAAGCAAAGGCAGTGGCAGCAGCTCTGGCGTTACAACATCCTCCAGCCATTTCCCTGGGTCTCTTAATCTGCCTTCTCTCTCTTACTGCCCTTCTTCCAAGCGCACCTTCCCTATGCAACTCAACTTGACACTGGCCTGTTTATTGTTCGTTGACCACAAAGGGTTTCTTTTTTTCCCTGCTTCCTCGCACCAAGCTGAAAGGTTTGGTCCTCAAAAAGTATCTGTGTGTGTGGGGTGGGGGCATGAACTGTCCGGGACACTGGCCTGCAAACTGCTTACCTTGTTTGCAGCCTCTGCTCATTGGCTCCCTGGTCACTGGTTCCCTGGTCACCTGGGGAGTCCTCCTTTTATACTCTGCTGGGCTGGATTGGCTCCACCCCCCTCTTTAGGGCTTCTGTCAGGCCCAGGCTGCAATCTCTCAGCAATCAGCTATTAGTCAGCAACACTCCCAGCTTCTCTCAAACACACACAGCCCTTCAAACAAACACTCAGCAAACCAAAGGCACAGGCAGTTCTGGATCTGTTACCATCCCTAGGCAGGAACTGGTGCCTGATGCCTGGCTTCTCTTTCTCTTCCTCCTCTTGGCCACAGCAGCTGCCTACAAACTGCTTACCCTGCTTGCAGCCCCTGGTGGCTGGTTCCCTGGTCTCCATGGCTCCCTGGCTCCTGGGTCATCTGGGGAGTCTCCTTTTATACCTTCTTTTATATGATTAGTGTTATGGAGCAGCTTCCTTATTAGAGTTAAAGGGGCTAGGTGTGTTCAGTTTAGAACAGAGATGCTTGAGGGGCATAATAAGGGTTTACAAAATACTAAATGGCAAAGAGAAAGGAAATAGGGATCTGTTATTTGCTGGCTAAGATCAGACATTTGTCTGTAAAATAATTTAGCATAGCCATAAAAAGAGGGTGAAAAAATTGTCTCTCCACTATAGTAGGAAAAAAACCCCCAAAACATTCATTCGGAAGTACAACTGAGCACCAGTAACATTTTAACTCAGTACAGCACAGTAAAAGATAGTACTCCAGCTCAAGGCAGCCATTGGTTTAGTTCATAAAATTTGTCTCCTGCAGCCTTTTAGTGTGTTGTTAAAAGTAGTTCTTTGGGCTCCTCCCCAGGTAGTGCATGTCTCATTTTTTCAATCAACTAGAGTGGTGGGAAAGGATGATACTCTGCCAGAAATTCTAATCCTCAAATACACTGTAGTTTTGTCAGTCATAATGTTGAGAAAGAAGCAGTTGTTGCAGTAACTCAGCATATTGTGACTAGAGCTGTCTAGAAAGTGAAAGAGTCCCTGTTTTTGCTGTTTTTGTTGTGATAATGTTAGGATTTTAGGAAGTGATTTTGGTTTTTGAGGGTGAGGGGTAAGGGTTACCTTCACCCCTGACCCCCTGTCCACACTAGCATGCAATATGAAAAGTGATAATGCTTGAGGCTTGACAGATGACTTTTCCCTTTGCATGTTATCTTTCCTGTGGGTACGGAGAACACTTCCTATTATTAGATTGAAAGGTGTTTCTTAAATGTGGACATGGCCTTCCTGACTAGAGCACCATGCATGGTAAAGACAATGTCACTCCTGACATGACTTCAACCTTGACATAGGATGCAATTCCTTACTAGTGGGAATAGCTAAATATAGAAAGTCTGCCCAGGAGAACTGTCAGACTCTGCCATGTGGAGTATTAAAGGCAACATTGGATATCTTTCTGTGAGAATCTAAGTATGCCTGATTTCCTTGTGGATCTGCTCCATAGTTAGCGACATTAAAAGTGTCAAGGTCTCCAGTCCCAGAACAAATGTGGTGGGTGGATCTGCCCTAGGGCTTGGTTCCCTGGGAGCTAAATGCAGCTGCTCCATAAAATTAATAAGAATTTGACCACTGCTGTGAACAGTGAAACTATAACAAGGACACTATTTTACAGTTACTGAATATTATTGAAGCTCATGTATCAAGGTTTTGGATAGTTATCTATAGGTGTCAGATAGTAATACCTTTCTTTCTTTTCTGCCCCCCTGAGTTCTCCTTCAATACAGTACACCAGAGTTCCATGTTTGTGCCACAAGTTGTGGCCACAATTCTATAGATACCAGGGCTACCACTAGGATTTGAACACAGACCTTTGGCAAACCCCTCTAGCCCCCTCCCCCCCAAAAAACCAACCAACCAACCAACCAAACAAACAGGATTCTACCGTTAAGAAAGAGTCCTGTAACATTGGTGTGTAGGCTTTTCCAGGGTTAGCCAACAAAGGGAAACATGATCTAAGTAAATTGATTATATGTTCATGACTCTCCATACCATACAGTAATAGAATTCTTACATTTCTTTCTCTTCAAGTTGGTTGTGTAATGTGAACAGACCACATATAGGAACACTTATGCCCAGGAAGTATCCTATCAGCGGGTAATGAATAAATACATTCTGTTACGAGCTGAAGCTGTACACATAGATGGCTGCAACTGAATTCCTTATTATTCAAACTAAAATAATGTGCTTGTAAACTCCATCCTTGCCTTTGTTTAAATTGTTCCTTGCAGTTTACTGAAAGCAATTTCCTGACTATAGTGTAACTAAATTCTATTCTAAATTGAGTGAAAATAAAGTGTAAAAAATAAATATCTGTGCAGTCTGAAGGTATGAATTGTGCTTATATTGTTTGGTGCTAAAACTGTAGGAGTCAGAGCTTAGTGAGCTCTGTACAACACCATGACTGGTAACTGTTTTGCTCTGTGGGATGTATTTTTGATAGGTGGCTTTTTTCCTATTAAGTGCAATAGTGTGAAAATGCTGATAGTGCTAAAGAACACATCCTCACATTTTTTGGCTTTTCTCTTTTATCTAGCTGGTTCTGTTACACAGGGAGCCTCCCCTCAGAAAATGACCCTTTTTTTCTATTTTCTCACAGTAATATGTACTTACTGCCAATAATATGTATGTGGCCACTGTCCTATTTAGTTCTTTATGTCAGCACAGTAAGATGAATACAGAATTCAAGAAGTAATGAGGTTACATTTTTCATGTACACCTGACTGTCCACTCTGGTATGAGTGTTCTGCTGATAACACGGTAGCCTATCCTGCCAATGTGAGCTCTTAACAGGGTGTGCAACTGTGAAAAGGAGTGCTTCAGTTACAGCACTATGGGTAGTATCAATTTAATTCAGTCCAAACCTGTAGGTGGTTTGCTATGGCTCACCACACAGCCATTAATGGTATCATTTTAGCACTGTAAGTGGTTGCATTTAAACTCAGGACAACACTGTGAACAGTAGTACTTTTATCTTGTTCAAAAGACACTCTAATGTAGCCATTCCAGTTAAGCATGTGATTTAGATGAATCAGAAGCAAGATAGGTAGGGAAGGTATATCCAATCACCAAGTGAAGGGTGCATCAAGTGAAAGAGATCATGGAAGCTTTACCAGGAATGATTAAAATTGCTTTAAAAAGTATGCTAGATCAGGCTGTAGTCTGAGAATGAGCACACAGGACTGCAGCACAATCGTTCCGATGCAGCAATTTCAGGTAGTACTTCACTAAATAATGGATGAAGAGAGTTAAAGACACTAAGCAAAAACTCTAAAACAAGAAATAGGAAGAATGGAAGTGTGAAAAATCAGTGGGACGTAGAAGTGAGCAGCTTTTGCTTAATGGCTAATTTATTCCAAATTAGTATTAAGCAAGGAGTATCATTTGTCTGCACTAAATATAGTCATGTAAAAGCTGGACAGACTGAAGGCTCTGTGTCCCCTTTGTATACACATGTGCATGTGGCAGGGCACTTCATGTGCCTTCTACTTTATGGGGTCAGGCACCCTGCTGAGCCACTGACAGGTGGGGGGCAGGGCTACTTGCAGAGTCAGCTGACCCAGAGTGCTGGCAAGTGAGGCTAGTCCTGATTGAGGGAGTCACCTGATTGGAAGAGGGTTGGGTTTGAACAGGGTATAAGCCCAGACGCGGAGAAGTAGGACTGGCAGTAACATGTTGAGAGCTGGTGAAGGAACATCACCCAGTAGGAAGGCTGCTGCTCCTGGATGCCAGCCTGGAGAATAACATCTGGAGGTTCAGGAAATAAGTAAAGGGATGGAGGAGGTTCCTGGGGACCCAGTGTGGAGATCCAGAGCCCTGAGAAGAGGGCTCAGTGCCTGGGGACTTTTGAGAGGCCAAATGAACCTAGAGAGAGGGGATCTAGGAGGAGCCTAGAGAGGGATGAGCAAGATCTGGTAGACCTAAAGACCGGTCCTGGGTAAGACCTGAAACTGCACTCAAATGGGGCTGGTTAGCATGGTGGGGTTGCCTGTGGCAGAGCAGCCTCCCTGAAATGCCACACATGGGCCACTCTAGGGAAAAGCAAGGATGGGATGCTGAAAAGCCCTGGCTCCCACTGCCTTGTGGGTTACCCCATGGAAGGGGGAAGGCTAGGGAAGCACACCCTGACAGAAAAGCACTTAGCAAGGAAGACCACATGGACCATGTGGGCCCAGCATCCCATGGAAGACCAGGACCACATGGATTCAGTGGTCCAGTGAGGGGTGGGGGAATACAGTACAGGACTAGACAAGTCCAAGGGCACGAGGCTATAGTGAGGCCCAGCTAGTGGGACCAGAAGGGTCCAGCAGCCCAGCAAGAGGCTGGGAATAGAGTGAAGGACCAGATGGGTCCAAAGGCCTGGGGAGTGACTGGGAAAGTAGAGAACTAAAAGGGTCCAGGATAAGGGACCAAAAGGGAATTGCAGCCTAGAGAGGGGCTAGGAGGGAGAGGAGCCTGGTAACACAGGGAGTGGTTGTGCAAGACTGTGAGGTCTGAGGACCCGGAGAGGGGCCTGAGGAGAGACTGAGGGGTCCGGCAACCTGAGTGGGTCCAAAAGGGAGACCGAGGGGTCTGGTAGTCCAGGAAGAAGCTTTGTGGAGAGACTGAGAGGTCTGAGGGCTGGAGTGGGGCTGAGAAAGGCAGAGGGGTTGAAAGGCCCAGAGAGGGACTGCATCAGTAATTGTTAGAACATCTGTAATGCTGCCCTCTGTAAGGCATGGGGCATGGTGTAAGGGAGGTACAGAGCCATGCAATCAGCCCATAAGGCCAGGACCACAGTCTGTGTGGTCACTGTAGTAAGACCAGGGCAGTGTCCTGCACTCTGAATAACTAACATCAAGGCATGGTGGGTAAGAGCTGGGTAGACTGCCCATTGAGCAGGGTATCTTAAAAAAAAAAAATTGGGGTGGGTACCCTGTGACAGTGCATATAATAGAAATTTCTTTATATACAGATATTTTCTGAGATGTAACAAGTGAAATTTAAGTGCCTATTTTACACAGAACTTAGACTCCTTAGTCACTTCTAATAATGGGAATTAAGAGCAAATATCTTTGAAAACTGGGCCTTGTCTGCTATTTGAAAAAAATATGCCTATATCTTTTTTTCTCCTCATTTGTTTGTATTTTGTATTCATATCTTACATGAAAAAAGCGATAACTTTACAAAATAATATGGTATGTCTTCTGGTTATGACAAGTGATAGTTAGCTAAGTCATAGTTAAGGTAAGATGCTGAAAACAAGCTTAGGAAGAGCAGGTCTTGCTGGCTTCTGTATGACTCAAAGAAATATAAAAAGTAAAAAGCTATTAATGAGCAGAAAAGCTCATACAAAAAAGGAGTGAAAGTGACAAAGCAAAATGAATGAGGGCAGGTGCTGAGACAGAAGAACTGAAGATGCCAGGTAGATGAACTTGGCAAAGAGACAAATAGAGATGGATATCTGGAGAGAAACAGAGATGAGCACCAGCATGGAAACGTGGGTAAGTTAGGTGCGAATAAGAGCATTGCATTGTTTGTTTCTTTGCAGCAACCTACAGCAGTGTAATTAGCACAAAGTGTTGCTACCTTGGCCTGGCAGTTTTACTGAGTTGGGCTGACTGCAAACAAATCAGAAAGTGTTCTGGCCAAGTGACAATACCTCTCTGAGCTTTTGACACCAAATGTGAATTAAGTAATTTCTCTGCGCTGCACCTGGACTCCAGAAGACCACTTGCTAGCACTGGTCTTTCAGAGGGCCCAGACACCAGCAGACTGAACACCAAAAGCATCAGCAAGCAAAAGGCCACACAAACAACAGATAATTCACAGAGCAACAAATACAAAGAGAAGCATGAGTCAAAAACATGGTTTGCTGTTTTTTTTTTAAATGCTTATACTTCTTAGGTGCAACTGATTCTACCTAGGTTCCTGCCAGTTCACCTTGTGGGCTCTGTCTTGTCTCAGTAACTCCAGTGGTGACTTGCTGTATGGATTGCCCATGACCTGGATGCCCAAGACTTTTAAGCTGCCTGCTGCTTGTATTGCAGCCGGCTTTTAGAAGCGTCAGCTTGATACACAAATCTTAGGATTTCTGAGCTTCCTACCCAGAGGTTTAATGCTGTTCCAGCAGATCAAGAATATCCTCAAGAACACTTTTGTGGTGGCAATCTGACTCCCAGTTTTTGTGGGCCTTAGCACGTGAGGTGAGCTTGCAACCACCAGGATGGAGCAGTCTAACCACTAAGGGTTTTAGTTGTGTCACTAAGGGTGTTGTTAAGAATCATCGTCTCCAGACAATAATACGGTATAGTTTTAACTGTAAGTCAGCCATGTAAATCAGAGTATAAGTTTAATGATTTTTGAGGGGTTAAAAAAGCCAACTTATAATTGGAATCAGTATGGTATCTAGTTTCTACAATTTTAGTGGTCTGTGTTTGTTCGGGATTTTTTATGTTTACCTTCAAAATCTCTTGATTTGCCTAGGAACCTGATATTACTACTAAATCCAGGAAATGTCTTGTATTCATCAATGATCATATGGGTTTAAGTATTTAGGATCAGTACATCTATCTATATAAATGCTCAGTTACACTGAGGAAGACTGATGACCTGTTCTTGACTTCTTTAATTAGATTGATCTGCTTTTAATTTCTTTCTTTAAACAAAAGTAAGAAAGTGTGATAAGATTGAACTATAGTCAGATGAAGAAAGGAAAGGAAAACAGTGACCACAAGAAATAGTTACTTTTTCATAAATCTGTTTTTCACTCACTGTAATAAACTCCAATTTGTATTAACTAGTGAAGAAGAAACCTTTTGAATTCTGAATAATATACTGGGCCACTCTCAATTATAGTACCAATTATCTCTATATTATGCAAGTCACTTTGCAGTGAATAATATAATAATTCAACAGGTTGCTGGCAGGCTTGCTGGCAGTGCTACAAGAAGTTAGGCCAAATACCATTGCTTTGTACTGAATTATATTTAATTTGGAATAGTAACTTACAGAAATTTTGATGAATGGTTGCATTTGTGTAATTTTAACTTAACACATCCTGCTTTTAAAAGTTTAGTCCTTTAAAAGGTGGACGGGGATTCTCAGTATAGATCTTCACACGAGAAGGCTGAGGGGGGGCCTGGCGACTGTCTATAAACTCACTAGGGAGGACCAGAAGGGTTTGGGAGAGACCTTGTTTCCCCTAGCGCCCTGTGGGGTAACAAGGAATAATGGCCATAAGTTGTTGGAAAATAGGTTTAGATTAGACATCCAAAGGCATTACTTCACAGTTAGGGCGGCTAGGATCTGGAACCAGTTTCCAAGGGAAGTGGTGCTGGCTCCTACCCTGGGGGTCTTTAAGAAGAGGCTTGATGCCTACCTGGCTGGAGTCATTTGAGTCCAGTTTTTCTCCTGCCCTGGCAGGGGGTCAGACTTGAAGATGTACAAGGTCCCTTCCGACTCTACTTCTATGATTTTATGATTCTTAAAGCTAGCTCCTGTGCAGTTTTATGACACGTAGGGCTTTGCCATAATGAAGTAGAAGTTTGGTTGTACACACATACTGGAAAAATCCAAAACGTTTTGGGATGTACACCTTTCAGTCATGTGTACTAAGTACCTTACTAGCAATTTTATGTGCAATTAGTGTTTTTAATATATTATATCAGCTAATATTATATTTTGCTCTTATGACAAATTCTTTTAATTTTTCACCTACTGAAACCATTCACTGGCTGAATTTTCCTGAAGGTCTGTAGGGGGTTTTTTAGATGTACCTTCTGGAGTAGAAATTCACTTTGGATTTTAATAAATGTGTGCCTCTTTGTTGTCTCTTTCAACCACAGGGTAGCTTGAGTTATGGTATTTAGAATTCTGCATAATTGTATTGATGGTTTCTATTGATAGTTACACCATGATTTTTCTCATTTGGGTCTAATGCATAAAATGTATGGATTTCATGTATTGTCCATAAAGTATTTTCATTGTTCTAACTGTCCTCTGGGCTGTTATTAATTAGCACATTTTAAGCATCGGACATAGAATTATCACATTCACTATTATCCAATTTAAAGAGATGAAGTTAAAAAAAATAAAATAAAGCCCACATTCTAGATTCATACTAAAATATTGCTACCCCATGGTAGGATATTTGACATGGGGTCAGAATAGAAAAGACTAAAGTATCATGGCAAGCATAGATTAATTTTGGTGAAATCAACCATGGGTCACTGGATTTTTTTTGTTGAGGTCTCTGGACTTGAGAATACTGGATGTGGTTATAAGAATCTCCACTTTATATTCCAAATGTAATATAGAAAATCATGTTTTTATAATAATATGTGTAATGCACTACAGTTCAGTTAATATAGTATCTTTGGATAGATCTAACAGAGGGGTCAGAAGATGGGCCTCTATTGGACTAGCTTGTTCTAATGAATGTTAACTTCCATCTGTGGAATGGGCAGTTTGAGTGTACAGTATATCTTTTTTAATATTATCCATTTTACATATATTTTTAGGCTTTGTTTTAACTTTATTAATTTGTTCTATGGAAATTAAGGTCAGATTTGACCAGATAACAGCAATCTTATCTGGGTGGTATGTCAAAAATCTCTTTTTTTAATAGCATTTCTGCACACCATGAACAGAGATGTAGGTCTATATAGAAAGACAGACATATATTCTTGGTTGATTTTTTTTTTTTCTTCTCCAAACAGCTAGTCAGATACTCACTTTTTAAATTCTAAAGTTTACTCTGATAATAGGAATTCTCAGAAAGATAAAAACATGCATTACTAATAGAATTGATAATTGAGTCTCCAGATGGTGCTTTCATTTTATAATTAAAAACATCCTAATATTCTTAAATACTTGGAAATTATCTTATAAGCATTTCATTTTCACCTTGAAAATGTATACTGTATCACTAAGTGAGATCATTCCACTAGATTTAATGTATATTTTCTGAACTATCTTCAGTCTAACATTTCTAAAATCAATTCAAATTGCTTATTCTGAAATCCCAAAGAATCTTCTGGCTAAGTAGAAAGCATAGCCTGGTGTAGGGACTGCTCAGTGGCAATTGAAACCTATTAAAACATGATTATTATACTTGTTCTTCTGAACTAAAAAATATACACCTCAATTTTTCATTTTCACATACACATGTTCATAATTTTTCCCCTTAAAATGACTGTTTTGAGGGAGCACTATGCTATATTTCATTTAGAAGTGTAGCCAAACACTGGTATGGCATATTCAAAAAGCTGTTCAATTATACAAGTATTTAGAGATACAAGAAGCGATAATATTCATCTATGTAAAAACATAAAGTTATAAGTAATTTATAAGGTGTCTCAAGGGAGATAAGTTTTACTAAACACAGAATTCATCAAAGTGCTTGTGGTGTTTCCCTGATGTTTAAGAAATGAGAAACTGTAAAATAAAAAAACCCAGTTGTGGTCCTCCCATCAGACTACTAATGGAAATTGTATAGTATCAGATAAAAATAAGGGAGTAAAAATGGATCTGTGGTGTGCTTTAAAATCCACAAACATTTTTAATGTATCTATGATAGAACTCATCAGAATTGTTTTGCTATGACTTTTCTCATAGTGTCATAATACGTTCTGAGACTATCTAGGCAATAGTAATTTATAGTCCAACTTCAGCTCTGGGTGTGGTCTAGTATATAATCTTATTCTGAGGGTGTCTCCCTTCAGGACCGGGAAATCACAGAAACGCTCATTGGACAGGCTCATTTC
>NW_017729032.1:25688945-25704651 GCF_001723915.1 Gavialis gangeticus
CTGAGGGTGTCTCCCTTCAGGACCGGGAAATCACAGAAACGCTCATTGGACAGGCTTATTTCATTCCTTGACCAAAGAGTTTTTCTTGATTGACAGTCAGTCATGGAAGGAATTTTGAAGAGCTGAGGGTATTCTGCTCAGGGTACCTCTAAGTTTAGATGCTGACGAGAGTGAGCTTATCCAGTCAAAGTTACCCTCTCTGCTTAAACAGAGCAATTAGTTATCATCTAGTATGGGGGGGCGTGGGTGAAGGTGAATAAAGGCATAAAGGATCCACATCTTAATCACATGCAGACCCCTAAAACATTGATGGAGAGGCAGGGATTCTGGTCCCTGCTCCCTGGATGTTTATACATTTTAAATTTAACTGGCATCAGATAAAAAATAGAAATAATCTTGACAGCAGAGACCAAAACTCAGGCCTTTCTCCTCCTACATGGCCTTTCCACTCAGCTTTGCTCAGGCCTCCTCATCTACCCTGTGTTTCTGGCCCTGTAGGATCATACTTTCCTGTTTCAGTGGTACAGTTTTTAATAGAAGAGCTACTCAGTGCATCCATTTTCCCAGCCTGGCCTCTAGCCTGATGATTGGGGCACTCCTGGGAAGCGGGAGCCTAGAATCCCATTTCTTGCCTGAGTACTTTACCTAGTAGACTATTCTACAAAATGTGGGTATTGATACAGCCAATAGTTCCTCTTTAGCAAGAAAATGGTGACCCCCAGCTCCTTTTTTTTGACAGAACAATTGTAAACATTTATCCTCCAGAGAAGACTCAAGACTGGATCCTGGGTGTATTTAGGCACCACTAAATTAATGTTGTGACAGGTGTCTAAATTGTGCCTAATCGCTAGTGATGGGATGGGTGATCAGATAAACACAGGAATGTAGCTTTTTGTACTGATTAGTTCAACGCAGCTCTCCTCTTAGTGTGTGGGCTTTTGAATTGTTCTAAAACATTTTACTCTCTTCCTGCATTATAAGAAGCTAAGGCTGTTATCAAGGCACCCAAAAGTGAAGTGATGTTGCACTTATGTATTTATTGGACCTGGCCTCTGAAGGTTTCTCTACTACCTGCCTGGCAAGCTTAGAACAATCCCCAAGAAGAACTAACTCACTCCCCCTCAGTGGACTCCAAACCCTAAAAATCAGATGGTGCCATTGGTTTAGCACAATTTTGAGCACATACCAGAGCCTTTATCAAGTTCTCTGTCTCAGATGTGATCTTTGCTGCATGCTGGGTGCTGCGCTAACATGGCTACTTTCAGGTTTGGTGCATACTGAACTGGGTGAGCGAATGGGACAGCCAAAAGCAACAAAAACAGTTTGGGGGCTCCACATGACTTCTGAGGAGAGGCTCAGGGAACTGGGTTTTTTTTTAGTTTGGAGAAGAGAAGATTGAGAGGGAATTTGATTGCAGCTTTAACTACCTGAAGGCTGGTTCCAAAGAGGATGGAGCTGGACTGTTCTCAGTGGTGACAGATGACAGAACAAGGATAAATGGGCTCAAGTTGTAGCAAGGGAAGTTTAGGTTGGATATTAGGAAAAACTTTCTCGCTAGAAGGGTGGTGAAGCACTGGAACAAGTTACCTAGAGGTGGTGAAGTTCAAAGGCCCGGCTTTATAAAGCCCTAGCTGGGATGATGTAGTTGGGGCTGGTCGTGCTTTGAGCAGGGCGTTGGACTAGATGACCTCCTGAGGTCCCTTCCAACCTTCATTTTCTATGATTCTGATTCTGTTACTGGCTTCTCAGCATCCCTCCTGGAACTCCCATGGATGCGGTGCAGACAATCCCTAATTCCCCCTTGCAAACCTAGCTCTCTGACACCCAAATGTGAAGAGCTACTGTATGGAAAGGGGTTTTCTGCAAAACAGCCCAACGATAAAGCATCCCAGTGTTATTTCTGAGAGAATGGTGTGCTTTGCAGCCTGCTTGGACAACCATTATGGTATGCATTTTCTGAAATGTATGGAACCTCTGGGCTGTATGTCCTAAAATAAAAGGTAATTCCCCTCCCTTGGCTCCTTATTCCTATATATAAGTCTCTTTTATTCATATTGTAGGTGAAAAATGACCACAGCTGACAGCAATACTGGTAGCAGTTTTCCCCTATCCTATATTTAATTGCAAGTGAATAGAAAGCTAAATTTGGGTCTGAGCTTTTATTATGAATTCAAGGAATTACGCACTTGAAGATGATTAATGCTCAAGGCCATACACAAGCAAAGATAAACAAACTCTCTGTTCTTGGTATAATAATATAGCAAAATTGTAAGTCAAATTTTAGATTAACACCATATTATTATGCCAAGAGGCAAAGATTTTTGTTAATTAGTTCTCAATTAGTTCCTCTTATTTTTAATCTCAGAGTATTAGATATTGATGGAATTAATAGATTAATAGCTGCATCCTAATGATGTCAAACAGACCACAATGCAAATTTGAGGTGTTTTTAAATGGGATTTATTGATTTATGTGTATACATAAGTTAAATAGTTTTGTGTTTGACCTACAGTGCTGGTTGGTTTTGTAATATCTTGGTTCACAAGGAAAACACAGACATTAAGGGCACATTTTATTAGTTTGTAAACTAGTTTTTGTATTTTAAATAATTCTGTTCATGCATATATAATATGGTTGACTTGAAAATAAAGCTGTTCCTTCTTCCCTGCCTCAAACAGCTGTGTGTGTTTTTTGTTTGTTTTTTTTATAAAGGAAACAAGAAAAGAAGGGCTTTATTGAGGTAACGGGTATATGCACCGAGGAGAGCTGAGGTAGTGAAAATATCCAAGTACTCCAGTGACAGTTGGAGTTCACAAAAAATAGTCCAGTCAGGGTCAGGGGGTGGGAATAGTGCAGTCCTGGGATTTAGGTGAGCTGCTGGGTTCTCCCAGTACCGGGGCTGAACTGTGAAAGCATACAGGTGTTCATGAGATTGGATGAACGTGATCTAAGAAAAGATTAATCCAATCTCAATCTAAATTAGCGTACTTTTTTTGAG
Organism: Gavialis gangeticus; assembly: GCF_001723915.1. NCBI lineage: Eukaryota > Metazoa > Chordata > Crocodylia > Gavialidae > Gavialis > Gavialis gangeticus. The sequence continues at coordinate 25,691,944 of NW_017729032.1, forward strand.
AAGAACTAACTTAGATCATGCCCACCATTTTTGGGTGATTTAAACCCTCCAAGTGCCTATACAATTGGACAACCTGACCCTGGGTAATGCCTGTGCATGCTCCACTTTGATACACAGAAAGTTAGCTCTAATGGGTATTTACCCCAGTGTTTCTCAACCATTTTAGATTCAACCCACCCCGCGGAAAAAAGCCAGCTCTTAGTTTTCCATTGCTGTTTGGTAACAAAGTAACAAGAGAGACACTGTACAATGTGCTACAGCCACGTAGTGATCATGTGAGTCTACACATGACTGGCAGCTGCTTCGCCATAGTGGCACACTCTCCTGTTCTAGCATGCTGCTATGACGAAGTAGTGGCTAAAACACTAACTGTGTGCTGTGTGCATAGTGCAGTACAGGCAGTTACTGGGCCATGCTTTAGCACTTCCAAAAGGAAGTGCTAAAGCATGGTGCAGTAACAACGTCATCATAGGCCAACATGTAGATGAGCCCAAAAAGTATAATACTTTAATTCTTCAGTTGTAACAAGTTAGAATTTTTTAACACTATGAATCTCTGTGTTTCTTACCTAACAGCGCAACATTGCGTGGTAACTCACAACACCCTTGAAAGGATCACAAGCCACCCTAAGAATTGCTCATGCTTTCTCTCTGGTTATAGTTGAATGGCATAGCCCTTGCCAGCGTGCCTCATCCAAGCCCACACACTGCTTCTTGTTTTGAGCCAGCCAAATTATAAATGCTCCCTAGATAAATGCACCAGAGTTCCTTGCACTCTTTAACATTTCCATGTAGAACCGGCTGCTTTTTAAATCTAATTTTGTCAGAATACGCATGGAGAGGTCTTCTTAAATCTTAAATTTACCTGAAAAACTCTTTTTAATGCATATGGATAGAGGCTGCATCTCCTGAGCTATAAGGTTAAACTGAGTGGTTATTTCTTCTTTGTCAAAGAATTTTATAACTTTAATTCCAGTAGGAGCTGTCTCTAATAGAAATTAGGTGTCTTACGCCTCTAAGGATCTGCATCTTTGTAATTTTAGTAAAAACTGTTTTACAATGATAACCTAATATTACCTGATTGATGCATTTATTTAAAGGTGACCAAACTAAATCAGTGTTTTTGGTGGATGTGAGGTGTACAATTCTGAAAGGATGGTTCAGAAAACAAAGGTGAGAATGAAGGCATAAAATAATTTAAAAAACACATTCAAAACATGTTTACTTTTTATCTACTGATATGTGCACTCATACTCGCCATACAAAAGGTATGTTTCAGATTTTGTTCAGTGAAAAAATGACTAGGTCTTCATACTAGCCATTATTATCCCCTCATTGTACATGAGAGAGTATTACTTTGTATAATGTCCACAGTGTTGATTTTTTCCTTTCTTTTGTGTAGGTTAGTGATATACATTCAATTCGTTCTATTTTTACCTCTCAGCAAAGAACAGTTGATGATTTCTGAGATTGCTCTTTCTCTGGCTATGTTTTCACCAAGTCTGATCATACAAATTTCGTTTGTATTTCCCCTTCACGAACCTTTTAAGATTCTGACTTATTTACATAATTTTTTCACTGGCAAGTGATATTCAGCAAGTTAACTTAATAACAGTTCGTTCACACCAGCAGGAGGCTTTTTTCCTTAATTTTGTTGGATCATATATTCCAACAGTTAAAATAAAATTTACAACACCCTGCTGTCTTAACTGTAAACTATCTTGCAATCAATTTGCTTTAATGAAATTAAAGCCATAGAGTATGACTGGAGAGTGAAAATCCTTTGGTGCTTTCCTGAATTCATAATGGATACAAGTGTTATGGTCTAAATAGATCATGTGCTAATGTAGATGTTTCAAAACACTAAAGGAAGATTTAGGATACTTTATTCTCAATTAATCAACCAACTACAAAATTCTAATTATCTTATCTATGGAGATTTAGAGATTTCATTTCCAAATGATGTTTTGCAGGTACCTTGCAGATTTGTGCCTCTAGTATGCTTAATTGCCGCCTGCCAAATAAAATCAATCATTCTTTGAAACAAAAGCCCTATTCAGAAATGACCCCAAGGTCTGTAGGATTTCTTATTTTTAATTTGCATGTTAATTGAACTAAAGAAGAAGAATAACAATCTAAATTTTAATTTTTTTAGAAAACGTTATAGCATTGATTAGCTAATTAAATGCACAGGAAATCAGTAGAAAGTTTATATGCGACTTCTGCTAAAATGTGTTTTGCTTGATATAAAGGATTTTTTCTTTAAGTTGCCACTGTTGTTTAAGAAGTTAACTCCTGTATGTGCTGAAATCAGCTGCAGGAAAATGCTCAGTAACAACTCGTGGAAATGCATATTAATAAGTTTAAGTGGATATTTGTATGCTGATAGCTTTTAACTTAATAGGAATAGCGCTCATATACTACATATTCTTGACGGCTGCTTCTAGAAAGTTTACGTGTATTGTTTTAGACGCACTAGAAGGAAGGCAGGGTGCAAGGAGTGTGGTTTAATTACACAGCAGCTTTAACTAACTCCTCTGGTAGGTAAAAAAAGAATCAAAGTTCTAACCTAAGCCTATCATGCAACTACAATAGTTAAGGCACATCAGTTTTTTCAAGTAAGGGCACACGGCACAGCAGAGTCTCTAGCTTTACATTTGGATGCTCTAGTCTTAAGGGTAAGCAGGTGCCCCTTTCATATATGAGACAGCTTTCAGCTTAAGTTGTAGAGCAACACCTTGACCACCTGGTCACCACAATCTAATGATCTAGGAATAATATACATGGTGCAAGTCATGATTTGATCTTCGATCACTTCTACTTGGTACTGTCAAGCTGTTACTGGGCCTTACAGGTTTTCCTTCTCTGTGGGTTAAAGTGACCGAAGAATGGGGTTTCCCATGTTAGTCATTAGGGACCCCAAATCTTAATCTCAAGCTTCTTTAGAGGATGCCTTCCCCAAAATAAAACGCCCTAATGTCTAGCTTCTTAGGAAATCAGTCTCTACGTGGAACTGGTACCTGAACTGAACATGTCATAATGATGTCCCAACAATCACCTTGACCCGCACACAATTGTCTGTTTCTTTAGTGTGACTAATATATATTTTCTGATCTACTAGGCACTCTTTAATTTTAAAGTTCATAAGCAAAAGGAATGAACACTCAGTCAATCATGAGAATTTTTGGATGTTTTTAAGATCCTTTAGCTTTTTTTATTTGTGATGGATTCTAATATCCAGAGTCTCTATTTCTTACAATTGCTTCTCTATTTCTTATCAATTCAATTCTAATGGCCCTCAAAGGTTCAAAGTTGCCATTTCATCACAGTATCACTTATAGAATAATCCTTTTAACAAAACGTGGGATCCAGTGCTGACAGGTATATAGCACGTGCTTCACTTGCATAGGTTCCTTAGAAAAAAATCAGTCATTCTGAATGGATACAGTCAAGTTCATTTTAAAAGGAAAGGATTATATTTAGATCATGGAATCTGACATTTGAAGCTGTTTGGTAAATTATCCAAATTTACAGCATATGGAGAAAACTGGACATGAGGCAGTCAGAGTCATAAATAGTAAAGATGGAGTCCTCAACTGTGCAAGATTGATTTTATTTATAAATAGGTAGATATATACTTATACGGTTTCCATCACCATAATATCTATTGTATCTGAGTCCACAGACATAGTTGCATGGGGATTATTAATATTATTATTTAGGAATGGAGACAGAGTGGAATTGGGTGATTTGAATAAGGTAAAACAGAATAGCTGTGGTAGCTCCATGTCTACAAAGTGTTTTAAACACAAGACTGTTGTTCCCCTCAACTTTTGCAAATGCGGTTTCTTTTATGTTATTTCTGATATATTTTTGAATGTCTCAAATAAATTACTTTCCATGTGTAATATATATTGCTTTTATCTTACTTTGAATTTGAATTTTCCCTTTCATTCATTCCTCTTGTTTCTCTGAATTCCTTTCAGCTTTTTTCAGGTAATGCATGGCCCAGAATTAAATACAGTATTTTGGATTTGTTTACAACAAAGCCATACAGGTTACATCTACTCTGCAGTCAAGGCAGGAATGAACTTTGTCTGAATATATTCAAGCTGGCTTTTAACTGGCTAACTTGAGTGTTGATAAGAGTGCAGCTGCAGCAGCATGGAGCTCAGCATAAGTGAACTGTTTTGAAGCGTACTCTGAGCTTTGTGCTGATCTGACTAGGCTAGTTTCACTACCCAAGCTAAAAGGCTAACTTATTTAGAAAGCTGCCACCCTGCGCTACCTTTTACTTGACTTCAGACTAAAATGGATAACTACCTGTCTCTACCCAAGCCTGCTCAATTATGCTATATAAACTGTCACCACACCTTGGCTGCAGTCTAGACAGAGCCATGAACAATGGACTGTGCCCTCTGAGTTCCATATCATGATTGATTTTTTTTCCATAACCTTAAATTGCATTAGTCTGTTTAATTCATGTGTATTTCAAACTGGTGCTTAATTATATACCCACTGTATACCTCTGAGGTAATGCTTTTCTTAATTATCTATGAAACATCTCCGTTCTAATGAGACAGGTACACTAGAAACCCAAGATTACAGGTTTTTCCACTTACTGAATTACCAGTGTTTTCTAATATTTCCCCCTGCCTATATTAACTTATATTTTCCCAAGCTGAAATTCTCTTACTGCTCATGTTTGGAACATTTGTAGGTACTGAATTATCTCTCTGCTGTGTCTTGCACAGTGGTATCTTCCGATGTCATTTACCTGCTGTTTACTCTGATAAAACTAGCAAAGAAAAATTGTGGCAAGTGTGTCATAATTTGACTCATGAACACATTTGTTTCACTTGAAGTATTTTAGAATAAAATTATTTCACGGTGCTCTTGAGATACAGAATTTAGATAATGATATTTAATTGCTCTCTAGCATCTACAGAAAAGTTGGATAAGTTATCACTTAAACATATTACCTCCTGTTTGTTTTCCCGGTACTTATTATTCTACTTATTGTGACAACCCAGCCTTGTACAATAAGGGTGACAAGACGTAACATGTTTTCAAGAGATAAGGCAGTGGTTGCATTACTGCCAATTATTTTGTACCATAGCTACCATTGTACTGAAAGCTATTTCCATGTTATAGTGAATCTTAGCAAGCAAACTGGAATTCTGTGGTACCTCAGCAAATGAATTCAGCTGCCTATGTATTATAATTTACTTTGCTACTGCTCCCACTGTTACTTCACAGCTGTTGAGGATATTTAGGGAAAATGAACATGTGGCTTTTTTATATAGAAGAATAAAGAATAGCTTTCAGGTGCTATTTCACCTTTTCTCCTTCTCTTACTCTTCTCCTCTTCTCTTTCCTTTGTGTATACATAGTTGCTTCTCCTTCCTCATACCTTTAAATATGACATCTTGAGGTGAACACTTTATCTGTTATGTTACATGATGGACCAAATAGAATCTGCTTGTTGGGCCATGCTAGGGTAAAAATGCTCAGGGCAAATGGGTGATTAATGCTCAGTGAGGCATTGAGATTTAATCCACTGTGGAGTTTCCACTGAGGGGATCTGAGTTGCATAATTTTGGTTGCAAAAAGTCCATTTCAGTAACTCCAGACCATCTGGGAGCTTGTTGTCCCCTGGTATAGCTATAGAAGATTATAAAATCACAAGGTTGGAAGGGACCTCAAAGGTTATGTAGTCGAACCCTCTGTGTGGATAAAAGGTTTGGTACATACAAGTATTCATCCAACTTCTTGAAAATCTCCAGGAAAGGAGATTCTATAATTCTTCTGGGCAGCTTGTTCTATTGGCCTACTGTGCTCAGAATATGGAAGTTCTTTCTGATATTTAAACTAAATCTGCTTTTCTGCAGTTTAAACCTGTTGCTGTGTGTCCCGCCTTCTATGATGAGGGAGAACATTTATTCTTCCTCTTTATATCAGCTTTGAAGATATTTGAAAACTGCTCTCCATATCTCTTTCCTCCTACCCACTACTCTCCTTTTCTCCAAAATAAGCATCCTCTAAACCTTTTTGCATAGTTTACATTTCAGTCACTGTAACATCCACGTTACTTGGCTCTAAATGCTTTTTATTTTGCAACATCCTTATGTGTAGCAGCACACAATACTCCAGCTGAAGCCTCACTGGTAGAATGGTACAACCACCTCCAATGACTTGCATACAATTCTGTTCTTAACACAGCCCAAAATTGCATTTGCTTTCTTTGCGACTGTGTCACAGTTGTGATTAATGTTGAGCCTGTAATCCACAATGACCACCAGATCCTTCTTGGCAGTACTGATGCCTAGCCAATTATCTCCCATTCTATATTTTGAGTATTATTAGTTCCTTGCCTCAGTACAATACCTTACATTTGGTCTTTGTTGAATTTCATTTCTAAGTATCCAGTTTATCAAAATTCATTTTAATTCTACTCCTGTCTTCCAAAGCATATGCAGCTGTTCCCAGTTTTGTGCTATCTGCAATCTTGATCAAGAAACTTTCTCTTCCTGAACCTAAATCATTAACAAGCATGTTAAACTGCACTGGACCCAGGACTGACTCTTGTGGAACCCCACTTGAAACCTCCTTCCACTCTGACAGTCCATTTATAGTTGCTCTTTGCTTGTTATTATTCAGCTGATTACACATCCACCTAACCGTAATTCAGTATAGTCCACTTAGCTCCCGTTTGCTTACGAGAATGTCATGTGGGACCATATCAAAACCTTTTTAGAATGTATTATGTCTACCACATTCCCATACTGTTTACCCAGTCAAAGAAGGGTATCAAATTGGTTTAGCATAGGTGACCATATTATTCTTAAGGAAATCTGGAATGCTGCTTCTTCATGCTCCCCACTCCCACCAAGTCAGCAGTGAGTGTTGAGAGAGCGTCCTAACACTGAGAAAAGAATTTGGTGGGGCGAACTTGTCCGCTGCACAGTGCCAGCCTTAGAGGCATGGGCAATATGGGCGACTGGCCATGGTGCTGTGATCAGGTGGGCACCGCATGCGAGCGCGCGCACACACACACACACACACACACACGAGCTGCCCATGCTCACAACAGTGCTCCCCTCACCCCACCCCAGCTACTCCCTACCCCAGGCAGGAAGAGTGGTGTCCAGCCCAGCCTGCCCTCTGCCTCCAGCTATAGCTCAGGAGAAGCCAGGCCAGGTGCATGCAGATGGCAACAGTGGTGCTTGCCAATCTTCTTACCGGGTATATCATGCCACTCTGACTACCCCTCCCTCCTCTGCTCCCCCTCGCTGCGACTGTGTCCTGTGCCCCTGACATTCCAGGAATTATGTTTGAATTTTCACGAACTGGCTGGGAGACTGGGATGGGCTATGAAATCCAGGACTCTCCCAGCCAAACCAGGATGTATTGTTACCCTAATTTAGCAAGATTTGCCGAAGTTGACTGCTGGTTGATTGCACCTTCCTCTTCCAAGGGTTTACCAACTGATTGCTTTATGATTTGCTTCAGTAACTTCCTAGGTATTGAAATCAGGATGATTGGTCTATAATGTACCTCATCCAACTTTTCCTCCCTTTTAAAAATATGCACTATATTAGCCCTTTTCCCTTGTAAATATGATGGCCAATAACTCAGATAGTTCTTCAGCTAGGTCCTTCAACAGCCTGAGATGAACTGTTGTCAGGTCCTACTGACTTAAATTCCTTCAAAATTGTCAAAAGTTTTCTAATTCACTCTTTATTTGTCATGGTCCTAAGCTCTTCCCATGTTTTGTCTATATTTGTTTTGTCAGATGGAAAAGGTGACTAGAGTAGGGCCCTGTTAATGCAGCCAGAGGTTTCAGTGAATGACCGCCAAACACAGAATTGCTGCTCTTTGACTTGTTCTGTCCCATGATTGAATCCTCCCTGTAGTCCAGTATTATCTACTAATGCAAGAAGGAAATGGAAGCTTTTGCCTTCAGGGATAGAGTGCATAAATCAAATCCTGTGATTTACATTTTTTACAGTGAATCTTTTCTCCTTTCTACTTTTGAGATATTATTCACATTTGGAGGGCCTGCTCCTGCTTCCATTAACCACTAGCAATTTTGGAATTAACATCATTAGAAGCAGGTTTAGTCCTGCCAAAAGAAACTTACTGTTTTTCTCTTACCTTCGGTTGATTAGCTTTTACACACTTTTGATTGGTTTTTACATAAAGGCAGTTGCTTCTTGCTGTCCCCTCCTTTCCCCCTATAGTCCCTCATCCTTTTTAATATTTATTTTTACTAATTATTAGAAATATTTTTTTTTTACTTTCATTATATTAACCACTACATTTGACATATCTGTTTCAATACTTGTAAAAAAAAATGTCCTGAAAATAAAGCAGAATACTAAAAAGCTTGCTTAGTTTACAGGAAAGATATTGTAGTTTTGCATTTCCTAAAGATATGCAGCAATACTTCTTTTTCCTTCTCTTATTTTGGGGGTCTTTGGTCCTTAGTTTGGCAAAGGAGAAGGATGTCTTTTGTAAATATATATATAAGTACTTTTATGTGTGGTGTTCTTACTGAGTTTCTCAACTGTTTGCTATTGTGGAAAAATAAATTCCTTAGGGCAGTGGTTTTCAAACTGTTCCATGGAACCCCGGGGTTCTGCAGCAGGTCACCAGGTGTTCTGCAAAGAGACTGCGACTAATGGTGAAGTGGGCCAGAAGACAATAGACCACCATTGCCAGGCTGGATCATCTGGCTCTTCCTTGGCTCACAGGACACGGGTTACATGGCAGAAATGATACAAAAGGATTCTGTGACTTTAGGAAGTTTGAAAAATGCTGCTTCTGGGAATCACTCCCCCTAAATAAAACAGCAGCATGTTCTTTACATTTCATATGGGACTAGGAGCAGGTCTGTCTGCTTTCCTTCTTCATTTACGTTTATTTTCTACTTCTTCTGTAAAGTTTAGAGAAGAAAAAGTCCAGTTTTGCAGGTACAGGGACCATTCTCAGACCCTTATGTTTCTTCATAGAATGCAGAAAAAGTGACACTTGATTTTTGTTAGGCAATTTGTGCATATGAAAGAACAGTTTGAGATGGGGTGGCCAACCCACACCATGCAGCACAGGCGGCATACACAGCCACTTCAGCATATGGCAAATAGATCAGGGAGCAGGGACAACTGTGCAGGTAAAGCAGGGAAGGTAGCAGAGCAATGGATTGGGCAGGGAGAAGAGAGCAAAGGAAAGAATCAGGCAGAGGAAAGGAATGGGAGTTGGTCTCATGGCTTACTTGATGGCATGCCAACCCAAAGAGATTGGCCTACACTATGTTTGAGAGTGTGCCGATAGTTAACTCAATTATATTTGCAACCCAGTTCATTTCCAGATGCTAATGCCTCATCTGCATTCTTTTTCAGTATTAAATCTACCTTTTCAGTATTAAACCTAAATGGCAATGTTTCAGGGGCCTTAGTTCACTTTTTTTCTGTTTTTCAGTATTGATCAGATAAAAATGTCTTACCTTTTTAAAGGTTTACATGCTTGTAAATTGTTTAAGGAGAACTCTGCAAAGTGGGACACTGGTGCAGTCCCAGTTTACATGGGAACATATTACATCCTGTGAATCCAGTTTGTGGCAAAATTGCAGAAATAGTTATATGTGCAGTGCTCAGATCTGTTGTGATGTTCTATTTCATGTCTTTATGTAATGACATGATCACACATCATCAGGACAAGATAAAATCAATATTGTGACTTTCTGGTGTAGTGTCATGACATTTTGACATGTTAAAGTGTCAGGATTTTCAAAATTAATGCAAATGTCTAGACTTGCAGATAATGACTTCCTCATAAGCCTAGGGATAATTCTTAGATTTGGAATGTTGTCCACCTATACTGGGGGAGTGGGGAGGAGGGGGTGGGGGTGTTTTTGGTTTTTTGCATATTGTGCAAGTTTGAAAGATTAGTGACGGCACATTTACAATAAAACAAAAATTATTCTTGACTGGTCAATTCATGCTCAGTGCAGTGTAACAGCTGAACTGAAATGAATGTTCATGGTAGTGTTCATAGGCAGAGGGAGAAAATATTATTGTGGGTGGAGAGCTGAGTAAAATTTAAACTTAAAAGATACTTCTACAAACACAGACATACACATGCAGAGACACCCACACACACACCACCCAGCAGGTAAATGTATGGATGGGGAAGGGGCATGGGGGAGGGAAGGGGCATTGCGGGGGCAGATGGAGCCTCCCATTATGAGGGAGGGAGTGGCAAAGCAGGGGCAGGGATGAATGGGACCCTTGGGACAGTCGGAACTTAGGCAGCTCATCCAGGAGTGCAGGAGGCTCCTGCCACTGTGCACACCCCTGAGGCAAGCACAGGGCACATGTCCCCTAGATATTTGCATTAAGTGGAGGCATGATGGCACTGTGGGTGGGGCTCTGTGCCTCACTGCCTGTGCACATGGCATTGCATGGCTGCCAGAGCCTCCTGGGCACTGGCTACACTGCATCCCCTGCCCACCTGGTGATGGGAGGTATGTGGTGTCACGGAGCTGCTGGGGACTGGGAGTGGGGCACAGAGCCACACCTGCAGCAGCAGGCTGCCTCCACAAAGCCCCGTGCACAGACCCAAGCATGCCCCCCATGCCTGCCTCAGGGGTGCGCACAGCAGCAGGAACCTCCCCCCCCCATGCCACTGGACAAGCTGCCCAGGCTCCAACACTCCCATGACCTGCCCTGGGGCCCCATTCATCTTAGCCCCTGCCCCCATGCCTACCTCTGCCACTCTCCCTCCCACACCACAGGGACCTCAGTCTGCTGCCCCAATGCCCCTTCTCTCTCCCACGCTCCTTCCCATCCACACAGTTACCTGCTGGGTGCCTCTCCACACACTGTGGGGCAGGGCTGAGTTCCTGGCTGTCTGCAGGCTCTGGCTGCTCCTCTGTCTGTACGCGCGCCTCCCCTCCCCCCCCACTCCGATGCAGCCTTTTGGAGCCTGCACCTGTGCTTCCCTGCTGTGCCACTGCCCTGTGTTTGGGGGGGTTAAGCCCCATTAGCCCCAGCCTTCTCCCGCCTATGGTATTTTAAAACTCATTTTCATAAGAATCCAAATAAATACTTAAATAATATTTTAGTAAATGTGCTTTATGTTCTACGCTTCTTATAATATAAATGTTTATGCTCTACTCTTATATAATGATAAAATATTCCTGTACAGGTTAAATTTAAGTGATTTGCATCCTTTTCTCATCCTATTTACTCCAGTTATTTTGAAATGAATAGAATTTTTTGTATATAACTTGCTATTCAGTGTGTTGAATAAAATGGAAAGGAGCAAGTTTATAGTTGCTGTTGGTGCTTTTTAGAGATTTTCTTCATCTCAAATGTAACTTTGATTGGTGTGGGGGGGACTCAACACCCCCTCCCCCCCCCGAAAATGAAAAGTAGATAAACTTCTCAAAGGCACCATGATCCAGGAGCCTCTGGCTCTAAGTGAACTGTAAGCTTCTAAGCGCAACTGAAAGCCAGCATGAATGAAAACCTTAAGTCTCTTGGTATTATTATTAATCATGTATATAGTGACTGATCCAAAGCATAAGAGGGAAACTTCATTCCAAAAGGCTTTGGATTGGGGCTAGAGAGCTTGACTTTGTGATCAATGGAATCAATGGCAAAACTTCCATTTACTTTTAAAGGTAAAGAATTGTGGCCATCATGCACAGAATTAAGCAATGTTCAAATTTCCTTATCTTTTTCCTCTGACTTTCTAAATGACATCTCTATATGCACTGGTGCCTTTTTATGGTGAATTGCATCTATTGGACCAAATTTATATGGGATGAAATGTTGGATTGATGTCTAACATTCACTTTGGAGGCATATATACACTCTGGGTACATACAGATAGTTAGGGGGAGGCTAGATTTAATTAAAAATGGCCACCAGATCGAACTTAGTTTGCTCTAATGTGGACCTTATACTTAGATCCCTAGTTAGGTGGATCTAAATGTGAACTGTAGAGAAGTTCAGGTAGTTTATCAGGTTGGCTTATTTTAGACTGATCTAAGTTAAGTGTGTTTCCAAGCAAGTCTGACTTAGATCAGCTCCAGTGAGACCGATCTAACTGAACTTCTGTATAGTTCCAAGTGCAGCCCTTGGGCAGGAAAAGCTCAGCCACCAGCCCCAGCCCAAGGGCTGTGTTTTTCCTACCCCCACCAGCACTGAGCTATTTTTAGCCCCTGGTCCCTTGCTCTTCCCCCAGAAAAACAACCCCAACCTTGTGGACCAGTCAAATGCCCCATTCTGCAAGCCTCTCCTAGTGCTAGCAGCTGAGGAAGTAAGTCGGGGTGTGGGGAGGGATGGGTGAGATTGGGGGGTTGGTTGTCCATCTGGGGGTGAGGGCATTGGGGGGCACTAAAAATAGTCCCTGGTCCCAGGGGAGGTGGATTTAGCCCCCCAAACCTACCCTTATCCCACCAAACCCTCCCAGAGCCTAGTTGGCCCCCAATCTCTCAGATTCCTCCCCCCACCCCTCAAGGACCTGTTTAGCCATCTGATCCCTGTGTGGACAACACATGCCCTCCTAAAAATTCCCTGGAGGCCCCACATGCTCCCCTGATCCCTGAAGCCCCCCCCAGTGAACTGCACTAGGTCCCCTAATCCTCCTGCAGACCCCCTTGCCCCCCTATGCCCCTGTGAACCATGCTTTCTCCTCAAAA
>NW_017729032.1:25705220-25706949 GCF_001723915.1 Gavialis gangeticus
AAAACACTCAAATTCCCTGATAAAAACCTCAAAATCTCCCTCTTCCCCCAATTCCCCCTCAGCCTTCTTATCCCCCTGATCCTCTCTGGTCCCCAGATTAGCCTCCACCATCCTGATTTACCTTAGATTGGATCCATTTTTAGATCCATTTCAACTGGTTCTAACCTCCTTAAATGTCTATACATGCCCTCTGAGTTAGTGAAAAGAAATAGACAATAACATCAAATAATAGTGTATTAAATACCAGCAATCAGTATGAGTAGTACTGAAGCTGTTATGGAATAAAACATAAAATAATGTTTGTCCAATTATCTCAAATAATACATACATTTGGAAGTTCATGGACACTCTACTAGGAGGGAAAAAGGCTCCATTTGAACAAATACATTTTTCACTATGAATTACTGGATGCACTTCAATGCTGAAATAATTACATATGGCACTTTACAAAACAGTAAACCATGTCTTTACTCAAAGACTTTACATTCCAAGAAAATTCTGTTAAAAAGATGCATCGATTACTTTGAACTCAGTGTTAACAAGCTTATGAAAAATAAATATTTGTGCTATCCTTTAACAAGATCAATGATACTAATACTTCATGCTTATAGAGCATCGTACATATGCAAAACACTATGCCAATATTAATTAGGATAGACAGCTGATGTGTTGAGACTACAGTTGGGCAGGAAATGGTTTTCTGGTCCTGTGGATATATTTTATTTTTCCAGATGTCAGAATTTCCCCATGCCCATCATGATAAAACTGAAACTTTTTGAATTTTTGCAGCGATGGTGAAGCATGGAAGAGAATAACCAGCCAACCTAATAAGTGCCAGTAGCCAAGCACTAAGGACACTTACAATGTGGGTGATCCAAGTCTAAGTCCTTTCTCTGCTTAAGCCTGAGTTTACAACATCTCAGGTAAGGGCGCTTGTACACATGATGCCATTAGTATTACATGTGACAAAACTGTCACTTTGTATGACTTAATGGTGTCACACTGTACACATGCAAGGGTTTTGGTGGTTTAAATAAGTTTGCATCATTGCAAACTAAACTACATCCTGATGTAATTCAGTTTGCAATGTTGCACGTTGCAACAGTGTAGCTGTCAGCTCACCCTGTGGCCATGGAAGAGGTGGGCAGGCTCTGCAGAATAAAAGGATCAGACCCCTCACTGCTTCTGCCTTCATAGGCTCCTGTGGCTGTTAGGACACCTGGGGTTGCCTCAGAATGGGTTGGCTTGCCCCAGGGACAATAAAGGAATGTGGCAGGAGGGCAGCTGGGTTTGCTGGTGGCCGGAGAAGGCAGTGGGGATGTTGCATGGGGTGCTGGAAGCCTGGGCGGGCTGCTAGCTGGCTGGGTGCTGCCCCAGCTTGAAGGCACCTGATTCATAGTTTCATAGTTTCTAGGGTCGGAAGGGACCTGAGCAGATCATCTAGTCTGACCCCCTGCCATGGCAGGAAGAGCACTGGGGTCAAATGACCCCATTAAGTTTGTCATCCAACCTCCTCTTAAAATCCCCCAGGGTGGGAGCCTGCACCACCTCACTTGGAAGCTGGTTCCAGACTCTAGCTGCCCTGACCGTGAAGTAGCACCTCCTGATGTCCAACTTAAACCTTCCCTCCGCCAGCTTGTGACCATTGTTCCTGGTCACTCCTTGCGGCGCTCGGGGGAACAGGGACTCCCCCAGCGCCTGCTGATTCCCCCTAACCAGTTTATAACAG
>NW_017729032.1:25707444-25739549 GCF_001723915.1 Gavialis gangeticus
AGTCCCCCAGCTTCCTAATGAGAATGGGGTGAGAGACAGTGTCAAAAGCCTTCCTGAAGTCTAGGAAAACTATATCCACTGCCACCCCTGCATCCAATGATTTAGTGACCTGGTCGTAAAAGGCCACCAGGTTGGTCTGACAGGACCTGCTGCTGATGAACCTGTGCTGGTTGCCCCTGAGCATGCAGTTCCCTGCTGGCCCCTCCTGGATGCGTGCCAGAATAATTTTCTCAAACAGCTTGCCGAGGATTGAGGTAAGACTGACTGGCCTGTAGTTCCCCGGGTCCTCTTTCCTCCCCTTTTTGAAGATGGGAACCACGTTGGCCCTCTTCCAGTCCTCCGGCACCTCTCCCGAGCACCATGAGTGTTCATAAAGCCGTGCCAGGGGACTTGCAATGACCCCAGCTAGTTCAATGCATCCCCAAAGCTGCATGGGCTTCCAGTGCCCAGTGCACTGTCCCTGCTGCCTTCTCCAGCTGCTACTACACCAGCTGCCTTCCTGCCAACTCCCCATGCTGCCCCAGGGACAAGCTGGGTGTAACTGGTGGCTGATGATGGCTTCAGGGACAGTGCACAGGGTGCTGGAAGCCCAGGTGAGGTCAGGGAAGCATTGGGTGAGGTGCCTCTGAGCTGTGGCCACACTTGGTCAGCTAGCAGCCTGCCTGGGGGGCCCATACCCTGCTCACTATCTCTGCTGCCTTCTCTGGCCACCAGCAAACCCAGCTGCCCTATTGCTGCCTTCCCATCCTGCCCCAGGAGCAAGCCACTCTGTTCCCAGGTGGCCCCAGCTGTCCTGCCAGCTGCAAGCACTTCCTGAAAGCAGCAGGGGTGAGGAGCCTGATCCTTTTTTTTTCCCCAGCAGTGGCTGCCCACCTCTCCCATGGCTGAGGGGCAAGCTGCTGGTGGGCTGAGCACCTCCTGAGCTTTAGGGGGCCCCAGTCCTTCCCTCCATAGCAGCAGTGCCCACCAAGTCCATCCAGGTGGGCTGCTAGTGGACCAGGTGCTGCCCTAGTTCAGGGTTGGGAAAGAGTGGGATAGGGATGGGCACTGCCTTTGAGCTGGGGCAGCATCCAGCCTACTAGCAGCCCACCTGGGTGGCCCCAGAGGACATTGCCACCACAGAGGAAGGACTGGTGCCCCCTGTAGATCAGGGGCTGCTTGGCTCACCAGCAGCTTGCCCCCCGCCCAGCTGTGGGCAGGCTCCAGTTCTGCCAAAAAAAAAAAAAAAGGATTGGGCCCCTTGCCATACCGTGACATAAAAATTGAAATGGCTGGTTTCAGTTGAAAACCCACTGTTTCAATTTAAGGGGCACAGAATAAAACCCTGAGGAGTAAACCTCTGTCTCATGTACAAGTGCCCCATATGCCATCCAGGCTATTGACAGTGCAAGCTTGTCTGCCTTCACTAGTTAGGTACAAGGAAACTTCCTAATGAACAGTGGTATAACGGTGGAGGTGGGGGAGTGGGGAAGGAAGGGAGAGAATGATGGGGGCAACCTCCCCAGACACCACTTTAAGTGAAAAAAGTGGCTGCTTCCAAGAGCCATATATTTGCAATCATGAACCAGAACTCACTGCTTCCACTTTGTCCTAGGTGCCTGGCTGTGTTCCTATACTTCTGCTAATAACAGCTTTGCTGACAATGAGATGTTTCAAGGAAAAGTTTCAGTCCAGTGAATCAGCTTTTTCTGACAAAACCATTTCGCTGAAAAATTCCAGTCCCAGCTCTGGTTATGACATCTTCTCCCTCTTATGCTCTCTAGGATTGCCTAATTGTTTCCTCATAGTTACCCTATTTCATGTGATGTATGTGTTATTTTTTGTCTTTAGATTGCAAGTGGATTGGTACAGAGACCATCTTTTTGTACAGCACTTAGAGAAATGTGGTTCTGTTCAGTAATTTAGGCTCCTAAATGCTAGGGCTTCAGATCATGATTCAGATTTGGAGATGATTCAGATGATTCCAAGGCTGAATCCTATGAATCTGTATTGAATCAGTAGAAGCTTCAAGCTTTCTGAATCAATTTGGAGCTTCCAAATCAATTCAGAAAAGATTCAGAGATTCGGCGATAGGGTAGAGTGGAGAATCAATGAAATATCTATAACTTTGTTGTTTTTCGGTTGATGTAGATGAAACTTTCAGGGGTGGTAGCCCCTGCTGAGGGCATGAAGTCTGCCAAGTGTCAAGATGATAGGTGCAGGGGTTTCTGGGAAACTGCACCTAAAAATCCTGAAAAAATCTCATGTCCGTGTGTTAAGCTACAGTGGGGTGAAAACTGCAGGAATGGTAGCTCTTGCTAAGGCCACAAAGCCTGGCAAGTTTCAAGGAGATAGGTGCAGGGGTTTCTGGGAAACTACACCTCAAACTGCTGACAAGCAAAACTCATGTCATGTGTGTGTGTTAAGCCACAGTGGAGTGAAAACTGCAGGGCTGGTAGCCCCTGCTGCAGTCACAAAACCTGCCAGCTGTCAAGGAGTTAGGTGCAGGGGGAGTCTGGGTTCTGGGGCCCTGCACATCTGGCTGCAGGCAGGCAAGACTCGTGACATGGGTGCTTGTGGGACTGTGTGTGTTGAGGTGCACCATTCCTGGCACTGGGTTCTCTGCACAACTTGGCAGTGTGCCCCCATGAGGCCTCCTCCTCCCCTACAGCCTCGGTCTGGTCCACCACTGTAAACAACAGCAGGTCAAAATAACTTAGCTGGCTCAACACCAGTTGCACCAGCAGGATCAAAGGTACCCAGACAGAACTGTCACAGGGCCTTTCTTTTTATATAGGAATTAACAGCAAGAAGTAAAGATGTTGTGTTGGATATGTGTTACTTGTGGTGTGTGATGGTTTACCTTGTGTTTTTATGTTTATATGTTTATTATGAAAAAGAAATGGTTAGAAAAATGTATCTTAGGAAGCTTTTGGATTTAAATACCCTTTGAAAGGCTGAGGAAGTATGTGCAGTTGGTGTGTCTCCTGGTCCTGGATGGAAGGAATAGTAAAGAAGTCAGAGGATGGCCTAGCATGCAATTCAGACAGGAAAGCCAGTCAGTGAAAATGGAAATGGAGGCATCATGGGGTAAGGGACAGACTGTGGGGGTGGGAGGGGGGATGTAGCAGCACAGGTAAAAGTGCAGAGATGCAGTTCCCCAGAAACCCCTGCATCTATCTCCTTGAAAGCTTGCAGGCTTCATGGCCTGAGCAGGGGCTGCCATCCCTGCAGTTTTCACTCAGCTGCACGTTAACACACACACAGTGTCACCCATGTTATGAGTTTCGCTTGTCAGCAGTTTGAGGTGCAGTTTCCCAGAAACCCCTACCTTGAAACTTCATGCTCTCAGCAGGGGCTACCAGGCTTCATGCTCTCAGCAGGGGCTACCAGCTCTGCAAGTTTCATCTGAATCAGCCAAAAAACAAAGTTACAGATATTTCATTGATTCCCCGTTATACTCTATGGCCGAATCTTTGAATCGGCTCCAAATCTTCCAAAACAATTCGGCCGAATTGAATCAGAAAAATAATTTGATTCTCCAAATCAAATCTCTGGTATCTGAACTGACTAAATCTGAATCGAATAGTTCCCTATTCACACAGGCCTACTCCAATTTAAAGAATAATAAATAATCACCAGAATCACTATTTTAAGTACCACCTCCATTATCTTGGGGAGAAATGTGACTGAAAGGTAAATTGAATGCCCTGAGTCATCCACAAATGTTCTACACTTCAGTGTCTTTTGAATGGACTTCATGCTGAAATGCTAATTTATGACCTTGATTCTGCAAAACACAGAAGAGCATGTGAGTAGTGGGGCTGTGCAAAATTTTGGAAGGAGTTTTGGCCCATTTCGGCACCCAAAACTTTGAATCCAAAATGAAACAGAAGGTTCCAAAACATCTCTGAAACAAAACCACCTTAAAAATTTCAAATGAAACAAAACCATCCAAAACAACCCATAAAGGCACCCCCGGGAATAGTCTGGCCTATGGCTCCCTCAACCTGGGCAGAGGCAGGCATAGCCAGAGGAGCCATGGGAGAAGCCCCCATGGCTGCCCTGCCCAGCCCCAGCCCCAGCCTCCGCCAGCCCCAGCCTCCCATCACTTAAAAAACAAAACAAAACAGCCCCCACTCACCGGCTGCAGCAGTGGCAATCAGGTACTCTGGGGGCTGGTGATAGACCCCTCCCATGCAGCACGAGGCAGTGGGGGGGCAGCAGGGATCCCCCCCCTCTCCATTTGGCATCTGCACAGCACCTGTAGCAGTATATGGATGCAGTGTGTCTCGGCAGGGTGCCGCATGCTGTCTGGGAGCTGGGTTGGCTCTAGCAGTCAGCCACTGCTCAGACCCAGCGGCTCCAGCTCCCAGACAGCATGCAGCCTGGGGGGGATCAATCCTCACTACCCTGTCCCACATAGGGGTGGGAGTGGGGAGGGGACTCTCTCACGAGCCTTCAGAGGCCCTGATCGCTGCCACCACAGCTGGTGAGTTCAGTGCTTTTTTTTTCATTAAGTGCCAGGATCCTGGGGCCGGGCAGGGGATGTGGCCAGGCAGGGGGCTCCCCCCACTGCAGCTCTCTTCACCCGGCAGGCGTATCTGGAGGAGCCATGAGAGAACCTGCAGCCACCCAGCTGTGCCTGCTTCTACCCAGAGAATCCGTATCTCCGAAACAGCATTGAAATTTGGCTGAATCAAAATGGAACAGTGATCTGAAACAGCTGAATCTGAAACTGACATGAAACATAACCATTTTGCACAGCACTAGTGAGAAGTGCCCTTGACTTCTTTAGTTGTAGGTGTTTCAGTGAGTAAGATAATTGTGTGTTTAAAATTATGGATGGATTTGAGTGTTTTGCTGAGTCAGAGCTGGCATTTTGAAGAATGTCATTCAGTTATTCTTAAATTAAGTTTTACTAGCTATTAAAAGAGCCCTTAAACTTTTGTACATTATTATTAATGGATAACCAATCAAAATAAATCCAGCTTGATCCAAGTCTACTGAAGTTCCCATATTTCCTGAAGATAATATTTTGCCTGATTTTTAAAATATATTCTCTAATAATGGAAAGAAATAGAAATTTTCAAATGTACAGTAGCTACCTTCCATAGTATGAATGGAAAAGCATTCTTAACAACCTGATGAAAATGGAGCCAGCGAAGGTAGTCTTGATGGTAATGATGGGTTATTTGTCAGCAGGGAGTTTTGTATATTGAAAAGTTAAGAGGTCAGATATTTACACAACTGGAATCTTGTTTGTTGTAGGGGTACGTATCATACACCTTGTCAATTGTGTAATTCTTTATGACCAGGGATCCTGGTTTTCTCTGATGAAACAAATCATGACTTCTCTGAAAAAAAAAAAATTGCAAATTCTCTGATTAAAAAACCCTCCAAAATCTGTGATTAAAATTAAAGACCCCCCACAGGCCCCTGGCCCTGCTTGTGCCTCTCACCCCTCCACCTCCCCCAACCCCCACAGCCTTGCTGGTGTCTCTTGCCCCCCACCTGCAGCCCCCGCTCCCCAAGCCCTGCCAAAGGGGGCCCCCAGCTGCCGGGGTTATGGGTCAGGGACCTGGCTCTGCAGCCCTCTGCCCCCAGCAGGCGGTGGCAGTTGCTAAAGTGGAGCAGAGCCTGGCTTCCCCTGCTGCCTGCTGTGGGCTCAGGCAAGGGGAGCCAGCTCCCCACCATGGCACGCACTCCCCAGGAGGGGCAGTAGGGACCTATGCCTCTCAGGTCTGTGCATGGGGCCAGGGTAGGGGTGGGTGTGGGCTACACACTTTGGGCTTGGGCTCCCAAGTCATTACTAGATTTTGCCACCTTTAATTATATGGAATAGGGACTTGCTCTGTGAGTTTTTCACTGTGTAATCTTTAGCCCCTTTTGGCCTCAATTAACATTCTTATAATTGACCATTGATATTTCACAGGGTATTTACAGGTTCACAACATTCACAAACATTTGTAAGGTGCCATGAGATTTTTTGTTATAGAACTGGGTTTAAAAAGCCTATCAGAAATAGTTATCTGTATTAGTTAAAAAATTAGGTATTTTTGTTACTTGGTCAGACAAACAGCAAGGAACTTCAATGGAAGTCCTTTATTTGCAAAAAGGCAGGCAAGGTTATTTGGGTAAATGTGATATGTTTTATTAGACCAGCTAAATAGTTGGAAAAAAAGTTATTTGCTAGCTTGTGGGCACAAACACCCTCTTCAGGCACTGGTAAATGACACCTCCATTTGACATTATAAAAATCTTAATTTAAGATATTTTATGTTGGATTACACACTGCTCTGTACCTGCATTAACTTTTTCAGCTACAAAAACATGTACAAACTGCTCCCAAATCAGAATAATGATATGCATACTTATTTTGCATGACCACTGGAGAATCAAGGCCATATTGTTTATATTTTTCAACTTTAATAATAATTTCAGCGTATTATAGATGTCAAAGCAGAAACAAGACTTTAAAGGGGATTATAATACAAAAAGATTGGGCATTACAGGTAGTTACAATTGAAAAACAAACAAACAGGAACATTTTCAACATGTGAGAAATAAAGCTAAATATTGCATTTTGCCTGGTGATATTTTGTTTCCTTCCTAGAGTTGAAGGTCCCAAGAGCACAGTGAATAATATATTCATTTCAGTATGGATCTACTATTTTAAAAATATAACTAATGAAACACAAGCACCCACTAGGTATTGGATAATTTCTTATGAAAGCCTTTCCTCAATTATGGTGCCTACTTTTTTTTAAAACTTAATAAACACCAATATAGTTGCATTACTATATGAGTGACTTTTTTCTATCAATTGCTTTAGGTTTTGTTTTGTTTTTTCTTTTTAGTTAGTTTATTTTTTTCATTTCACACTATTATGGTTCATAGTCATTAGATGTAAAGGACATAAATTAGCTCATGGTGTAAAGATCCATTCATTTTAGATTTGCTGTTTATTTAATAATTAATGTTTAATGGCATTGTGTTGGACTTGGCAAATACTTCAGTCATTTCCTGTATTCTTTCACATTTCCATATCTGCAGGGATACCCTGGGGGCCTAGTAATTTGCAGACAGTAGGGACTTTATATCAAGCTCTTGACCAGTCTCTTAATTATTTACCACGTCAAAGATTCTCTAACGTTTTTTATGGTGCCCTTGTGGGCCATTTGCTAAAAAGCAATTTGCTGTTTTGGAGATAAATTAGCTTTATTCCTTCTTGTTCATGTATGCAGAAAAAACTCCATAAATGGGCTTTTCCAGGTCATCAGAGAACCTATTAAATTCTGCTGTCTTCATTTTTCACATTCTTAAAAGATCTATTTTAGGCCTTGTTTGTTCTTAATAACAACAAACTCCCTGACATTTTAAAACTCAAATGCCTTTTTTATAAATACTGTAGATAACAGATGAGTTAAATTACTGTAATTCAGCATTTTTAGTGGCTACAAAATATATGTGTGTGTGTGTGTGTAGAATTATCTGTTTGTTTGAGGGTTGGTATTTTTCAAATGAATCTAATTGCCCAGATGCACCTTGCCACACTCTGAGCTTCGGTTTGAATACATGTATTTTCCAGAGTGGGTCTCTTTGAAGGAATTCTCTTTTAAAGTTCATATTGTCATTTACCACACCCAGATTACATTCAGGAAGTTCAGTTTTTATGCTATGTGAATATAGACTGGGAGTGGCATGTACAAGCATTTGCTGGTCCTGGAAGCTGTGTGGAGATATTGTAAGTAACTTAGGGTAAGGGGAGGGGTGGGTGGTATTAGGCAGAGGGGTGGGATAGTGGATCCATGAGGAGGGAAGAACCAGGGTGGGCCAGTGTGGGGACCAGAAAGAGGACTGCCCTGGGGCTGGGGTGAGCAGCTGGAATTTGCCAGCCCCAGAGATTTACTCCAAGTGCATACAGACATTTGATAGATCTGTCTAACCATTCCCAATCTAAGTTAGTTCACCTCGTCAGGTGATTTAGATTGGGCCCACCACTTTTTGCCCACTTTAACCTCCCTGAGCACTTGTATGATTATGCATGTAGATCACCCTGTGTGTACCTTGTACGTAATGCCTATATATACCCTAGACACAGACTCACACTCCCTTTTAGTAACATCTCCTTAAAAAGACTCACAGTGAGATTTTCAGAAATGTCAAGAAGCTGAACTGCATTGGGCATTATTTGAAAATTCCCTGGTGTCTAAGTATCTTTAAAAGTCTGGGTCTTGAAAATATTATACATATAATCCAGGGCTGTCCAACTTGCGGCTTGAGGTACTGTACAAAACTTAATGGCATAGACATTCAAAAGGAAATATTTCTCACTTTCTCTTCATGGCAAGGGAGCGTTGGCTATTTGAAAGTATTTGGACAACATAAGGCAGTAGGTAAGGCATGCATTTTTGGGTATACCCCTAATGCTGTTTCCCCCTCATCCTATTAAATTAATGAATCATTTCATCTCAGAATGCGGAGGCTTGCAGAAAGTATTACAAATCATAAAAAGACAAAATAATATGTTTAATCCTGGCTGTCCTGCAGGGTGGGGAATTCCCAGAGGAAGTGGTTTGAAATGACCTCAGACACGGGTCTAAATCCTACCATAGATAGTGTAGCTTTTGATTGGTTTAGGATAGAAAAACTGGCCTATATGCAGTTTGCTATGTAGGGGGTTTTGAGATGAAACCTTAAAAACCTGGCTTTCTTGTGAAGTTTCCTAGCTTTTTTTTTAAAGTAGGGGTTTGCCAAAATATGCTCTCCCTGTGTTTTTTAGTACGCTGTATCTCTTTCTCTACCAAGGTATTTTAAAGCACCTTTCACAGCAGAGTCTGTAGATAGCAGATTAAAAAAAAACCCAGAGAGGCATGTTTTGCTGTAGAGATATTTCTCACTTGCTTTAACTGCTTTTCTTTTAGTTTCCTTTAAAAAAAACTGTTCTTCCTCCTCCAGTAAGTTAATTAATTGACACATTAATTAGAAAAAACATATATGCACAGTCTGGGAATGTTTCTATTCGATATTATTAAGCTTGTAAATACATTTGAAATTCTTCATAGTAAGCAGTGGTCCAATTAGCTATCATCATGGGGCTATGGCTACTTTTCAGTAGTTCTGTACATAATACCTGTATTCTCCTTGGACACTGACACTCTTTTGGTAATGAAAAGCACTATGCGAAATGTATTTTGAAACATAATAGTATTTAAGTAGCTTTTCCTGTGATACATAGTGGTAAATTTCTTGGATATTAATTTCTTACTCTATTTCCCATGCCACTGTTCAGGCAGGGTGACAGCTTTTGTGCTATCTAGATAATATTAATATAAAACTTATGATTATATAGGACCTCTCATTGTGGAAAATCCCACATATATTTACAAACATGGATATGAAAGTTACCCAAAGGGAATCACTTATTCCACTATTAAAATTCAACAGCTGTTGACACACACAGAACATTATTTGCCTAAGTATTTCTAGGGCACCTAACAATGTAACTATTGAGGTATCTTGTGTATAAATTATTTAAAAAACATTTGTAATATAAAAGAAAAACATTATATGGCATGCTAATTTTAGCCTGTATTCTAAACTGGTTTAGCAATAGTGGCTGAAGTGCTCATTACTGGTTTAGTGGATTGCTGAGGAAAACTTGGACACAGAGATGAGTATTGAATTTCACCCTGAAGTTGGGTAGTCAGCCTTATTCTGATCTCCAGTTAAAGTGAATTCCATAGACAGGTCTACTAGGCTGTGGATGCCTTTGCTCCAGACTGGTACCTTCTGCAATAAATTGGGGAGAAATTATTTTTGAAGTAGCTAGACCTTGGCCCAACAAGGGGTTGGAAAATGAGCACAACTACTTTAAAGAGGTTAATGAGCCAATATAGAGCGTCTGTCTGTTTAACTTTTTGTACACCACCATACAGGTTGACTGGTGCTTAAAGAACGTCATTGTTTAGGTCATCAGATTCTGCGGTCTCTGCCAGGCCTTTGAGAGAGATGTTCTACTTTCTACCAGAGAACTATCCAACATTCATCTAATTTCACATTTTGAAAAAGGCTTAATGGGAGGGAGATGCTGAGTTGTCACCATCTCACTGAAGTCCTTCTAGCTATGGCAGTTCATGTTTTCCCCCAGAGGTTCAGCACTGGTATTGAAGAGCAGAAGTGATAGTATGGAGGCCCACAGGATTCTACGTGTGAAAGCTATCCAAGACAAATGACATCTGTTCATTGTTTCATCTGTGATTCTGTCAGAGAGGAACAAGTAAAACCACTATTCAGTGCTGTGGGAGCAATGGAAAGAAGGATGTTGATGCGTTTAGCTGAAACTGGTTGGGAAATTTAAGCACACAGTATGTATGTCATAATTTTCCCACCAAGCTACAGGCAACATCCATCAACTTTCTGAGTAGTAACAAAGGATCTTTACTGAAGTTTCAAGACATGGATATAAGATATTAAAATAAAATAAGATGAAAATGAAAAAGGGGGATTGAATATCTTCATAGTTAGCAGTGAGATTTTGAAATCCACATATGTAGTAATGTATTTAAGAGAGAGAATGGTGGTAAAGGGGAAAATGTGTAATAATACAGAACTATTATTACATGCTTCATCTTTTCAGCTCTTGTGGTAATGTGAACATGGAAGATAGAAAGTTCTTCTCCGAGTCTCTTGTCTAAATAAGTTTAGGCATACAGTTTCCTGATATGTACCTTCATATAGTGACTATTTTAAATCACACCCACATCATTATTACTGTGGCCTATCATTGCAAATATCAGGAATCATTCTGTTGCAGAAAATGGTAAGGACATGTAGCTTCTAAATCTGAAGGATTTTTCCTGAAACTTTCAGTGGGTTTTTTTTCTTTTACGTAAATGTTTTGTATTCTCTGGTCAGTAGAATGGATTTAAATTTTGCTATTATTATTTTGATGTCTTTGGATCTTTAGTATTACTTTTTACCTGTTCAATTCTGATTACATATTCTGATTTTGTATCACGGCAGCCCAATTTCTGCACACTGCCTACATTTTACTGTTTCAAAATGTCAATGCAAAGGCCATTTTACCATTCTGGTTACTCCCAGGTTGATTGTAACCCTTTTTGAGAATTTTTTAATGGATTTATAGCTTTTGGTCTTTCCTCCAAACGTTGGCCATTCCTGAAGCCCTTAAGTCTAAGAAATCAAATTGTCTCCTGAATCCGCACGTATTTTCTCGTTCTCAAATGGATTTGAGTATTGTAAGATGTGTTATCTGAGAAGGGGGGTAAATCTTTAAAATTTAAATGGAATTATTATAGAATCTTTGGAAAGAAATCCTACTAAAGTGACAAACTACAGAAAGCTAAAAGATCATAATTATTTTGGAGAAACAGCATCCTTTTACAATAGAAACGTTGTCATAGGGGCTTTAGGAAGCCAATGGACTGTTTCCAGATAGCTGTAGAAAATGTGGTCCTGAAGTAGCAGGGGCATTTTGCCAAATGGTATGTCTCTGGAAGTGAGCATCTGAGAGTAAAACAATAGAGAGTCCATGTGTATTCAAGCTGAGGCTCAGGCTTACGTTTTGACCTGTGAAAAGGATCTTAAGCCAGATATTCAGGAAAATCAGGCTTCTATACTGGATGGGTGAATTCTGAAATCTGCCATAGAAGTTGTATGTGTAAAATGCGTCAAATATTACTAAAAATGGTTATGTCCCATTTTCAAAAGTGAGTTAGGTATGTTTGCTGTTGATAGTCGTTTCTGTTCA
Organism: Gavialis gangeticus; assembly: GCF_001723915.1. NCBI lineage: Eukaryota > Metazoa > Chordata > Crocodylia > Gavialidae > Gavialis > Gavialis gangeticus. Next base: position 25,719,200 of record NW_017729032.1, read on the forward strand.
CAGCGTATTTGGAAACTACTACTGATGATAAAAGCAGCTTCAAGTCATTTATGAATCTAGAAGCTTTTGCTGTCAGTTTTTACACAATTCACTTATCTGGTTTACGAATATCTGTATAGACATGTTAATTGGGATGAAGAAACTTCAGGCTAACAGTGAACAGCAAATTAGACATGTATGGAATACAATATGGTGTAAAAGAGACCAATCTTGTTTTATGTATACAGGCCACAGGGTTATTGAGATGAGAAATAAGTGGTTCTTGTCAAGTTTTGCTAGAGTTGCATTTATATTCCTTTCAACTCAGGCATCAGTTTACCATAAAATACTGGCAAATTGGAGAGATTTCTGAGATAAACAAAAGTGTCTGGGAGGGAAAAACAGAAAAGATCAAAATATATACAGATAAGACAAAAATTTATAGCTGTTGCAGAGTTTGGGCACCATTTATGAAAAATAATTTATTACAGTAGAAACAAATCTGAGTTTAGTAAATTCAAATTAAGAAGGGTAAAGAGAGGCTAAATTTCAAGAAAACAAACTTCTGACAGTCTGAACAGTTTGAAAAGGGAATCATTAAGTGGGCTCTGAACTGTAATCATGTATCAAGTGGGGTGATGTAAGAAATGTGTTGTCAATGTTTTCTGTCTTGTATCTGCAATTTTATGGCACGTGTGTACTAGCATTTTATCCTGAGACAATGTTCATTACACAAGGCACCACCAGCAGCCAGATTTTAATGCTGTAGTCTGAAGTAATTTGAGACAACACAGTGACTAAAACACCAGAAGCTTTATGGGGATCTAAAACCAGGGTATAGAAGTAGATAATCAAGCCACTAGTTGTAAAGAAAAGGAAGGGAGCTTTTTGTTACATTTGGAAATTTTCCTACTTAGTCATGGTGTTGAGAATATGATTAATCCCGATGTTAACAAATTGATGATAATGATTATTGTTTTGTCCAGCCCATTTTGTCCAGTGCTGATGAGAGAATCAATACTGCTTTCCACAGTAAAGGGAAGAATTGGTGGCAAATAGTATAGCAAAAATATATGTTTGCTTCACTACAGCTGGCATTTGGGACTAGATTTGGCAGCAGCAACACATGTATAGAGGCTGGAGACTTTGCAGTGACAGCTTTTAATTTTGATCATTCCTCATTTTTAAATGCCTTTGGTGTAAATATGAAAATAGAACAGCAGACAGAAGTTCTACAAATGACAGCCTCCCTGATAAGGATAAGAAGCTCAATGCTGCTAAATAAATTATGTGCATAGCTGTGTGTGCATGCCAGTTTTGTTGTTTTTTCAAGTTGCTTGTTAGGGGCTTGCAACTTTCACTTTACTACGGTCGTTCATGCACTTAAGCTGTAAAAGTGCAAAAGCATCAGAGGGAAAAATACCTCAAGTGAAACACTGCAACCATCTTAAGAACTAAAATAAGCCATTTTTTCTTTTTCTTTTTAACCAGAGAATGTGTGAAAGGACAAACAGGAAGAAAAATGGAGCAAATTCAATTACAATTTAATTTTGCTCTTTCAAACTTTTTCCATTTTTAGAAAATAAATACATGCTAGAGAGATACATAAACAAGGAGGCATTTGTCTATGCTGTGAATCCCAGAACTAAAGAGAATTCAAACACACAAACACACAATCTATAAATCACCCTCTGGCACAGACGAAGGGGGAGAAAATCTATGAAGATCCTCCTGTACTACTTTTTGCTGTGGTGTAAGGAAGTTATTCTGAGAGACTGACTGGCTCAGGACATTATTAATGGATAATGGAACCTTTCAACTCCAGGTCATTTCTTTGAATTCAGCCCACCCGAGGAGAGAATGCAACTTCTTATAACCTGACAGCCCATGTGAAGTGAGTTGATGGCTGAAACTTTGTTTGTTCATTTTTTCTTTTTTAAATTCTTGTTGCAATCTAATCACCTGAAATAACAGACCAGTACCTGATTAAGGATCAAGACAACTACATCTTACATTTAGTGGTGACCCTGGCAGCTTGAAACTGAAGCATATAGTATGTGTTACGGGAGGAGAAAAATGTGAGGGAGATTCTGGGAATGGGAGGTCAAGCAACAAACCCTGTACTTATTTATTAGGGCTGTGCAAAGCTTCAGTCATTGATTTGATTCAGCAGAGATTTGGCCTGATTCGGCGGCTGAATCTCCAAATCTGAATTGAGTCAGGAGACCCTTTAATCTTTTCAGATCGAATTGGAACCCTCTGAATCAATTCAAAGAGATTCATAAAGATTCGATGATTCAGACTAGACGCAACGTTACATGTTTTTTCTACATACCTCAAAGTACCAGCTGGCTCATGAATGCTGCAATGCAATGGTGGATGGAGCGTCCCATGGGAGCACAGGAAAATCCCCAGCACATTCAGCAGCAGACCTAGAAGTGGACCAGAAGGACTTCTGATCCACTTCTGGGTCCACCGGGGAGCGTGCAGGCGACCCTCCTGCCCCCCAGCTTGGTGACTGGTGCCTCCTGGGTCGGGGGGACACCTGGGGTCCCCCCATGGCCTATCACTGAGCTGGAGATGGCATGGGGGGTTCCCCTATTCTCTCGGCGACGGACCCGGAAGCGGACCAGACATACTTCTGGTCCACTTCTGGGTTCACCACCGAGCATGGTGGGGGGCTGCCCCACGCTCCTGTGGGATGCTCTATGCACCCTACCATTGCAGCATTCACAAGCCATGCCTGGTACCTCAAGTATGTAGAAAAAATAGTTAAACCTTTGCCTACAGCCGAATCGCTAATTCTCCAAATCAGCATTGAATCTTCAGATTTGGATTCAGCTGAATCAAATTGGGACAGTGATCCGAATCAATGAATCAAATCACTGTCCTCAATTCGGGCTTAATCGAATCGAATGCAGCCCATTTTGCACACCCCTGTTATTTATGATGGACTCTCACTTTGCTATTCTCTCTTTTTGTAGAATCAGGCACACTATTCCTATGTTACCCATAGTGTTGCACTCAGAATAAGGAGCTTTCATGCTAGGTGCTGAAATGTAATTGTTCTGCACTGTGTTCAAGTCCCTGAAAAACAGTTAATGCAAAAGATGATGATGGCTCCTACTTATTTGCTGTTTTTCTGTGATTTAGTCTTAATGGTAATATGATGGCATGTTACAAAAGTAGATGTTCACTGTGTCAAAATAAACCCCTGCTTGGGGTAATTGCAGAGGTAATGGCAACAATTTTAAAAGAGTCCTGAGCAGAGGTGTAACATACACTTTCTCTGTACTGGCTGGCATCAGAAACTGGACTGGTGGCAGCAGCTTGCATCTCCTCAAAATTGGTGCCTAGGACTAGTGTCCCCTATTGCTCATCTTGAGAGAGCTCTAACCTACAAAGAGTCTGATCTAGAAGAGGCCCCAGAACTGGGGAGCTCAAACTGAGTCTTGTATAGGACTTAACTGAGTTTAAGGAATTAGGTGGAATTTAAAATGAACCTTCCTGGCATTTTGCATGTGAATGACCACACAGGAAGCAGTGACAGAAATGCAATGTATGATTCTGCTGGTAGGACCAGTGGATATCAATGTTTTTGAATCTGGTATTTGTATAACTTTTTGATATCTCTTGCAGTAGTGAGTAATGCAAAATATTATACTGTGCCATGGTGTCAAATTGATTTTCTTTTTTTCACTTTAATTAGTTCTCTTTTTGATAGCACTTTTGATATTATGCACCTGTTTTATTTCACAAATGTCAAAGTCAAGCTAAATATTCTAATCCCTGAAAAACAAATGAAGAAATTGATTGACCTTGAAAATGGAGAGAGAAAATCCTTAGATCTGTCTGCCTGTCATAAGTGTTTAGACTTTCATTTAGTGTGAAAAGAAATTACTACTTAGATTTGTGACAGGGATGACTTATATGTATTCCTTCCAAACTTTTATAAGTCAAACAATTTGCTAAGATATCAGTCAGAAGCTATTTGTGTTGTACTATTAAAGAGGATACGAGTGTCTATTCTAATTTTAATTAACTAGATTTTAAGAGGATAACATGCATGGTTCACATTAACATTCTGGATAATCTTGAACATTCATTGTTTTTTGACAGTCTGAGTCAGTAGTCAATTTAAATCTTGTCAATCTGACAAAACTACATTATGATGCACAGGTTCACTCATTTTCATTTTCCTAAACCTGGTTGGAACGCAGCCCTGGCTTAGTTGCTTTCAAAACATTAATATCTAAAATACTTCATGAAACAGGGAAAGAGGACTAACTATTAAATTGCATCTTACCTTTTATTGCTAGTAATAGGCTAGGATATGTGAAAGGGTTAAAAACAGCAGAACAAAAGTTTGGAGAACAACTCCAAGTCAGTAGTGCAGTTAATTTGTTTTTGCTGAGTCCATTTCTCAGTATTGATTTTTGATCTGGGCTGTATGTTGCCAGGAGCTGGAGTTATTTGCAACTGAGAGCATTTGCCTTGTTTTGTTTATTTCAGTGTGGGCAGCTCATCTCTTCTTGTAGTTACAACTCAGAAGCAAAAAGGATATCTCTGCTCATGGACCTCAGGGCTAGATACCCGAAGAGACCCTAAGGTCCTATGTCCAAACTGTAGATCCTTAAAATCCTTATCAGCTGCTAGGTGCTAAAGCCTCTGTTGCCTTTGTTTCCCAATAAAGCTCTGCCACTGAGCAGCAAGGGGCACCAGAACTCAGTTAGAATTGACAAGTAGGCATTCCCCTGCCTGCTTTTCAGGAAAGGCCAATCCAGTAAATCTCTTCAAAGGATGCCTACCAAAATCTGACTCCCACATAGAATACAGCAGAAGGAAGCAAACTCTGGAAAAGTCCCTTTTTATTGACTAGCTTAGTGATGATCAGAGCATTTACCTAAGATGTGAAAGATCCAAGATCAGATTCCTCATCTGCCTGAAGAGACTTGAATCTATATTTCCTATCCTAGGCAGTTCCCTAACTGCAAGGCTACAGGGTATTCCAGGGAGAATTGGTTCAGCCTCTGTCAAAGCTATTCCACCACAGTACTAATCTCCCAGACACTTGTTATGTAGTGGGTGCCGCCTGACTACTACCGTGTCCCTGACTAAGATTTTAAGCCATGGTCTCATGGCCATTGAGACATATTTCTTTCTTTTTTTTTTTAAACAAATGTTTCATCCTGAACCTGAGAAGCCTTCCCAATGAAAGAATCATCAAAACTGGTGAGTTCCTCTGCTATTAGTTTCTCAGGCAGCTCAGTTTCCACCAAACGCAACTTCAGTCTCCAATAATACAAACTGAACAAACCTCAGATCTTCCATCCTCTCTGGACACAAGAAAACTTTCTGCTCTGGCTTTTTCACCAGCACAACAGTTTGGCTTTGACTCTTCATAAGCAGTTCTTTCACAGCTTGCCTCCTTTCTGCTCTCTCCTCTCAGGTCTTAAGCTTCCAAAGGGATACTCCCTCCCATAGCTGAAGATCCTTAACATGGTTGGCTACCCCTTCTGATGGAGACAGACCACCGTGTTACATTTCCATAGAAAAAAAATTGGTTCCACTGCACTGACATTTTCCTGGAAGTTTTAGTCAATAGCATCCTGACCAACTTGTTAACAACAGATGTCAGCATTAGTTGACTAAGAGTGATAGCTTGTTTAACAGTAAGGCCTTGCTTGTATTGTGGAAATATTTGAAAAGCATGCTACCTCATTGCTAGCGCAGTGATATTAGCATCCTTGGAAGTCTTAGTGGAAGTAGCCTACTGGCTTCCAGAGGTGTTTTCACCACTTTGCCCATTAAAATTGCTCCTAGAAAAGGCAATATAGTCATGAAAACTAGTCAGAAAATAGTGGGCAGTTTGCATTAGGCCTCCCAATATTGCTAATATTGGTGATGATGGGAAAAATATTCAAAGCAAGTCCTTAATGTGGACAAGGACACATTGTACTCCACACTATTTCAAAAATCATGTAGAACATGTAATTTTTGCAGTCAGACTATATCCAACATTGATTAAACAGCAGCTGATGACACTTTGATAATTAAAAAAATGGGCACTTCTACTGGCAAAGATGAGGCCAATATTAGGGGAAAAACAAGCAAAGAAACAAAAAATTAAAGTATTTTACAAATATTGCCATCTTTAAAACTTGCTTTCTTACTATGGTGTTTTCCAAATAAGTCCCATTAGTCAAACAAATTGCTTAAAAGGGAAGCAAATTAGATTAAACAAAAGGTAATGCTTTAATACTACTAACTAGCAATATTCCACTGAGGTTTTGGGAGCAGCTACCCTCTCCAAGAGAGGCTGTTTCTTTGAGTGTCTGTATGGTACAAGGCAGTATCATACAGAGAGAACTAAGTTTGTTCTATATGCTTTAATTATCAAACCAGAGGCAGAGTACTCAGTTTAGTCCAGCACCCTGTCCAGGCTTTGTTTTTCTCAGTGAAGTTGGTACCAGCAACAAGTTTGCTTATACATCTGTAGGAATGGCTGTCCTAAGCATCCCAAAACCCACATTATTTATCAGAAAATGTACTTTTTCTGTTAAAAGAAGTAATAATTTCATATAATCTGCAGGTATTATTCACTGCATCTTGTTCTCTGGAAATTATCTAGTAAGGCAATAAGAATGAAGTTTTTCAAATATATTAGTTTCCCACTGACTGGGTGCATCTACATGTGCTATTAATGTTAAAATTAAAATTATTTTAATTATATTATATTTTAATATTATATTAATACTAAAATCCTGTACAGTAAACCTTCCCCGGGCATGCATCTACACTTGCACTGTGTTGAGAGCAGCCTGGTACAGGGCTGCTTCTACCCTGCTCTGCCTGCCTGCAGCAACTAGGGAGAGCTCCAGGCTCCCCCAGGATGCTATCCTGGGGGTTGGCAATGGTCCCAGGGGCCAGTCCTTATCTGCACAGGGCCAGAAGAGCTCTGTCAGCTACAGCAGGAGCCCCATGTATATCGGGAAGGGTCCTGATGTGCATGGGGCTGGAAGACAGTTACTGCTGCAGCCAGCAGAGCTCTCCCAGCCCTCTGCACACTGGGAACCATTGCCAGTGAGCTCCATGCCCAGTGGGGCTTTCTTGCCTAGCAGGAGGCTCACCAGGAGCTTCTGGGGCAGCTGCTGATGAGCCCCTGGCTGGGTGGGGAATTCCCACCCAACCAAGGGCTCGCTGGTAGCTGCCCCAGGAGTTGGACAGGTCCTAGCTGGCCCCTTGCTGGGCAGGGAATCTCTGCACATCCAGGGGCTAGCTGGAAGTTGCTCCAGGAGTGGGACAGGTCCTGACCAGTCCACTGCTGGGCAGAGAATCCCCACCTAGAGGGCTCAACAGCAGCTGCCACACAAGTGGGACAGCTGCTGGTGAGCCCCTGGCTGCGTGCAAAAGCAGAGAGATCCCCATTCCCAGAGTTGCTTGGCTCTCAGCACAGCACCAGAACAGGGGTTGGGGGATAGATTTGCCTCTGGTCAGCATCTATATGGGTGCAACTGAGCAGTTAACCTAATACCTTTATTTACAGGTACTAGCTAACTGCACAGTAGACTAATTTACTGTGCAGGACATGCCATGCACATGTAGATGATGATGCTTTACTATGAAGTAGATTAGTCTACTGCGTAGTAAAGTATCTCGTATAGACACGCCCACCAATCAGAATAACTGTTTTCACTCATTGTACAAATGCGCATTTATCACTAAAAAAAAAAAAAAATCCACCAAAACTTCTCAGTTGTTTTCATTCCTCCTGGAATGACTGTTGGCATTTGTTTTTCTATATTAGGACTGTTGTCTTCATCCTGAAAAGTTTTGGAACTATAGCAACAATTGTTAATTCAAAACAAATACTTTTTTCCTAGATTTAAATTTACTTCACTGACTTCAAACCCATTAACTTATAGATAGAGATAGCTATATATCTATAGATATAGATTACAAATTTGGACACCTAGCTTTAAGTATCCAATTATAAAATCCAAGCCTAAAGATAACTTTTTAAAGAAGTACTTATTGATTTACAATCCAACACACATTTTTGAAAATGAATTAAGAATTTAGGAGCAGGACTGATCAGAAACAAGAATTCAGTGTCATGAAGAATTTTTATATTTTGGAATTGAGTTTCATCCCATATTTGAATGAATTTTTCATATTTTCTTGGGGGGAAAAAAAGCAAAACTACTCCAGAACAGCCAATTGTGTGGTGGCCTCTAACACGTAAGAAACCAAGGTATGAGTCTCTGGTCTGGCTCTGAAGAAAATAGTACTTTTCAGCCTGCTACTGATTCAGAGTGAGAATTTGAACCAGGATCTATTTTCCATTTTAGATCGGTTCTTAGATCAATTGAGCACTGTAGTAGCAGAGTGCTTCCAGTAGTGCATTGACCAACCTGACTACTAATTGCAGTGTGTGCCTGTGTATGTTTCTCTTCCCTGAGATTTATGAATGTGGTGTAGAGTGTTCTCATTATACAAAAAGAAATGTGCTCTTTGTTTATTGGAGAAGACAATGTTGTCAAAGATCCAGGTCTTGATTTTTGAGTGGAAGGCAATGAGGTGATGCAATGTTATTTCCATTGACCGATGTATACAGAGCAAATCTCTTCAAGGAGGATTGGAAGATTCTTTTTTTTTTATGTGATGTGTGTTGATTAGGAGTGGTACCATTTGTCCATGTCAAGAACAATACAGGAAGGGTATTTGCAAGTCTTGAGTCAAATTTCCTTTAGGTGTTCAGAATGCACCAAACTCTAGGAATGGAAGTTTCTCCCTTGCAGTTTGGGGTTTTCCTAGATGTGTAGGGTATGCTCTGTGAAGGAGGATGATAGTTCTTTTTCAGGGCTTAGGATAAGCAACTGCAATAACTTACCATCTAGGATAGCTTCTTCCCTGGAGGACATGGGAAGAGTTTTTGACTTCTAATTCAACCTTAGCCTGGGGCTTTGAGAAACTAGTTGTGTTTCATTCTGGTTGTGTCATCTATTGTTCTCTACCACTAGCAAGCAATTTAGACTCTTCTCCCTCATCTAATATGGAGTTTCAGAAAACTGAGGGAATCTGTGTGGGAAATGGAGACACAAGGACATGACTATCATCAATGATAGCATACAGCAATAATTACTCCCTAGGTCCTCAACTCCTGTCCTGGGGCTAGATTGCTGTTGTCTGTTAGTAAGGTTTGGAAATACTTGGATCCCATGAATTTTCATGTTCAGATTAGGATAAGTGTTTTTTTCATGTTGGGGTGATCTGTATCTTGGTGGTTATGGCACTTCTGTATGAGGTGAACAACCCAAGGTCAAGTTTCTACTCTGCATTAGGCATATAAAGATGCAGATGGCACTTAAGGGGGTAGATGCCTAGGTGCTTTAGAACATTTTGTTATTTATTATGCATTCAAATTCTAGTCCTTTTGCACTTCTAATAATTTTACCTTCAGTATCCTGAGACCACATATGGAGTTATTGACACCACCAGGAATTGAATGCTTTAAAGACCTTAACTTTTAGCCATACTCAGTCCTACCCTATTTAGTCAAACTAAGATATGTTTCATGTTGTTGAGCTGCTGAGCCTTCCTGTGCTCAGAGGTGACTGGCTATACAAAGGTGTCAGATCATTTGTAAGCATCCCGCCAGGAGGTGGTACATGGAGGGCTTAATGCCAGGAGTAAACACTATTGTCCTCTACCAGCAAGAAACTTAATGATGTCATGACAAAATATTATTTGGTGCCTTCCCAAATATAGCAGCATAATCATGGCTTATCTGGTCTCAAAGTCATTCCTGTGCAATTGCAGCGATTGAGGGGGGGAGAGAAAAGAGGAGTTGTCATGAGGAGGGAGGGGAATGAGAGGGTCGCAAGTGACTTAATTTTTTGGCAATTTCAAATCCCAAAAACTTTGTAGGATATTTGTACAATGCAATGGGATGAAACATTACTGGAATTAAAATTAGAAAGAATCAGTCTGAAAATAAAGCCTAGGAAATGTCAAATTGAGGGAAGCGGGAGGAGATAAAGCCTCAGGTTAGTGAGCTCAAACACTTCCTCTAACAGGTTGGTATAAGTACTGTTCATATTGTATGTATTATGACTTTTTAATGGTGATTTGAGGGACAATAAGGACTGAAACACTTGACCCATTAATTAACCTTTACACCCCTGGGGGGAAGTCATTTCTGCAAGTGGTGAGGAATAATAATATTTTGTCTCCATTGCACCTTCCATATGTGAGTCTCAAAGGGCTTTACAAAATTCAATAGCCAAGCCTCATAATACTGCTGAGAGTAAGGTAAGCATAGCTTACTCATTTTTACGTATGAGGCACACAGAGGTTAAGTGACTTGCCAAGAGTCACATAGTGAAGTCAGAGGCAGAGCTGGAAATAGAATTCAAATTACATCTTCCTTTGCATAAATGCCAGTAGTAAAAAGCAGTGCTGCAGAGAACGTGATTCTGACACAGTTTAAATTGCAGCATGCACACATTCATCAAAATGTCATTTTGCAGGCTGTTGCCATATTTTTATTCCACCTTATGCCCTGCTTTGTACATTAAAAGTGAAAATAGTAACTTTTCTGTATATTAGCTATGATCCATTGACCTTCTGTAGGAAATTAGGATAAGTGAATGCCAAATTCTTGGAAATAGTTGCTGAAGAAATATTTGCTGTGTTCTGCCAGGGCAGCAGCAATAATACATTTAGAGTAGTGAATGTGAAGTGTATTTAAGAGTAAGAAATATAGAAATACTGACTGTATTACTGAACTGTTCATTAAGTCTCTCATGAAGGGAGATCGCATAGATCCATAAGACTAGACATTAATCGGGATCTTCCATGGTGATGGGCAGTTATACTGCTCTAGTAATCACTTAAAAGTTCAAAGCCAATCTGTCATGAGATGACTGGGTCTCTGGAATCCCCCTCCCAACTGATGTTGAAAGAAACTACAAATCAAGTTATTAACTTTAATGACTAGACAATGGCCAAACAGGCATGTTAACAGAGGTGCCTTAGCTGGGTGAATCAGTTCTTCCTTAGTGGTCAGCAGGGAGGACATCTGAACAGCAGATCATCCCCAAATAGGGAAACAAACAAACAAACCAACCCTTAGGTCATGTTCAGATAAGCACAGACATTTGGTTCCCTGTAGACAAGAACATGAAGCGCACCTTGCGCCACAGCTACTTGTCCCTGGAGAACGCCCATGACACACACACACTTTGGCATGCAGCAAGTTACCTTGGGGGAGTAGCACTGTGCTGGCACCAGCAGACTTACCTGGGGTCCTGGGGGCCTCCTGGGGCTGCAGCCATGGCAATCCTGCTGGGCAGAGCCTGGCCGGCAGCCACAGTGTGGCTCTGGGTGGCCAGGCTCAGCGTTTCAGTCGCATGCGCTGCCCATGTGTGCACTGCTCTGGGTTTTTTTTTTTTTTCTGTGGGTTTTTTAGACCCTTGGATATCCAGAGATCAAAAAAAAACCTGGGGGGGTGGGGTGGAACTGGAGCAGTGCACGCATGGGCAGCACACACTTGCAGCACAGAGAACAGCTGACTTTCTGGTATGTGGCACTGCACACATGTTTGCAGCACCACATGGCCACCCTCGTTTGGATGCACCCTTAGGGTGAACTTACATGTTACACTTGTACTATACTAAATCTGTGTAGTGTTAAGCACTAGTAAAGGTAGAATGTACTATAAGAAGCTGCAAGTTAAGGGTTAATACTATTTCTTGCCTTCAAGCTCTGACTTACCAGTGTGGGGCTAGGATCCAGGGTACCTGGGTTCTATCCCTGCTCTGGGTGAGGGAGGGGTGCATCTTTGGATGCTGAAGGACTTAAATTTCTTGTAACCCTAATACGAACTAGTCATCACAGCCCAGAATTAAATCTTCACCTGAAGTGGTGTAACTGAGATCCTTAGAGGGCATGTAGCATGAGTTGCCATGATTTGACATGCAGGACACTTGCATTTCAAGTGCTCTTAGTGTGGTCTAAGTGTAATACATAACTCACCCTTAGAGAAAGCCACACAGATGAGAGAAGTTTGTTCAGAAAAGAGGGAGACAGAAAGGAACAGCTTTCATACCTGAGGGGTCCTTTTTAACTTGGATCCCCTGTAAGAAAAAAAAAAAAGAAGAATTATTTTCCATCATTTGGAAATGAAGCCATGGAATGCATCCTGAATTCCTTAGAGGATTCTGACCCAAACCCTGCAAAACACTTACATGCTGGGGAAACTAAGTCATGTGTGTATAGCTACATACGTCTTGTAGATCATTTTTAGAACTAGTGCATAGTTTAATTACGACCCCTATAGCATGTGCGTGCAGACTCAAAATATTTTTGGAGAGTGCTGGGGACAACTTCTTGGTGCAAGTGTTGGAGAGGTCACCTAGGGGCCATGTTCTTCTTGACCTGCTGCTCACAAACAGGGAAGAATCAGTGGGAGATGTATTGGTGGATGACAGCATGGGCAGCAGCAATAACAAGATGACTGAGATCATAATCCTGAACAAAGGAGAATAGCAGAGTAAGGACCTGGAATTCAGTTGGAAAAAAACCCAACAGATTTTGACTCGGGGAACTGATGGGTAGGATCCTTTGGGAGGCCAGTCTGAGAAGGAAAGAAATCCAGGAGAGCTGGTTGCATTTTTAAAGACACCTTACTGTGGATCCAGGAATGAACCATCCCAATGTTAAGGAAGACTAGAAAGTATAGCAGAAGACCAGGTTGGCTTAGCAAGGAGCTCTTCAGTCAGCTAACACACAAAAAGAAAACTTACAAAAAGAGGAAGCTTGGACAAACAACTAGAGAGGAGAGTATAAAAATAGTGCTCAGGCATGCAGGGACTGGCCTCCTGGAGGATCCTGCCCATCAGTTCCCTGACACTAACAATCAGAAGTAGACTACAGTAGACCCCCAATTTACGTGAGTATTGCGTTCCAGGGGGATTTCATTTAAGTCGAATTTGCGTAAGTCAGGATAACTTTCTCCGTAGCAAATAATAGAATAGTGAGGGGGTGCGTACCCCAGACTTACTGTAATCATAGCCTTTTTTCCCCTTTTCTCAGTGGAATCACCTTTAGGAGGCATGTCTAGCATCCCACCTATGCATCTTGAGATGCCACTACCACATTGGTGGCACGGTGGCAGCACAGCTCCACTTGATTCCACCTGCAAATGTTGTGAAGCGTTCACGTATATACATGAATCTTGCAAGCGTTCGTGTATATATCCAAATGACGTGCATCTTGAGTATTTTCCAGTCCAGACCCTAATAAAAAATAGCGTAAGTGCAAGACGTGTAAGTCTGAATCGTGTAAATTGGGGGTCTACTGTACTCTGAGATCTCACTGCTGTACGAAAGGTAGTCTGTCCCCAGGAAACAATCACAGAAAGACCAAAGAACAAAGCAGTGCTGAAGCCTACTCAGGCCAAGGGAAGATTAAGAGTGTGCAAGCCCAGTGTGCTGATACCCAAATGTCCAACTGAGAGAGGTCTATCAAGGCTGTGTAACCTGCTTCATGTTACTTACAGGAACAAATTATAGCAAACAAAAGTGCAGAAAAAAGTTAATTATGTCCAGGCTCAGCATTTTCTAGGAACTACTGTTAAGTAGTGATTAGATCCTCCAGTTCTGTCTCACATTTAGGAGCATTTAATCATAAGATTAGTCTCACAGAAGTCAATTGTTACTCAGTACCAAGGTTGTAGAAACAGAATCCTAAATTAAATATTGACCTCTCAGTCTGGTATTGAAAAGAGGTTATTTATTGGTAGGAAGAAAATAAAATAAATTTCCCACTTTCACTCCCTCACTCATCTTCACACATACATTTCATACACAAGATCCCAGAACAAAAACAAAGTTCTTTAAAATGGCTGAAAATAAGTTAATTTCAGAAAGAGAGAAGGAAAACATGAAGTAGTGCCAGCCTCTCTTTTTGTCCAAATTCCTTTATAATTTCACCTCCAAGAATGTAGTTCTAAATCTACCCAGGAAGTAACTGTTTGGCAGAAATAAACTAATTTTCAGACTGCCTCCTCATCCTGTGTTTTGGTGAAATTGTCAAAAACAACTTCTCAAACACAGCTTCTCAAACATTAAAGAATTAAGAATTTTTGGTATTGTTCTGCCAGATTCTGGATATTTTTATTAAATTTAAGTATAGAACTGCACAAGCTAAACCACTGGACTCTTACACTATGGAAATTTACTGTATAAGTATTTTTTAAAAGTTTGTAGCAAAAGCCTTGATCACAGGTGCACAGTAGAATTACCCTGTATTGTCAGTTCCCTCTGTGCATGTGTGGATGATTTGCATACCCTCTAGGTGATAGTACAGCTACAGCTGCATGCTGAAGAACAGAATTAAACCCTTAGTCAGGACAGATGTCAAACTGCTTTGGGCCCCAGTGTGGGTTTTATTTGGAAGTCACACATTCTTTCAGCTTCTCCTGCACTTCCATATCTCATTCCTTCCAGCATATTACTGTATCCTCTTCCCTTTTTTCAACATAATATTTCTCCCTCAGGTAGGAAAAATAATATATAATTATTAACCTGCTACCTAGAGACTGGCAGAACTAATAAATGGTGGTAGAATGGGTTAAGGAAATGAGGTTTGATTAAAATACATACAAAAAACATGGGCCTCGTTAGGACACTCCTGCTTTAGTGACTGAAGTTAATTCCTCATACTTCTCCTGAGCTAAGTCCTCTAAAACTAGCCCTGTCCTAGTGTTTTAATTATATCATCACAGAGTATGTACGTACTGAACTCCAGGCAAAGGTTGGTAGTCTACCAAGTCTAGCTACTCTTCTCACATAGGGGGCTCTCCATCTATCTGGAAGGACACTAATATTTAGGAGGATATAAGTTTTTTGGTTCTTTGGCCTCATTAGGATCAAATTGAATGAAACAGTAGGGCTTACCCCTTCAGAGAAAAGACTTTTATTTCCTTGAAACATTTGCATATCCAAGTTCAAACAACTTGCAACTGTCTCCATCACAAACTTTCTCATTTTCTATACAGGCAGGATTTTTCATATTGGAGGCAGCTCTGATTCTCCTGCAAGCATTTCACCCCAATTCCTCATTTTTACTTACTGCTCTGGTGAAGTTTGTGTGAAGCTTCAGAATGTATTATCAGCACTACTAATATTACATAACACCAGAAAACCCCATGTAGGGAGCTTAGGGCCAGAGGTGGCAAGGTCTCCCCCTGGTGACCTCTCAGTCTCTGCCTCTGGGCCTTGGGTCTCTCCCTTTTTTTACTTACCTACCACACCTTTGATGATACTTTAAGAGAAAAAGGAATTGGGAGGCTGCCCATGTGTCACGGCGCGGGGTCCTAGGAGCAGCCGTGATCTCTCCTAAAGCCCCCTACCATGCCAAGTTTGAGATAAAGGACCCTCATTCTCGCCCGCCACGTCTTTGATATTATGCATTTTATAAGGGAGGCTGCCTTTTGTCCCCTTGACCACGGTGCTCTGGTTTATCCTGGCCCCTGTTCTGTATTGTGTGACTTGGTGCACCCCAGTCTTATGGGCTATGCCTGGCTCCAGCCACCTCTGTATCACACCCCAGGCCTCGCAGATGTACCGGATGATGTTTGGTCGATTTCCCTTTCTGCGCCCCATGGACGCTGTCTGGCTTGTCTCGCAGCCTGCGCCCCCACTGGCGCTCTCTGGCTTGTCTCACACTGCCTGCTCTGGGCCTTCTCACACTTAGGGCTCAGTAAGCCTTGACCTTACCTGGCCCCCTCCCAATTCTCTGCTCCCCTTCTCAGGGCTGGTGTCAGTGCACCCCTGAATGTTGTGCCCTCTCTGTCCCCGGGGTCCCCACGCTACCATGGAGCCCCTTTGAGGCCTCCTCCAACCCCTAATAGCCTCACTCAGTCCTCCGGTTTTAACCAGTAAACAGAGACTCTAGCCTCTTGGCTACAATATAAATTCAAACCCTCCGGCTATAATCATATTCAAGTCCATGACAGGGTTGCTCCCTCTCTCACTCATAGCCACTGCTCATGTTTCCTGGTCTCTTCCTTCTCATTGCTCCGGCAGAGTTCCCACCCCTATGGCTGCTGGCAAGGAACTGCTTCCCTGGCCTCAGCCTAGATTTATATATGGGTCAGGCCCTGCCCCCTTCCAGTCAGCTGACCAACTGTGGTTGCCCCAGCAACCAGGACCTGTACCTCTTTATAGGAGCAGAGCACTCATTATTTCACCAGGCTAAGGCAGTGGTGTATAAGAAGCCAAGTGGGTGTCTGGGGCAAACCCTATGGGAAAGTGTGTGTCTGGGGGTGGGGAGGGAGGGCAGAAGGGGGAGCATGGGTTCTGAGAGCAGAGGTGGGTAGGGGGTAGCATCCTTACCCACTCTGGGAATGCCTGTGCAGTCCTGTCTGAGTTTCTGCATGTGTTCTGCCCACCCTGGCAGGTGCCCCTCTCCCCCATTCCTATTTATGCTACTGGATTGAGGAATATTTTTTCTTTGTTATGTGTTTGTGCAATGTTTTGATTGAACAACTGGGGATGTAAGCACTCTAGCAATGTAAATGTAATGTCAATTCCATGATTCTATGAAAACCATCCCCTTCCCTCCCATCCCCTTGAGATAATATATACTGCAGAGTTTGTTTCTTAATATCTAAAAATACATAGACCTAACAACTCATCACAATCAGATCTTATTTATACCTTCATAACTTCTTGTGTGGAAGGAAAGTTATAATTTACAATCCGAAGCTAAGCAATTCTCTGCAGTAAGAGCACCAGAAGGACACAGTATCTGGTTCTTGGTCCTTCGAGAATGTTATTTTCAGTTGTGCATTGAAGAACTGATGAAGAATTGAAGAAGAATTATATGTTTTTCCCTTTATTACCAGTATGTATTGCATTCCATACCTTCAAGAAAAGGTATGTTTTTTAATCCAAGTAAAATGAGGTACCTATAAACAGTGAAAAGTTTGCTGCTACTTTAGAAGCCATGGGAGAGAGACTGATCAAGTAACATGACTGTTGAGGGAAGTTTTCTTCTGCACCTTCCTTATACATCTAAATAATACATTAGAATAGGAGTCCTTGACTCTGGAAAGAAAGAGCATTCAGGACATTTCAGTCACCTTCCTTTTCTTTTAATCGATAACAGATTACATTTGGAAGAGTATTAGTATGCAAAATATCATCACCATGTAGGCATCCCAAGATGGGATGTTATTTTAAAAGACCTAGAGCTTCTCCAACTAGATCTAGGATTATTAATTTCTATAAACTCCAACCTTTTGGCTATATTCTGTACCTTTAGGTAGACAAGGTGATGTCATTAACATAATCATGTTTGTTGCATATGAGGATATATAGAGAAAATCCTTGAAATGTAAAGCCTTCTGCTGTAGAAGAGATTCTAACAAGGTCACATCAGGCACTGCTAAGATACTGACAGAATATGTCATGGAATATGTATGTCTGTATTCTTGAGCTCTGCACGTCCGTTCTGCAATTTGCAGCTGCCGATGACTTCTACTTCATGAAATTCTTTGTGATTGATGAAAAAATGCAAGTCCAGAGTTGACTTGCAATAACTTCCCTGAGCTCCGCTGTATACTTACCAATTTTAGCCAGTATTCTTCATTGATTTGCAGGGACTTCTGCCTAAAAACTGATGGTACTCTATATCCTTGTTTCTTGCCCTGTGACTTTAAGAAATCTGTTCGCAATAAGGCTAAGAGGCAGAAATAGCCCCTAGAATTCAGGGCTTCCTGTTCCCTAATGTAAACATTAGGCCACAGCTGTCTTGTAAACTAGGAATTCCTGATTCACTACAGCACATACTTAAGGCCATTCCTTAAACAGAAAGGAAGTTAAAACTGGGATTTTTTTTTTTAATCAGGACCTTAATAGCAAAAAGCAGGCCCCAGTTATTCAATAGCTATAACTGTGTACTACAAGCATGCAAAAGTACCTAAATAGCTGCAGAACTCCTAACAAAGACAGGTCTGTGCTGTCAATCATGCTTCACTGCAAAAAACTGCAGTGTGAATGAAACATTTGTTACATTGCTGGCACACAGTCTGCTCTGTCATCTGTAGCACATCACAGTAAAGTATATGGCGGTTTGTATATTTCAGTCCTGTCTCAGTAATCTTGAAAGGAGTATCTACAAATATTCTTAGAATACCTTAATATAACTATTAGCTATTTAAATTTCCAAATAATGAGGCTTGAGAAAATTGACACATGATGGCTAGCCTGTGAGCAAACAATTTTTGAACGTCTCCATCAGCAGTGGGATTTTCAGAAGTGCTTAGCATTGGCCTAACTTGCTTCTGTTGAAACTAGAAAGAACTTGACTTCAGTGAAGCAGAATTATTCAAATGAATGAAAGAAATACTTATGGTAAATGTCAAAGACCAGAAAAATAGTTCAAATATTGTCATTAAATTATTATTATGTTTTTTGTCCACTACAAAGAAACAGGAAGTTTTAGAAATGTTGAAAGTTTTATCCAGGGTACACTTTTTCCGTAAAAGTTAGCTAGCTGTACCAGCCTTGTGCCGTGAAGCACCCTTATCCTTAAAAAGTTGTCATATACGAGTCACTTAAATCTGTTTTGGGTTAGTGTACAAAAATGGAAAGCTGATGTAAATGAGGCATGAGCTTTCATAGGCTACATCTGTTTCATCAGATGTTATAAATGGCCTGTGTAGTAGGCTGTAGTCTATGAGAACTCCTGCCTATCTGAAAGTTAGTCTATAGGGTGCTACCTTGCCCTGCTTTTTGCTTGACTTTAGATTGACACAGCTAACTGCTTCTCTCTGCAGTGAATGTAATTGAATAGTTCCTATCAGCATTTTTAGCTTTGACAAGCTTCTTAAACTAATATCTAATTAGCCTTTTCAGTGTTATAGACTGTGTTACTTTATATCATTTCTTAAGCTATACATATACCAGTGAGAGATACCATCAGTCTTATGTAGTATATATACTAAATACTAATTCCTTACCATGAAGTGAAGTATCTGGGGTATCTACAGGTCTCTTGACTTCTTGTGATGTCTCTGGGACTTATAACCTGAATCTTATAGATGACTCAGTAGTTTTGACAGACAAAAGTAGATCAAAGTAAGTTGATTTGTTTGTCACCCTGACAGATGAAATGTTTACATGTAGGATTTACAATACCCTAAAAATGTGGTTCACGTTTTAGAGACTGCATTGTCCTACAGAGCGAAAAGTAAGAACTGCTAGGATGATTATAAAGTGGATTCATTGCTCCAGCTGTTAAACACAGGCAATTCTTAGGTATCCACAAATATATTTTCTGGTTACCTAACTTCTCTACAAACTCAGTGCAGGGTATAATGCCTAATTTCTTCTTTCAGTGTCTATCTAAGTCCTGGTCAGGTCTAAACAGATATGAAAGATAGGCTGGCTATAGTCTGGAGATGACAGCATTATTTCCAAACCTATGGCTCCTTAGTTGTATGTAATAGAATAGAAAGTAGTATTTTGCTAATAATTTTCCTCAATGTGTTCCACCCATAGCTTTGCAATATTTATGAGAGTGCATCTGGTGAGCTCCAGAAGCTTGGTGAACCTACCCAGTAAGCAGTACCCTAAACTAAAATTATTATGGCCTCAATAAGTTGCTGTAAATAGGATGAGGGCTATTACACTAAAGTTAATAGGGCAGATGGTGATATTTACAGCGAAGAACAGTAGGAATGGCACTTTTCATGCTGGGTAACCATGTTTCACTTTGAAGTACATAAGAGATGGGTACTGAGAACTGAATGGAATGGTGCCTGTGGCAGACTATTAAAGCAGTATTTTTAATTTGGTAGTGGACTCACATGGGTTGCATCCATTACTGTTCAAAGCTACTTCCACATAAGTAATTGTAATAGACAATCTTCTTTTTATTCACTGTGTGGTGCCACTATTTATTTCTTCTGTATTGCCTCCTAGTAAAAAAAAATAAGTCCAGATAAAAAACAACATTAATTATGACATTATACTAATATCTTAATGCTGCTGCAAGACTTAGGTCTAAATGTATTCTCTTAAAAACAGGATGTTTAGGATGACCACATTTTTATGAAGAAAGGTCTCACGTTTAAATGTTATAAATAATTAATTGACAGTGGTGGTAAACTTGCATCATAAGTCATCAGGGCTTAGAAATTATATTGTAGGTGCTCTTTTACATTTATATTTCAGGAGTATTGTTCATGAACTTTCCCATTTGCATTGTTTTATAGATTGAGAGGTAGTTAAAAGATAGGAAGCAAAGGATATGGCTAAATGGTCATTTCTCAGGATGGAGGGAGGAGACTCCTGCA
>NW_017729032.1:25744549-25746330 GCF_001723915.1 Gavialis gangeticus
TACATTTATATTTCAGGAGTATTGTTCATGAACTTTCCCATTTGCATTGTTTTATAGATTGAGAGGTAGTTAAAAGATAGGAAGCAAAGGATATGGCTAAATGGTCATTTCTCAGGATGGAGGGAGGAGAATCCTGCAGGGTTCTGTGCTGGGCCTAGTTCTGTTCAACAGTTTAATCAGTGGCTTAGAAATGGGAGTACACAGTGAATATGCAAGTTTTCAGATGATACCAAATTATTCCAGATAGTCAAATCCCAAGCTGATGGAAATAAGTTGTAAAATAAATAAATACATCTTACCACACTGAGTGGGCAAAAAAAATATGTACACAGCACATACATCAAATATACATTCATAATGCTGGGTTGTTTATCATTCTCCAAAAATGTCAACTCAGTAGGCAACAGTGACCAAAAAGGCCAGTAAAATGTTAGCCCTCATTAATAAGAGAACTAAAAATAAAATGGAGACCATCATTATGCCAATATGTAAATGTGTAGTATGCCCACATCTTGAATACTGTGTGCAGTTCTGTCCTCTGCATCTTGAAAAGGATGTAGTAGCATTAGAAAAGGTACAGAGGAGGGCAACCAAAATGATCAGGGGCCTGGGGAAGTTGCCATATCAGGAAAAACTAAAAAAAAAACAACAACAACAACAAAAAAAAACCCAGGACTCTTTAGTCTGGAAAGGAGAAAACTGAGGGGGGTTATAATAGCAGTGTATAAAACCACGAAGGTTTGGACAAAGTGAATAGGGAATTGTTCCAGAATACTAGAACTAGGGGGAACATACTAAAATTAAGTTTAACAGATTTAAAACTAACAAGAGATGGTAGTTTTTTATAGTTTGTAGTTAACTTGTGGAATTCATTACCACAGGAAGTTGAAGAGGAAGAGAGTATAGCTATCTAGACAAAAAGAAACTAGGCCAATTCCAGGATGATAGCTTTATTAATAGTATTAAACAGCCTACTGGTCTAACCTAGTATAACACTTCTTATGTTCTTACATTCTTATGCTCCCATCAGCATATTCTAGACATAAATGATAAGATTGCAAATTTTGATGATTTATACCTTTTGATAAAATTCATTCATTAATGATTACATGTATATTTTAACTGCTTTTGAGTCTCTGTATATGAATAGGTCATTAGGACACCTGTATTTACAGTTACCATATTTTTTTCCCAATATGGTTTAGTCTATGCTGTGATGGGTTTTCTTCTTTAAAGAAGTAGTTTTCATTGAAAGACATATCTAATGAGGAACCAAACCCACCCCCCTTCCTTCTTGGAAACTTTGCATTTCAAGTATATCAAAGTCACAGTGGTAAATCTTACCCGGAGGCATGCATATGAGATCACAAGAATTCTGGATTCAAGAACAGCCAGATTTTATAAATCCCAATGCATGATGCAAGAGTGGTTGCCTGCTCAGGTGCTATGACCTTACTCACATGATGGGAGAAAGAATAGTCTCATTGATAGGGAGAACGTTGATCTACAAGGGAAATATAGTTGTGAGGGAGGTTATTCAAGACAAAAAAATTGAAGACAACAGATAAAGATAAGAGACAGAAGGTGAACAGTCAGAAGCTGTCCACAAGTGGAAGATGAATGTTCAGGATACAGCTACATTCTTCAGTTATATACAGTGTGTGGGATTTGGCCAGGAAAACTCATATATCTTTATTATGGATCATGTTTACATGCCTCTTCAGTCAGTACCTGATGCTGTGGGGAGGGGGTGGGGGGAGGGGGTTGCCACTTCAATAAAA
>NW_017729032.1:25746513-25752626 GCF_001723915.1 Gavialis gangeticus
GGTGGGGAGAGGGGGTTGCCACTTCAATAAAATTGCAGAGATTGTAAATCAGTTCTTGTTTGCTTTTTTTAAGGTTATTTTAAAATCTTTATTAAAAGAGTTTTCAGGTAATCTCATGTATAACCTGCTCCAAGGTGCTATTCATCAGGCTAAATATCTTAAGCTCTTAAACACAAATCATCATAAAAAGATGAATTTATTGCTTTAGAAAAAGCACTACTAGTTATGGAAGCCTTGCAGTATATAACATTTTATGACCATATGCAAATCATATTGCTTTAAGCTCCTCACTAATATGCAACAATAGCACTGTACTTTTTAAAATATGTATATGGCTTGTTTGAGCACTTTCTTCTAGAAGTTTAAACACTTCTCTAAAGCATTTCTCTAAATTGCACATTTGTTTAACACTGTATACCAGGCTCACAATGCTTCTCTTCCTCAAAGGGAATCATTTAATAATTTTATTTGTTAAATAAGAGGATTTGGGATAAATTGCATCAGATTTTCTATTTTATAAAAACATTTAATCTACTGGTATATTTAATCTACACTGGGCCCTGATCCTGCATTGGGCTTTCTTTGGATAAACCAATCCGCTTAGACAGTCTTCTGTGCAGGATTGGGCCTTCATTTAGTGAACCTGCATAATAACAAAACATGAACTATACATGCATGCAACCACCAAGAGTTTAGTATTCAGGAACATCAAAATGAGCTTATATAATGCAAGGAATTAGACAAGAGGTGAAGAGTACTTTACCTCATGATGTCATCCATATAGCTTACATTTCTTCATCGATGACAGAAAGATAATCATCCTCTCATGTAAAGTACTTTTTTGTGGAGAGTCAATGATATGGACATATTCACATTTTCATACATCTTTACAATATTTCTCTATTTTCAATTTATTGTGACTAATATGTTTCTGAATAAGTTAAAACCTTTTAAATACCTTTTAATGGTTCCATAATGATTTGGGGACATCTCTAGGTACATCCTATGAAAACTGTGTTTTATATTGGGTACTCTCCACTTGGATCTCTGTTTGACTTGAATGTGAAGTTTGGTTGTGTTCTCTGTCCTTTTTACTTTGGCATTGTGTTAGACTTCCCATGACTAGTAGCACAGAGCTAGCCAAAGCATCATTACCTTCCACTGAAATGGAACAAATTTGGACAGCAGGTTGTCTTCCACCCAGGCTGCCTGAGGAAAGGGTGCCTTGCAATGACATTTGGTAGATTCCTCATGTCACTTAGAGTATAAATAGACATTGCCAAATTAAGTGCCAAGATGTGTCCCAGCACAGCAGATCCATTCATTGGACCCATTGTCTTTCTTGTTGATCCTGTGAGACAACAGGCATTGTGTTCCTTGCCCCAGAGGCACACCTAGAGATTCCCCAGGACACACCTCTGTAAGCAGAGGAAGTTGAGATTTATGCTTGTAGAGACCTGTCCCAGAGATTCCCCACGGCACGCCTCTGCAAGCAGAGAAAGCTGGGGTCCCACACTTACAAAGGTGTGCCCTAGAGATTCCCAAGGGTGCAGCTCTAGGAGGGGAAAGCTGGGCAAGTCCTTCCGGTGCTTGAGGGGCCTGATCATGTATGAGAATTCCTGAGGTGTGAGGCCCAAGATAGCTGGAGAGCATGGGCACCTCCAGACTGCCAATTTTGTCCCTTCATGAAGCTAACAATTGGGCATTTGTGGTAAGATGAATAGTACAGATGTCTGCTCGCTTTCCCTTTGTGGCACAAAAGCAACATCTGTTTGCACCCTTAGTGAGGCTGATCAGAAGAATTCCTTTTGACAGAGGAGATTGGAAGGTTTATTAAAACAAATAAAATAAAAATCTGCTTTTCTTCCTTGAGTCATTAGTCATGTTTACCAGCTCAGGCTAGAGGATCCTCATGAGGAAGAGGAGAATGTTGCCTTGCTGATACAAGAATTTCCTGGAAAGAGAAACTTAAATGAAGGGCTCTCTATTTGGAGTGTTAACTCAGTTGTTTGTACTTTTGTGAAAATTACCTATTCACTGTAGGCTAACTGAATAACTTTACTGAGCCCAAATCTATATGCTATACCTTTGTGCTATTCCTGAAGGAGGATCACATTTTGCATCAGAACCTGGGGACTGTGAAAGAGTAACTAGGGAGAATTTGGGGAAATAGCCTAAGTTTAAGTGCTTAGGCATTTGGGACCATGTGGTTCTCACTGTAAAGGTGAGTGTCAAGACTGAAATGCTGAGGCAGCTCTTAACTGTATTTGGTTCTGTATCTTCATTCACTAAGTATATACTGACAAGAATTTAAAATAGTGGTGAGAAATACCAACTGGAACCAACCAAATATTTCTGCCATTCAGCTTATGCCTCCAAATGTGCAGCTTCACTCTTCACCACCTTCAACTTTGTCCCTTTTCACGCTACTTACTTTGTAACAAACTCCAGGTGCCTTTCACACTCTTCCATAAAATCCACTAATTTCACTAAGCCATACAAAGAAGTTGCTGCAAGGTAAGGAAAGAAAAAAAATATGTTACCTGCTCTGTGCACTCTCTAACCACCCATCAAGTAAGTAAAAGCTAAGACATGGGGGAAGGAAAACATATTTCTCCACAAAACCCTTTTCACTGCTGGGAAAGTTGCCTTGGGGTTAATATTTAGTTAAGTTTTTAGTTTCGTTAACTTCTATGTAGCTGGTCATCCTGTAAAACACCACCCTCTTTACTCGCAGTAAATTCCCTGAATTCCATATAGCTATTCACTAAAGCTAGGGACAGACATTTGAAAAGTCCAAGGCAAGACTGATCAAACCTACATGGTGTAGGTAAGCGGCGTAGGTTAGTTCAGGAGTGAACAGAACACACGTTCACCCTTGGGTGAGGAGGCACATATAGGCTGCCTGCCCTGGTTGAGGCTAACAGGTTGTGGGGTGCCCACATGCATGCCAGCAGACTCCACAGGCTCCCTGGCCTGATGGAGCTTGCCACTGGACTACCCCTGATTGGGTATTGGATCCATGTGGCAAACCCCTCCTGCCCCAGCTGCCTGGCTGCAGCTGACACCTAGCCGCAGGTAGGAGGCAGGGCTGGGGAGAGAGGCTTTGCTGGCTCACGGGGGCAGGGCCTGCTGCACGCCTGGCCAGAGCAGCCAAGTGCAGGCTGAATGCAAGCACATGTCCCTGCAAGGGAGGTCCACAAAGGTGCCTAGGATGCCAGTGGACAGAGACCTAACATGAATCAATAGGGGATCTGGTACAGACATTTGGCGTACCTTCTAAACTAAAAGTTTTAGTGCACATAGATCCAGGTCAATCTTGGACCAGGTTTTACCATTTTTAAGCCGGTCTCTGTGCACTGAACTTCTGTTCTGTTATGGGACCAGTTCTTGGGCACTTATACCAGTTTGAGTAATGTCTGTACCTGTGTTAGGGACTTCGTTGCTTGCTTTCTGCATTATCTCTCATGCCAGGCTAACTGTATCTGACTTTTAGTTTGTAAATTCCTTTGGGAAATCATTTTGTTTCTGAAATGTTTATAAAATTCCCCATACACTTATGCTATAAGTAATGGACTTATTTTATTTAAGGTTCCATGTATGGTTTATCAGTTTAGTAAATGATTAGCATGTATAACAAGTGGTTATAAACACCACAGGAGAAGATATTATAATGTTTCCCTGTGGAAAATTTCAAGGTTTACATGAAAAAGCTAAAATCTTATTTTTTTTTTCTTTTTTTTCCAGAAAAGCCTTTAGTTAATCATTTGTAAATACTACTATGATGTTTCCTAGTGACTACCACATTAGTAGAAGTGGCTTGTTACCTGCCTTGTTCTCTAAATGCTGGGATCTCTGACTGGAACGTACATCCCAAGAACCAACACTTTCTCCACCGTTTTGCTGAGCTGTTATTTCATTTCATAGGATCTTCCCTCTTATCAATACCCGTAGGAAGAATGGGTAAATGGCACTCCCAAACAAATATTTATTAGCTCTTTATGCTACTTGAAAAAGGAACCTTGATATGAATGCAAGCTAAATAATACAATATATAGCTCCATTATGTTAGTGTTTAATCCCACAGGTAATATAGATTTAATGCAGTGAGGGAAATGTGGAAATATAGAGGAAAAAATACATGTCATTAATTCATCCCTTCATCTGAACTAAAGCAGAAGGTTTAAAACCTGCCCTCAAAGGACTCATTTACAGACCCTCCAGCAATATGCCACATCTTCAGGGACAAACAGGTGGCCCACTTGTCCTCTCTGGTGCCAGCAGGAACTAGTAATTCTTCCATGAGGCCACACTGAAGTGTATCAAAGTAAAGGTGCTTTCCTGTTCCACTGCAATGCGCACCCCTGCGAACACTGGAAGCTCAGAGTATGCAAAATCTCTCTGTCCTTCCCTTGAACACCAGTCCATTGGGTCATTAATTTTTAAGTTCAGAAGAATACCCAGTAGAATGGAATTACTTCATTACAGCAGTCACAGTATCTCTGGTCCACAGTATACTCCTCTCTCTTCAGTGGGAGTCAACACAAAGGTGAAATAATTATATCTAGCAGATGGACCACTTGGCCAGGAGTCACAGTTGACTGATTTGAAGCTTGTAAGACTCCTGAAGTTGGCAGCTTGTAGCACTCTTGTGATATTTAAACCACCAGGTGCAGAGGAGAATCCCTCCCACCCTTTTTCTTTTAAACACCTGTGTCCTTGGTGATGAATAAAGAGAATTGCTTAAAGAAACTCTGCTTCTGATGGAGGAATGACTCCCTATTTACATCAACTGCCTAAATTGCTAAGAGAGCATTTGATAAATGATCATAAAACCATTCATTAATAATTGTAAGATAAGCAAGTACAAAAAGAGGTATTTTGATTACACTTATATTCATGACTCCCATCAATTACCAGCTGAAAATGTATCACATCTCAAAGTGGCCTGCATAATTTCTTTCTTATAAATTGTATTTAGTTGTTGTACAAAGCTTACATTAACCAGAGACCCAAGTACTGTGTCCATGGTAACTTTGAATTCCCAGCTTTTGTAGATTTGTGTCATGGTCTTAACTTTACTTAAACTTTGCTTTGTGTGCTCAATCTATTTCATTCTGAAGCTGAATTTGTCTTGGGGTGTGCAGAACATCCTTATTACTCTGTTTGCCTTTCTTTTTCTCCCCTCAATCCACATAGAGTCTCTTAGTTCTTTGTAGTTGACAATTGCAGTTTGTTAACTTCTAAATTTTCACTTGTATGTAAGACTGAACTTCCATTCCTCTTTTATTATTTTGTTCTATAAGAACCACCTGAAGCTACTATTATAAATTCATTGAATCCTTGGGAGTCAGACATATTTATAATGAAATATCTGTTGTGTCATAACTTTCTATAGCTACTTACTTTTAATTCAAATGTTATTTCCACTCACCTCCCCCACCTCTGTTGCCCTGAACCAGAAAGTTCTTTTTAATTAGAATTCGCTTCATTTCAGTAGAAAGTCAATCTCTGGAATAAAAATACTTTCAGTGTAGGGCTCTCTCAAATCTTTTTTACATTGGTTTTTGGATGCCATAATACTTGTGGCATTCCCTGTCCAGGTACATTCAGTGTGGCTGGATCACTGCTGTTTGTTCCACAGGTAAAAGAATGATGACAAATTACTCTGAGACTTTGGCATGGATTTAAGCAGGGGGAGGGGGGAGGTTGTTCTGTTTTTCTTCTCTACCTGCCCAAGGTCTAAGGAAATGATAAGATGGCTTGAAACAGTCTTAGCAGACTAGTTCAAAAGTTATAATGGCAGAACTTCAAATACTGTCTCTGGTGGTTGACTCAGTAGACAAATGTGTATTTCTAGCTCTACAAAGTAATTTAACACTCTGGCCTTTGGCCATTTTGTTTGTATAAGCTCTTACAGCACTACCAAAAATGAATGTCTACATGTTCAGGCTGTTTGTAGTGCCATAAAAGGCAGCAACTCTGTAATGAAAGTAGCAAATCGGACAAACAGGAACTTCTTTATGGTGTTCATAGATTTCATAGATTTCATAGACATTAGGGCTGGAAGGGACCTTGGAAGATCATCGAGTCCAGCCTCCCGCCCAAAGGGC
>NW_017729032.1:25752759-25766975 GCF_001723915.1 Gavialis gangeticus
GAGCCAATTTTCCAGCCAGTGGATCGTGGTGGACCCAAGGCCACAATTGCCCAGTTTCTCCAAGAGGTGATCATGGGATACCAGATCGAAGGCTTTTTTAAAGTCAAGATATATGACATCAATCTTTTCTCCCTTGTCCAGGTGACAGGTCACTTGGTCATAGAAGGAAATAAAATTGGTCAAGCAAGAGCTACCCTCGACAAACCCGTGCTTGACTATCCCTTAGGATGTTGACGTTGGCCAGTCCATTAAGGATGGCCTCTTTAATAAACTTTTCTAAGATCTTTCCCAGGATAGAAGTCACACTTATAGGCCTGTAGTTAGCTGGATCCATTTTCCTCCCTTTCTTGAAGATCGGCACCACATTGGCCTTCTTCCAGTCTTTGGGCACTACACCAGAGCACCAGGAGTTTTCAAAGATCCATGCCAGAGGCTGGGCTATGATGCTCACCAGCTCTTTGAGTACTCTGGGGTGTAGATTGTCAGCGCTGGCAGACTTGAAGGTATCCAGCTTCTCAAGATGTTCCTTCACGAGGTCAGCATTAATGGAGGGCAGGGGATCTCCCTCACCTGGACCTCCCTCTCTGGTAGCGGCCATGGGCGTCCCATGGGACTGATGAAAGACTGACACAAAGTACCCATTTAATAGGTTGGCTTTTTCCTGGGCGTCAGTTGTCAGTTGCCCCATCTGGTTCAGCAAGGGTCCAATGTTGCTCTTGCTTTTCCTCCAGCTCCCCATATATCTGAAAAAGGACTTTTAATGGTCCTTGATGCTTGAAGCTAGTTGGAGTTCAGTTGCAGCCTTGGCTTTCCTGGTTTGCTCCCTTCAGGACTGGACCAGTGCAGAATAATCCTCCTTGGAGGTGAATCCCATCCTCCATTCTTTGTAGGCCTTTCTTTTTAGCCTCAGGAGGTCTGCTAGGTCCCTGGAGAGCCATGAGGGCTGCTGTGCCCTCTTGCTGCCTTTCCTCTGAGATGAAATAGACTTAGCTTGTGCATTGAGGATTGCTCCCTGTTATCAGTAGGGCCTGATTTAAATCATGGCCAGCTCATGGCATGGCAGCTCCTTTAATCATGGAGTTCTCCCTGCACTGCCCCTTGCTGTTGACTGGTGGAGGGAACCAATGGCCCCACCACTTGCTCCTGATGGCCAGGAGGCAAAAACTGCATTTTATTTAAAATCACGGTTTTCACTTCCCAGCCACCACAGGCAGGCCATGGGGCCCCTTTGCCAATCAGAGGCAGGGATACAAGCAGAGGAAACTTCAAGTTTAAAGAAGCCCCCATGCTGCAAGCTAGGCCAACAATTTAAACTAGGCCCTAGTTATCAATAATGTCTTCAGTTACTTATAGTGCTATAGCAGATCTCTTGGACCCAAAACATTCCATAGTCATAGAATCATAAAAAAATTAGGGTTAAAGGGACCTCAGGAGGTCATCTAGTCCACCTCTCCTCTCAAAGCAGGACCATCCCTAATTAGATCATTCCAGCCAAGGCTTTGTCTAGCTGGGCCTTGAAACCCTCCAAGAATGGAGATTCCACAACCTCTGTGGGTAACCTGTTCCAAAGGGGAGAAAGTGACAGCATGTAGTTCCCTGACAGTCTGTGGCTGTTATAGAACTGCTTCTACTTCGCTTCGCCAAACAGTTGCTGCCATTCCATTCATCTGTATAGCTGATTAGCAGTCAATCATCTGTTCAAAGGAGTGGGGCAACTGCAGGGCTAGGGACAGACATTCAAAAAGCCTGAGCCTAAACTTATTCAATCTTTGCAGGTTAGTCTAACCCGGCTAGGTTAAATCACTTTGTAACTACACAGACATCTCAGGCATGCAGACACATGCCTGCAGTGGCTCAGGCTAAAAGCTGGGGGGGGGGGGCCTGAGAAGCCCTCCCTTACCTTGTACAGTACTGAGCTGAGGGGGGACATGGCCAGGCTCCAGCAGGATGCTTTGATTAGGCCAGCAGGGAATTAATAATAGTGTTTATCACCTCCTAACTCAGTGTTTATCACCCCATTAAGAAAACAACATTACCAGCTACCTGTTGATTCTGCCTGTTGATTCAGCATGGACCATAGCCAGCATGTGGCCCACTAGCTCTCAGCAAGGCAGAGGGGAGGGGGGAATTCCTGCTTAGCAGGGTGTGGTGAGGGGGTGGGGGGAAGCACACAGCTCTTCTTAAGCAGCTATTCCAGAGAAGGACATTAAGCTACCTCTTGATTAGCTCCATAAAGACTGTCTGCCTTAGTCATCTCCCATAGCACGGACTGTAGTCAGCATGTGGTCCCGGCTAATGCTGAGATGTCTGCAGATAAGGCAGGCAGAGGAGAGAATAATCCTTGCTTAGCAGGGAGAAGCCAGGCAGTTGCTCTGTGTCTGCAAGTCTCTACAGAGCTGCAGCCAGGGAGAAGAGGGGAGGGACCAACCCTGCTATGGAGCAGAGAGCTTGCCGGGATGCTGGGGATGTCTGGTTTATCTTGAACCATGAAGGGGTCTGGGACAGACATTGCATAAATTGGTTTGAGCCAAATCAGTTAAATCTGATACTACATTCAACCAGGTTTATCTCAAACCAATTTCAGCCATTCTCAAACTGGTTTCTGTGCACTGAACATCTATTACAGATTAAAACCAGTTTCTAATCACTTAAACCAGTTTGTTTATAATGTCTGTCCTTAGCCCAGGTATCAAACACAGCCCCCTGCCACTCACAGGGGTGATGTGGCTGAAGAGAGTAGTGCATGACCCACAGCTACTTATTTTTATTTCCTTATATATATGCACTGTTTCTTTATATCCATATGTATTGTAATATACTGTTATACAGGCAGTCCTCTGACTTAGGACACAATAGGTTCCTGAAAACCACGTCTTCAGTCAAAATGTTGTAACTCAAAACTAATTTTCTCATAAGAAACAATGTTATAAATTGGGGATTGGTACCTTAACCAAGGCCTAATACCCTGTTTTCACCAAAAATAACCCAGAATTTTGTACTCAATCAATTATATATAAATAATATAGCTAGGTACATTTCTTTATATGGGAAATTGTAATGATACTGATTTGGAAGGATTTATTTGAGGTGACTTTACTGGACTTTTTGAAAGGCTCTTTGTTGGACTTTTTGAAGGGTTCTTGGCTGGAGTCTTCTCAGGAGTCTTGGCTGCAGGTTTTTCTGAAGTCTTGTCTGCTTTCTTAAAAGTGTCCAAGGAAGTTTGGACAAATGTTCTCTAGGGAGGTGAGCCACACAGTGAACTTGTTCATTGGCCTGGCATCACATCAGATCAAGCATTGTAAAGCCAAAACTGATGTCAAAGTTGAAACAGGGTGTCAATTCATAAAAGTTGCAAGTGCAAAACGTAGTAACTCAAAACATTGTAAGTCGAGGACTGCCTGTATATAAAATATTGTATATAAATGGTAAAGAAGCATAATATTCAGATTTCATATATCTATTTAAATGGCTTCAGTGAAAATATATTTTGTCATGGACAACAGTAAAGCAGCATAATATTCAGATCAATATCTTCATAACTGAATACCTGATTTTAATATATTTCTTGTAATATGTGTAAAGAGTAATAGGAACCATGGCAAAAACTGAAGCAAGTATCTCATTTTCTGAGGCAAGCACCACCAGTCTGAGGAAGTTGTTTGAATCTGAAAAAAAAAATGAATAAGTAATTTCAAGAAAATAGAAAAGATGAAGGTCCAGTCTCAGAACAACATTTTTAAAGATGATAATTTATTACTTGGTGGCCTCCTGTTGCAATTTTTCACAGAAGGCAAGACTTCAGGAACACAAATGGATTTCCATTATTAATAAGAACCATTTTGTCTATCTCTGTTTCCTACCTTCATGACGACAAGATTACTGAACTAAAACATAGTATTATAATTTGAGTTTGCAGACATTGGTGGAAACTTTTCTTGTGCCCTTCTGGCTGTCTGAAAGATAACATGATTGTTAGAGTTGTGCAAAGCTTTGGGCCCGATTCAGTGGCCAAATCTCCAAATCCAAATCGAATCAGGAGACCAATTTAAAGGTCTGAATTGACTCAAAGATTCAGAGAGCTTTGATTCAGATATTCCCCGGTGGCTGCAGCAGGGAGCTGCAGCTGACTCTGAGCTGGTAAGTACTAGGGAGGGGGGAGGAGGGAAGGGGACCATGGAGGGGACCCCTGCCAGCCCCTCCAACCCCCCACTCCCTCAGCCCCACCGTGGCTGCCCCCCCACCTCAGCTCGGTACTTAAAAGAAAAGCCCTGGTGCTCACTGGGTGCTGTCAGGTGGGAGGGTGATCTCCTCTGCCTCATGCAGCATGGAGGGCTCTGCCACGAGCCCCCCCAACCACCCCCGCTCCCCCAGCCCAACCATGGGTGCCCCACCTGAGCCAGCTCTGGCCCTTTAAGAAAAAAAAAATCCAAGAAAAGCCCCAGGACTCATCACTCCTGCAGCAGCCTCAGGGCTTCAGGGCCTCGTGCAGAGCTCCCCACGTGGTGTGGGGCAATGGAGGGCAGTGGGGATCACTCCCTGCCGGCAGGAGTGGTGAGTCCCAGGGTTTTACCTGGTTATTTTATTTTATTTTTTTAAGTGCCTGAGCTGGCCTGTGTGGGGCACCCGTTGGGGGGAGCTGGGGGAGTGAGGAGGGGTCAGGGGACTCATGCAGAGCCTCCTATGCAGCATGGGGCAAATGAATCACCAAATCGATTCACTGTCCCCCGACTCATAGTTTCATAGAAGTAGGGTTGGAGGGGACCTGAGCAGATCATCTAGTCTGACCCCCTGCCTTGGGAAGGAATGAATGCAGGGCTCTTATGACCCCTACTTAGTTTAAGCTCAAATGACCCCAGCTAGGTAGTTATCAAGACTCCTTTTAAAGACCCCTAAGGTAGAAGCCAGCACCACTTCCCTTGAAAGCTGGTTCCAGATCCTGTCTGCCCTGACTGTGAAGTTGTGCCTCTTGGGGAAGCTCTTTGAAAAAATTATCCAGGAGCACATCTGGGAGGGACCAGCAGGGGGGATGATGCTCAAGGGCAACCAGCAGGGGTTCATTAAGGGCAGGTCCTGTCAGACCAACCTTCTATGATCAGGTCACAAAATCATTGCACACAGGTGTCGCAGTGGATTTAGTCTTTCTAGACTTCAGGAAGGCCTTCCACACTGTCTCCCACCCCATTCTCATTAAAAAGCTAGGTGACGGTGGCATTGATGCCTACACAGTCAGATGGGTCGCAAATTGGCTAGGGGGCTGCACCCAGAGAGTGGTGGTGGAATCAGTCAAATCCAAAGCAAATACTAGCCACTTCACACAGGCCTAATGATTGTCCTACCTGATTACAAAACCCAAAAATGTCCATTCTGTTGTTATTATTCTATAAACATATCAAGCTACTCAAGAAATACCAATCCTTTCCTTGAAATCTGTTAATTTATAACCCCTTCTGAAAAATCTCTGCTCAATACACTGGGAAACATTGTAATATCTATTAATTATTATTGACTTATTATGTATCACACATTAGGAAGGGTCTCAAAATATTATTTCCATGTCAAACATTGCAGACTTAGCTGGTTGAATTTTTATTTTTTTTCTCTGAACCATCAATTTTCAGCCACCCTTGGAAACAAAACAAGAATGAACAAAGGACAATTTGATTCAATCTGGGTATTCCAGTGTTTTTTAAGGATTCAGCATAGATAGTTCCTGATGTTTTAATATCCTTAGTTAAGTAAGGCTAATTAATTATTGTCATGATGCGCTTTGCATCATTCTTCAGGCAAGGATGCAGGCGCTGAACGGTGTTGCTGCTGTCTGCTCAAGCTTAAAGCCATAATTTAGCATCTTGTTCAACAAAACAAACACAGAAAAAAATCCCTATATGTTTGCTGTTATTGACTAATTACTTTAGGCACAGTTGCAATATAACTTTAATAAAGTTATATTCTTCCCATCTGGTCTTTTGTTGAAATTTTATTGTCAAATAACACCTAAAATTTACATACAGTTAAATATTAAATAATACCATATAAATCACAGCCAGAACATTACACTATTTTTCTTGGTTTTCCTAAATGTTTTCCTCTGGAGAGATACATGCTGTCATTCTTAATTTTTTAATATAAGACTGTAAACACAACTCTAAATTCTAACTCAAATTAACTTGAAAGTATAGCTAAATAAATTGTTAGATCTGAAACCTAATGATAAAAGGGTATTTCCTGGTTGAACATTTTAGTAAAACATTGACTGTAATGTGTAAATAACCTTTCCAGGTTTCTTCAGGACTGAAGAATCTATCCAGCTGTCAAAACATAAGTCTTCTCCTTTGATGCCTTCTACAATATTCTTGTTTTGTCAGGAAAAATAACTGGACACTCAAAAACTCGCAGGATGGAAATAAAATATAATACATTGAATTTAATAAGTTATGAAGAGAAACTATTTATTTTGTTACACAAGGTCATATTGAATTATTTCTGTAACTGAAATTATGAGATAGTGTCTCCTCTTCCACAGGAAAATACTGCAAAAGCAAGAGCTATATTACAACATTTAGGTTCAGCTTGCCTCAAATTATGTGGAATGTTATTTATTATGTGGCAGGGGTCTCCAAATTTGCCCAAAATAGGAAATCTATTGAAGCTAGTACAACTGCTACTTGTAGAAAATATCCAGGATGAGCTATTTAGGGCAAGAATCACAAAGGTACATCAACACTGCACATTTCTTTGCCTAATAATTAAGTGCCTAGATCCTAAAAATCTCAAACTGAGGTTAGGCACCTAAATGCCATATAATTTTATAGGGACAGCAAGGTGTCTAAATTTGGGATTCACTACACTCTTTAAATGAAAAGGTGTCTTTGAAAAAGGCCACAGTGCTAAGCACTGCTTTCAGCACATAGAGTCATAGAGAAGTAGGGCTGGAAGGAACCTCCAGAGGTCATCTAGTGCAGCCCCCAGCCTGAGGCAGGGTCATCCCTATCCAAACTATCCCATACAACCAGAATCTAAACTCTGTATAAGATACCATCAACCCTGATACAACATAAACCTAACACCCTAACTTGCCACAGGGAAAGCAAGGGAACCATGGCAGTCGATTCTGCTTTTATGAAACATTATAAATATATGCTGAGGGGGCGCTTAGTAGAGGGCCACATGTTGGGCATGTTCTGAGCTTGTCTA
This sequence comes from Gavialis gangeticus, assembly GCF_001723915.1. Lineage (NCBI taxonomy): Eukaryota > Metazoa > Chordata > Crocodylia > Gavialidae > Gavialis > Gavialis gangeticus. The sequence goes on from NW_017729032.1 coordinate 25,759,954, forward strand.
CTAGAATCAATCCCATAGCCACATAGGTGCAGGAATGTCTGGTTGATAAATCCCAGATCAGCTTCAGCATGAAATTCGTCACCCAACCACTTGACTCATCTCTCATCATAAGTAGCATACTTTAAACGACTACATTTTCTGGTGAAAATCTCTTTGCCAAGGGAGTCTCATTCATCTAGAGGAGCTTGGAAAGGCTTCTGTAATTTTCTGTTGAGTATAAGTGCTTAAATTCTACTTATGTCCTTTTTAGGCACTTAAGTGTGTATTCACTTTTATTGCATACCTAGATACATTTGAAATGTTGGTCAGATGTTTGATTAATTCCTTTTGTTAATGAAAGCTAAGGTTTCTAGTATGTAATAGAAATTATTTCTTTATTGCAGTATGACACATTGAGTAGAGTACTTCTAAGTTATGAGAGGTCTTGAATTAATCACATGTTCTTAGTAGTAGCATTACAATTTTTACTCTTAGCTGTATTGGATAGAATTTTCAAACTTGACCTAAATTTAGAATAGCTAATCATTATATCCTCCACTAAGTCACAGACCATTAACTTAGGTTACCTATATCAGAGCTGCTGATCAGAAAAACCTCCCCTTAGGAAAACTAATTTTGAACACCCACTTGTGAAGAATTTGAGTGGGATTCCTAAAAATGCCTAATTGACTTTTAATGGAACTTAACTTCTAAGTTACCCAGGCATGACTGAAAATCAATCCATCGTATTTAAAAAAATTAGATTTGTGACAGCTAGAGGAGAGAATTTTAGAGTTTACTGCAGTGTCAGAGTTCATATGATTTCAATTAAAAGGTTTAATATATTTCATTTGTCTTTCTTCCGATTACACTAAGATGCTAATTGAAATTCAGCATTCCCTAGTGCTTCTGAGAATTCAATGACAGTGAGAATATAGGGATTGATATTCAGTTCTAACCAGAACCCTTTAGAGAAGATGCGTGTATATCGTTTACATTGCTGTCCAGATTCAAAACAATAGATGGTGATACCTGGTAGTGTAATGAAACTTTACACAATATAGGACTTTTTTACTTTGATGGTAATATTAGTGTTAGTAGTCCAGTTCATATATTATCTGTAAGTCTGTTTTCTCAATTGCTTAAAAAAGAAGAAAAGCCTAATATAATGAGAAATTTTTGTCTGAGAGGTTTATATTGCTGCCAATTACCGTGCTCTCTGAACATCTTTGGTGTAAAATCTATAGCTATAACAAAATCTCAGTGGAGTTTGACTGCTGGTTAGTTTCCATAACTGAGGTTGAGAGAAGATTTGCCACTCTGTCTCATATACACTACTACGAAAACATCTTTGGATACTGTGAGGTGTGTTAGCCAGCTAGGTAGTATGATAGCCAGCTAGTAAAACAACTGTGGTAATATCATTAACTAGTCATGAACACTGTCCTTTGAGTCCTCTATGTCTCAAGCTCCATCTGCATCCACCATTCATCTGTTTTGTACTGTGCCTCCTGCTGAATGGACTTTACCATGATTGCTGAATAAAGCTAAAAGAGTCTACTCTACAGAGAACTCTAGTTTACTCAAGGATTTTGGGGGAATACCAGTGCAGAGTTTGAAGAAGAAAGAAAAAAATATCTTGGGAGCATAGGAAGATAAGGAAATGTAAGTAGCATCCTACTGTGTGTTAGAATCATAGAGAGAGGTCTGAACATATAAGTATAGAAAAATAGGGCTGGAATGTATTTCAGGAGGTGACCTAATTTAGCTGAGGCGTTCCTTGAAATGTGGTGCCCACACTTGGACACAGAACTCCAGGAGAGAAGTCATCAATGCTGAGCAAAGTAAAAGAATAACTTCACTTGTTTATACAGCTCAGTATTGCTATTTTTTTTGTATGTGTGGGTTTTTTTGTTTTGTTTTTTGCAAGACCACACTGATGCATTCATTTTTTCAGTTGTCAGGCTGCAGCCTTGAAGCTAGAGCCTTGCCCTAACAGCCCAGCCACTCAGCTCAGCCTGTTACCCTGTGACTAGCCACCCAGTGCTGGTCAAAGTTGGTGTGAGGCCTCCAGCAGGACTTCCTGCCCACTCCCTGTCACTAGGGAGGCCAGCTGGGCATCAGCTGACTCCACTCTGTAAATAAATCCCTGACCCAGAACATGAAGTGTTTGGGCAATGGGACAATCATATTACAGACTGGTTGCTGATCTTTTTGTTTGTGCTCTCCAGCTCTGTGCTCTGCTTAATCTCTTTGCTTCTCAACCTGATTTGTTGTCTACTTTGCCTTCTTCCCAATCTCCTGGCTTCCTGCCTTGGCTTGTTTCTAAATGCCACTCTTCGACTGATCTCCTGGCTTATTGACCCAGCTTGTCCCTGGATTCTGCTCATACCTTCTGACCCTGGTTGGCATGTCGATCACTGAGTAGAGCAGACCACAACCCTGCATGACAAAACCCTGTTATAATCTCCAGGTCTTTCCCTCAGTACTGCAATTCATACCCCAACATATATTTGTGCGTTTTTTGGTTTTGTGTGTGAAAATTTTGCACATGTCCTGACTGAATTTCATTTAACTAATTTTGAATCATTTCTCTAGCTCATGGTGATCATTCTAAATCCTAATCCTGTCCTCCAGAGTACCTGGAAGTCCACCAATTTAGTGTTATCCACAAACTTGTTAAGCGCACACTCAGTCTGATCTTCCAAGTGTTTAATGAAGTGACTCATTGAAGCGTTTGCTGTTTAGCCAAGCCAGTATCTTGCAGCACTTCCTCTTTCCATTGAATTGGGATACCCTGTTCCTGTGCCCTTAATATAGAGTCCTAGGAAATTAGAATTGGAAGGGACCTTAGGAGGTCCAACTCCCTGCTCAAAGCAGGATCATCCCCAACTAGATCATCCCAGCCAAGGCTTTGTCTAGCTAGGTCTTAAAACATCCAAGGATGGAAATTCTACCACATCTTGGGTAGCCTGTTCCAGTACTTTAATACTCTAGTGAAAAAAGTTTTCCTAATGTCTAACTGAAACTTCCCTTGCTGCCACTTGAGACGGTTGTTCCTTGTTCAGTCGTCTGCCACCAGTGAGAACAGTCTAGCTCCATCCTCTTCAGGTACTTGAAAGCTTCTATTAAATCCTTCCTCAGTCTTCTCTTCTTCAGACTAAATATGCCCGGTCCCCTCAACCTCTCCTTAGAAGTCATGTGCCCCAGTCCCCTAACCATTTTTGTTGCCTTTCCCTGGGCCCTCTCCAATTTGTCCACATCCTTTCTGTAGTAGGGGCCCAAAACTGGACACAATACTTCAAAGGTGGCCTCACCAGTGCTGAATTGCTGAATAGAGGAGAAGAATTACATCCCTCGATCTTCTGGCAATGCTCCTAATGCAGCCCAGGATGCCGTTTGCCTTCTTAGCAACAAGGGCACACTGCTGGCTCATATTCAACTTATTGTCCACTGTAACATCCAGGTCCTCTTCTGCAGAGCTTAGCCAGTTGGCCTGCAGATAATGTTCTCTTTAAGTCACAACCAACCCTCCTACATTCCTTTTCCATCCTAAGTGCAGGACTTCGTATTTACTGTTGTTGAATCTCATCCAATTTGATAGCAGACTTTCTTCAGTCCATCCTGTTCATTATGGATCATAGCCCTGCCCTCTAAATGTCTACAGTTCCACCCAACTTGAACTCTGTCATACTGTGATCACTGACACCCAAGTTGCAGGGTCATAAAGGATGAGACTGTCACTTTATTCCTATTAGATACTAATCTTATATTTAAAATATATGGTACAAGGGTGCTTTATTTCCTGGTTCTGGACACACGACATGGATCAGTGTTAAAGATAAATGTCAGCATTATATAATAAAGGTCAGAATCTACAAACTGGAGTGGCTAAGTATACAGCAAAATTCACTGATTAATAACCATGACAATGCACAGATAAATAGTGTTTCTTTTTATTCAGAAAGGTTTTTTAATCATTGGTTGATATTATTGTTGCCAAGACACTTGTACTTTTACTCGAAGAGTGCATTTATTTAGCAAAGTACAAAGTATGATAATTTAAGCTAACCTACAATTGTCAAAATAAATGAACAAAATGCATTTCATGATGCATTAGCCTGGCACCCATTATTTTTTGTGTTTACTTCCTTTCTCATTCAAGAGACTTGGCTATCTGCAGTAGCCTTCTCAGTCATTTGAACAAATGACTAAAGTCTGCTGTGTGACACAAAAGTTACATGTTTTGTAGTTAGAACCCATCACACCAATCTGGAAATGTAAACACTTGCAAATAAAAGTTCCCTTATATGCCAGTGTGATTCTTAGTGCTGAATGCAGATAAGGCTGTGAGCTATCAAAGCTCCATTATTAACTCATCATCCTACCAGGCAGAGTACAGTCTCTCTTTAGATAATTCTCTAACTTGTATTACCATACATTCGTGGCACAAAACACCTCTGTGAGCTAATAGCATTATCATCATTGAGAAAGTAAGGGGCAAAGAGACTAAAGGCCAGATCAAAGATAGGACTTGCACTTTCAGCCAAAGTTAAAAATCCAAGTCCAAATGAACAAACCACAAATCCCCCAAACTACTGAAGCGCTTGCCAGGCTGGAAGTGCCTAAGTGTTCTGGTGAAAGTTCACTTACGTACTTAATTCTGAGCTGCTGCACATTATCTTGACTGAGTGGAATATGCAAGCTCCTAAAATACACCTTAGTTTGTTTGGAATTGACAAATTAGGCATCCCTGCGCAGAAGTCCCCTGAAAGAACTGATTTGTTCCTCACACTGTCTAACAAACACCAACAGCACTAAATTCAGCACTCATAATCCCTTTGAAATATTATGATCCTACCCACCATTTGCACAATATCCTAGTAGTTTGTACATTCAGGAAGTTGAAGGCTTAAATCTGAGGCCCTCCAGACCCTAAACTCCATGCTATAGTTTGGCGGGGGTACCAGCTATGCAACATCATTATCCCTTCTCCTGTGACTTGCTTTTCCCCTAAGGGACAACTTTGAAGCTGAATTCTAGGCAGGGGTTCCATGCTGTGAATTTCAGTGCCATTTAAGTGAGAGATACAGGGAGGGAGGTGGGATTTCAAATGCACTCTCCTCTCTTCCTTATTTCCTAATGAATGGCTTAGATGTTCCCTGCTCAGCATACTGGGTGCTGAGTCCGGAAGTTAGACACCCAAGTCTTCCTATTTCAATTATGGGGAACTTAGACACCTAACTAGGTTTGTAAATTGTCCTCCTGGAATCAGGCATTTAGAATTACACCTGGAACACACAGTAATGCCATGTCCCAGTCCTTTTAGGATCTAGCACTCAATTAATTACTTAGTGTCACATTGCAAGGACATACCCAGGTCTCCTATGCTCAAATTCGCTGATCCAAGTCTCAGGATGTGATGGAAGTACAAGAACACTCATCCTCTCTGTCAGGCTGGATACTTTCAGCAATGTATTGAAAAAATAATATAGACTAACACTAAAGAAGAACACTAGACTAAAACTATCTTTTCTACCCATGGACTGACACCTTCACCCCAAAGATACCTAATTCTTTAGGATGATACTTAGTATAGTTCTGATCTTAATATAGGTATGAACTTCACTGTAAAATAAATTTTCTAAAACAATACTTTACTAGACTGATGCTTCCAGATATGTTTAAACATGAAATAAGTCCTGCAATATCCATTTTAAATCAAAATAGTATTGATAATGGAACTCTTCAATCCTATCCAATCATTTCTGCTGCAGAGTTTTTTTTCCCCCCTGCCTGTGAAATACCTAGATCTTTTACTCACTGAGCACAGTGACTTAAGTATAGGAGGTTATCCTCTGTCACAATGGAGTGTATGATTTATCTGTTTTTATATCCATAAAGATACAGCATTAACTAAGCAGTCTCTGGCATAATCAGGCTGGCTCGGAGTTCACTAAATATAATCTCGCGCTGTATATCTCAATTAATCTTGCAGACTGTGGCTAATCACATCCCCACCAGGCAGACTCACATAGCTCACAGAGCTGGGATTATTAAAATCCATATTTCACGTTAACAGCCATGTGTGTGAGATTAGTTTCTAAGTAGTAATGTACCTGCTATAAATACCTCATATCTGGTATCTTCTGAAATACTGCTGCTGTCAAAGATGAAAAAGCATGATGTGCATTCAAAACTAGTTTACATTTTTTTTTTTTATGGGAAGGTGAATTTTTCTTTGGTTCCTTATTTCATTCTGGTATACCTAACAAACTATAGAGTACAACACAATGGAAATAGACTACAATGAGTCATAAGGTGTGGAAGAGATTGATAGAGAAACAGAGTTATATACCTTTAAAGTATTAATCCTCTCTTTCCTTTCAAGCTTTTTATGACAAAATTTAAGTGAAGAAAACTGGTGTTAATTTTGTTCATCCTTTTAAGTACATAAGGCCAAGTTTCATTTACATCAAAACTTCTGTAAATCTGGAGTAACAGAGTTTGCTTTACACTGGTGTTTTATTACTAGCTATATACAGATGTTCAGTTTCTACCAAGAGAATTGCTGTTCTTCTGGTAGAAAACAAAAGTGTACAAACATTTCTCCTAGAGCTAAAATAGCCACTTCATTTGAAAAATACCCTGGGAACAATCAGAGTTAAATTGTTCCTGGGAGAGTTTCTACTGTGAGACTGAATGTCTTCATGCTTTGGTACTCCCCAGCTTAACTGTGGAGTACCAAATTTAAAGCTGAAGGGACAGGAGTCTGGCTTGGGAAAAGCCTCCGTGTGCTTGGTCCCCAGCTGCACCAGCTGTTCAGTTGCCACCCCTGCCACTCAGCTGACCTAGAGTAATGTGGGAAGAGGCAGGCTGCTTTGCCACAACTAGGCTTACCAAGCCTTAGCACCACAGCAACTTTTCCCTGCCTTACCCTGTGCTTCTCTGAGTCAGCTGGGAGCAGTGTGCGCTGAGGCAGGCTGCCATACCCCATGCAGCAAAGCTTCTGGGAGAGTCTTGCTGGACCCCTGAGAAGCGCA
>NW_017729032.1:25771975-25787996 GCF_001723915.1 Gavialis gangeticus
TGCTTTCCAGTGGTCACCATAATCTCTTCTTCCCTCCACCTTTCCCACCTCTGCCCTGGGCACTGAAAAAGCTTTGAGTTGCACAAACATGTTTTTAGACTAAAACAAGTTTTGGAATTTTGCATCTAGAATTACTCCAGAATTTCGTGCTGGCTGCTATGTGTTCCCCTGCTTTACCTGTGGTGGGTTGATTGGTGGGATTGGGGTGGGGGACATTTTCCTAGGGCAGGAATCTTCCATAGGTGTGTTTGGTGCTGCTTTTTTGCAGCTGTCAACTGGCACTTGACAGCCTGCCACCTCCACCTCTGTGTAGGGGGGAAGACAGGATGTCAGTTAATGGGCTCCCCTAAAGGCAGCAACTGGCCAAGGAGCAGCCATGGGAATGGGAAAACATCTATACAGTCAATCCTCCAGGCTATTTTTCTACTGGAAGAAATGTCCTATGGTATAAATGAAAGTCTACATGAGGCCACTGTTCGCATCTGATGGAGCATTCTCCACTGGACTGTAGGCAGGGCAGCCATCCATTGAATTTTTGGCTGTTTCAAGCTTCCAGGTCTTGAGCATGTACTGAATTTCGGTACCACCCTTCAACTTCGCAGTCTCGTATTTCTGAAGCTTAAGTCTTTACCCCAACACTTCCTCCTGACAGGGGAGGAACCCATTACCTAACTGCATCCTCTAACTTCTCTGACTCCCACTGTAGCCTAAACCCACCTTTCTCCAGAATGTCATCAAAAGCATGAAACATCTTGGTTTATGATTTTACCTCTTCAGTAAATGCATATTAGATGTGAACAAACAGGCCTAGCAGAACATTTTTAAACTTTTCAATACTGTACTTAATAACATTAGTTTGGATGACCAATCATAAGCAGCAAATAATCACTTGTAATTTGTTTTCTAAATGCAGTGCACCTTAACCTAGCTCTCCTTTCCTTTGGGAGCCCCTAGGACTCTGTACTCAGGAAGATATGCCTTCTCTCTATGTCACTGATGGGAAAAGGCAAGCATTTCTCCATCAGCTTCAGCAGCTGACAGATGGCTGGAGATAAGGAAAGATTCAGCTCCTGCCCTTTTTATAACCTTCCAGATACTTACTCAGGTTACTCCATGATCAGCCCTATTGGGTTTTCACGGACTTCTAACAGATGCCTTTGTTGGCAAAGTGGCCTCCATGCTGACAACCTCATCAAGTGCTATCTTATTGTTTAGACAGACATGGTTCTTTGGGTAAATATGATATCTTTTTTATTAGACCAACTCAAATAGTTAGAACAATTCTTCTTTGCAAGCTTTCAGGTATAAATACTCCTTGTCAGGCTGAGGAAGCATCTGCAATTGGTGTACACTTTTCCTAGATGGAATTAATAGTAAAGAAGCCAGAGGCTGGTATGCATGTGACAAATTTTATTGTTTAGAATGATTCAGGGATCAATTTTCTAGCCATTGTGGTCTGAGACAAAGAGAAATACAGACCTCTAAAGCTTTTGGTCCGGAGGTGATACCTTTTATTAGACCAACTAAAAAATAACAAAAAAAAAAAAAAAAAAATCTTGCTTTGCAAGCTTTTTGGGCACACTCACCTGAAGAAAGGTGTGCATGCCCAAAAGCTTGCAAAGAAAGGAATTGTTTTGCTATTTTTAGTTGGTCAAAAAGAAGGTATCACTTCTGGACCAAGAGTTTTAGAGTTTTGTTTACAGTGATTACATTTCAACCACTGCATATCCCATACTTCCCTTCTTTGGAGTTTCTGCCCAAAATGGAGATGAAAAAGACTACAGGCAGTCCTCAGACCTATGACACAACTGGTTCCTGAAAACCACATCTTAAGTCGAAACGTTGTAACTTGGAACCATTTTTCCCATAGGAAACAATGTTATAAATGGGGTATTGATTCCTGAACCAATTCCCAATACCCTGTTTTCACCAAAAATAACCCAGAATTTTGTACTCAATCAATTATACATGAGTAATGTAGCTACATTGATGTATTTATATTGTAAATAGCAATCATCTTGATAGCAATCAAATCTTGGAGGAGACTTTACTGGATGTTTTGAAGGGCTCTTGGTTGGACTTTTTGAAGGGTTCTTGGCTGGAGTCTTCTCAGGAATCTTGGCTGCAGGTTTTTCTGGAGTCTTGTCTGCTTTCTTAAAGAAAGTGTCCAAGGAAGTTTGGACAGATGTTCTCCAGGGAGAAGGGTGACACAACAAACTTGTTCACTGACATGGCTTGGCGTCAGATCAAGTGTTGTAAAGTCAAAACTGATGCCAGAAGGTTGAAACAGGATGTCAATTTATAAACATAAATGTGAAACGTTGTAACTCAAAATGTTGTAAGTCGAGGACCACCTCTTCAAAGATGGCAAAGTGCTTCATGTTCAAAGTTCTGGTATCATCTTGGTAGTTATACATAGATAATATTCATAGCTTCATATAAAGTAGATAAGTTTCACAGGAGATGCTCTAAAATCACAATGATACGCATTTTTGTCTTCAAAAATATTTTATTCATATGTATAACAAAAAGACAATAGGTGCAATAGACTTTGCTTTTAGCAACACTGATTTTCATCTGTCTGTAGTCAATTAGGTATAATTATGTTAAAATAAACTGAGTTTTAACCTTTAAAATGGCATAGGTTAAAATGAGATTTTCTTTACCACATGAGATGACAGATGATTGTGTACTAAAAATGTACTACCAGTTGATGATAATATATCAATGTATCAGCATAATTTTGAGAATGAATTTTGGATATCCCAAATAGTATGAGATGGTGTTTTTCCCCCCTTTTCTACTGGGGACTGAATTAGAGTAGAATGAAAATTTAATTATGAAAAAAGTAGATACACTACAGTGACTGTTATTTAAAAGTCAACATTTTAACAGATACCACAGTAGTGCTGGCCAAAAATATCACAGTCATTTTGGATGCAAATGTAGGTGAAATCTGTAGTTTGTCAAATATCTCTGTCTAGTAGCAGTTGGCAAGTTGCTAATTCATTTCCATTTAGATGACATGTCTGTTACCATTGCCTTGGTGTCTTTAGAATAAAAACAACTGTATGACATCCAAACTACTGTTAATTAATTGCTAGGAATATGTTCAGAAAAGGGTAGTCCAGAGAAATCTTTTGTAGCCCAAGTAGAAATTACTCATCAGAACTGCATTATGCATGAGAAAAGTACAAAAGGCTGAAGATAAAATAGCCTTGGATGCCCAGATACCTTGCAAATCAATCAAAATGACAGTTGATGAGACAATACATCCCAAATATTCAAGTACCTCTATTGAATTATATTTAAAGGTTCTTAAATATACACAGTATATATGACACCAAGCACTGATTCTGTTTTGAAAGACAAACACTTTTTTGCATTGTACATTTATACTAAAATGTGACTTCTTTGGGAACTTTATATTACTGAATATGTTTCTTGCGATTTTTGGGAAATATTTGGACTTACCACTGGAGTTATTTTGCAGTTCTTTTTTGCAGTGAAGGAGGATAAGAAATGTTATGAGTCCTGAGGTCATATGCTTTACCCAAAAAGGACATTAATCCCCTAGAGGAGTCTTGCTTTGAGAGTTTCATTGCTCTTATGGGATTAAAAAAAATCAACCCAGTCTTTTCAATGAACATCATTGACATGGTGGTGGTTACTTATTGTTTGTAAAGTGCCTAAGTTTGAGCCCTGGACATGGACCAGAACATGTTTTTGTGTGTATTGTAATAACAGGGATCAGAAAGTTACTAAATCATGGAGCTTAGAATCTAATTTTAAAACAGTAGTCAATAGGAGCATAAAGATATATGGGGTGGGAGGGGGCAATGAAGGAAGGGCAAAGCAATGACAATAGCATGCAGGCTATATAGGATGTCCGGCTTTTGAGCCAGGGATGTCCAGGGATGGAGATGCTACAACTTCTCCAGGGAGCCTGTTCCAATGCTTGACCATCCTCATAATGAAAAAGTTCCTCCTCATTCCCAATTAAATCTCCTTTGCTTCAGTCTGAGGCCACTGCTTCTAGTCCTGCTCGCTTCAATGACAATGACATGCCTGTCTCCATCCTCTTTATAATCACACTTCAGGTATCCAAAGACTGTTATTAAACCTCCCATCAGTCTTTTCTTCTCCAAACTAAATACCCCTATTTCATTCAGCTTTCCTTCATAAGCCACATTTCTCAGGTCTAATCATTTTTATTATTCCCTTCTGGATTTTTTTCTGATGTGTCCATGTCTTTCGTGAACACAGTACTCCATGTTAGAGCTCAACAGTGCTGAACACAGTGGAAGAACTACTTTATTTGCAAAAGATACTCCTGTTAATGCAACTGTAACAAGATGGTATGTGCGTTTAAGGAAGAACAGGCCATGTTAAGAAAGCCTAGCTGTGGGCATTTGAACAATAAGGGAGTGTCCCACTGGGAGCTTTAAAACTCCCAGGAGAGAAAGCAGGACAGAGATAGCAAGCTGTAAGGGAAGAGCTTGGGAGGAACCAGACTGCTATGCTGGGGTTAGAGCAGAAAGGGTCTCCCCTCCTAGTGTCAGGGAAAGGATTTTTTATTGTTTGTTTATTTAAAGACTGAACTTTTCTTCGGAGAAGTGGCTGAGGCACTCCTCAGACAGCAAATTCTCCTGCTGTAATACACAGACTAAGTGAACCCACCCGCTTCCAATAACCCAGTATATTGTTGGCTTTTTCTGCAACAAGAGCTCATAGTCCGCTTACTGCCCATTGTACCTACAGGGTCCTCCTTCTGCAGTATTGCAGCCTAGCCAGTCATTCTCCAGTCCATATTGGTGCATGTGGTTATTGTGTCCAAAATGTAGGATTTTCCACCTGATCTTGTTAAATTTCATCTGAACAGTTTTGTACCATTTTTCACATTTATCCAGGTCATTCTGGATCCTAGACTTACCTTCCAGAGTATTTACAAGTTCACCCAACTTAGTGTCATCTACTAATTTGCTAAGCAAGCAGTTAGTCCCATTATTCAAATAATTAGTGAAGATCACAAAGGGTCTCCCCTCCTGTGTATGTTAAACAACACTGGAATCAGTACTGACCCTTGGTGAACCCACTTGATACTTTCTCCCAACTTGACAGTGACCCATTGATTACTATTTGTTGAGCACAAGGATTAAAACAGTTATGCAGCCACCTTACAGTACTTTCATATAGTCTCTATTTCCTTATCTTATTAATGAGAGTGTTGTGGGAGACAGTGTCAAAAGCCTTACTAAAGTCTATATCACATCCACTGCTCTTCCCTAATACATAGAGCCTGTCACCTTATCAGAGAAGGAAATCAGGGTGGTCAGGTCTGACTTGTGGTTGGTGATTCCTTGTTAGCTGTTCCTGATCAACTTGCTGTCTAGGTGTTTCACAGTGGATTTTGTAAGGACCTTTCCATGATCTTTCAAGGTACTGAGGTCTGATTGTCTGGTCTGTAGTTCCCTAGATCCTCCTCCTCCACTTTTAAAAAAATGAGCATAATATTTACCTTTTACCAGTCATCTGGGACCTCAGTGGATCTCTATGATTTCTCCAAGGTGATAGATATTGCTCTGAAATTACCTTACTTAATTCCTTCAGTATTCTAGGAAGTACACCCTCCAGACCTACTGACTTGGAAACATCTAGGGTGCATCTACACATGCTGATTTGATTTAAGGTGCTTTAGTCCAATTTAAGGTGCATTAGGGGCCCACATCTACACCTGTGTGCCCTTAACGCACCATAAAAATGGTAGTTTTAGGCTATTTGCATCTAAATTTGATACCTGCATAAAACAGGTATCAAATTTAGGTGTGGATAGCTAAATCACATTAACAAATGTGTAGATGTACTGATGTGCATTAGCACAGTGTGAGTCCATTAACTTGGGACTAACTTTAGTCCAAATGCGGTCCACACACCTGCGTTAATGTACATTAACACGTGCACAGGTAGACATGCACCTAAATCGCCTTAATGTACATTCGTCAAATGTACATTAAGTTTAGGCACAAGTAAAGGCACATGTAGACATGCCCTAGCTTGAGTAATCTCTACCCTGTCCCTCCACTATTTTAGGCTGTTTGTCTCCTTCCCTATCTCTGCTGTCAACTGCGTTCATGATCTATTAGCTGATCTTATTTGTGAAGACTAAAATAAAAAAGACATTACATATTTCAACTTCCTCTGTATCATGCATACTTCTGCACTTGGCAGGAGACTTATACTTGGTCTTCACCTTCTGACATACTTGTAAAAACATTTGTTATTGCTTTTTATGTCCCTTGTCCATCGGCAATCTTGTCTAGACCTAGTCCTAGAGTTTAGATCTGGATAGTATGCTATAAGCCAATGTAAAGGAGAAACACATTTCCTTTTCTTCTCTTTATGTGTGCTTAGGTTCTTGGTTTACTGTTTGCCACTCAGATCCCCCCTTCATCTTTTGATATCACTCTTCTCCTACAGCATGCTAAGTTTAGTTGTTGCTATCACATCAACATTAACCACTTTAGGCTGCAGGGGACAAAAAGGTTTTATACATTTTAATTACTGAAAGTCTTTTTGATACAATACTATGACAGCCTTAATTTTCATGAAAGATATGCAGACTTTGAGCACTTGCATCAATTTATTGTTTAAGTTCATTTGCATCAAATTACATAGGAGTCAGGTTTGCCAACCCAAGCCATGCATCTTCAAACAATTCAAATTCCAAATATTTACTATTTTATTATCAAGCAAACAGATTAGCATATAAAAGGGGGTATTAGTATCTAGGGAAAGGCTGTAGAATGAAGAGGATCAGTTTAGAAGTTGCCTCTTGGACTACAGCAAGTCTTTACACACAAGTTCTTTATGCCTTTTTAGCCAGTGTTTAGTTAACATTTTCACCTTAGGCTTTCAAAATAAAGATGGTCTGGCTTTATCTAGCAATGGGAGAGAGAGAAATTTTGTGTTTTTTGGTATCCTGGAAGTTATAACTAAATTCTCATCTGAGCTTTGTTGCAAGTAAGCTGAAAACATAAATATATGTTTAGTGAAATACAAAACCCCTGCAGTACAATCAGGGAATCTGTGTATCAAATTCTACCCTGAAATATACCCTGTAATCTCATCAACTTCAGTAAAATTTCACTTTGTAAAAATCAGTGCTAAATGCTGGATTTTGTTTTGATTACTATGAAGGATATAAATTATAAAGACATGAGCCAGTTCAAATAATTATATGTCTCCTTGAGTAACAGGAAAATTATATTACAGTAAAAAATATATAGTTATTCTCCTTATTTATGGAATATGTTACTGAAATATAATTTTTTTACCATGTGAAAGAGCAGAAACTATAACCAAAACTGAATTAACTCTACAAGAAAACAAAGCAGTTACTCTGTCTTGATACGATTCAAATAATTTGGTACAGAATGATTTGAGCTGGAGCTGGCCAATGGCTTTATAATATGTTTCCCTGTTTAGGTAGATAATACAGCTCTGAGTTCCACCATTGCCTCAACAAGAATTGTTTGAAGTAGAAAATGGACTAGCATACTGTGCTGAATTTCAAACTCTCTTCCATAGCCCGGGCTTTAAATTTCATGACAGATTTTGATGGCAGTTACTTTTTTTCAATCTGCTGAAACCAATGGAAAAATGCCAGCAACTGAGATTAGCAGTCTCGTTTTTGAATGCCTCAAATATGCAAGTTATTTTAACTATATTTCAAAATGTTTTTTAGCCCACCTGGCAAGGATCATGTCATCCTCTTTTGGCATGGTATAAAAAAGAAATCTGTGTGGGAATGTTGAAGGTCTGTTTCCTGTATTTTAATTCTGACTTCCTCATTTGGCACAAATTCTGTCTCCATGTGTAATCTTAGTGCCAGCTGGTGTCAATGGAAAGCGCATGTATGCATTTGGCAGAGGTGATTCTGTATTTGCCATTTACAAACATTGCTCTGGGTCAAACAAAATGCCTCTTTTTAATTCTTAAAAAAATAAAAATAAAAACAAAAACAAAGGATATTTGGAAATTAAGGGGTAGAATCACCAAGAGACTGAGATGCCATTCATGCAATTGAGGAGAAAGTAATGATGGTTTTGGTGCTTTGCCTTCCTGTTCTTTGATCAAATAGCTTAATGAATAGGGCACTCACAAGGCACATGGAAGACCTGAGTTCCACCTCTACATAGGGCAGTTCTGTTCCAATTAATAGTTATACTACTTCCAAAATAAATGTCTTAAAACTTGGTCATAGTCATTTTCACATATATCCTAGTCCTCTGTCTCTCTTTTCCACTTTCTCTTGTGTGTGTGTGTGTACCTAATGAATATTTAATTCTACCAAGTGGAACTGCTTTAACAGGAGTGTCTGAGAGAAAACCATACCTACCAGGCTACATGAAGAATTACATTTTTTTCAGGAAGAGAAGTCATTCACTAGAAAATATTTGCCATCTCTGTTCCTCACTCTCATACATCCTCCCACCCAGCATAAAAAATGGCCTCTCATCTCATCAACTTCAGTAAAATTTCATTTGGTAAAAAACAGTGCCAAATATTGGGCTTGGTTTTGATTACTATTAAAGACAGAAATTGTACAGATATGAATCAGTGCAAAATTGTTTTTGCTATCTAATCACCTTATCTGTTCTCCTTTGCATGTCACCCTCATAGCCACTGTCATTGTTCTAAAAGCTGAGCCCACAAACTATGCACCTGCATCCATCCTTGTTGTTGATCTGCTGTACCAGTTGTTCTCTTGTCCTGGGACTAAAGTATCCTCTTTCATGTTTTTTTTAAATAAAAGCTAAGACAACAAATTGTGCACCTGTGCTCTTTCTTTCTCTCCACCTGCTTGCACTGCTGTTCTGCTGTCCTTTCTCACAACATTAGAAAAACCAATGTGGCTATCGTTAAGAGAAACCTGCTGTCTGTTACTTAAGGCTTTAAGTATCCTGTTTTGCTTGAGAAGAAAAATATACCTGCTTAAAATGCCATGAACCCAGTCAGCTACCATTGTAATTTTTTTTTGAATTATAAAAAAATTAAGTCTCAATTCTGTTCTTGTCAGTTAATGGAGGTTTTTGCATTGACTCCAGCGTGAGTAGATTAGAAGTCACAGGCCATGTCCCCACACGCAGGCGTGTGGAGTTTGTGGCACCACAAACTATACGCATGGAACATTAAAATGTGCCCTACGCTGCAAATTTGCAGCATAGGGGCTAAATTTGCTACCAGGATTTTCTGGTAGGAAAAAAAAAAACTCTCATAAAAAAGAGGTGCAGGGCATGCTAAAGTATCATGTGCTGGAACAGAGGCTTGGTCCTCCAGGGACATGCTCTGGCTGGTAGTACTCCTCCATTTGTGTTCCAGCTGCTCCAGCATTCAGGGAGCCTGGAGGAGCTTGGTAAGGGCAGTTTGCCCCAAGCAGGACACAGTGTCCTGCAACAAAGTGTACATGAAGGAGTGTGTGCTGTGCCACTACTATTTGTGCTGTTGCAGGTGCTTGCCCCCTGCGCATCTGGATGAGGCCTAAGAGTATGTGAGGAAATAAGGGAATATACAGTTATCTTGTTCAGAAAAGCAAAATCTGGGTGCTATATTACACCTTGTTTCAGCTTAAGAATAAATCAAAAGATCAGAACTCTTGATTGACCATCATTGCAAAATGTTAGAGCTAAATATCAGATGCTTCAAATGTTCCTCTAAATCTTCTGTCATTTTTGTCTGTTCAACAAAATTTTTCAGCATTTAGATATGGAATATTAATGTCATGCTCATAATTTCTCTCGCACATAAGCTAGTGAAAAACCCAGTTAGCAAAGAACAGGATATGGTACATCTATAAAAATTAAAATCATCAATATAAGTAGAGAAAGCATCTGACATTATTTCAAAATAATGTATATCAAGGGATGAAAAGGCAGCAGAGAATACAGAATAGGCCTAACCAGAGAGTCATAATTAAAAGAACAGCAAAAAGAAGAACCATTTATTGTAATGACTAGGACTAGAGAAATGAGATTCCTGAACAGTTAAATTAATGAGGTTGCTTTTACCTAAAGCAGCATTAACCTTGGAGCACTCTGATGATATCGTTATGCCTCAATAATATTTTTTTTCTGACAGATGTGCATTAACAGAAAACAAAGAAGAGTATTTGTTATGATAAAGTTATATGGATCAATGTTAATACATAGTTTCATGAGGAGTGCATATATACGGGGCTTAAGAAAGCTGAACAGTATTTGTAGGACAAATAAGTAAATAGAGTGAGTTAAGACAGTATCATGCTTATATATAAATATTTCAGTGCATTCTGAAATTCATCAGAAAGCTGCCATCCTCTCTTACTCCCCTCCATCTCCTGTTTTTTCCTGCATTTGAGCTTTCAAAGATTTCTTTTGTTTCTATTCAGTACTGCAAAATGAGTTTCTGTCCATGATGGAGTTATAGATTCCTTCCAAAAATATACTCTCTAATTTTTCCTTTAAATTGTTTTTCTAGAATTATATATAGAGGTATTACAGATTATAGAGGTGTTACACATTGCTTTTAAAACATGATTAACAGGTTAAACAGTAACTTGGCTAAGATGTGTAAGTCAATTTAAGATGTGATAATGCAGTAAATGAGCTACAAAGTTATTTCACATGTAATGTATTGTGGCTACAGCAGCCTGGTATTGGGCTTCTTATGTGCAGGGAGCTATCAAATGCTGTGATAGCTATCAAGCTATCAAAACCCCGGTGCACAGGGAGCCAGACGTGGCAGCCCAGCCCATGTGCCAAGCTGATTGTCAGCTGGGGCTGGGGACTGGTTTGTTTCCTGGCCCCAGTTGACAGTCAGCTGATTAGTTTAATCTTGCTGTTGAAGGGGGAGCTTGGACTCATGAACATGGGCTCCCCCTAACCCTGCAAGTAAGGCATGGTTGAGACCTAATTCCCACTCCCAAAATTGTGTGTCCTGACATACACATGGTATGGCAGTAGCGGCGATTGTTGGGATCGAGGATTGGATCCCATCATGTCTTAAACTGATGGCTGTCAGTCACTTCAAAGACATACGAAATATAAACCAGTTCAGGGGGGTAGTGGTTAGGGAATAGTGAACCACTGATGTATGCCTGTGCTTTAGTGCGTCTTCTTCTTGAGACATGGCCGGAGATAGGTGCCTTGTTAAATAGTTAAATTTATTAGTCAATGTACTTCAGTTTATTGAAATGGCAAGTCTGTTTTGGGGTATTTTTTTTTAAAGACAACATGGAAATTCTGCATGTTTTAATGAAGTGTGCACTTGTATTTCTGGTCTACTGCTGAACAAAGTATTTTAAAGTCCGTATATCCTGCTGATTTCTGAAGAACTGTGTAATCAGGAAACACTGAGATCCTGCTGCATTTTGTTATTGCCATTAAATACATGACTGATTTTTAACAGAGAAATATGAGGGAGTGAGCCTTATATATTTGCTACTGAAAAACAAATTTTGTGAGTTGTCACAAAAATACATTTTGAAAAACTTATCTTGTATAGATTCTTTTTTGAGGATCTCTAAGGATCGTCTTTTAATATTTTTATATTTAGAATTTTGTTGGTCTTTCAGGAGCTGTCAGAATGATCTACTAGTATAGTTTTCTTGCTGTTCTATTGACTTTAATAAACTCACATTTACACTTGAGGCTGAGCCTTCCTTTTATTTAAGAAAAGAATAAGTTATCTCACTAGGAGGAACTTTACAAATACTCACAGTGCTATTTTAATTTTTTTAAGTTGTTCTTGTAAGAATTATGCCAATTCCAGTTAGTTCCTATTAACAGGTTACTTCTGTATTTTTAGGAATATCAACATGGAAAATTGTAATTTTTCTTCTCTAAGCTGTACTCTGGCAAAGAAAACTACAGTATTTTTGTCAGGCAATTGCAAAATTGAGCTCTTTAACATTGATATAGCTAAAGAATTACAACTGGAAATTTAAATGACCACCTCTGGCAAGAATTTATTCATCAGTTAAATTAATCTATTAAAATTTAGTTCATAAACAGAACTTAAGTACAAATTTCTCTTGGAAATAGTTCACATGTTTACAAAATACATAATATTTATCTGGGCTAGGGACAGACATTCAAAAAGTCTGATCCCTAATTGATTCAATCTTTGCAGTTTAGTCCAACCTGGCTAGGCTGAACTGGTTTGTAACTGGACAGACATTCTCTCGGGACTGAGGAAATGCAGCCACATGCCTGCAGTGGCTGAGGCTGGAATCCAGGGGGAACTAGAGCAGCCCTTCCTTCCTTTCTGCAAAGAGCTGAGCTGAGGGGGGCGTTGTTAGGCCCTGGCAGGCCCTCTGATTCAGGAGGTCTGCCTGCACCATCCCAGGCTTTTCCCAGCTGGCTGCTCAAGGTGCGGGAGTGTTGCTAGCCCCCAACTCCCTGCTAGCACTCTGAGGCAAGGGGAGCGGTGTGCAGTGTATGCATCTGTTGATGATACAAAGTTTTTCAATCTCTCTGGTTCTTTATACTGTCTGCAGCAAGTTGACAGGCAAACAAGCCAGCAGACAGCTGATAACAGTGTTTATCACCCCATTAGCAAAACAGTAGACTGTCTCCAAAAGTTCAAACCCTTCCTAAACAGCTTATCAGCTGACCCGTTGATTAGCTCCACAATGCCCTAAACTGTGATTGTTCTGTCTGCTTGCCCCAGTGAAATTGGAGAGACACACACACAGACACCTCTCAGCATTAGCTAATATACCACATACCACGTTCTGCTGTTATTTAGTGTTAATAAAACTATGTATTTTGTTGGGCATGCCAATATGTCATGTTGTGTGATATTTACAATGTTTAATACTTTCAATTTACAAAAATACTAGGGAGTTTTTGTCTTGATTATTGAAAAACCTTCTATATCTTTTCATTCTAGGTCCAAACTAATATAAAAATGTTGGCATATTTTATAAAATAAACCACTTTCAATTCCAAACTTTCCGTTACCCATTTCTGTTAAATTTCTACAAAAGCTACTAAATACACTAACTACTGTTATCCACCTTACCTTTGCCCATTAAAGCTTTCATTCCACCACTTTCATAAAGGCATGGGATGAATACCATTCCTTGAATGTCAATAAGTTCTTGTTCTTTAGTTGCAAGAAAAGCAAGGTCAAATATATAGCCCTCAATAAAAACACCCACCCTGCTATTATTTATCTCAACTGATTTTTGTGCTCTGCTTAGACACAAAAGGAGCACATCTACATGTGCAATTAATTTGAAGCAATAAACTCCAATGCATATCACACTGGAATTCATTGCTCCCATATACTCAGTTTACATATGAGCCTAGGACCGCAGCAGGTTGGGCCAGGTGGGAACAGTCCTGGCTGGCAGGGGATCTGGGGGTCAGGCTGCTAGCCTGGGGCTGTTCCAGCCCAGCTCCACATGCTATGACATGAGGTTAGCTACAACACAAGGGTGCTCCAGTGTGGGGCTAGCCCAGGGGTTGGCAAAATGTGACCTGCGGGCCAGATGTGGCCCACCAGGCCATTCTGTCCAGCCAATGGGGCTCCTAAACAATTTGGAAAATTAATATTTATTTGCCCCTGGCTGCCTGTTATGCAGCCCTCAATAGCTTGCAAAACTCAGTAAGTGGCCCTCCACCTGAAATAATTGCCTGTCCCTGGGCTAGCCAGAAGGCAGTCCCTGCACTAAAGTACCCTTGTGCCCCAGGCAGTCCTGTTAGAATCTACACATGCATTGCTGATCACTAAAAATATCTGCTGCATTATAGTACTTGTATTTACAAGTACTAACCTGCCGTGTAGTTTATTAGTTTATTGTGCCTTAATAGGGGCAAACACGTAGATGCTGAGATGTTTACTGCAGAACTAATTAGCCTAATCCACAGTAAACATCTTGCATAGACACATCCAAGGAGAAAAATCTCTGATATTACCAGAATCCTTCACATACTAAACCAGCAACTTGTCTTGAAATTAATGATCAAATGAAAACCAGGGTATATCAGGGAGCGCACATGTAATATGTTGTCTCAGAGAAGCAATGCTAAATAAGGATATTTCCACATCCTGCGGTTATAAGTGTTCTCTACCTTTTACCTCTTGTACAGCATGTTTCCACAATAATCTGGAGGTGATATATTACAGTTATCCAGATCTAGTCTGACTGGGCAAAAAAGGAGTTACACAGTGCACTAAAGGATAGTTAGTGTTTGACCCTTTTTAATCTCAAAATACTTCTTGAATGAAACTAGCATCTTGTCCTCTTGGAAGAAATAAGTTATAATCAACTCCAACAACAGGCTGAAAAACTTCCCTTGGGCTTTAGCATCGTGGAAGAATAGTGGAGTAAATAACTGGTAAAACTCGAGAGTTCCTGAATCTTAGCATTTTTTTTCTCATTTGTTCTCTCAGCCCAGTTCTAAGAAGACAGATAGCTTAGTCAGGATCTGAATTCTTGTCCAAGGTTTCTCAAACTCCCTGAAGGGGGAAATTCAGCTGTTTTCATAGTTATTAATAGGCCAGATCTACTTACGTGTTCAGGACGCAGAACTGTTTTGCTGTTCGCAACTTTGCAGATAATATTATGAAGATGAAGGTGCATTGTTTGTTATTTTGTTCTTTTTTGGTTGGTTGTTTTCCTGTTTGTTTACAAAGTCCTGGCATGTTACAACAACATGTCTCTGCCAGCTACATGATTTCTGTACCACTTCATGTCAGGCTGACCATCAGTTGACAATAACCTGTGAGGATGGAACTGCAGAAAATATTTAGAAGTAGCTATATTAGTAGTTGAGAATCAAAAGTAACAGAATCCTATCAGGTCATAGTTACATCCCTGCAGGGAAAATTGAGCTTACCTTCCTGTCACCAGTGGAAGAACTGAAGCATTGTTTTGAAGGATTTTCATAGCAAGTTGGTATGAGAATTACAATTGGGAGTTCCTGGCTCCCAGCCTTTGATCAGCCAATAATTCAGTACCTATTTCATCATTAAAATACTGATTGTAGAATCTTTTCAGTTGTTCCACATATTTTGCTGGTTATTGATAATCATACTATCTGAAATTATATTTAGAATTCCTGAAAATGTGGCAAGCCATGCATTAAGTTTTTGAAATAGTGTGTGGTTAACTTCCAAAACAGCCCAAAAAGAAGAGAAAGAAAAATTTGAGGGGGGGAGAGAGAGAGAGAGAGAGAGAATAAGAGAAGAGAAGCACCTACATTTTTTTTCCTTTTGATCTGAAGCTTATTGAATTCTGTTTGGTCTACAAGCCTGGAGACCATGGCCTCTTGTGTTATTTTTATGCTTACTCAGCTGGGTTAATAATACTGAGAGAATAGAATCTTAGCCAAAATAGACATAAAAATGAAAACTAGAGAGGGAAAAGTTCATGAGAATATTCTGTTCTCAAAAGATTTGAATCAATCTTTGGAGAGAGATGTTGACCCTCTATTGAAACAGATTCTTCCATACTTGGTGAAGTACTGGACTAAAATGTGGGTTCTAATCTGACTTTATTGTCTTTCTATGCAGCAATGGGGGAAACAATGTATTTCTGTGTGGATATACAAAGATTTCTCCTATAATTTTTTTCAAGAGCTTTGGATATGGAGCACCATTGACCTACCAAGTAATTCATTGCATAATGAAAGTATTATATGCAAAATTATGTTTCATTTTCCTGTAATAAGTAATTTAGTGTATCAGTATTCAGAAGCCCTACATTTTGTCATGGCAAAAATAGTAATGTTAGTTAAGGAACCCTATTTGCTTTAACTTTATACAGAAGTTATTCATTATCCCAGTGATGGCCAATCATTTTAGCAGGCTACAAGGTAAGTCCTGCACCCTCCCTAGCTGGATCCAGATGTGCAACCACATGCAGTTTATAGTGCCACAAACCTCTTTGTGACATCACTAACCACACACCTGAAACATTAAAATGCGCCCTGTGCTGCAACCGGGAAATTACAGCAGCAAAAAAAAAAAAAAA
>NW_017729032.1:25788082-25792344 GCF_001723915.1 Gavialis gangeticus
TCAAACAGAAAAAAAAAAAAAAAAAGTGGCTGCAAAAAAAAGCAGGAGTGTACACAGCAGACACACAAGCTCGGTCCTCCTAGGGGAAATGGCAGTTCCTCCAAGCAGGGCATTTTGCCCCGCACCAAAGTGCACCTGCAGGGGCAAGTGCAGTGGCAAAAATAGTGTCACAAAGCTGCCTGGTTTTTCATTGCCACATGCTGAGAAGCCCCCGTACTGAAATGCATAGTGCCCCAGACAGCTGCTCCCTGGCTGGCTGGGGTGCAGTGCCTCAAGGTAGGGAAGCAGGCAATCCTGGGCTGGCTGCTGTCCTGTCTCAAGGCACACTGCACCTCAGTCAACCCCTCCATGCTTGGTTGGAGCACAGTATGGGGCCCAAAGCTGCTTACTACCCTGTCTCAAGGCACAGGGTGTCTCAGTGCAGGGGCTCCACGTGCCTCAGCATATGGGCTCCACAGTGGACCCCTCATGTTGAGGCACGAGGAGACAGGGGAGAGCCAGCCCAGGGTGCCTCAGCATGGGGTTTCACAGCATATGGAAATGGGCTGCCTGCTCCCATCTCTGCATTTGTCCTGGCACCTGCCACTTTGGTGTGGCTAATGCCACTTTCTCCCAGTTTTTTTTTCCTACCAGGAAATCCCAGTAGCAAATTTTGCCCCAGTACTGCAAATGAGCAGTGCTGTGCACTGTTTAAGCTGCCACTCATATGGTTTGTAGTGCTGCAAAGAGGTTTGCAGCACCACTAACCACACATGCCTGCACATCTGGATCCTGCCCCTGAGTGCAACTATGATCCTCTTCCCTGCTCTGCTTTCTGCTCCTTGCCTAATCTGTTGCCTTGCTTCCCCATCCTATCTGTTGCTGTGGTCCCTGCTCCTTCCACAGTCTGCCATGCCATGTACAGAGAC
Source organism: Gavialis gangeticus (assembly GCF_001723915.1). Taxonomy (NCBI): domain Eukaryota; kingdom Metazoa; phylum Chordata; order Crocodylia; family Gavialidae; genus Gavialis; species Gavialis gangeticus. The sequence continues at coordinate 25,788,991 of NW_017729032.1, forward strand.
TCCCCTGCCATTTGTGGCCACCTTGCATTCTCAATATGAATAGACAGTGAGAGAAGCAGAACCTTTACATTTATAGTTTAAACATCTAGGACTACTTTTTTTTGCCTATATAAAATATTTTTACAGTAAGACAGTTTGTGTTTGATGCCTACAGGGATTAGTAAGGGACTGTTGAGTACATTTTTAATCACAATTGTGGATGAAATAAGACTTTAATTAATTAGTATGACATTAGCAAGACATATAAACAGCTCTCTTATGACCACAGTAAATCTATTCTTAAAAGCCTACAAGCTCCTTTGGGGATTGTCAAGTAATGTGACTTAAGTACAAACAGTTTGAGCAAGATATGAGCCTAAGTAATTGCCACTGTTGTTTTCTGAGGGAGAGACAAAAATAGTGTTTTTGTTGTGCAATTGGTGGCAGTTTAGAAGAATGCTTTAAATGACATAAAATTGGATCTCATATGCTATAGAAGCCCCGATTTATTCTGTTGTTCACTTTCTGTGATTAGTATTGAAAACCCAGAGAGCTTTGCAACTCACAAAAGAGATACTTTGAAACTTGTGTGTATGTGCATGTGTCAGGGGGAGGGAGGGAAGGAGAAACAATTTCTAAGTTACTTTCTTCTAGAAATGGCTCCAGGCTATTCAGCAAAATATAAAAACAATTTACCCCATGCTAATTCTACTTACAGATTTATTAAATGGCTTGAAGTTTTAAGAGAGTATCTTCCAATAATGTTATGAAAGTCACAAGTACACATATGTGCACTGAACATTTTAAACAACATCGAAGTCCCTAAAACAAAGTCTAAGGATCTGTGAGTTCCAATCAAAATTAAGTAATAGAAAAAAAACAGTGATTTTTATAAAGACAGCCATGCAGGTGCAGGGTGCATAGTTTGTATAATACACAATAAAAGAACTGCTCAAACTTTTCAATATAAATATAGCAATAATGAATGACTCAGGGGGCATGTCTATACATGCATTTCCTGTGCAGTAAGTTACTGCACAGTAAGTTACTGTGCAATAAGTGTTTTTTAGGCCAGTGTCTACACCTTAAGGTGGGCAACTGCATCAGCTTGCCCTGGTCAGCACCCTGGGTAGCCCTGGCCCCAGCGTTTGCCTCCTCCCCGTGTTCCTGTGTCCTATCAGTGGAGAGTAGGCTGGAGCATGCGGGGAAGTGCTCCGTCACTGGATGCCTTAGTACATGCTATTGCAGATGCAGGAGCCGCAGTTCTGGCAACAGGAAAAGAAAGCCCCCCCTGTTACTCCCTGCAAGGGAAGGGGGCAGTGCAGTGTGGGCAGGCCTGGGGCTACATCATCCATCTGCAGCACCCAGCACTGTTTTCCCTGCCCTACAGAGTGAGCGCTCTGCTCTGCTCTGCTCTGCTCTGCTCTGCTCTGCTCAGCCTGGGCAGGGTTTGGGCTGTGTCTGCTCCCAGCCCCCCAGCCAGTTTCCCTGCAACACCTACCTCTGTCCTGGCTTCTCTATGGTAGTTGGCTCTGAAACAGAGCATGCTGCCCAGGGTGTCATACTGCTGCCCAGAGCACGGAACTTCCTAGCAACATCTCTAACTATTCATTTGGTTTCAATGAGAGATGTTAGGTCAGTCAGCTGGGAGAAGCATAATCCATACAGTCCACAGTTTAGAGCAACAGAGCAACATTAGAGAAATTCTCCCACATTTTTCTTTCTATAGAGTATAACGTTTCTGCAGTACTGAAGCATTAGTCTTTCACTGCAAGGGAAGATATGCAAGAGAACTGAATGTCCCATTTTCATGTCCCAATTTTTATGCCATCTCTGCACCTTCATACATTCATAGATTGTAAGGGGCTGGAAGGGACCTTTCAAGATTATCAGGTTCAGCCCCCCTGCATTAGGCCACAAAGACAACAGGTCAAATGCCCCAGTGAGGCCACTGTCCAGTCTCTTCTTGAAGATTTCCAGGGTAGGTGATTGCACTACCTCTGGAGGGAATTTATTCCACAGTCTGGATACCCTAACTGTGAAAAGGTTTTTCCTAGTGTTGAGCCTGAAATGGTCTTCCAGGAGTTTGGGACCATTACTCCTGGTTTTTCCCAAGGGTGTCTTGGTGAACAGTTGCTCACCGAGCCCTTGATGTATTCTGCTGATATTGTGGTAAGTTGCCACCAAGTCCCCTCTCAGCCTTCTCTTTTTTAGCCTGAAGAGACCCAAGACCCTCAGCCTTTCCTCAAATGGCTTGCCTTGCAAGTCTCTGATCATATGGGTGGCTCTTCTCTGGACCTTTTCAAGGTTTTCCATATGCTTGTGGAAGTGTGGTGCCTAGAACTGGATGCAGTGCTCCAGCTATGGTCTTTACTTCCTGAGTAAAGCAGAAGAATCACTTCTTTGGTTTTGCTTGACATGCATTGGTTCATAGTTTCACCAGAGGTCCTGTGATGACTTCGGCCAGCTCCTTTTAGCACTCTTGGATGAAGTTCATCCAGTCCTGCTGACTTATAAATGGCTAACTTTTCTAACTGATCATGTACCAGTTTAATATCAATAGTAGGAAAGTGGTTATTCCCACCATGCCTATTCTGAACCTTATCTAGTATTATTTTCTTCTTAGGCCAGTGAAATACCAAAGCAAAGTAGTCTTCAGGAGTTCAGTTTTTTCCTGAGTGTCGTTAACCAGCTATCCTTGTGGCGGGCCAGTAGGGGGAGCTCCTGCGTTGAGCCTCCCACCTCACTACGTCCGTCCACCTTCTGGACTCCATGTGTCTCTCCAGGGTTGCCTAAGCCCTGGCAGACCCCCTTTTGAGCCCCACTGCATAGTCCGGGGGTAACATAAGCTGCCACCACCCCGAGAAGGGACTCTCTCGGCCCTGCGTCCTCAGGGAAACACAGGCCTAATAGTCCAATGTGTACTCGACCCAGTACAAGCACTTGGGGCACTTCCCCAAGTTGGGGGCCAAAAAGGAAAGTCCCTTTTAGTCTGCAGACCTAAGGGACCTCTTAGGCATAATTTAGACCCACTCCTCAATAAGTCTCCTACACCAGTCACACAGGAGAACTTTATTGATTACAGGGGGTAGGGTGAAAATAGGGTACAAGATAGAGCAATATCATAGAAATCCTATAGAGCAAAACAGTCTGGATGAGGTAGCCTTTTGATCACACATCTGAGTTACTGCCAGCTATATATCTAACCAGATCTTGAGTAGCTTACTCACAAGCATCATCCAGAGGCTGTTGGAGATTCCCTTTGGAGGCAGGCCATTCCTAGCTCATGAGTTATGGGGGAGAGAGCCAGTTTCAGATGGTAAACTCCTCTCTAAGTCTGAGTCCCCCACATGGCTGCTGCCCCCTCCTCCTGGG
>NW_017729032.1:25792635-25793292 GCF_001723915.1 Gavialis gangeticus
GAGTGAGCGCTCTGCTCTGCTCTGCTCTGCTCTGCTCTGCTCTGCTCAGCCTGGGCAGGGTTTGGGCTGTGTCTGCTCCCAGCCCCCCAGCCAGTTTCCCTGCAACACCTACCTCTGTCCTGGCTTCTCTATGGTAGTTGGCTCTGAAACAGAGCATGCTGCCCAGGGTGTCATACTGCTGCCCAGAGCACGGAACTTCCTAGCAACATCTCTAACTATTCATTTGGTTTCAATGAGAGATGTTAGGTCAGTCAGCTGGGAGAAGCATAATCCATACAGTCCACAGTTTAGAGCAACAGAGCAACATTAGAGAAATTCTCCCACATTTTTCTTTCTATAGAGTATAACGTTTCTGCAGTACTGAAGCATTAGTCTTTCACTGCAAGGGAAGATATGCAAGAGAACTGAATGTCCCATTTTCATGTCCCAATTTTTATGCCATCTCTGCACCTTCATACATTCATAGATTGTAAGGGGCTGGAAGGGACCTTTCAAGATTATCAGGTTCAGCCCCCCTGCATTAGGCCACAAAGACAACAGGTCAAATGCCCCAGTGAGGCCACTGTCCAGTCTCTTCTTGAAGATTTCCAGGGTAGGTGATTGCACTACCTCTGGAGGGAATTTATTCCACAGTCTGGATACCCTAACTGTGAAAAG
>NW_017729032.1:25798292-25803421 GCF_001723915.1 Gavialis gangeticus
TACCAGTCACGTAGGCAGAGGCAGCAGGTTTCCCCCCTCCCTCAGGAATGTATCCATCTCAGGTTACCTAAAGAGATAGGGTAAAGATGTGTCTCCTCTGCTGGGCCCATCCTAATCAAATTGTCACAGAGCAGAGATTTTGGGGAGAAACAAAGGTGGCTTCCTGCCAGTCCTGAGTTGTTAAGCAATGCCCTCATACTTCCATTTGTTTTCCTCCTTTTTCCTACATACCTAAAGGAAGACTTCTTATTGTCCTTCACTTCTGTTGCTAGTTTAAATTCAGTTGCTGCCTTAGCCTTTCTAATCTGCTCCCTACAAGTGTGGGCTGTTGCTGTATAGTTCTCCTTGGGGACTGTCCCAAACTTCCATTATTTGTATGTCTCTTTCATCTTTTTCAAGAGTGTCACGCCTAAAGGCCAGTGCACCCTTGACCCGTGAGCCTTGGTCAGCACGGCCGGCTTGGCATGAGTAAGAACAGTGATCAGACAAGTGGGTGTTAACGGCGGGTAGGAGTCAGGTGTCAGGTGACTTAAAGCGTATTGATTACACAAAGTTTATTTTACTTACGCTACCGATGATTGATTGCAGCGTAGGCAGAAGCAGTTGATTTCTTAGTTACAGCATGCAGATGTTCTGTCACCCAGCGATTACAGTGGATTGCAGACTTGCTGAGTACAGGTTTCAAACAGTTTGTACAAATTACTACGGTCTGCAGATTACCGAAAGCTCTTGACGAGAGGGACGTACGAAAGATAAGATAAGGCAAACGAGAAAGATAAGATGACACAAGCTGGCAAAACAGGGTTACGCCTGAATCAAGGCCGCAGGTGGAGAGATATTTGAGATGTCTGTAACTGATCAGATTACACACTGTGTCTCTTGGGAATGCTCTGAGATCTCTCTCCTTTGGGCGGAAGTTCTTTCAAAGTTATAGAAGACGGAATAGCCAATTATTACACGCCAGGTATGAATAATTAACAGGTTGGGACTTGTGCTTTCTTTGTTTTCTCAAGTTTCATAAAAAGGGGGGTTATATTTTTGCTTGGGTGGTACTGGTCCTATTTGGTCACAAGAGGGCAAGCATAGCATATTATTTAATTTTACAATTCCGTTAAACTCAGCCAGTTTGGGTATCTCATTACCATAGGGATGTTATCTTTCGTGCTGGGCTGTACACAACCCAAGGTTAGTTTCTCTCTCATATGAGAAGCTCAAGTGATTTGAAATGAGGCACAGACAGGGGTGTGAATATGCAGCACTGTTACAAACTAAAAAATAATAGTGTGAGACTACAATTACAGAGTTTGTTGTGTTAGTTTTTGACCTTTTTGCCCTTTTGCCCTTTTGCCATCGGCATCCGAAATCAAAGACTTTGACCTTTGACAAAGAGGACCATTATATCCCTATTATGCCAAAAGGGATTACCAGCCCTTCTGCTACTTTTCCCCCACATAGGAATGGACTTCCTTTGTGCTTGAGGATCATGTCCTTGAGGAATGACCACTCTTCATGCACTCCTTTCATCTTTGATCTCTGGTCCTGCAGCACTTCCCCTACTATTGCCCTGAGCCTGTTGAAATGTGCTTTTTTGAAGTCCAAAACTTCATCCCTGCTAGCTGATTTGCCTGCCTTGTGATAGACAATGAACATGATGGTTTTGTGGTCGCTGTTGCCCAGGCTACCCTCTATATTCAAGTTGCTCATCAGATCTTCTCCTTTTGCCAAGACCAAGTCTAGGAGAGCATTCCCTCTGGTTAGCCTGTGCTCTTCTTAATATCTATCAAAATAATTATTTTTTATACAATGTAGTAACACTGTCATTAGGACAAGGTGGATGCCCTTTTTTAAGCTTGGTGATGCAATTCTTACTGGAGGGGCTTGGAAAAGAGGTTAATGTATTTTTGGGGTAGGGATGGTTGAACAAATTTACTGTGGAGTAAAGAGGCTGGGCAGATGGGCCATAAAGTGTGTAGCATCTGCTATCATCCCATGGTAAGTGACAGCTAAACTGCAATAATTTGTCTCTTTTACTAAGGGATAATATACAATAAGTTACTTTAATCAATCATGAGTTAAAAACACTGGGTAGTTACTGCAGAACAGCTTGGTTTGGTACTGTTCAACGTTTTCATTAATTATTTGGATGATGAGGTTGGGTGCATGATTAGCAAATTTGTGGATGACATCAAATTGGATGGAGTTGCAAACACTCTGAGGGTAGGGCTTGGATCCAGAATGATCTGAATGGTCTGGAAAAATAATCTGTAGTCAATTAAATGAGATTCAGCAGCATCAAGTGCAAAGTCCTACACTTGGGATGCAATGATTGTATTCACAAATACAGACTGGGCAAGGACTAGGTAGGTTGCAGTACTGTAGATGAATGACTGAGGGATATAGTGGACCATAAATTGAATGTGAGCCAACAGTGTGCTCTTGTCATAAAAAAAAGCCAACATCTTACTGGGTTGTATTAACAGGAGTGTAACTTGCAAAACAAGGGAAGTGATTCTTCTGCTCTATTTGGCACTGCTGAAATCACTCCTGGTGTACTATGTTCACTCTTGGGCCCCACAACTCAGGAATGATGTGGACAGTTTGGAAAGAGTCCAGTGCGAAGGAACAAAAACTATGAGGGTCCTCAGAGACAAGACTTATGAGGAAAAGGTGGGTTATTTAGTCCAGAGAAGAGAAGACTGAGTGGGGGATTTGATAACAGTCTTCAAATACCTGAAGGGTGATTATAAAGAGGATGGAGATAGGCTTTCCTTTGTGGCCACAAGGGCCAGGACTAGGCACTGCAGCAAGGGAAAGTTAGTTTGGAAATCAAGAGGAATTTTTTGACTCCAAGGGGAGTCAAGCATTGAAACAGTTTACCTAGAGAAATTATTCCTTGGATGTTTTCAAGGTCAAGTTGTACAAATATTTGGCTGGCATGGTCTAGTCAGAGATGATCCTGGCTTGAAAAGGGGGCTGGACTAAATGACCTCATGAGGTCCCTTCCAGCCCTTCATTCCTATGATTCTATTCTATAAGCCTATGTAGTAAAAGTTCCTTTTACCCTGGGGTAAATTGTTTTTATATACATACCTTAATTCATATCCAAAATATGTCATGTTTTCAAGCATATTTTTTTATAAAAAAGGATTACTTAGATCATGTAAAGAGTGTCATAGCAAGACAGATATTAATTCATATTTTTATTTAAATAGCTCTTTAAAACAGGTATAAAATGTTAAAGTTTTTATTCAAACCTGCTCACCTTTAAAACAAAATCATGGTATAAGCTTCTGTACAAAATTACATAACCAATATGTGATAAAAGTATAGTGTCTATGATTGGGTAAGAGGCTTCCTTGGGACTGTCACATTGGCTTATTTTCTGCCATGTATTTATCTAATTTAATAAGGATGCATAGATCTCAGTGTAGGTATGTTTAGAAGGATATATCATTGTAACAGGGTGAGGATTAAACCTGTTCCTAAGGGGAAGTTGAAGGGGCTTAGCAGTAAAGAGAACACGGGTCAAAGATGCGGCAAGGGCAATTACTCACAAGTTTAGCTGAGGTGGTAGCACACCGGGAAATGATTAGAACTTCATGTTCGACCTGGCAGTTGGCAACGAATTAAAGGACTAGGAGGGGAGCAGTTCCTTGCCCCCGGGGCACCACGAGAGACAGGGAGGAATGGCAAGGGAAGCCAGCACAGAGAAAAAGAGATAGCGGAGAAGCACCAGGTGGGCTCAGCAGGTGAGATCCACTCATAAAGAGGTGATGAAAGAAGAGGTACTTACCTTCATAGAGGCCAGCAGTCAGGATGATCCCTGAAGGAGGGATGTCAGGATTGCCAGTGGAGAAAATAAAGTTATTAAGGAGCTGATCTACAGGCAGGGAGCCTAAGGGAACGGGGAGGGAGCATGGATGTCAGATGGTCAGTTATCTAGCTGCCGCTAGAGATTTATGGTTAGCACCACAATAAACCAATTCACTTTTACTTTCTGTGTGTGGTTATTGACTAACCTACATCTTTTTGGGGAATTTACTTTCTCTTTATTCTATCAAATCAAGGTGTGTCAGGAAAGTCCCCAGGGAGAAAATTTTTTAATCACTTGGAACCCTGCCATAATCATTTCTCAATTTATTGATCTGAAATTGATGTTAAAATTACTCAGCTAATGCTAGTATCTCAATACATGGTTTACTATATTTCAAGCATCTGATGTTCACCTTCTCCCCACCTCATACATATCAGGCACTCAAACTGCCAAAGGGAGGAGGCTTTCAGTAACAAAAATAAGGGAGGGCAGGGGGATGAATGTTTTTTCAATATACTTTTGTAGTTTTAGGCTTAATTATAGCAGCTTGTGCTCTTCCCAGAGCAGTAGTCCCTAGTCATATTCAAATCAATGACACGTTACACTTTGAGCTGCTCAAATACTAATCAGTGTTAGTACTAATTTCAGTTTGGAACAGTCGCACTGTAAAGCCAAAAACCTTCTCTGACTGTCCCCCACCTGCACAGAGTTGCCACTAGAGGGCTGGTGAGCAAGGGTCTGACTAAAAGCTACAGCTTTTAGTTGCCAGTTGGTGAGCCAGGATAGGCTTTGATCTCTGCTCTAGGTGGGAAGGTGTGAGAGAGGTTGTGGGGCGAAGGACCAGAAACATAAATCTGGGAGGCAGAGAGTTAATGGAATGTGGTTGGGTAATGAAATGGGAGGAAGAAAGGAAATGGGAGTGGGGAAGAGTGGTGAAATGAAGTCAGCCAGCCGCTGAAGGATAAAATAGAGACATAAGAAAACCCAGAAGAATTCAAACAGGAATACAGAGGAAGTATATTAAAGATTTCATGTTTTAATAAATTGGGATTTGGGATTGAGTTCTGGAGGGTGCTGGTCAAGTTTTCCACAGTGGCTGGGAGGTGGCACTGGTGAGGGAACATGCTTTTTGGGATGCCACTACCCCTGTCCTAGGAAGGAAGCCCCAGATCGTGGGGACCGATCCAACCCACTACCTTGTTCCCCTCCTTGCTGTCCTTACACCCCACTTCTGGTCCCATCCATGCCCTGTGAAATGGCTAACTGGCATGTGTTCTGTAGGCTGTTTGTATGGGGTTGTATCCTGAGGGTGGGA
>NW_017729032.1:25808421-25809619 GCF_001723915.1 Gavialis gangeticus
TGTGAAATGGCTAACTGGCATGTGTTCTGTAGGCTGTTTGTATGGGGTTGTATCCTGAGGGTGGGAAGGGGTACTGACTTGGTGCCAGAACCACCACCTGGGTAGTAGAGTTCAGGGGTGGAAAGTTTCCCCCCATAAAACAGGATGGTGGGGGAGGTGACACTGCATCCTGGGGTGCTGGAGGACTGCAATTGGTGACTCATCTGTGGGAATTGGCCCATTAATGGAATACAAGCTGGATAACACAGATCAGTGCTAAACCTGACCTGGAGTGGCATAACTTTTAGCACCCTAAAGTATGTTTAAAATTAGTTTTAGGTGTTAATGTGTGGACAATCCAGGGGTTAAGAGCTCCAGAAGCCATCTGAAATTAATGTGTAACAAGGTCCTAACATGAGTAAATGTATAAGCAACATCATATCTAATTTTTCCTCCTTTTAAATCTTGTGCTTAATCTACATAGGGTCAGTTAGCTTTTCCCTTCATTGTTTAATTAATGGCAGGAATGGTGCACTTTAAAAAAAAGTGTTGGGAAATAAGTTGCTCAAATACTGTGTGTTAACTTCCTACTTACAATAAGTGGATGCAGACGACAAAATGTACAGACTAAAGTAAGCTATATATGATGATTCACACCACAAAATAGGTTGTCACATGCAAGTCTTGGTTTTCTGTTCCATAAGTTAGTTCACATAATAATGCAGCCATTAATATGTGCCAAAAGCATCTTAGAACACAGAATCACAGAATCAATGAGTCAGAAGGGACCTAGACACATCATCTAGTCTGACCCCCCTGCCATGGGCAGGAAGGAGCACTGGGGGTGGCAGGGGTCATAAGACGCCAGCCAGGTGCCTATCCAATCTCCCCTTGAAGATTTCCAGGGAAGGTGAGAGCACTACCTCTCTGGGAAGCCTATTCCAGGCTCTGGCCACCCTTACAGTGAAGTAGTTCTTCCTAATATCTAACCTAAACCTGTCCTCCCTCAGCTTGTGGCCATTGTTCCTGGTGACTCCAAGGGGGGCCCTGGTGAACAGACTTTCCCCAAGTCCCTGCTGGTGGTCCCTGATAAGGTTGTAGGCAGCCACAAGATCCCCCCTCAGTCTCCTCTTGCGGAGACTGAAGAGATTCAGGTCCCTCAGCCTCTCCTCATAGGACTGGCCATGGAGGCCCTCAACCATACGAGTGGCCCTCCTCT
>NW_017729032.1:25810115-25829563 GCF_001723915.1 Gavialis gangeticus
CCCCTGGAGCCAGTTTGCCACCCATGTGACTGTGCATTCGTCAATGCCACAGTCCCTCAGCTTGCCCACCAGAATTGGGTGGGACACTGTGTCGAAGGCCTTCTGGAAGTCCAAGAAGATGGCATCGACTTCCTTCTTCCCATCTAAGCTCTTTGTTACCTGATCATAGAAAGAGACCTGGTTAGTCAGGTAGGATTGGCCTGGCATGAACCCATGTTGGTTACCCCTCAACATCACTTCCCCTGCAGGGCTCTCACCAATGTGGCCCTTGGTAATTTTTTCAAAGACCTTCCCCAGGATAGAAGTGAGGCTGACTGGCCTGTAGTTGCCAGGCACTTCCTTCCTCCCCTTCTTGAAAATAGGGACAACATTGGCCCTTTTCCAGTCCTCAGCGACTTGGCCCGAGCACCAGGAGTCCTCGAACAGCCATGCCAATGGCTCCACAATGACACCAGCCAATTCCCTCAGTAATAACACCTCTTGAGTTATGATGAACTAAAGTCATGTAACCAAAGTTAAATATAGACAATGACCAGGAAGTGTTAAGGCTGTTATTTGTTTCTGTCCACACTATGCCATAATTTTCAGGAGGTAGCATGAGCCTGAATAGTATGTCAAAAGGAGTGTTGCCATTTTCTGTTCATCCAGTTACCCATTATTAATTATTTTTGGAAGATTGTATGTTGTCCAGCAGAAGCGCAATGTTGGAATTCCTAAAGAAGAAGGAATATATGGCTTTTGCTATGCTCATTGCCTGTTAGTTATATTTTCCAAAACATCTGTGTGATCAAATGTTATTTGCCTACATCTTGTCCCCAAAACAGATTTGTTAAAGACATGAGCATTAGGATATCCGGAAACCACTTTTAACTTGGCATAAGCATATATACCTGAAGATAGTATTTCCATGCTTACTCAGGAAAAGGACAATTCTGTGTTCTTTACTTGATAATTCCTAAGTAACACAGCTAGAATTCCATATGTTATCAAGTATTAACAGGAAACTTATCTTAAACAAATTCATAGACTATAACATATATGAAAAACAAATTCAAGGAAATCTAAATCAGTTTGCAGATATTTAATCAGCCAATAAGATAGCTACATAATCAGTTATTATTCTGGTCTAAATATATATGATTTAGATCTCACCAGTCCTGTTTTTTGAAAAAAAATAAGAGATTTTGATAGTTTCCTAATTTTAAGCTACATTTCATTAGAAGATTTTAAATTATGCTGATCTTAGTCACTTTTTTATATGAAAAAGATTTAGAAGGCTGTAACACGAAGAACTTAAAAGTTTAGAAACTCAAAGGTAGTGAAGGTAATGTATTTTCAAATGTCATGGATGTGTTTTGTGCTTATTAAAAATGACAAATTGGCCCTTTTAGAGTCTAGAAGGTTGTAGACAGATGCTATTCCAAAAACTTTTTCCCAGAGCCAGTGTACTTTTTTCCTGACCTATACAACATCTATGTTGTTTCTCTTGCCAGTAGTGTTACAGATTTGTGATCAGGGGTTCCAAAGTATATTTGATCCTAGTATATGGATTTTGTTAGTGACCTAAAGCAAATTTCTGTCTCCTATCTAGGGAGGTAGACATTAATGTTTCAAATTTGTGCCACTTACAGAGTTCCTGGAAAATAAGACAATGTTTCTTCATTTAGGCTGGAGAAAATGGGTTAAACTTATTACAGTATATCAAATAATAATGACCTATGCTTGAGTATATTTGGCATATTTTTACTAATTCTTATTCAAGGACTATTCTAAGGGCTTTAGTACCAATCAGCCCCATAACAGCAGGTTATAAATCTAAAAAAAACGGCCTGAGCTAAATGACACTTTTGGAGCTTTGTTCTTCCTAATATATCAAAATATGCCTAGGTAATGAAACACAGTTCTGAAGTTCTTTGTGGCATGCTTTGTATGCAGTTTTATAGGTAATCATTATACTTTCTCCCCTCTCCCATTGCAAAACATAGAGTAAATATATAAGTGTTCTCACCTTGCAATGTTGGAATGTTGTTGTTCCAGTTTCACAAATGTTGGTTAAATGGCTTTGTAACCAAAGCTGTGCAGGAAAGAAATGTGCTAGACTTAGGAGCACTCTTCTAACTGCCAGAATATTCTTCAGTCTATGCCACCAAGACTATGCCCTTGTATCAAATGTATGAATAAAAAATATAGTGACCAAAATCACAAAGCAAGCAGAAGCTGCTACAATATTTTAATAGTTCTCCTACTTAGAACAGGCCCTTCATATATTGAACTAAAATGTTGACTTGTGAGGTGGAAGGAATCAGAACTCATGGCACAGATGATATCTTTTATTAAACCAACTAGATATTTGCAAAACAGCTCCTTTATTTGCAGTCTTTCGGGCATACTCACTCTTTTTCAGGCATAGGAGAATGCAAAGATTATAAAATTTCTCCTAGGTGGAAATGAAATTTCATATTTCACAGGAGAGCTAAAGGTGTTGTAAAATCTCCAGGTTGGAATAGTTAATTTGGTGCAGATTTGGCTCAAATATAAGTTAGAACAGTCTTTTTATTTCAAAGTTGTATGGTGGCAAGAAGGATGTAGAATTATGTTTCCTTCTGGTTATGATGTTTCTTATTTCACTGGAGAGTGGGGAGATGGGATACTCTCCAGGGCAAGGAATTTCTTTTGTGTTGAGGTGCCTCTGAGCTCTGAGACTGCAAGTTTAGCTCCAACAACAGGCAGGAGCAACGTGTCACCTTTCAGGTTTCCAGGTGATAGATTTTGCTTTTTTCTTTTAAAATTATGAAATTTTCATTTAAAAATAGCTAAATTTGATATCTGCCATGTTTCAGGGATGCAGGTCTATAGGCAAAAGGAATCAAAACTCATGACAGAGGTGCTTTCTTTTATTAGATCAACTTAGATATTTGCAAAAAATATTCTTTAGTTGCAAGCTTCTGGGCACACGCACTCTTCTTTGGGCACACAAAAATGCTGTTGTGTCAACCTGTAGCCCCACAAGAAGCAAGGGAGAGTTTCCATTTTTATATAGAAAAATCATAGGGGTTAGGGCCACCGGGTAACAGGCCAAAGGGGGGAGCAGGTAAAAGGTAAAGAAACATCAACACTATGATACTGTTTACTCATCACCTTAATGGGGGCCGGGGTGGTGCATGGTTGACAGCGCAGAGATCGCAAGTTTGAGGCTACAGCAGAAGTACTCATGGCACGACCTGTCAGATTGCAATGAAATCTGTGAATTCTGCTAAATACCTTGTCACACAAGGACACACAAAAGGAGGGAAGCACCTTAATTCCACCCCCTCCCCCTGCACACTCCTCAAAGTTTCCCCAAAAAGCCTTTAGTTTATAGAGCACTCAAACAGTAACCTGTAGCTGCCCCCAAATCGAAGTCCAGCTCCTTCAGTCCACAGTCCTGGATTTCTGAGCTAGCATTGGTGATGCATAGGGGATGCACGTGTACCCCCTGAGATTGGCTGTGCACCCCCTGGAAGCGCCAGCTGCAAAACCAGAAGTGTGGTCGGAAGTGCACTTCCCATTTCACCAATTTCACTGCTGGTGGTTACACACTTGGTGATCAGGTGCGGGGAGACCCCCCCCCACAGGGTTGGCAATTGGCTGTGGGCCTCCCCCAATGGCAACCTGGAGGGCACCAGTTGCCCATGTGAGCCAGTGAGATCTCCAGCTCCTCTGTGTAGAGCTGACTAGGTTCCATGTGTAGGCTCTTCCCTGTCCCCAGCCTCAAGCTTACACCTCCTTTTTCCCTGCCCCCCAGCACCTGGGGGATTTTGGGAGTTGTAGTCCAAATTAACAGTCAGCAAAACTCTGCAGACTGCCCCCTGGTTCCTCCTGCTGTTACACACATTACAATCACATTACAGTAGCACTTAACAGTGCTAATGACCTGGCCTTGTCATTTGTATAGTCGTGTTCAAAAAGATTTATTTACATTTTACAGTTTAACATGTCCCTTCACTTAATAGTTCAGTCAAAGTACTTTTTTAAAAAAATGCATCTCAGCAATTCTCAAAAAACAGGATATTCTGCCAGGAAAGCCTATTTTGAAGGGATATGGGCTTTTCCTTTGAGGAAAGACAAAGACTTCACTGGAAAGATGTCTCTGTGTTATGTTTGCAGAAGGAGGTCTAATTTTAGGCAGCATAAATGGTTCATCTTTCTCCTTCTGATCTGTATTAATCTTAGTTTGTGTTCTTACATAGATGTTGTGGTATCTTCATGGGCCTTGTGGTGTGTCAAAAGCTCTTTATATTATACAGGAACCTACACACAGAACTGTTTACAGTAAGAGGTAAAAGTTTTTGCTACTGTCCTTGCAAGTGTCTTATGGATGGCCTATTCCTAGGCTGCCATCCAGAAGTTTGTATTGACTTCATGCAGCCTGTCTCCTGAGATGCCACACATCTTGGACATTTGATACATTCAGAAGGACTTATTCTGTGTCACAGTTGCCATGTTCTACTTCAAAGGTGGTTACCCTGCAACAGTTGGAGAAAAATAAAGTACTCCTGTTTATATGATTTATGTTTGGAAACTTCTAGAATGAGAAGTTATGATATATATTCCTATATCATAACCATACTTTATAAAGAAGCATGGTTATGATATAGGAATATATTTTTCAATATAAATTGGAGAACTGGTTCAGATAAAATATAAATAAGCCTGCTTCACTGAACTTGGCTCCTGCTTAGGTCAAATGATGATAAAGAATCAGCATAAGAGTGACATATTCTACAGTTGAGTGATCTCAAAGAGTGTAGGATTGTAGACTTGTGCAAAATGAGCACAATATGTATCTTCCAGTGTTCAGAACTAAATACTAATCATTTGCAGGCAACATGCTACTATACTAAGTGATTTGTGTGTCTGTCTAAATTCTTATAGGCACTCCCACACTATAGCATTTGGGTACAAACAGATGTCATTTTTGTTGTGGTATCAGCTGTGTTGCTACCTATCCTAGATATGTCACAGCACAACTGATCAAAATGATCAACAGAAATAAATATCTTGAGGACTGCTGCCCAACCTGGCTGGGCTACTATTGCTCCTGGGGCTTCTTGGTCTCAATCTGGGTGCTGACCCCATTATAGGATGAATATCTGCCATGGCCTGACCCCTGAAATGTACTCCTTGGGAATCCCATGGAGGTTCTCCTGCTTGTGATGTATGTCCTGGGTCAAGCGATGTCAGTATGAAATGTATGTTCTGGGTCAGGGGTAAGGCAACATAACGCATCTTCAAGTACACCCTGGGAATTTCCTGTTGTACACAATAAGCAAACAGATTTCCTCCCCTATAAGGTCACAAACTGGGTACATCTACAGATGCCAAGTGTTGTGATAAACTCCAGTGCAATTTGTTTGTGTGTGTGTCAGCACCAGAGAGCTTGTGTGCAGTTTGCATCAGAGTGTATCACAGAACCTTAATGGCATTAATGGCATGCGTAGATGCTCAAACTGCTGCAGTCCAAGGCTCACATACAGATGTTGCACCCAGGACCACAGCAATTTGAGCTGGGGTAGAACAACTCCAGGCTGGCCAGGGACCTGGGGGTCAGCCCTGAGCTCTGAGAGAAATTGGTAGGTGGTGGAGAGACTTGCTGGGGCACAAGAGTTCCCCAGCATGCAGAGCCCTATGGCTCAGCAGCAGGAAGGGGTCTGGTCTCCTGCTGCCTGTGGTGACTGGCAGCAATGTATACTTGGGTCAGCATTTACATGTGCATTTAGGTGCAGTTATTTTTGTCTAAACAGTTCCCCAACAGTACTATCTTATGACAGTGAAAATTAGTTTGCTATGGTTTAATAGCATAGCATGTGTAAACTGTGACACTTTACATTGCAGCAAATTAGTCTACTGTGCAGTTAAGTACACATGTAGATGCACTCCCAGTGACTAGGTTTGGTCGTACAAACATTGTTGGGCAGTTGGAGCATGACAAGGGGCTGGGACATCTGTTCACTTACAATATGTGCTGCCATAAAAATGTTTATGGTGGCACAAGGGCAACTTCTGTTTGCACCCTTTGAGCACTTCCTGGGTGCGTCTACACATGCCCCTATGGCGCCGTTGTTACTGTGCCATAATTTAGTACTTCCTTTTGGAAGTACTAAATGACGGTGGAGTAACAGCCAATACTGCGCCATGCGTGTGGCACATGGTTATTTTTAGCTGCTACATTGCTGTAGCAACATGTTATGCTGAGGGAGCACGTTGCTACAGAAACATTGCTGCAGCATCACAATTTTTGGCCGCAGATGCTACATCACCATGGCACATTGCTACAGCAATGTGGCATCATGTGTAGATGCTGCCCCTGAGTAAGTGTCTACTTCTTTCATTCTTTCTAGCTTGAGAGAAAAAAGGTGAGGAGAGTGGCTTGTTTGTAGAATCTGTGTGTTGGGCAATTATTAGTGTACATGTGAAATATTTATTAAAGGAAAACTAAGTTGAAAAAATGAGGGTAGTATAATGCTCATACATCTTACCTCTTCCCTGTGTGACTTCTTAAGTCCCTCTCTTTTGAAAAGTGTGCCTGAGAGGTACAAATATGCCAGCATCTCCTTCCCGAGGCAGGCCTTATGAAAAACTTGAGCCAGAGCTAGTGTAAAGCATCATTGACCTCAGTGCTCTCAGTGAAACAATCTCATTTTACACCATCTGAGGATCCATCTCCTGGTTTGCTGGGACATGCTAAGATCCCATTCCATTCATGCTGTGGTATGTGCCTACAATACAACACATTTTTCTGATATGTAAAATACAAATGTCATTGGTTCTTTCTGTGTTAAACCCACCAGTAAAACATGAGATATACTTTGAGATTATTGTCTTCAGCACAAACACATCTTAGCTAGTACTACGAACATACATAAAATGACTTCTTACATTTACTTTAAGAACATAAAGAAAATACTTGAATATCCTGTGTGAAGTTGCTCACTTCCCCTTCCCAGACTTCAACATTAGCCTAGTGTCTACTACTAAACAAGTCAACAGTAATATACTTATCTTCTCAGAAAATTATGACTTATCATTTGCATCTATACACAAACATAGCCTTCAGTAGCCACTTCAGTAAAACACCAACAAATGATAATGCTCATAGTACATATAGCAGATTACACTATGAGCATTATATACTTGTGTGAACACACAGAGACAGAGACACAGAGCATATATTATATAGTCACTATGTCTATCATAGTATTGCTAGAAATGGAAAAAACAAAACACATAGAAAAGGATGTTCTTGACATCTAGATCAAATGAGTTTTCAGTTGGTCTACACCCCATCCTGATTGGAAAAATAATAAAGGATGATAAGATTTTATATGATTGTAATGCTTTAAATTAAGTTGCTTAATGAATACAAACAACTGTTTTAGCGATTTCCAGCAAGTTTATACTAGAACAGCACATACTCCCCTAATTTTAAACCAGCATGAAATACTTTTTACAATTTTCTAATTTATTTTATAACTTTTCTTAAAAGGGTTTTTATGTGTTTTTCATGCATTATTAAATTAAATGCTCCATTTTAAAAAGCCCACCATTTTTATGTGGAATCCTCATTTTAAAATATGAGGTTGAAATCCTTGTTCTAAAGTGAAGAGAATTTTAGGACTTGATTTAATCATTGTACTTACATACGCAGAGTTTTCTGTTAGTAGATGGTTCTTTTAATCTAGAAAAACAAGCCTTAATAAAATTCCTTAGCTGGGAGAAGCAGCCAGATAAATCCAGACTTGTATATAAGGGTGTAAATTTTTAGTAGTAAGGGCAATTAAACAAAGGGAACCTTGTCTAGAGATGTTGTAGAGTCTCTTGCTTGAAGTCTTTGAATCAAATCCAGATTTCTTTAATGATGTACTGGTTCAAATAGAAGTCAACAGAAAAATAATTGGGTGAAGTTCTTTGACATAGGTTATGCAGCAGTCAGACTAGGCAATAATAATGGTTTCCTCTGCACTTCAAAATCCATCACATCCATGAAATGTAAATAGGTTAAACCACATGTAGGCATTCTAGTGATGCAGGGGGATATTTTTAAAGGCACAAATGGATGGATGAATTTAGAACTGTTCTTTGTGCTTTTGAAAATCTCATTCATAACTTTTATCTTGCTCGTTAACCTTAAAATGGCAAGAATGAGATTGGCCACAAACAACTTTGAGCAGGAACTCGTTTAACAAATTGGAACTCTACTGTCCACAGTGGGGATGTCAAACTCAACCCCTGTACCAGGCCAGATCTGGGCCATAGGGCAAGAGGCCATGCGAGAAGCTATGTATAACCACAGCAGAGACGATGCAAACAGCTGGCCACGTGGTGACAGGCCAAGTAGGCCATATAGTTGATGCCCCTGCTACACAGCAATTCCGGCCAGTTGCTGAGATACCAAGTGCTTCTGTCCCCCCATCTTCTGTCATCTAAGACTGAGTCTACAATGCAGTGTGGCACACCCTTACCTGGGATTTGGTCAGATGCACCTTTGAGACGTGCTCCTATGGTTCTCACACCCTCAGGGTTGCTCTGCAGCCCCAAACCCCTGTGTGTCATCTGCTGCTGAGTACAGACTGAGATGCTCCTAAGGTTACTTTCCTGTCTTACGGTGCCTCAGCTTTACTTGACTTATCTATGTCTTTGCATCTCTTAGCAGAGGGAATTATGCCAACTACAAGAATTACACTCTTGCTCAGTCATGGGCTCAGAAATTTTAGATTCCTGCCCCGCACTGCCCCCCCCCCCGCAGAGAGGAGGTCTGCCTATATGTGCACTGAAAATGCACTTATCCTTGAAACCAAGTTATAAAAGATAACAGAAAGATGTATTATAACAACAAGAGCAATCATAAAGAATCATAACAATATTGAGCTAGATAGAGATAAAAAAAATTAACAAAGGGAAATATCAGAGTTATAATTTGATCTTATCCTTTCATCTAAGCCCTAAACTCTATAAATGTAGCTTCTCTTCTGCTTACCAGGTTCCAAAGAGCTGCTGCCTCTGACCTTCCTGCCAGGGCGCCCTGCAACTTTTCCTGATAGCATATTACACCCAGACTGCTACCTGAGGACCTAAAGTCATTCCCTACACCCAAGAAAACTGAAGACAAATGCTTTCTCCCATGGCAAGGCTTATCTAGCCATTTACATATATTATCAGTTTGATTCTTGAGGGAGCTCATACTATGCATAAAACTTCCTGCTCCTCACTGGCATATCTGTTTGAGACCCAGAGAATATTTACATCCATTTATGCATAATGATAGCTAATGCAACATCCTAAGGAATCTGTCTCTCCCTTAATTTTCCAACTGTGAGTAATGTCCTTCCCTGAATAGCAAGAATAACAGGTGTCATTCTTGCCACAGGCCTCCTTTTAAAATGTAAATATGTCAGTGTCTGGAAGGGCCTGGCACATGCCTGGCCATTAATTATACCCATGTTGGATGCCAATTCTCAGAGAATACTTCTCTCAGTCATTTAGACTTTGACCTGCTCTCAAGTACAAAATCCATTGTTTAAGGAGCAACACCTAAGAATGATTATCATTTTAGGCATTTCTGGTCCTCCTATATCATATAAGGAATGTATTTATATCAAATCATAGAATCACAGAAACTTAGGACTGAAAGGGACCTCAGGAAGTCATTTAACATAACCACCTGCTCAAAGCAGGGCCAGCCCCAACTAGATCATCTCAATATAGCCATTGAAAGAAAAATGTGTTTCAGATTAAACTGCAGAATTTATTTTCTTCACAGTTTTCTTTTATTTTCTTTATTATTCAGTCCTTGTAATTAGAGATCAATCTTTCCAAATAGTTTGATTGATTTTGCCATGGTTGATCTTCTGTGAAAAAAGATAAAAATGATCTGTAAAGCTTTTACTTGGCATTTCACTGCATTTTTCTTATTAAGTGTTTATATTGGCAGATTGTAAATGAATGCTCTTGCTTGAACAATGGATTCCAGAATGAATCTATATTCCTGCTGAGTATGGTTTATAGGACTTTTTTTTTAAATGTAAAATGCTAATTGCAAAATTATTAAAATAAAATAGAGAGATACTCATTTAACCTGTTAAATAATGTCACACTAAAAAGCCATGGGGAAAATAGTCTCTGTTGGTGTAAATGTACAGACCTCTGATGACAGTGGAATTTTACCTGTTTATACCAGTACACTGCTTGTCCTGTCATAAATTCAGCAAGAAAATTATTTCCTGTGAAAGAAATACTAAATATTGGAATAGAAAATGTGGAAAGAGAGTTTATACACTAACACATCTGGTGGAAAGATACATATCTACATTGCTCAGTACCTTGGGATAATATCCTAGAATGTAAGTATTCTCCTGGGACCAGATTCTCCTGTCTTAGGGCTTCTTTATTTCCCTTATTTGCAGAAAACTGTCCTAAGGATGGCTGAGCTGGGCACAGAAGTATCCTAGAGGAGCTTTGTGTGATATGATGTTCCATATTGCAATCCCCCAGTTCCTGTGACCAGTGTAGAGAAATGAAATGTATGGCTAAAAATTCCATAAAAATAAAAAAAATTGTAGGGTGGTCAGGTCCTTGCTTTTATGTATGTGCACATGTATTCATTTGAGCAATGCATTTTGCACATAGATGCAGAGCTGTATCAGGTACTGATGAGAGACAGCTATGAATTTGTTCTTATAATTACACCGGGATTATTTGCAGCAGATCCTTTGCAATATGAGTACAGGTTTTGCAGAATCTGGCTCTATAGTTACTCCCATATTATCCTTCTTGCTATTCATTGTGATCGGAATATAGGGATAAGTGGGCAATCAGGTCCATTGTTCTACGTTAACAGGTAATCCTTTAACCAAGAAATCCTCTAAATTAGCACTTCAGATTCTCACAGCTACCAGGTACAATACCCAAAATACCAAGATAAGCATATAACAAGCCATAGGGAAAAGCAGGTAAGATAAGGGTGCTCTCAGAGCCCTGGCACTGTAACAACAGGGAAGTAGTTGGTTAATACGTACTCAGAAAACCTGCAGAAAAAGATCATCTTCAGAATGATCATCAGAAAAAGGGCAAAAAAGTGCATGCCAGTCTGATTTAAGGGAAGACTTCCTTCCCTGACTCCAAATTTGGTGATCAGTCTAACTCTGAGCAAGACCCTCGAAATACAGGCAGGAGCACACCATAGTCAAAATCTGCTATCCATAGCTGTGCCCAACATCACAGTGCTTCAGAGAGGGTGAACAAAAGAGTAGCTTGCATGAGGTGCAGGGAGTAGGTGGGGAATTCCTTCTTGGCCCAAACTTGTGATGCAAAAAAGTTGGATTGCTAGATATCTATTACATTCAAGAGTTACCTCAACCTGAGGCCCACACATGAATTTCTCACGTGACAGTTGTTGAGCCAGAACTCCGTTCTATTGGCACATCCGTTAGAATCAAAAATGGTATGTGCTGTACGTTTTTTTGAGAAAGACACAAAATATGGATTTATACATTTTTGATTCTATAGTAACATTTTATTACACAAATGGAAGGCTTCCCATTGTGTTTGTAACTAAATCCATTAATATCCTAATGAATGCAAATTAGTTTCTATTAATTATGTAAGTGACATATAAATACAAACAACAGCAACTCTTAAACAGTTATAGGATACATGTTTTAGAAAATAGTTTATACATAGTTTTCCTTGCTCACAATCCTTAACATGGTGTGTAGCAACCACTATATCATTTTGTTGTTTTCATATTGCAATAGTATAGAGGAGTGCCCTGATTCTAATTCTGTAAATTATCATTTTTATTTTCCCCCAAAAGTTGTATAAATATACAGAGGCACGTTTTGTTTTTTGTTTTGTCTAATAAAAGGGAATGTGTACATATGAAGGAAGGGAAGTCAAACACATTAAGGGCATGAGAGCAACTTCGAAAGACAGAATAATGTTTCATGGACACTGCATAATCAGATGGCTTTAATTGGGAAATAGGCAGTAAGCAAGGCATTGATCAAAAACCTGTTCTACGCAGTAGGGGAGAACAACAAAGTGTACAAAACACCATCCTTTGTACATCTTTGGGCTCCTTGCAGGGCTAACTAAAAGATGGGTTGACAGAGGTATCTATTTAGCAGTTAGAGGCTATTATCCCTGTTGTAACTACTCTTATATTGGCATTATCTCATAAATATATATAATCAAATTCAGAGATTAGTATGATAATTAAACAGTAGTGTTTTTCCGATAAGACAGAGCTGTATTTATTTTTATGTGTAACTCACCCACACTGCATAGATACTATAGTTAGACTGATAATGCTATAGTTTAAGATAATGTTTTTTAAATGCTTTCAGGATAACATTCCTTTACTGCTGAGCAAAATTTCAGGACCCCTGTCAAAGTCTTTTTTTTTTAAATGCAATTTAATTCATTTTCTTTAACACTATGTCTGGTTTTTTCATAGCTGAAGTAGGAGATGAAAAGTTTTCTAGATGAACTTTCTTAACCAGTGTAGAGAGTAGTATTGACCCTAACTGTCCTTGAGCCAAAGTACCTCACCATGCATCTATCCTTCCAGAATAGAAGAGACGCTATGCATTGTGTGACACTGATCCACTCCCTTGCTCCCAATCCAGCCATGATGTCAGAGGTATGCCTGAGCAGAGGAATACCTGAGGACAAGGGCAGGTTTTATTACCAAACATACACTGGTTAATTTGTCACAGTGACAATGCAGCCTATCAGTGAATTGTCTTTTCAGACTGTCTATGCATTTTACATTTGTAGCAGGTTTGTTCTCCAGGGGTAGCCATGATGCCCCCTGGTAGCCATGCAATCCCCGCCCACCTCCAGCTCTAGGGCACCCTACCCTTCTCACTTGCCTACCATCCTTTGTGTTATTGGAAAGGAGGCTGCCTAAAGGTCCTAGAGTGACCTTCAGTTTTTATAGTTGCCAACAGGTCACTCCTAGACCCTGCTCTGGTCTCAGCTTTGCTTCTCTTGGGCAGAGTGGGTTCTCGTGACCGCTTGTGCCTCCCTAGGGCACTTATAACCGTAATGGCTGGGACACGACTCTTTCCTTCCCTTTACACCATGCCCATGCCTTGCAAATGTTATTGTGCAAATGTTCCCATGTCAGGGTCTTGGCCTTCCTGGCCTCCACCCCCTTTGCTTTTGCTGGCCCCTCTAGCTCAAGTCCACTGTACCAGACCAAGCTTCTAGGTACCAACTCCTGTCTTTCCCCCTTGGATCCTGAGCCCCTTCACTCTGGAATCAGTTTATCATGTCCCCTGGCCCTGTTCTAGCTCTGCTATGAATCCTGAGCCTCATTTGGCTCCCTCTGTCTGGGACCCTGACCCTATATCTCTCCTGTCCCAGGCACTGAGTCTCCTTTGGCTCTCTCTCTGCTTTTGGGCCACAGATCACTTTGTATCCTTGCGCCCTAGCAAGCTCAGGACATCAGTGTGCTCTCAGGCACTACTAGGACCTCCATACCACCCCTGCTAGTCCCAAACTTGAACTACTGGATCAACCTCTAACAAAGGAATGAACTTACTGGATGTAATAAACTAAACCCATGCTGAATCCAAACATCTGGAATGGGCTTCCAAGATGAGGTGGTGGTCTCCCCTACCCTGGTGGTCTTCAAGAGGAGATTGGATGGGCATCTGGCTGGGGTCATCTGAACCCAGAACTCTTTCTTGCCTCAGCAAGGGGTCTGTCTTGATGATCTATAGAGGTCCCTTCCGACCCTAACATCTATGAATCTATAAATCTCCAGTAGCTTAGCATGAGAAAAGCCACACCTCTCTTTGCCTTGGATTATATCCCCCTGCTAGGAAGCCCTCAGTGCCTTAATTTCACCCTTAGTGGGTTGCAGGGATTGACTGGGGCCCTTTTCTGCAGTTCATGGCCAGGAGCTTCTTCCTTTGCAGTTTGCTGGGCCAGCCTCCAGTCATAGCCTGCTCATGGTCCACCTTTTAGCAACAGCTTTCTCCCCTCTTCCTGGCTGTGGCCTTGACTTATGTATCTTCCAGGCCCATTTCTGGTCAGGTGACTCCACAGAGTTGGCTGCAGATTCCCTCTAATTAGAATCACCAACTAGTCTCCATGGCAGCCCACCTATAGCAGTGGCTTGTCTCCCCTACAGGGCTTCAGACTGCAATCCCACATATGCATTTGATGCAGGAACAGTTTACTCTTGAATAAACTGCTCACAAGTACATGCTCCTGGGCAGGTGTCTACATGTGCAGAGAAGTGGGAGAAGATTTACTGCTAATGGCAGCAAACTGTTCCCACTTTCTGAGGCCCTGCAATGGATCCCTGCCACAACCTAGGGGAGTTCTAGGCTCCCCCTGAGTGCTAGCCCAGGGGCTGGCAGGGAACACCAGGTCAGGAGACAACTGTCTCCTGGTCAGGGCTGGGACATTGCACCCTGCCTTCAGGGGCTGCCTGCTGCTTGGGCAAGGACATGGGCAACTGGTGCCACCTGAGTCAGGGGGAGCAAGTGCCCCTCCAAAGGCCAGTCAGTGACCAGGAGGGTCTCCCCACAGCCAATCACACTGACCAGAGGAGTCCCCTGTGGCCAATCTCACAAACTGGGGGAGGTCTCCCACAGATGATCGCACTGACTGGGAAGCAAAAGTGGTGTTCCCGGAAGTGCCAACAGTGCTTCAGCTGGCATCCTGACTCAGCACTCACAGGGCAGGCGCTTTCACCTTGCCCCCCTGTCCATCACCTAAATGGGGAATGCTGCCTGTCAGGGGGTGCACTAGCACTCTCAGGGGGTGCATGTGCACCCCTGTGCACTCCCTATGCAACGCCACTGGGCAGGGATAATGTCCCTCTGCCCCAGCAACAGGGAGCTCCTGGCTCCAGCTCCCTGATTGGGGCCAGGGGACTTGGAAAGAGCTGCAGGGGAAGGGCAGGTCTGCCTCTGGCCCATGACTGCCACAGTTCCCAGACCCTGCTCCACAATTGCAGGCAGGGGCTGGAGAACCTGATCCCCGCTCAGCTCCACTATCATGGAGCTGAGTGGAGAATAGGGTCCCCAGCCTGTTTCCCACTCAGATCTGTGAGCACGGAGTTGTGCAGAGAACAGGATCCCCAGCCCCTGCCAGCAGGGGGCTCCCAGTGCCATGACTGCAGGACTGGCTTTGGGAGATGGCAAAGCGGGGGCTGAGAGATAACAAACCTAGGAAACCTTTCTCTACCGATTCAAGTTGAGGACCTGACCTTCACTTTCCCGTATTTCAAGTTCTAATCACCTGTCTATTGGCTACTCAGGGTTCTCTGTACAATTCCTCTTCTGGAGTTATTCTACTTTATATGAATAATTAAATGTTCAACAGAACAAGGTCTTGAACCTGTGGTGCCTACACGTATCTACTGAATGCCAAGCTTCTGGTCTAGAGTCAACTTTTCTTTCCAACCCAATGAATTTTAATAAAAAATAAAACATGCCGCAAGGAGAGATTTGATCAGGAGTTAGGCAAAGTGAGGACTCAGATATAGGTCTCTTATATCCCAGGCAAACACCCAACTTATTAGTTACTCTTTTTTCTTTGGTTCCATCCTTGATCTCAGAATCATCCCTACAGAAGTTCCATTCAGACTGATACATTTCCATAAAAAATTATTTGGTTTCAATTAATTATATTTTTCTGCTGAAAGCTGTTTCATTGAAAAATTTAGACCATCTCTTGTGACAAGGCCTTGAGCAATTTGCAATAGGAAGGATAAATCATTTGTCAGTGAAATCCATAGCATCTTTCCTTGAATATTTCTCACAGAATGAACAGAACTTGCATTTAAATAGCCCTCTTATTACTTCTGATGACAATCCCCAGAGTACACCTTTCCTACTATGAAGAAGAGAATTTCAGGAGTGTTTTTTTTCCAAACTTAGTTTTAAATTTTTTTTCAATTAAATATTTAAATTTTAATGAATAGCAAGCTTCTTAACACTATGCACTCATAAAATCCAAAACTTGGCTTGCAGGAATAGCCTGGAAGAAGTAGAATGCCACGGGTTTTGTTTTTTTTAATTTACTGGGCTGTCTCAAAAAATCTTTTTACTAAACTATAGAATGCAAAACTTAATACAGCATGAACAGACTCTTATTACTGCATATGGAAATGAAGACCTGTGGTGCAACTGTAAAGGACATTCTTATCTTTGTTTTGGAAAAGAAATCTTCTCTTGACTTTTTTCATTTGAGAATTTCCTTGAATAAAGACATGGATGTAAACTAATTGCTAAGGTTAGAAGATGTATTGTCATCTTGTCTTAAAATGTATCAGTTATTCAGGTTCCCATTCTCAACTCCCAGGACTCTTCTTTAGGATTCATAAAAATCATGGATCTCACTGGCCTTCAGAGCAGGTCAACATAATTGCACATGATGCATCCAGACTGCTTTTGACAGTAATAGAACAGATTCCTAGGGTCCAACTACTACTCTACAGACCTCTGGGTACAAAGAGAATGTGTCTTATTTGGGCTCAATTTAGTTCCTAGTGGAAAGAAAAAAACCCAAAGGAAGAATCGAGGATCCAACAAGTTGAGAGTGCCTTAAAACAAGATGAAGAGAAATAGAGCCAGCCAAGTCCACATGAAAAGGACTGAGGCTTCAGAGAAAGGAAAGAGACAAAGTGTAAAATATTCATAAGCAACCTCCCAGATAATTTGGACTATGTATTGTTAAAAAATTTTTAAAAGAAAGTGGGGGGGGAGTTGCATAAGTAAAACTGTACAAAAGTGGGGGAGGAAGACCCAACAGATGTGGGAAGATAGAGTTTTGGGATTGGAATGTGCTCAAGAAGCACTGAAAAATAGAAGGCAGTGGGAGTTTGGGGGGAGATTGCTAGAAATGAAGAGAGGCCTAGAGAGGTGAGGGGTTCTAGAAATTTCCAAGGGAAGAGGAGAGAGAGGCCCTAACACCATATAGTATGTGGGTACCTGGGAAAAGAGGAAACCCTAGTACAGCGTCATTGAAGAGGACAAGTGCCCCATGGTTAAGGAAAACAATCCCATGCCTAGAAATGAGCTAACAACCACTATCAAATACCAGCTGTATGGAAATCACACAGTCCGAGAGATGGTGACTGGTGCCTGGAGTGCTGGTACAGGAAATGAGGAAGACCACAGACAAGAAAACCCTTAATAGGGATCTGTAAGAAGGAAGGGGTGTGTGTAACAGGGGGCCTATCATGTCCTTTCCTTTAAGAGGGAAACCATAGTTTAGAGAGCCACAGTTGTGGAAAGTTTGCCTATCAGAAACTCAGAAAGAGCAGGGCCCTGTGGCAGGGTGTGGGGGGTACAAAAACCACAAGCACTGATTGCAGAGCTAACAGCTCTGCCAAAATGCAGCTAGGGGAGAACCCTGCAAGTAAGCAAAGCATGGCTGCAATAGCTAGACAGTCACAGAAAGCTACCATGGAGTTAAGCCTGCAAGCCCAATTAAGGGAGCTCTGTAGCCCACCCAGGGAAGTCACCTGCTCAGAAAGGGGTGGTGCTGGGGAGACATATAAACCCAGGGCTTCAGCTATGGCAAGCAGACTGGCCCTGGAGCCTGCCAGGGAAGTAGCTCTGGATTGGGTGGCTGTAGCTGGAGCAATTGGTTGAGATCCAGTCAATGTGCACTGTAGGTGGCTGAAGGCTTACAAGAAGCCATGTCCAAAGATGAGAAGAGTTTGATTTTGCTGCCAGTGTGTTTAAGGTTTTCAGTAGAGCTAGAGGGCTCAGTACCTGAATTGGGTAGAGATAGAGAGTGTGGATCTGCAAAACACAAGAGAAGGAGCCCTGCAGCAAGCTGGCTGTAGCTGACCTAGTGCCTGGGGCCAGAGCGGAATGCTTGCTGAATACGAAGTAGCGAGAACCCAGGGGTGGGGCTGCTTTGGTGTTTGGTTGCTTACGTTAAGGGATGGAAGGTTTTCCTTCTTCTAATCAGTAAGGTGGTATCTCTTTTGTTGATGTTTGGTTTACCCAGAAGGAGAGGTTTATGTTAGGCTGTTCCTTATCATTTGCATTCTAGTTATATCAACAATTTGGGTGGAACAACAAAGGGGTGGTTGGAGGTCCCAAGTGCCAGGGAGGCACTTAAAGGCTGAAATCTGCTGGGACAGGGTAGAAGCTCCAGGGTGCCCAGGGGGTGGGTGGTTTTGAAGTCATACAGGGGTGGGGCAAAGTACAAACAGGAAGTGGCTGGGAGGGCCAGAGTCTAGATAGGGCCAGGGGCCCAGCACTCAAGAGGGATGGAGACATAGGGCCAGAGGTCCGTTGCTCAAAGTAGGGTGAATACCAGGGCTAGGGGCTCACAGCCCGAGAGGAGTGAGGCCAGGGCCTAAGAGGGGTGGAGACAGGAGCAGGGTGCCCGATGCCCATCGGAGCAGGCTAGGTCAGATCCAGCACACTGAGCCTAGGCCAAAAGGAGACCAGTGAAAACAAAGGGGTGGAGGCTGTGAAAGATGAGGCCCCTAACAAGAATAAGAGACCTGAGGTGGCATGGCATTAGATTGGGGCTTAGTGTCCACCAAGGTAATTGATTCATAACATGTGCAAGGCATGGGTATGGCTTTAGGGGAGGTTCAGAAGCTGTGACTAGCCCATAAGGCAACAAGTGCCCTGAGGTGAGAGGCAGGCACATATGAGCCAGGAAGGCTCAGGTGATGCTAGAGATATTTAGGATCAGTGGGGTCTGAGAGGGACCTGCAAGTGTGAAGGCTGACTAAGTCTCACGTTAGGACTGTAGGGCAGCCTCCTTTTTTCTAAACAATATTTCCAGCAGGGTGTGACAGGTGAGAATGAAGAGGGATATACACATAGAGCAAGAGTAGGGCAGGATTCACGAGCCGCCAGAGGACATCACAGCTGCTGCTGGAACCTGTCCCTGTGAAAGACCCCTATATTACATCTTGTCTAACATCTCTCCCAAGTATACATATGGTCCAATAAACACACCCCAGGGTATTATGCACAGAGAAATTCAAAATTATGCATAGAAAAATTCAAAATTATGCTAAATTAATTACAGTATCATTATTATTACTATTATTATTATTATGTTACTAATTAAGTTAAATATAACACTATATGAACCTTCTTTAGAATTATATACAGGTACTTGTGTGGGATGTGGTTGTGGGGTAGGTGTCAGGTATGTGTGCATGGTGGTTTGTGAAGGTGTTGGGGGGTGAGGTTTGTGGGGAGTTTGTGAAAGGTTTTGGGGGGATGTGGGTGTGGGATTGTGGATGGATGTAGATATGGGAGTGTGTGGGTTTGTGGGAGAGTGTGTAGGGTTTGTGAGTGAGTGTGAGCTCTCCTGCCACATTCCCCCCTGCCACACCCTCCGTGCCATGGCCAGCCTCTGCTGCCACCCCCCCTCCCACTCAGCAACGCTCCCCCCCCCCCAAAAAA
>NW_017729032.1:25834563-25849782 GCF_001723915.1 Gavialis gangeticus
CCCCCCCCCCCCCCAAAAAAAAACTGGCAGGCCCTCTGGGTGCTCCTGGCTGCAGCAAGCAGCGATCCCAGCAGTGCATGGCTCTGGCAAATCCTAGGGGCTGCATGTGGTGGCACAATGAGTCTGGTTTGGCCTGCTGGTGGGCACCTTCAGGCCAGACTGGGCTGGCTGTGTGCCAGCATATGGGGCTTGCGGCACTACAGGCTGGAACCATGTGTAGCCCCAGGCACTCAGCCACAGCCTCACACTGCTGGGGGCTCTGCCTGTCCTGTGGTCCTGCCACCAACTACTACTGCTGGTGACAGGGGTGGTGAATTGTGGTGTGTGGGGCATGTGGCAGGGGCCACCCCTTCCCACTCATCAGTTACACTCCAGGGAATTATGTGATATTATGCAATTATGCACAGGCCTACATTTTATGTGCAAAATTATGCGGGCACATAATTGCGTAATTCCCTGGGGTATACATAAAAGAGATTACCAAAGATACCTTGCTTCAGAGCTGTATTATCTTTTATGAGTAGACCCCCTAGTGTCTGTAAAGAGCTTTTCCTAGAACATAGTTGAGGCAGAGTGGCAGGGAAATGTGGAAAAACTTGTACTGAAATAAAGAGTTTCATTGGTAAGGGATGCCAAGAGCACTAAATAGATTTTAGAAAATGCCTGTCTTTCTCTATCATTTCTTGAAATTGAGCAATTTGTAAGTCATATGATGATGTGTATGTTTGATCAACTCAGAAGCCAAAATGGCCGTAATCACAGGTAACCTTGAAGGAATTTAGAGTGTATTGTAAGGTATACATTTTAACAATCTGCTGCAAATCTTGTCAAAAGGGACTGCACAGGAAAGGAATAGAAAATCTTATAACAAACAAAGGAAAGTGTGTAGGCTTTCTTCCCTGCTAAAATTACTGTTCTGTTGAATCTGAGTGGTCTTTAAAAGCCAGGAAGAGATTTATTTGTTCACCATTTTTTCTATTGTGAGACCTTTGAACATTTACACAGCACATCAGTAAATTTCAGCATTGTGGTCAATACGCAAGATATTCCAACTTCAAAATTTTACCAACCCCTCCAGCACAAGGCTCTTTGCCCAAAGGTCAAACTGTGCTTAAGAAAACCTCAAAACTCCTGGGATTTGCAGCTGTTTTTCCATCTAAAGCAGATGCTAGCCTCCAAGTTTGGGGGTAGCAGCATCAGGCAGCACAAGATGTTTATTTTTTGCTGTGCTAGAACATGCTGATCAATAGTGTAATGGGATTTTTTGATTCCACAAGGAACCAGTCACCAGGTTGCTTACATATATGACAGGACTCAAACCACAACTGTAGATATAATGGTATTTCATTTGCTACCTTAATCTCAGGATTCTGGAAAATAATACCATTGAGTCTGAGCCCAGGACTATACTATGGTTTTATTAACAATGTTCATTTGGGGGGGAGTTTTTTTTTGTTTCTTTCTTTGTTTTTTAAGGAGATTTTTTTTTTTTC
This sequence comes from Gavialis gangeticus, assembly GCF_001723915.1. NCBI lineage: Eukaryota > Metazoa > Chordata > Crocodylia > Gavialidae > Gavialis > Gavialis gangeticus. The sequence goes on from NW_017729032.1 coordinate 25,836,057, forward strand.
ATTTTTTTCATTTTTTCTTGTTGAATCTTCTCCTACAGTTAGCTCCAGTATTGCTGATGCTGGTAATGTGTGGGAATCCTGGTATTCTCTGCTTAAAAATCACAAATTCTGTGATTAAATCCTCCCAATTCCATGACCCTCGCTCCCCAACCACAGCCCCCTAAACATGCTGGTGCCCCTTCGTCTCCATCCACAGCAACCCACTCCCTCAGCCCTGCCAAAGGGGGCCCCCAGCTGCCAAAGCTATGGGTCTAGAAACTTGGGTCCACAGCCCCCTGCCTCCCACAGCTGTGCCTGAGCCCGAGCTGCCACCTACATGAGGCAGTGGTTTCTGCAGCAGAGTGGAGCATGGAGCCTGGATCCCCCTCCCCAACAGTTGGTATAGCAGGAGTGAAACCCATGGTGGGGGCGGATGCAGGCTGCCCACTGTGGACTGCCCTGCTGCCCTCCCTCCACAGCCTCCGTAGCCCAGAGGGAGGGACCCAGAGCAGCAGGGCAGAGCAGGGCCGGGCAGGGAAGCTCTTTGCCAATGCTGGCATCTTCGCACCACCATGGCAAGGTGCCCCCTGCCTGCCTAGCAGCAGTGAAGGCCACAACTCCATACCACCACCCCTGCTGCTGCTGGGTCTTCAGGGGGTACCTTGCCATGGTGGTGCAGGGCTTGCAGCAGTGAAACTGAGCTTTCCTGCCCCACTCTGCCCTGTGATGTTGGGTCCCACCCACTGGGGTGTGAAGACCCAGGGGGGAGGGCAGTACAGTGGGGAGCCCAAGCCCTCAGTGGCCAGCTTGCCCCTGCACCCCCATGTTCTCTCCTGGAAGTACAAGCAATGTCAGGAAGCAAGTCTGCCCCACCCCCCAATTAGCCACCTGCAGCTCTGTCCTGCTCCCCACGCAGGTCTTGTGGCAGCACATTCCAGCCCTGGCCCCATGCACCGCCCCACCTGGGCAGTAGCTACAGCCGCAACCCTAGCCCCAGCCTTGCTCCCACTCTCCCTCCTACCCTTCTTCACTATGGAGGCCTCAATCCCCACCTCCCTCCACCAAACTTACCTGTGGGAAGCTGCTCTCCAGGTTGCCTGGTGGCCATATCCATGTGTATGCATGCACATGGTGCCCCCTGCTGATTGCCATTCTCCTGCTCCCCCAGCCCCTTGCAGGCTGGAACTCTGCCAGCCTGCAAGGGGAAACCAATTGAATGAGCTTTGGTTAAAGTGTCCCTGCTGCCATTTTGAAGTACAGGGTGCTGAATACATGTGACACTGTGGGTGTTTTAATTAGAGCAGCTCTTGCAGGTGCTGTAATTAAAGTGTCTCCTCCACACCCACCCCACAGCACATGCAAATGCTCTGTGAATTCTGCAAAGGACTTCCTGTTTACCAAGGTGAATTTCACCTAATAATAATGAACTCTTACAAAAGAAAATAATTTCTCCTCCAACTTAACAGGAAGATTCAAAACTCTCAGGACCAGGTCATTAGCTTTTAGTTTTGAAACTGTGCCCACTCTTTTGCTCTGACACTGAGGTGCTCCAGGAAATGCTAAACTGAATGAATCTTGATAGACTTCTTTTCTCAGCAAAAGGTCCCACTTACACAGGACATTTTTGCAGATCAAATCCTAGGTGAAGCTGAAAACTAATGGGAGTAGTCAGAGACCATTAAACTGTCATTATTCTGTGGGGGAGTTCTTAGTAGAACTCAACCTGGTCACAATCATATATAACCTCTCTGAAGCATTTCGGAAACGTCCATCAGCACTTAATTTAAGAAACCACCTTCATGCATCACTAAATATGGCCTTCAAGATTTTACCAGGAGGAATTTCTGCATACAATGACTCTTGCTATGAGTGCACCTCCACCCAGAATGTTCTTGGCACTTTTTGTAACCAGATAAAATAAGCATAAGACTTCCCCTCAAAACCCTGCACAGCTGCTCCTCCCTTTCTTTTTGGTGCTGTAGATTCAACAGTTGCATTTGCTAGTAACATATATATTAGTGAGGCAGGCAAAGTGAAATAATAGAGGGACTGGAGAGAGACTGGTATTTCTGGCAATGAAAAGAAATGTCTAAAGTGAGGAGACAGCTAGGGTTGAATTGTCAGCACAATCATGGAGCCTTATTGCTAGCCCACTGTGGGATTTGAAGTTTCTTTTCATTTATCTCCCCAATACTTTTCCTTTTTTTTCATGTAGTTTTTCATTGTCATGGGGTATGGGTGTTTGAATAACTTTCTGTGTGGTAAAAGAACACAGTCTTTTTTGCAGGTCAGATGCTCCGTGATTACTGCCTCTGTGCATCCTATTACCTCATAATAAATTAAAGTCAAATTGTGGTTACTTAGGTATGAACAAAAGAGGAATAAGTTGTTGCAATTTATCTTCCACTTACTGTGGTATAAGAACATGCATACAGGAAGTTACGTAGAATCTGACCCACAGGAACATCCCTTTCACCCCGTGTTAAATAGTTCATATTTTCAGATTGTTTTCTTGTGCTTCCTCCTCTCTCTTTTTCTACCTATCAGCTGTCTGTTGCCTTATACTTAATCTGTAAGGTCCTTGGGGCAGGATTTATCTTTCTGTTATGTGTTGTATGATGCCCCCCATTCTGGAGTCTTGGTCTGTGACTGTAACTTCTACAATACTTCTAGTGCCACTACTATTACTATTGAAAATACTAGTATTGGTATTTCCCTGAAGACTTCCCAAAATCTATTATCTATATATACTTCCTATAATCTCTTCCTATAATCTTCCTGCAGTCCAGGTAAAGACTGGGAAAACAGATATGTCTTGCAGGGTTCTCTTTATGATTACCGGTTTCCAGCTCAAGCAAATTTCAAAGTCATGTTTCTCTTTGAGAATGTCCTGCTGCCAGCTGTATGCTGCCTCCTCATTTAAAACCTGGATGATATTTGCTCTGATAATCACAACTCCTATGGGATGACAATTAGTCTAACAAGCAGCCATGACATTTTGTAAGTCAAAGCCAAAACATTAAACTACAGATTTTAGAAACTAAGAACTTAAGGAAAAATCCAAATTTGTTATAACTCAATCACATTCAGTGTATTTATCCCAGAGATGAATTTGGTGCATTGTTCTTTCCACATGATGTAACATTCAGTAAATAGTCTGCTTCATTTTAGCCTTAATCTCTCTGTGCCTTATTTTCCTGAACTGTAAAATATAAATAGTATTTAGCAAGGCTACCTCAGAGAGCTTTTGCCAGGTTCACTTATTGAATGACTATGAAGTGCTTTGAGGAAGAAGAAAATGTAGTGAGAAATTCAGTGCTGTTGTTTTCACCTAATCTACTTCTGTGTGCTCTGAACATAATTTGAAGTCACCTTTGATTTTCCTTCTTGTAGCTAAGAGACAGAACTAGGCCTGTTGTTGATAGCAAGGTACTGCCTTACCTCCTGAAATACTCTGCAGCCTTTTTTGCCTTCACAACAGCTAGCGGGTTAGCCAAACCTCTGTGCTGAACAACTTTTCTGGGAAACAGTCCAAAATTTATTTAAAAAATGTAGACAAGCAGTTTGGCTCAAAAATGTGTCTGCCCTATTCCAAGGCTGTCCCAAGCTGTGTTCGCTGTTTGATAGGAGGAGGTAGCATCAAAAGGTGGGGGGGTTGAAATCCCTCACCATCCCATGGGACAACCAGCAAAGCTCAGAAGCATGGTAAATACCCGTAGTAGAAAATGTACGTATCTATGCCTAGGTCTTCCCTGGCCAGTGCCTATCCAACTTCATTGTGAATATCTCCAATGATAGAGTTGATAAGTTCCCTAGACAGTCTGTGACAGTCTGTTCCGCTGTCTCAGTGTTCCAACTGTGAAGAAGGTTTTCCTGATATCCAATCTAAACCTACTTCACTGCAACTTCAAGCTATTTGTCCATGGCCTGCTCTCTGCAGCAAGAGAAAAAAGTTTTTTTTCCCTCATCTGCATGGCAGCCCTTCAACTATTTGCAGAATGCTATCATGTCCCCTTTAAGCACCGTTTTTGGCAAGCTGAACATATGTTTCTTTCCTTCAGCCTCTCCTGCTAGAACATGCCTTCCAAGCCCTTTATAATTTTTGTTGCCAACCTCTTGAACTTTTCCATGTCCTTTTAAAAATGAGGAGACCAAAAATGCACACAGTACTCTAGATGAAGTCTAACCACTGCTGAGTAGAGATGCACTATCACCTCCTGCATCTTGCACCTAATGCTTCTATTGATGCATCCCAAAACTTCATTCACCTTTTGTATGGCTGCATCACACTGAAGACCCATATTGAGCCTATGATCTTCCAAGACGCACAAATCCTTCTCCATAGTTCTTTCATCCAGCCATGTATCACCCAGTTTGTATTGGTATTTTTTACTATTCTTCCTGAGGTATAGCACCTTGCATTTGTCAGCATTGAAAATCATCCTGTTAGTTCCAGCCCAGCTTTTCAATCTAGTGAATCTTCTGAATTGTGCTCCAATCCTGCAAGGTCTTCACAAAATTTCCCATTTTCATGCCATTTTCAAACATGCTTAAAAAGCTTACTATGCCAGCACCTTAATCATTAATAAACACATTGAACAGCACCAGGCTGAGGACAGATCCTTATGGAACTCCACTCAAAGGCTCCTGCCATTCTGACATGAATCCATTTATAATTATTCTTTGCTTGCAGCTATAGAGCCAGTTGTCTAGCCACCTTGCAGTAGTTTCACGCAGCCCACATTTCTCCAATTTGTTTATGAGAAGGTCATGCAGGACCTCGTCAAAAGCTGTGCTAAAGCCCAGATTCGGTATATCCACAGCATTCCCTTCATCCACCCAAGGAGTTACTTTGTCAAATAAGAAGATCAAGTTTCTTTGGCACGATTTTGTTTAGTATATCCACACTGACTGCTTGTGATCTGCCTTACTTAGGATATGCTCCAGTAACTTCCCAGTATTAAGGTAAGGCTAACCAGTGTGTAGTCCCCTGGCTTCCTGCCCCATCTCCCACAATGTCGTACACATCATTGTGAAGGGCTCCAAGATTACCTCTGCCAGTTCCTTCAGTACCCTGGGATGAAGTTCATTCAGACCCACCAAAAGCTCTCTGACTATCTCTTTTGTTACCTCATCCTTCAGCTTGTCCCCTTCCTTATCCAAATAATCCTTATTAGGTATCTGGCTGAAGCTTCATTTTTTGTGACCACTGAGGCAATGGTAGCTGTTAAGTAGCTCTGCCCTATTTTCATCTTCTGTTACAAGTTCAGATAGGCAGGGCTACATTTTTTTTAATAATCATATATGATATTCATTGTCATTTATTAAAGCCAAACCATAGATGAGAGCGTAAAACCTATTGAATTCCCTTGAAATGACAGTTTATTGAATCAGTATACTCACTTTACAAAATAAAAAATTATATGAAGGTTATAGCCAGTTAGCCACAAGCTCGAAACCAACACACAGATATATTTATCATGAGGTTCTTTGAACAGACTAGGCACCATATAATATAGCTTTCTGTTCCATCTACTAATACTTTGACTTTATTTAGGAGTGACATGTATGCATCATGTTACTTTATAACAATGTTAACTAATATTTTTCTGCAGGAAAGAGATACACATTTTAGTGACAGCCTTGATTGATTTTAAACTCTTCCAGAGTTAATAGCTTCTGCTTGGATTTCATATCCACAAAATAGTAACTAAGTTTTTAAAAAGAAATCAGCAATGAAGACAAAACAATCTATGACAGGATAATTCTTTACTTATTACTGACCTATCTGTATTCCTCTAAATGCATGGCAAAGTAGTGCTAGTCTGAAATGTAATAGATGCATCTGATTGCTTTAAAAAAGTCCTTTGTGGTAACTTTTGAAAGGATAGTGCTGATTTTTCTCAGCCGCATTTTAAATTTTAATTGCTTATTCACTTGATGTGTGTACAGGGACTGCATTTTATCTGTCCTGGTGCTTCAGCATTGGTTCCAACTGTAATCCCATTACATCTGTTATAGTGCCAATGTTTGCAGATATTTTTTCCCACATAGAAGGGTTTAATGTATTTATACATTTCATTAGAATCATGCATGCAAATTTATAAAATGCTGCTGCTAGTATAGTTTCCTCTCTAGATTTGTAGCTGCTGGTAATAGGGAAAACATGATTTGGACCTAGCTTGATAATTGTTATATTAAAAAGTTACATGTTTCTTTTTATTAATGTCTAATAGTTCCTTTTCATCCCCCCATGACACACTGAAGAGACCAGCAGTCTACTCAGAAATTGCTTCCTTAGGCCTCCATGAAAATGAATGAATATAACATTGAAAATCTACAACTGCCCCCTGCTGGGTGGAATCATTCCTCATGTGAATCATATTGATTATAACCATTATGAAGTCCTAGAGATTGTAAATCTCAGTTTTCTTGCAGGATAGAATTTTAAGGCTTCTGGGTAACAAATACGTTTATATTGTGATGGAAAGAAGGTCTTTCATGTCAAGTTATAAATCATTTGGGATGGATTTTCCGCCCTTGCTCCATTTTTTTTTTCTTGCATCCTCTGCTTCGACAAGGGACAAAGGCTGTTGGAGTTTTGCTCCTAACATAACTTGTGCATTACTAGCTTACTCTTGTAAATGAAAACATGCCATAAGGTGTAATGGAAGCATCTGGTTACTGGTACCGGTTGAACTGTATCATCACTAGGCGATCCAATCTAAATAACGCCCTCTTTCCTTGTAGCTACCATAATGCTTATTGTGACGCTGATCACTTTCTTGTGGTTACTAAGATCAAACTTAAACCAAAAGAAATCTTATGCTCCAAGTATCAGTGTATGCCATGTGTCACATCACCAATATATCTGATCATCAGAAAAACTTGCAGTTTATGGAGTCTCTGGAAGAAGCTGTTTCAGAGCTGCCTTTGTGTGGGATTGTAGAAGAGAAATGGGGAAGCCTCAAAAAAATCATCTACGGCATTGCTGACTATATTTGGTAGGCAGATCAGAAGAAATTTGAATTGGTTTAAGGTGCACTCACATGAACTGATTCTTTTTATCAAGGCCAAACAAACTGAGATGTTAAATCACAAAAAGAATGCCCTAGATGGAGCTTTGAGGGAACTGAGGAAAGCAAAGAGTGCTGTCCAACAAATCTCAGGATGCTGCACCAATGATTATTGGTTGCAACTGTGCAAAGAAATTCAGTCTGGGTTTGACACTGGAAACATTAGTGGCACATATGACTAAATCAAGAAGACAATAGGTCCAACTGCAAAGAAGTTAGTTCCATTAAAGGCAGCATTAGAAGTCACAACAGACCTAAAGCAACAAATAGAAAGATGGGTAGAACATTATCTTGAACTCTATTCAAAGGAAAGTGATGGCATTGGCACAGCCTGTAATTTCATTGAGAGTCTGTCTGTCCTTGAAGAGCTTGTGATGTTCCAGTTGTTGAGGGACCTAAGTAAGGCCATAGACAATGTGGCCATTGATAAGGCCCCTGGGAAAGACTGCATTCCTGTGAAAATGATTAAGCATGGAAAACCTGTGCTCCTTCTCCACCTATATGAGTTTCTTATTCACTGCTAGACAATAGGGACAGTGCCACAAGATATGTGAGATGCCAATATGGTCACTCTGAACAAGAGGAAAGGTGACCATAGCAACTGTAACAACTATCATGGCATTGCACTACTAAGCATTGTTGGAAAGATCATTTCTCGGGAGGTACTCAAAAGATGCTTGCTGACTGTGTTTAACCTGAGTTCCAGTGCGGCTTCAGAGCTAGGAAATGCACCATAAATATGATCTGCTCACTCTGACACATCATAAAAAATGTAGGGAACAAAGGAGACTCCTCTATATCACTTTCATTGACCTGACTAAGGCCTTAGACCTTTGTCAGCAGGAAAGGCCTCTGCAAATTTTGGAAAATATTGGCTGTCTACCAAAACTCCTCATCAGAATCTGCTCTTTCTGTGGTAGAATGTGGAGAACTGTGAGCTATGATGGAACAATGTCTGTCTGCCAAAGTGGAGTCAAGCAGTTGTGTCCTTTCCCGCATCCTATTCAGGACTTCCTTTTCTCTTCTTCTGGGGCCACCACCAAAGAAATTTATCTACATACGTTCTCAGATGGAAACTTATTTAACCTCAGATGCCTAAAAGTAAAGACTGAAGTGTGGATTCATGAACTGCTGTTTGCTGATGATGCTACACTAATAGTTCACACAGAGAGCAGCCTTCAAAGCCTCATCAGTTGCTTCACTCATGCCTGCCAAGAGTTAGGTATTACAGTCAGCATCAAGAAGACCAATGTTGTGGGACAGAATGTTGCAAGACTTAATATTAGACTTTAGGTAGTGGCACTGAATTCATAAATGCTTGTACAAGAACAGTCGATTCTCTGAAGAGAGCATTTATGAGTACAAAATATGCACTTTCAAGCATAAGGCAAAAAAACCAAAACAACAGAAACACTTTGTGTAAGCTAAGACACAACTCTGTAAGACACAGTGACAACGCACAACTAAGCCTAACAACATAGTAAGCTAAAAAGCCTACACAAAGCCTTGCATAGATCTTATATAATCCTGAGGGCAGAAGTGTCTCTTTTCAGGTAGGTAATCAGAAGGTCTTTCTGGGAGATCCACAGGTCTTTTTTGGTGGTGAGGGTGGCCTCCCAGGCCTCATCTTTGCCTGGGTTTTTATAAGGATCTGCACCCACTTCTTCCCCTTGGATCTTGAATATATCCCATGTCTCTCATAACCAGGGAACCTGGTTTTCTCTGATTAAAATTTGCAAATTATCTGATTAAAAACCCCAAATAATAAAATGTAAAGGCCTCCCACATCCCCCTCAGCACTGCTGGTGCCCTGCACTCCCCCTCACAGCCTCAACAGCCCTCCTGATGCTCCTCACAACAGCCCCCCAGACCCACAGGCAGACACAGACATGCAGACACAGAGGCACACACAGACACTGACACCCACCCAGCAGGTAAGTGTGTGGGGAAGGGGCGGGGCAGGGCGGGGGAAAGGGAAGGTGCTGGGGAGGTAGATCAAGAAGTGGGGGAATGTGCCCCTGTAACCACTCCCAGGATCAGGGCCGGGGGTGAGTGCAGGGGTGCCACTCTGTGGCGGCTGGCCTGACAGGGGGTTCACACACGGAGGCTGCCACCACAACTCTGCCACTACACCCTGTGCTACCATCTCATGACCACCTGCAAGGCTTTGTGGGCAAGTGGTACAGGGCACAGCAGTGGCAGTGCGGTGGCAACCACCATGTGCGGGTCATATACATGCCTCCCGTATGGGGGGTTGAAAGGGGATCTTGCATTCAGTGGCCGCCACTGCACCGCTACTTATGCCCCATGACTGACTGCATGGCTCCATGGCGGTGTGGGGTGGTGGCAGCTGCATGCTGGCTGGGGGCACTTTGCGGGCAAGTGCTGCCACCATGGAGCTTGCCCTCTGCTGAGGGAGCAGAGGTGCTGATGGCCCTAGGTGGCACACCACAGCTGGGAGCAGGGACAGGGGGTGAGGGCATGGGTGCCCCTCTGTGGGGGACTTTGTGGGCAAGTGATGTGGGGTGCAGTGTGGTGGTGCCCGCTATGTGCAGGCTGCATGCATGCCACCCAGCCACCTTCCCAGGGGAGGGGGAGGGGGAGAGGGAGGCTAGCATGTGGTCAGCTGCACAACTCCGTAGCTGGCTCTGCAGCGGCGGCAAGGGATGGGGTTGGGGGGTCTTGCAAGCAGCAGCTGCTGCCGCTTACCTGGAGGGCCGTGCCAGCAGTCATGGCTGCTGCCTACAAAACCTTTCTGCACCACCGTGGAGCCATACCCGGAGCTGTGCAGCTGGCTGCAGGGCAGCAGCGGCAGTGTGGTGGCAGCCAGACAGCACCCAGCCATCCCCACCACTATCCCACACCACGCAGTGGACAGGGCCACCACCACACTGCTGCTGCCACCTGGTGGCTGGATGCACAGCTCCAAGCATGGCTCTGCAGCAGCAGCGGGGGAGGGTTTGTATGCAGCGGCCAGCACCACTGGCACACAGCGGCCGCTGCTGCTTACCTGTGGGGCTGCCTGTGCCAGCTGTGACAGCTGCTGTGTACAAAACCTCCCACTACCGCTGTGGAGCCATACTTGGAGCTGCGTTTTCTCCGATAAAAGCAGGGAATCCATGCTTTTTCTGCCCTCTAGTAATTTCCTGCCTGGACAAAGTTCCCAACACTTGAACATGCCAACATTCTGAGAATCCATTGTCTTTGAAGCATAGACTTCGATGGCTTAAACATCTGCAAAAAATGGATGATGACCCAAAGAGCTCTAATATAGGAAGATCACACAGGTGTCCTTAACTCTGGTTCAAAATTGCTTGCAAGAGAGATCTGAAGGCAATGAACATTGAGCCAAATAACTGGGAGAAGATGGATGAGAAACAGAACACTTGAAACACTCTATTAAACGTGGGGTGAAGGTTTTTGAGGAAACAAGAAACCTTAGGAAGGTTTGAGTTCTTTGCTGGTCTGCTTTCTTTCACACACAATGTTTAGTCAAACCTTTCCTAAGCTTCTGCAAGGAAAGAAGGACTGTTCATAAACTTCTGCATTAGTGTAGTTATTGTACACCTGGAGCAGGCAGTGCAGGGAAGGCTACAGCCTGCCACTCTGGGAGCAGGGTTTGTGAGGGAGGTGCAAAGAATCCTGGGATGCTGGGGGACAGTGAGTTAACTTGAGTCAGAGGGGCATCCAGGATAGAAGTGTGATAGATCAGTTTAACTGAAATGAATTATGTCTGATACTACATTAATCCAGGTTTATCTTGAACTGGTTTGGGCTCTTTTGGACTGGATTATGTGCATTGAACTTCTGTTCTCTTACAGGTTTAAACCAGTTTTTGATCACTTATACCAGTTAATGTGTAACTTCTATCCCTTGCCCATATGAGCATGAAGAGCTCATTAACAGTCAGTCTGTATAGTTTCACTACAAAATCTGGAAGAAATTTGGGCAATTCTGCAGGAGTAGTGCATTCTTATCAGTCCACCAAGCAGAAAGGCAAGGTTAAAAGACCTTTTGCTTCAAAGATCTGCTAGTTCCTCACCTTCACAGGAATGAGATCATATCTGAAATGGCTATTCCTGCACCCTGTGTCTCGCCAGTGTCAAGCTACTGTTTGCCAGTTCAAGAGATAGGTATTTAAGTTAAGTTGGTATATATGTTAAGTAAAACAGCACCAAACTTTCCCTAGGGCTCAAGAAGGGTGTTTGTGCCTCAAAGCTTGAAAAGAACAATTTTTCCAACTATTTAGTTGGTCTAATAAAAGATATCACATTTACCCAAAGAACTTTGTCTGCCTCTATCCTTATACTACAACCAACAACCCTAAGGTATTTAAGTTGGCATTTGCAGGAATATAATGCATAAGCCTTAGAAAACTAGTCTTCTGAGATTGAAGTTTGTAATGTATCTTTTTTCTACAGCTCTGAAATCTCTAAACAAAATAGCAAACAATTATTCCTGGGAAACATGATTTATGAGACAAGGGTGCGAGAGCTAGAATTATTTAGTCTGGTGAAGAGAAGATTCAGGGGCATTTGCTAAGTGTTTGAATACCTGAACAGCGGTTATATGGAGGATAGAGACTGACTTTTCTTTGTTGTCACGGGGGAACAAGACTAGGATCAATGGCCTCAATTTTCAGCATTGGAAATTTAGTTGGAGATTAGGAAGAATTGTCTCACTGTAAGAGTGATTAAGCATTGGAACAGGCTACCAAAAGAGGATGTGGAATCTCCATTATTATAATTTTTAAGAGCAGATTAGACACTTGACTGGAATGGTTTAGTTAGGGACAATCCTGCTTTGAGCCATCTTATAGATATAAGGTGAATGGTGAAACTTGGGAATTGCCTTTATAGATGACTAGCATAAGATTCATGAACCATTTAAATCTCTAATAATCCCAAAGTGGTGCATAGCCTGCATACTGACCCTCTGTACTAGGATGAATTTCACCCTAAATGAACAAAGGTCAATTTAATTAGGTGTTAAAATAAATGCTCTTTACACCTGCTTAAGATACTGACAATACATGCAATTATTAATTTATTGGATTCCTAAGAGAAGGCTAATAAAGGCCTCAAAGATGCAGAGGAAGGTGAACAGTGTGTTGTAAAATATTTAGGAAACACTAGAGCAAACCACAGAGAAATACAGAAGGGCTAAGGGATAGGAAGGAATACATTAACTGGTTAGGAAATAAATAAGTGAATTGAGCCCAAGTATAGATAATTTAAAAGGGGGTAAATCTATCTTCCTCATTGCTTTCTCCCCCACATACAGACACAGATAAATGGATCTCCTAGCACTGGAATATAATTTTCATCATTTTTAGATAGGGTTTCTTATAAAGGTTTTATTGAAAGTCACAATGGGGCTTTCAATACAGTTATTAAAGTATTTTCAGAACAATGTGGTGTCAAGGTAAACTTTATCATTCAAAAGAGAAAGTGCATATAAAAGTCATTCAGTGACTAAAAATCTATGAGTTTAATCTAACACTTTTGTTCAGTAATTTTGCTCCCACACCATCCTAGTTTAAGGCAACTTTTTCACCTTTCATTTACAATGTAATCCAAAATGTAGGCCAGTTCCTACAAATAAAGTAATTTTGTCTTTTCTATTGCAGAATTCATTAAATAAAATGCAGGTAGAATGTACCACCAAATTAATATATATTTTGCAGATTTTACAAACCTGTTAACTATTATGCGGCGTTCAGTTTTGAATATATGACCATTTTTTCAAAGGCTTTTTCATTTATTCAAATGGGGCTTTTAATTTATCTCTTTTGCAATGTTTCCAAATATTTCAGTGAAATGCTCTGCAAACTCGATCATCAAAACAGTATCAAAATGTGCTATGCTACATAAATAAAAGTAATGACTGACTTAAATGTCAACTTTAAATTAATGATATCTGGCTCATATGTCTGAATTTCCAACTTCTGCAGTTCACATGGACTGAAAAGATTTGGAGAAATGTTAAATTTAAAATTTAAAATTTAAATTTTAGGAAATTTGGTCATCACACCAGACGACAAAGCCAACATATTTAATGATTTCTTTGCCTCCATTTTCCTAAGCAGGGACCGAAACAGTCACCCCCCCCGGACCCCCCTTGGATCCCAAGAGAGGCGTACCTAGGCCAAGGGATAGTGAGGAACTAGTCAGGGAACTTCTGGAAGGACTGGATGTATTCAAATCAGCTGGTCCGGATGATCTCCACCCTAGAGTACTGAGGGAATTGGCTGAGGTCATTGCAGGACCCCGGCACAGCTTTACGAGCACACGTGGTGCTCTGGTGTGGTGCCAGAGGACTGGAAGAGGGCCAATATGGTTCCCATCTTCAAAAAGGGGAGGAAGGAGGACCCAGGAAACTATAGGCCAGTTAATCTTACCTCGATTCTGGGCAAGCTTTTTGAGAAAATTATTCTGGTGCATATCCACGAGGGGCCAGCAAAGAAGATTATGTTTAGGGGCAACCAACACGGGTTCATTGGAGGCAGGTCCTGTCAGACCAACCTGGTGGCCTTCTATGACCAGATCAGCAAATCCTTAGATGCAGGGGTAGCAGTGGACACAGTCTTCCTGGACTTTCTCTCACCCCGTTCTCATTAAGAAACTTGGGGGGCTGTGGTGTCGACACCCACACAGTCAAATGGGTGGCCA
>NW_017729032.1:25854782-25861325 GCF_001723915.1 Gavialis gangeticus
AGGGATGTGGACAACATGGGGAGGGTCCAGATGAGGGCCACTCACATGATCAGGGGCCAGCAGGGCAGGCCCTATGAGGAGAGGCTACGGGACCTGAATCTGTTCAGCCTCCACAAGAGAAGGCTGAGGGGGGATCTAGTGGCCTGTTACAAACTAGTCAGAGGGGACCAGCAGGCATTGGGGGAGTCCCTGTTTCCCCAAGCACTACCAGGAGGGACTAGAAATAACGGTCACAAGCTGGCAGAGGGTAGATTCAGACTAGACATCAGGAGGCGCTACTTCACAGTCAGGGTGGTTAGGATCTGGAACCAACTTCCAAGGGAAGTGGTGCTGGCTCCTACCCTGGGGGTCTTTAAGAGGAGGCTAGATATACACTTTGCTGGGGTCGTTTGACCCCCAGTACTCTTTCCTGCCATGGCAGGGGGTCAGACTAGATGATCTACTCAGGTCCCTTCCGACCCTAGAAGCTATGAAATGTTAATTATCCTTCAAGTGCTCATCCATATGTATATTCTCACTTCGAGTGCAAATGCTTGCTTGAAGACTCTTCTTTCTTAGAAGTATCTGTACAAGTGTCTTAGCACTGTCCTTCCTCATTCTGTATGCTGAGGCCAGAAAGGGCAGTTGTGCCTTCTTCTAAGTTTCTGTCAGCTACCTCGAGTTATTTTGCTCTGTCTTAAGAGAGATGAAAGAGAAGGGATGCAGCAGAGCTATCCTAGGAGGGCCTATACACATGCTCCTTTGCGTTCTAATTGGAACGCATCGGAAAAGGCTCAGTTATTTGAGTCTGCTCCATGTTCTAATTAGAATGCTTCAGCGACATATGTATTAAGCCTCTGCACATTTAAAAATGGCTGCAAGGAGCTTTAACTAAACCTTGAGGTTTAGATAAAGGGCATTTATACATGTGCTCTAGGAGTGGAGAAGGGGAAGGGGGCACTTTAATAAGAACACCTACTCTAATTAAAGCACCTGGAGAGTCGCATGTATTAGTGTTCACACACTGAAAAATGGTGGTGGAGGCGCTTTAACTAAAGCTTGTTGAATGACAGTGGTGATGGGCAGGGGTGCACAGGGGTGCATGTGCACCCCCTGAGAGTGCTAGTGCACCTCCTGGCAGGCTGTGCTCCCTGCTTAGGCAACAGGCAGGGGAGGGGGCAGGTGGGAGTGCCGGTACCCCACCAGTGAGCGCTGGCCGGGGGGTGGGGGTACCAGGTGAAGTGCTGCTGGCACTTCTGGGAGTGCCATGGCTGCTTTGCAATCAATAGAGTTGGCTGTAGGGGAACACCCCCCTTCCGCCCCCTGGTCACTGTCTGGTTGCTCTGGGGCCCCAACTCAGATGGCAGCAGTCACCCATGTTGAATGAGCTGTTAAAGTACCCCAATGCCCTTTTTCAGTCCTCAGTTACATCTATAGGATTGATCATTCTGTATTGAATCCAAAATCACACCTACCATGAATGATCAGTAAGGTATATGAAATAACAAAAATGACTTATTATGTAAACAAGATAAGCTATAAAAACAGGAACTGCACACTGAGACAGACAAAGATATGAAACCAAAACAAAAAAAACCCTATGATAACTAGATATAATCTTACCCTAGACTTTTCACTACAGTGTAGCTGTTGGCTCTGATCCTGTCAGCATTTTCAGCGAGCAGCTTATCAGCTTCCACTATCTAGCTTCTGTCAACTGAGGGACTAGGTCCTCAATGTCCAGGAATCCTTAGACAAAACTTACTCCTGTGGCAACTTTTAAGCACCCATTCTTATCTGCTCATCTGCAACACAGGCAAGATGTTTAAATAGGAAAAGAACATTCATATTGCTGAAAAGCCAATTTAGTCAACCTAACTCTGAAATAGTATCTTGTTTCCTTTTCATATTAACACAATTCTTATTCATGTAACAATATTAAAATATGATTTATACTTTTTTAAGGACAAAGTTTGAACATCGTGGGGCATGTTTACATGTGAACTTTTATGTGCCTATTATACTGCATATGCATAAGCATCATATCAATAATAGTGCTAATACACTAATGCATAGTAGAATTAGTCTTCTGAGCATTTAGCATAAAAAAATGACATTTGTTTCTGCTACAGTGCATTAGGGCAACCTAATGAGCCTTTATGTAATATACTACATTAGAGGGCACTTTTACATGTGCTCCGGTGGTGGAGGGGCGGCACTTTAGTTAGAGCAGCTCTAAGGGCTGCTCTAATTAAAACATTGCAGCGTATTGTGTATCGTTGTCCCCACTTCACAATAGCAGCAGGGGTGTTTGAACTAAAGCTCATTCAATGCCATTTTCAAGTGCGGGGACAGTAAGATGTGGGAGGCTGCTGGAGTGTGGTAACTACTTGATTAATCGAGTCTGATCCAATGTGCTGTAATTACAGCACATCAGAACAGCCTTCATGCTCATGTACAGACACCCAGAGGTACTAAACATAATGCGCAGCAGCAAAAGTTCATTAATAAATGTGTAGATGCACTTACTAATAAATTCAAATGAACTAATGGTTTTTGTTTGATAGTTTGCCTTTGCTGGGGATGGTTGGGGTTATTTATGTAAAGCTAGCTGGAAGAACACATTCCACCCTAAGTTATCCTACTTTCTAATGTAATGGTTTTATTCAAAAAGAGAAAGTAAAGAACTACACATGGGTGCATCCCCATGAGCATGCACATGCAGAGGCATCCATTTCCCATGGGATAAATAACAGCAACACATATTTAGCATCATAGAATAATAGAAAATTAGGGTTAGAAGGCCCCTCAGGAGGGCATCTAGACCAGCTTCCTGCTCAAAACAGGACCATCCCCAACTGGATCATTCTACACAGGGTTTTATTGAGCTAGGTCTTAAAAACCTGCAAGGATGGAGATTCCTCAGCCTTTCCAGGTAACCCATTCCAGTAATTCACCACCCTCCTACTGAGAGAGTTTTTCCTAATATTCAACCTAACCTTCCCTTGCTGCAAATTGAGACCATTGCTCCTTGTTCTATCACCTGCCAACACTGAGACCAGTCTTGATCCATCCTCTTTGGAACTATCCTTCAGGTACTTGAAGGCTGCTATTAAATCCCACCTTAGTCTTCTCTTCTGCAGACTAAATAAGCCTAGTTCCCTCAGCCTCTCCTAAGAAGTCATGTGCCCCAGCTCCCTAAGCATTTTTGTTGCCCTCGTCTGGACTCTGTCCAATTTGTCCACATCCTTACTATAGTGGGGGGCCCAAAACTGCACACTACTCCAGATGTGGCCTTATCAGGGCAGAATAGAGGGGAAGAATCACTTCTCTGTATCTGCTGATCTGCTTCTACTAATGTAGCCCAGTGTGATGTTAGCCTTCTTGGCAATGGGCAAACTGCTGGCTCATACCCAGGTTATTATCCACTGTAACACCCACTTCCTTTGCTGCAGAGCTGCTGCTTAGCCAGTTGTTCCCAAGCCTGTAGCGGGGCATGGGATTATTCTGTTGTAAGTACAGGACATTGCATTTGTCTTTGTTGAACCTCATAAGATTTCTTTTGGCCGAAGCCTCCAATTTGTCTAGGTCATTCTGAATCCTAAACCCTACCCTCCACCATATCTACTACTCCCCCCATTTATGCCACTGCTATTTGTCCCCAGAGACACCTCTGTATGCACACTCTGTTTCATGGCAAAGTGAGGTAGGAGTATGGAAGTCTGTGGCCAGTGTCTGTGCTGGTCCCAGCAGCCTTACCTGGGGTCCTGCAGGCTTCCCAGGGCAGCAGCAGCACTGAGCCAGTTACTCAGAGCCTGACCAGAAGCCAGTCTGGCTCTGGCCAGCCAACTCCCTTTCTGGTGGTGCACATGACTCCTACGTGCACTGTGCTGCTTTTTTCAGCAGAATTATTTTTTGACACTAGGATTTCCTGGTGTCAGAAAAACCTGCCATGCTGAAAATTTATAGCACAGGAAATGGGTGCACATGTGCCACTTACAGTTTTCAGTGCCTCAAACTGCTTTAAGGCACCACAAACTGCCTGTGTGCATTCATCAGGACATGCCTCATGAGTCAGGAGAGTAGATCAGAATAAGGAGTTTAAAGGTCTGGAGACTGAGTGGGAAGAAAGCAGTTTTCTCTTTCATTCTACATTTAAAGGACAGGAAGAATATTGGAAGTAGAGGAATCCAACACCAGCTGGCTCCCATTCTGATTGCCAGGAAAGTCCTGATCAATTCTGGGCTAAAGCATGTCCAGAAAGGACAGAATCTTCAAGGAATTGTTCTTCAAAGCTTCCACATGTTTCTACTGAGCATTGAAAACTGTAATTACATGTGTTAAGGCCTCTTGTCATCTTGCAATGAAATAGAACAGTTTTAAGATTATATTGTGCTCCAAGCCCCCACCTCTATAATATAAGAGAAGGATGTTTTCCCCAGTCAACATAGGGGAAAATGCCCCTTTTCTAACATTTACATAAAAGGAAACCACATCAAATATATTGTCTGTCTCTGACCTGCTGATAAAAGCAACATGTGCTCAGTGGTGGAAACCAATTATGAAGTTGAATATATGCAGCCAAAACTCAGCATAACTATAAAGTACATAGTCCATACTACAAGGATATGCTTGTGCAACCCTTTGATATATAGTATATGGTAGTGTCCATTGAGCACAGTCCCCCTCAGCAGAGAATCTTTTTAAAGTCATGGTGAGTCACTACATTGAATACATTTCACCATCATCTTCACTCCCACAGCTGAACTGCACCTTTCTTTCCCATTTCCAGTGATTCCTGTTTTTTCACCAGCCTTAATTCTGTCAAACGTCACCAAACAGGGCCCCCAAACAGTTCACCCAAAATCCCTCTGCTGCCCCCTCTCTCAGCCCTCAAAAACATATGATTAGTTTTTGCCCCACTATCCATGAGGTGAAGCTGCACCAGGTTGCCCTGTGCCCTATTTGCATATAAATGTTTGGAGGATCCCAGGACTCAAGACAAGAACACCTGGTTCTAGTCATGAGTAGGGACTAAATAGCACATGGATCCTTTGTAGGGTTTTGTGGAGTACAAACGTGCTGAGCTGTGAGATCATCATAGCTTGAAATGCTGTTGACTGTGCTGGGGCTAGCCCAGTGAATTGTATGATAAATCATAAAAGTTTTGGCTTCTAAATAAGAACATTCATAGTTTACCTGTTTCAAAAAAGGTAAAATACAGATTGTTACATGTTTATTTCAAAGTTAGTGGTTACTATATGCTATAAATTGTTATAACTATGTTTATTTCAAGGTCAGTTTTTTCAAATTTGTTCCTCCCTTCCATGTGCTCAGGGAGAGCAGTCTGACAGGAGGGGGAAAGGGACTGCAGGAGGAAGAAGTTGGGGAGAGGGCAGAGGGCATAGGGTCTATCTGACCCCCAGATTTATTTTCCCAGGTGAAGCAGCAGGAGGTTGACATATCCCAGACAGCCATCCAATCATTAGATTCTATACCTAGATAATTATATCAACTTTATATATTTTCCAAATATAGATTATAATTATTGTGGGGTTGTTTTATAATCAAGGTCATCCTATATTTGAGTAAATACAGTAATGGCAAACAGAACAGCCAGATTGACATGTTCCCTTTCCCAAGTTTGTCAACAGATTACATATTTTATGTAAGCCCATTTATATAGTAATTAGTCATTTTGCAAATCATAGGTATAGCATGGGATTATATAAATAATCTAAATTGCAAACTTCACTTTTGCTATGTCTTGATCTGTTACTATCCATCTGACAGTCACATGCATATTTTTATGAGAAGGGGTGGGAATAAAGATTTATATCCTTTCAATTATTTTCATTGATCTTTTGCTGAAATAGTTGACCTTTGCTACTGAGTTTTCCCTTGATGTTCACGATTGAAAGCTCACCCTGATGTTTAGCAGACACAGGAAAAATGAGTTAAGGTTTCAATTAGAGGCATGCAGTTCAGCCAGGATAGAACTCTTTTATTAGTAATACCACTTGCTTGGCTGTTACAGACTGCCTGTCACCTGCTGCCTGGGAAGTGCTATATATCTTCTTCTTACAGAGCATGGATTCTGACATACAGCTTTTTTTTAAAAAACCTAGAGATGGGATAGAAGAAAATTCTTCATGCTGCCCTGATGCCATCAGGTACAGCTCTGACATACACCTAGAAAGCAGTTTTCCTCTTTACTTTGGCCAAAATTACAAAGGATGCTGAAGTACTTGATCCTTTGTTTTCAGAGAAATCAAAAAGGATCAATATATACAGCAGTGATTTTCAGCCAGGGTTACTGCAGCCCTCTGGGGGACCTTGAGATCCCTTCAAGGGTGCCACCTGATTTTAGCATTGTTAGGTATGCAAAAATGGTTCACCAGATAAACCCAGAGATTTCAGATAGATATTCATAGTGCTAAAAATATTTTGACCTGCTGCAGTCTAAGTTGTTTGTAACAGAAAAACTCTCTCTTTTTTTTTTTTTTTTTTGTAAGGAAAAAAATTATGAAAACTAAGAGCTGGCTTTCTCCAAGGGCTACCTTG
>NW_017729032.1:25866325-25867187 GCF_001723915.1 Gavialis gangeticus
TTGTGCATTTTAATTTGTTTGTAAAAAAAAAACTCTCTCTTTTTTTTTTTTTTTTTTGTAAGGAAAAAAATTATGAAAACTAAGAGCTGGCTTTCTCCAAGGGCTACCTTGAGTCCAATGAGGTTGAGAAACGCGATTTAGAGGATGTCATTGTCGACGTATTGCATCTGTTTTACATTGTTTTCTTTCTAACTTATTTTTGTCATTGTTTGGAAAAGAAGGGAAAGGATATAGGTGAGGAGAGGGAAAGACCAAAGGAGAATGTCTCTTTCATACTCCTCAAGTTGTTCCCTAAACTAAATATACTGAAAACAGATTCTATATGGTACTAAGCCTAGGCTGTCTCATAAAACATAGAAATTAAGGGCTGAAAAGGACCACAAAAGATCATTGAGCCCAACCTCCCTGCTCTGAGCAGGAATACTGCTGAGATCAAATGATACCAGCAAGATGTCTGTCCAGTCTCCTCTTGAAGACTTCAAATGTTGGCAACTGCACTACCTCCTTGGGAAGTCTGTTCCAGATTCTGGTCACCCTTACTGTAAAGAAGTTCCTCCTTGCATCCAACCTGAAACCATCCTCTAACAGTTAATGCCCATTGCTCCTTGCCCTCCCCTGGGACACCTTAGTGAACAGTTTTTCTCTCAGCTCCCAGTATTCACCCCCTACATACCTATACATGGCCACCAATTCCCCATTCCATCTCCTCTTCCACAGGCTGAACAGTCCCAGTTCCCTTAGTTTTTTCTCATAAGGTTTGCCCTCCAGGCCCTTAATCATTCTTGTGGCTCTTCTGTGGACTCTTTTCAAGATTCACCATATCTTTTTTGAAGTGCAGTGCCCAGAACTGGACACAGTACTC
>NW_017729032.1:25867198-25869489 GCF_001723915.1 Gavialis gangeticus
ATTCCTACTTGCTCCCTGGGGCACTCTGGTAAACAGTGCATCCCCAATTCCCTGCTGTCCTCCCCTGTAAACTTACAGGCAGCTACAAGGTCACCTCTCAGCCGTCTTTTGTAAAGGCTGAAAAGCTCCAGATCTCTCAACCTCTCCTCGTAGGATCTTTCACGGAGACCACTAATCATGTCAGTGGCCCTCCTCTGAAACCTCTCCAGATTCTCCATGTCCCTCTTGAAGTGCACCACCCAAAACTGGACACAGTACTCCAACTGCGGCACTACTAATGCCTCATTACACTGCCAGCTTATGTTTGGAACAAGTGAAGAATTCTTCCAGACTGCACTGTCCCAAACAACCAAGACAGTCCTGCAAACCTTTTATAATACTGCAGGTTTGTTGGCACTGTGGGATTGAGATAAATACTTACAAGAGATTTTACTAGGTGACTCAGATCTGAGCTGTTAAAGGAGTGGTGCAAAGACTGCCAGGTCTGTAGCAGCAGTGGGAACCCTAAAATGGAAACAGGGTCCTTATCCAAGCAATAAAGACCATACCCATTTGGAGTTGGTAGGCCTAAGTCCCTTGCAAAGTGAAATCAAAATAAGGCATCCTAAAGCACAGGACTAAGACTTGGGAGTTCTAGGTTCTACTCTAGGCTTTGCCAATAGTCTTCTGGTTGATTTTGGAGAAGTTTCCCTGGGCATCACTTTTCCTGTCTATAAAAAGAACCTCATGATCCTGATCACCTTTTGTAAAGTGTATTACTGTTCTTACCATTTAGCATGATTACACTAAAATGTTGGCTGCCATACTGTAAGGAAGATCAAAGCCTGGTCAACTGTATAAGCTTTCTGGTGCTATTTCATCTAACCTTATAGCTACCCTATCAAGCTACTCACCAGTGAGTGTGTGCCATGTAAGTTGCAGATGTTTTAAACATTGTATTCTATATACCAGAATCCTGATTTACATGCAGCATTATAAAATATATGTGTGATGATATCACATAAGGTTTTTGCAATACATACTGTGTAAATAAATGGCTACGCTTTCTGCAAGTCGTATTGCAGGTCTGGATTCTTCTAAGACTTCAGATAATTGCTTACTGCTATTTCAAAACATAGGAAGGACAGATGAGAGGCACAAGCAGGCCTGGCTAAGGAGACAGATGCCACTGATATAGGAGCGTAACTGTAAATGTGTGCTATAATAAATAAAAGCACATGATCTTTGGCCATCTCTCTCCCCACTCCAAGTACACATGCTTCTGACATCATTAGTACACGCACATTCTCATATGGTCTTGCCCCTTATGCTCAAAATCTTACAACAGCAGCTTTCATCCTACAATAAATCAATTATTTAAACACATGCATACTCCTTCCAGACTCGCTGGTAACTGGAAGATTGCTATACAGGTTTTCTCCCTGAAATGAACACATTTAAGCACCCCTCATTTCTACTGTCCTCCCTGCATCTCCTCCCTGCATCTTCAGTCTCTCTCTCTCTCTCTCTCTCTCTCTGCCATCACCTTGCCTTAGGTTTCCTTGCTTTACATCCATGCCCTGACTGGAAATATGTTGCAAAGCTGCAGGAGAAAGTGCTGTGCTATCCAACTTTCCCTCCTCTGGCAGGCTTTTGTTGAGTGGGATAGAGCACACCAACTTTGGCAATAGGAGTACAAGCGATTGTATGTAAATTAGTCACCAGAGCTAATCTGGTGCACAGGACAGCATAAATTGGTTATGATACTTCTTCCCCAAAGTGCCACAAAATTCCAAATTACTGATAATCAGCCACAGTTGTTTGGGGAACTTGCTGGATTCTGGCTACTCCTTCACTTTCCATCCTATGCAGAAATGTAATTTATAGCTATAATTTAGCCCTACATAGTAAAAATAAATTTTGTTTACTATATTGCAACAAAATATTGTAATAGCTGGTTTAGATTTATTAAAATTGGGAAGCCATTTGTAGAAGACTGTGCAAAAATAGGATTAAGTTTTGCAGAAAAATGTGGTTGGCCGGAAAAAAATGCTAAAAGCACCTGTTCAGAATCTAATGCTTGGGTATAAAGTAAATGTCAACCGAAGTAAATATTTGCTGCAGTGGAAATTCACTCTGCAAGAGCAATCTGTTGAATTCCTTTTCTATTTTTTTATATTTATCTAACTTAAATCCTTTCTATGTACTATTAATCTAGTCCTGTACTGGTTTCTACCCTAGACTAGTGGTGTTCAACCTTTTGGTCCCAAGGGCAAGATGAGTGAGGTAGGGCTGGTCTGTGAGCTGGATTG
>NW_017729032.1:25869611-25891183 GCF_001723915.1 Gavialis gangeticus
TATATGGGGGGGGGGGGGGGGGTTTTGATGCTGATTGTCCCCCCCCCCCCCCCATGCACCAGGATCAGGCCTTGAGGCCTGGCATCACCCCCTCCCTGCCTCAAGTGTCCTGGGTTCCCAATACTGCCTCCTCCCTGCCCCCACATGCTGGGATTGGTTTCTGAGGGCCCAGGACTGCTCTCTCCCACCCCACATGCTGAGTTTGGTCCCCAAGGCCCAATGCCACCCACTGCTGTATCACCCACTGCTAGGGTTGGGCTCTGGAGACCAGCACTGTCCCCTCCCAGCCTTTGGCATGCCAGGATTGGGCCCTGGGGCCCAATGCTAACCACATCTGGCCCTGTATGCTGGTATTGGAGCTCTCAGTGGGTCTGGGTCACAGGCTGGATCAAGCCCACTGGCCAGAGGTTGAAAACCCTTGACTTAAGGGAATTTTCAAAAGTACCAGGGCCAGTATCTTTCCGTCATGTGATGAGAGTACCACTATGTTTCCAAAGTGTGTAATATCTAGATGGCATGGTTCCAAGTTGCTGTAGGACAAATGTAGTATGCTTGTAAATTATGTTGGTAGAGTGATATTTGCTTTTAAGCAAAAATATCTATGTGTGACCAAACTGAAATAGTTGTTACTATATAACTAATGTTGAATTTATTTAAAAAATACAGTGGATGGTTCAGATGTGTGCTGAACAGCTCAAAGTAATTGCTGTAATTGTAGCTGGTGATCCATGGCAATAACTGAGGCATGGATACTATTGATATACTTTGTTTGCTGAACTTCTGCTCACCTCTGCATCTCTGAGTGATACATACACCATCTGAATTCATGTCTGCATACTAAGAAGGTTTATGCTAGATAGTAGCTCTGACAGAAATCCTTTACGAAATGATTTTTATGGCAATGGTAAAAGCATAGAGAATGTGTATTTTGTTTTCTTTTGGGGGAATAGGAATATTTTACCACTAGTTCATATGTTAATAATATTTACAATAGTTTTAATGGAAAAATACTGTGCTGTTACCAATACACTCTAAAATCATCAGTATTTTAATTTTAAAAACTATTTTGTGGCAATATTAGATATCCTAATCTTCAAGAGATTGGAATACTTAGGAAATATTTTGACAAGCAATGAGAAGTTATTTGATAATATATAAATATATTGACATACATTCATACTTAAATGAGTTCTGGAAATGTACAGTTGCCTCTACTATATTTCACTTAGTGTTTCTTTTTCCAGTCCCCATCCGCTACCCATTCTGTACTTAGCTTTCCTAATTAATAATCTCTGATCCAGGTAAGTAGAGACTTCTAAATCTTATCCCACATCACAAATACAACCTCTGAAGGAGCTAATGGAATTTAGAGGGGTCTTTTCCCCCATGAAAGACTTGTATAGCCATTTTCTTAAAGACTGCGGGATGGATAAAGATCAATCTCATTGAATCCAGAAGTCTTCTCTGGACTTTATGGCTAGGGACAGGCATTACACATAAACTGGTTAAAATGATCAGAGACTGGTTTAAACCTGTAACAGAACAGATGTTCAGTGCACATAAACCAGTTTATGCAATGTCTGTCCCAGATCCTTTGCTGGTTTAAGATCAGCCAGACACTCCCAGCACCTCGGCATGCTCTCTGGGCTGGGCGTGGCTCTGTGCTTCACAGAAGGGCTGGCCCCTCCCCTCTACTCCCTGGCCCGAGCTCCAGCAGTGACTTGCAGGCACAGAGCATCTGCCTGGCTTCTCCCTGCTAAGTAGGGTTTATTTCCCCCTCCCCTCTGCCTTACACAGACACCTCAGCATTACCTAGAAAACCACATGCTGGTTCAGGTCTGTGCTGTGGGAGATGACAGGCAGACAGGCCTTTTGGAGCTAATCAACAAGTACCTTAATGTTCTCCCTTGAAAGAGCTGTTTAAGAAGAACTCCATTAGTTAGTGGAGATAGGCTTTGGTTTTTTTATAGGTTGATAAACACTGAGTTAGGGGTTATAAACATTCCCTGCTGGGTTGCTTGGGTAGGGGGAGGGGGGGAGGAATAACCAAAGCACCCTGCCAGGGCCTGGCCACAGCCCCCTCAGCTCAGCCTTATGGAAGCCTAAGGGAGGGCTGCTCTAGTGCCCCTCAGGCTTCTAGCCTGAGCCGCTGCAGGCACATGCCTGCATTTCTGGGATGTTTGTCTGGTTAAAAAGCTGATTTAGCCTAGCCAGGTTAGACTAACCTGCAAAGATTAAATCACTTCAGGCTCAGGCTTTTTGAATGTCTGTCCCTAGCCTATAAAACTAATGAATAGCCAGGAGGCAAAAGACTTTGCAAAAAAGTAGGCTGAAGAACATTGGAAACTGACTCCTGAAATATTTTCACTTGAGGTTACTTGATCTTGATAATCCTATTTCCTTTTCTTTTTAAGGGGAAGGTGGGTTAGAGAAGTTATAAGAACACTGAATAAAATAAAATAAAAATATTGAATTAAGTCAGTGAGAGTTTTCTTTGGGTCAGAATTGTCAGGTTAATCTTCATGTTCTATTTTTTTAATACAGATTAATACAAGAAATAACTAAATATAACTTAGATACCAGGCCATTAAATACAATTTGTAGTTTCCATATTTGTTAGCACTTTTTTCTGTTTTTTCAACAAGGAAGGGAAAACTATCATTATCAAAATAAATGTAGTCAACATGTTTGATGCAGAGTTCAGGAGATGGAACTACTAGGCTTGCTGTTGTTGTTTTAAATTGACAAGATTTATATTTGATGAGGGCCCTTTAATGGAACTTCCTGAGGCCATAGTTGATGAATCACTCCATGGATGTCAATTCCAATAGTTTTTCTTTTTTCTTTTTCATGTGTGGTTGTGATATACTAGTTGTTGCCCATGCAAATATAAGGGGACAAATATTTGTGTAGTGTTAATAATAAGTTATATTAACTGTACCATAAACCAATAGGAAACTTAGATGAGGTGTCTTTGAAAGACTGTGCAGGTATAGATTTGAACTCTGATATAGTTCTGTTGCACAAAAGAGATAATGTTTCCTCTTCCTTCTCTTACGGCAGATGGGAGGTGGGGAGGAGAGTGGGGAAGGGGAGAGCATGTGTGTCAATTATTGCACTTCAGTTACCCTATTTATTGTAACATTATTTAAGCAGAAAAGGGTATGTATGTCAAGAACCCATTTACCAGCAGAAATATAACTTTTCACAAAGGAAACCTTTTGTCACTTAATTCCATATCAAGGAATTAGCATTATTTAATGAAATATGACAAATATATGCAAATAATCTAAATGAAGAAATTCTGGCATGTTCTTTAGCAAGTTAAAACAGTAACATTTAATTTCAAGATACAAGTGGATTCAGGAGTGAAAACACACTATAGCAACATTGAACATAAATTAAGCACTTTTTCATACAGCTTGCAACTTTACTCCCCTTCCTACCAAACATGCTCAAAAAAACAGTTTTTAATAAAATAATAATTAAAAAGTTATTATTGCCAAAAAGCTCATGTTCTTTGCCCAAGGACATTTTGTATATCACAGCTTAGACTTTAGTCATTTTTGCTGTCTCTCTTTAAAAAGTGGATATGTCTACAATAGGGGGTGGAAAGTTGTACGTGTTTAGGATACCATTAGCAACAACTTGCTTTTTTGAACATTAAAAACACTGAGCAGGGATGAAAGTTACATATTTTCAGCCCTTAAAGAATAATATTTTTAGAAAGTTATGACCCAGTGGGGGAATAAAGGAATATCATAATTTAATTAGTTGTTATGGAATTTAAATTGTAGAAACCACTACTATAAAATTGTTCAAACAACTGCTTTTGAAGTTCAAAGGCTGAAGTAAAAAAAAAAAGAGTACTGATCTGAATCTAATTTTTCTTTCAGTTTTCTCACTGAAAAAAAATGTGACTTTTTTTTTTTATTCAGTTGGGTTTTTTGTTACTACTAAAACACAAAACAAGCTATTTTTAAAACATTATTATTTTGAAATTAGAAGTCAATATTCAATCTAAAATTTTTCAAAATGAAATTATTTGACTTTCCCCCTTTTTGTTTCAGCCAATATTCTACACACTTTCGATAAATAGTATTTGTTAATCTGAACTATGCGAATACACAAAAAGTTATGTCCAGCTCTAGTCTCTATATTAATAGATTACAGTTTCTGTATTAATAGATTACTAACAGAATAATAGCATACTAGAGCAAACCTGAAAAAGAACACTTAATAAATTTACTTAATATATTTTTTCTTCTTTACTATTTGTTGAAACTGATGGTCCTCTTAAAGTCTTTCTCACTCTCCATCCTTTTTTTTCCTTTCTTTTTCTTGCAATGAAATCAAAATATTTTATTAAATATCACATCCCTATCCAAGGAAGCTCTTATAATGTTACAGATTTAACATTTATCTTTTAAGGTTTTTACCTTGCATTGAGAATGTCACTAAATTAACTGTTTACAAAGTGGTGCTAACTTAAGTGATTGTGTTTGAAGATAAATATAGTTCAGCTTTCCTGCCTTTTAATTTTCAGCTTCATTGTTGAAACTGTAGCCTTGGCCTACATGAGGGCAATTATTTTTTTCAGATAGTGAGGACATCAGTTGATAAAGACTTCTTGGGCATGCCTACATAAGACTACATCACGGTAGCAATGAGCTACTGTGCTATAGCTTATTACTATGGTGACGTAGCATTGACAGGCATGAACCATGACAGTGACACTACTGTGCAGTGGCAACAAGCTACCATTCCATAGCTTGTTGCTATGGTGCAGTAGCAGCTAAAAATAACTGTGCAGCGATAGGACTGCACAGTAACATGGATCACTGCACGGTCATTTAGTACTTGCTTAGCGAAGTACTAAATGACTACGCAATAACAACTGTGCAGTTGGCCACTCATGTAGATGCGTCCCTTTTCTCTTCTATCCTAAATTATATATGAATCTTTGACCTACAGGTGAAATTTTTCCTGACCCTATCTGTTTTACTATTAGCATCTTTAACACTGCCAGTGAGAAACCAATTAATGCATAGGGTCATGACTAACATAATGCAATAATTACTATATTCATGCTGGAATATTACAAAATGAATTCTGTCTTATCACTTTGAGTTATGTTCTTTATTGGACAGATCGAACTTTCCTTAACCTATTATGCTATTTATGGTATTTTCAAATAAAATGCCATTAGTTTATATCTTTATGGCTGTAAGATATAAATTCAGAAGTTCATGAATGTTTGGTAACTTTGTGGGAGTTCTGTTGAATAAAATGAACTGAATTAAAGGCCCACATATTAACAACCAAGATCTGGTATTAAATTTAAGGCTATATTTGAATAAAATTTGCAATGATATAATGAGAAAATTCTGGAATGAGGATTTTTCACCCAAATTCTACTATGGTAATGCTTAGTTGGCTAACAGTCAATTATTAATATTATTTCTTGATATTTATGCTTTAGTTTTGTTGTACTCTCTACATCACTGACAAATAGATCTGATTAACTCAACACATATAATTTATTTTGTAGTGGTAAAGAGGTATAGAAAGTGTCAATACCATTAATGACATAAGCACTTAAAAATAAACTATTAGTACTGGATTGCCTAATAATTCAGAGATTTTTTTCTGACTTTATTTTCCTGATTCAGAAAACATGGGGATCTGCAGCTTTAAGATAAATAATCACATCTCTGAGCTTTTTTGCATATGAAAAATCATAGTCAAGATACTTAGCTGAGTTTTAAATATCATTCTTGAAGCTGCATATGAATCTTTAATCTGACCATAGTCTATCAAAGCACTTAGACCAGCTACCGTAAAGACATTGTACATAAACCAGTATAAGTGGTAAGAAACCAGCCTAAACCTGTAGCAAAATGGAAGTGGGGGATGGCATGGGCATGGGGATTGTGAAATGAGGTGTGGGGCTTGTGGTAGCGGCTCTGAGCTTCCCTGTCCCACTGTATCCTGTCATGCTAGGTCCTGCCTGCTGGGCTGCATAGGCCCTAGAGGGAGGACACCAGGATAGGGAGCCCAAACACCCAGCAGGCGGCCCAACCTCACCCCGCACACAAAAATGGGGGGCACGTGCCCCCCAGCTCCTCCCAGGAGTGCACACAATGGCAGGAAGCCAGCCTCCCAACTACCCTGGATGAGTCACCCATGGCTCTGTCCCACTCCCTGCCCAGGGTCTGTAGCCATGCATTCTGGCCCCAGGCTCCAAGCTCCATGCACTGCCCCAGCCCTAGCCCTGCCCTGCCCACCTCCATCCCTCCCTCCTTCCTTCCCTCGCTATGGGGGCTTCAATTCCTGCTTCCCCACCCCCACCACTGCTAGACTTACTTGCAGGGAGCTGCTCTCCAGGCTGCCTGGAAGCCATGTGTATGTGTACATGTGCATATGCACATGGCACCCCCAGATGATCACCCTTCTCCCGCTCCCCCTTGAAGGCTGGAACTCTGCCAGCCTGCAAGAGGAAACCCACCATTTCTCATGTTTTTTCCCCCTTAAAGGAGAAAAAACTGGATTTTTCTCCTTAAAATGAGAAAATCTGGGTTTTACCACATTTTTCCATGGTGAACAGAAAACCCGGATCCCTGATCATAACTTATGGATGAGCTTGAGCCTTTTCTTTATAAAAATGTGTCTGATTTTCATTTTAAAGATTTCAAATAATAGAGGAATAATTTTTTTAAGCAAACCGTTGTGCCTGTTGTTTAGAAATTTGAACACCCTTTCATGAACATCTAGAAGAAATTTTATGTCCCTGATTTTCTACACAGTTGTGTGCAAAGAGATACAGGAAAGAATCTGAGTAGTATGTCACCTCTTGCATGTTTCCACATGTTTCTAGCCAAGAAAAAAGAAGCCCTGAAATAGCTGATCCCTTTAATTCAAGTGCAACAGATGGAAAGACAATTAACTCCTTTGCTGGTTTAAAACAGTACTGTATAAAGCACTTATACTACTACCCTAATCTTGTAAACAGGTTATATTAAAACCAAAGAAACCAGACAGTCTTTTTTTTCCCCTTTTTTTTAACAATTAAGCCTCCTGGCTCTCAGGCATTACTTATTTCAATAGCTCTGTACTGGGAATTATTGTCATGGAGAGAGTCTACATTCTCTGTAGGACTTGCAGACAGTAATGTGAGGATTAGGTTGCAGAACCTCTGGGCAAGAAATTGTTCTGTTATTAGTTGTTTTCATGAACAATGTTTCCAAGGTCTCAGTTACC
This sequence comes from Gavialis gangeticus, assembly GCF_001723915.1. Taxonomy (NCBI): domain Eukaryota; kingdom Metazoa; phylum Chordata; order Crocodylia; family Gavialidae; genus Gavialis; species Gavialis gangeticus. The sequence goes on from NW_017729032.1 coordinate 25,876,872, forward strand.
TGCTGTGATCAAGCTTAAAATGCTTGTACTGGTGTGACTGTTTTGAGACATTTCCCGTACATTTAATAGAAGATACTGAGAAAACCACTAAAATTCAATCTAGACAGAAGGAAAAATAGAACTCTCTTAAGACTTGGTATTTTTTATTATATCCTTTATTAAACTTTCTTGCCCCCCCCATGTAATCTCTAAGGCCGTGTGTAGACAAAATGAGACACATGCGCGCACAACACTTTTAAGTGGGTTAAATGCTTTTGCACCACTTTAATGGTGTCAGTGTTTGCATGCCTTGGCACCATGTTGTGCATTAATTTCAGCCGCTGTAGGAAATTCGGCAGTCTAATGATCCTTAAATGACTTGCTCCTCTACAGGTGCAGAGCAAAGCACCAAGCTCTGTGCAACTCCACAGATCTGCAGGAAGCTCTGCAGGCAGCCTGGCAGCAGCCTGGAAAAGCAGGCTCTGCCCCAGAAAAATGGTGAAGCTGATCTTTTTTTTCCTCCCTGGAGCCTGCCTGACTGCCTGAGCAGAACATGGACCTGGTGCTTCCTTCCATGGCTTCCTTCCATGGCCCCCCAGGACCACCCAAGCTGGGTGCCTGCAGGCAGGTGCTGCCTGGGGGGGTGCTGCTGCCACAGAGGGAAGCACCGGCCCCCCCACATCCCAGGGACTGCTTCGCCCACTAGCAGTTTGCCCTCCCCTCCCCACCAGAGAGGCAGGTAAGTCAGAGGGGCGTATACACGACACAGGGGTTTAATCAGCTCTAAATTGAAGCAGTGTTTTTTAAAACCTACCACTTCAATTTAGGGCCCCTATTTCATCTACACATGCCCTAACATCTGATATGAGAGAATCCAAATTTATTCTGCCATTTAAAAAAATTAAATTTTCCTTTCCATTTGTATTCTTGAAGGAAATTTGGTTACCATAGGACACGTTTACATGAGACAGTTACTGCACATTAGCTTAATAACAGTGCACAGTAGCATGGCAGTTAAAAACCATTCTAATAGCCTACTTAGCCTACTGCAAAGTGTTATTAGGCTAATGGGCAGTAAGCATCACAAAATAACTGTACACCAGCTCTACAGAACAGTAACTCTAGTTACTGTGCATTCAGTTAGTACTTCATTAAGGAAGTACAGTAAAAGCTCGACCTGGAGGGATGTGGGCAGTGGAGTCCCCCAGAGCTCAGTCCTTGGGCCCGTACTGTTCAATTTCTTTATCAGCAACTTGGACAAGGGGGTGAAAAGCATCCTGTTCAAATTCACTGACAACACCAAGTTTTGGGGCGAGGTGGGGACGCTAGAAGGAAGGGACAAGATACAACTGGACCTTGACAGGTTACAGGGGTGGGCGAATGTGAATAGGATGGGATTCAATACTGACAAGTGCAGGGTACTGCACTTTGACAGGAAGAACCAGCAGCATGCCTATAGGCTGGGGAACTCCCTTGTTGAAAGCACAGTGGCAGAAAGAGATCTTGGAGTCATTATTGATTCTAAAATAAACGTGGGATGCCAATGTGAGGACATGGTCAGTACAGCTAACTACACCTTGTCATGTATTCACAGATGCGTCACAAGCAGGTCCAAGGAGGTGATCCTCCCCTTCTATGTGACACTGGTCAGGCCACAGTTCGAGTACTGTGTCCACTTCTGGGTGCCACTTTAGGAAGGATGTGGACAGCATTGAGAGGGTCCAGAGGAGGGCCACTTGCATGATCCAGGGACAGCAGAGCAGGTCCTATGAGGGGAGGCTAAGGGACTTGGACCTGTTCAGCCTTCACAAGAGAAGGCTGAGAGGGGATCTAGTGGCAATCTATAAACTTACCGGGGGGACCAGAGGGAAATGGGCGAGACCCTGTTCCCCTGAGCGCCTCCTGGAGTAACAAGGAAGAATGGCCACAAGTTGATTGAGAGTAGGTTCAGGCTAGACATCAGGAGGCACTACTTCACTTTCAGGGCAGCCAGTATATGGAATCAGCTTCCAAGGGAAGTGGTGCTGGCTCGTACCTTAGGGGTCTTTAAAAGGAAGCTTGATAACTACCTAGCTGGGGTCATATGAGCTTAAACTTACTAGGGGTCATATAAGCCCAGTATTCATTCCTGTCCAGGGCACGGAGTTGGACTTGATGATCTGCTCAGGTCTCCTCTGACCCTACATCTATGAATCTGTTATCCAGCATCTCCTGGGAATGTGGGATGCCGGATAACAAAATATGTGGGTTAATTGAGCAGCCCCAGCTGCCACTTCTCCCACCGCATCTGGGACATCCCTCTTCCCCTCCTGCAGCATTGCCACCCCTCCCATGGGCCCTGCAGGCCTCGTGAGACAGGGAGGCAGGCCCCGCGCAGCCTGTTATGCCCCTGGGCCGTGGGGCTCGGTAGCGCAGACTGCTTTGCCCCAGGCCATGGTGAGCTAAGAGAAACTAGAAGTGCCACAGTGGGCACTTCTGGTTTCACTTTATTTTACAAGCCAGCATGCCAGTTAGAGAATGCTGGCTTGTAAGATGCTGGTTAACAGAACCTTTACTGTACTAAACTAAATGTACAGTAATTAGGGTGCATTAATGAACATGTAGACACAACCATATAGTACTTAAATACACAATAGAAGGACTTTTCTTTATTGCATAGTGATATTGCATAATAAAATATTTTCTAGTGCATAATTTATGATAGCTTAATGATTAACTTTTCCTTTTATTTTAATATTTGGAAAAAGCTGTCATGGTAATATTTTTTTCTAATGTTTTAAGAATGTCTAAAATTTCTCTCCCATCAACTGAGAACTGTTGTTTAATATAGCATTTTGGAATCTCTTATGCAGTAAACCATTTTCTCAAAGGTCCAGTAGTTCTGCTAAAAGTGATACCTTAAAAGCTATAGCCTGTAGCCACCTTAAAATATGCATTTTGCTGTTATGAGAAGGGTTCTCTTATCTTTTTCTCCAAGTCAAAATGAATGTTTTGCCATTACTTGGTTGCAGGATTCAATAACAAGAACAGTAATATGATCTCTTGGCCCATATCATACCGCATACTCAACCTTTGCATCATAATCCACTCTAGGCTATCAAAAGTAAGTTTTGCTTTATTTTTCTGTATTGAAGGGGTTTTGTGCTTTGTGGTATTACTATATGAAACCTCACAATATACAGCTTTTTAGCTTTTAACTTACCTTTTCAGATTGCATACAATTTAACTCTGTGCTGTTAAAAATGCACAGTACCTACTAATATATATCATTTATTTTGCAGTACTAGGACACTTTTAAAAAAGAATAAGCTGAAGATGGGATTTGACTGTGATACATTTTCCTTTAAGAAGAAATAGACTTAATAATAAAACTATTATTCATGGTGTGGCTCCACATACCATTATGAGTTTGTTGGGGTTTTAGCATCCAGCTGTGTCCTAGGATGTGGCCTAAATTCAACAATTTTAAAGTGCTACAAATAAATTCTATTTTACCAAATGTGAAAAACCAAATGAAACCACACCAAAGCAAAACCAGAATACCAGGGACTCTAAATTTGGGCACTAACATTAAGAATTGGAAGGTATGCAGTAAATGAGACAGGATCTTTAAAATATCAGAATGCTGCGGAAGTGAAATTGTGATGTTCGGCAGGTTATTTAGGTTATTTAAACCAAACTTTTCACAAGACACCACTACCTGTATTCCTCATTTTCTGCATATCTAGTATGATGTCCTATGGGCTTATTTCTTCAGAAATTATGAGGATGTGTAGCTGCAACTGAAGTTGATAAGATAACTGTTTATTAAACACACAATGAACTGAGTAAATAAGTACTTAGAAAAATTAGGTTTGAGGTCAATGAAATTGGGCACCGAAAATTCTTAGGTACTTCTTGTACTGTTGTGGAGAACATCACTTGCTGCACATGAGAGCAAAGTTTGAATAGTAGGCAGTAAAGAAATCTTAAGGCCACACATTGAATAGTACAGGTAAAACAATACTGAATACCTACTCATTAAATAAGTGCCATTCTTTCTGCACAGTGAATGAAGCATGGGTCCAATGGAAAAAAATGTGATCATGTAATGAAAAATTGATTTTTAAAGGGTATGCATAGGGAGAACTTTACAACGTCAATAACAACATTTTTAACAGGCTTTTTATGTGAAATATATATGAAGTCAGCTGTGTAGGCTTCAGGGACGAAAGAGTTAAATACTTTCATGCCTGAATCAGTGAAGGATGCTACTGAAGGCCCTGGAACAAACAGGAATAAAACAGATTATATAGAGGAAGGTAAATATGAGACACTTAAGCATGGAAAGTTAAGTATCCAAGGGCTTTTATGTAGGAAAGTATAAGAATTGTTCAATTTGCAGAAGTCATAGGAAGCTTTTCAAGGAAAGCATTTTTCTTGCAAGTGGATGAAAAACTTCTAGTATAAATTTCCCATGCATACATGATTGCCCTTTTGCTTATATAAAATGTCATTTTGTCTACAGGCATCTCCAATTGCTAACTTGTTCTGTAGAATGCAACATGAAGAGAACCAAAATTTTTCCAGTTGACTGAGTGCCTGCTTACAGTCACTTATGACTTCAGCCTTTAAAAAATTTGAGATACTTTGTAACTTGTGATCTGAAAATGGCCTTCATCTTTGATCAAAACTGTATTTACAAGCACATCATGAAAATCTTCAATGAGAAGATTTCACTCTTCAAAGATAATTCCTAAATGAGTTCTTTGAACTTTTTGGATGGTTTCTCATCCATTTAGTTGGGCAAGGAACAAGAGAGTTCTAAGCACATTGAGTGGCCAGCTTTTTTATTTGATTAAGTTCTGCTGAGGCTTTGTGAATAGAAAAGAAAATAATTTCCAATTAAGAGAGGGAAGGGAAAAAAAGCTTTATGTTCATAGAAATCTAAACTCTGTTAAATTGCATATTTTCTGGTGAAATTGTGCTTGGTTTAAACAAAGGAGATAAGTGTTAATTAGTTAGAGATAATATAGAATTATTCCCAGGAATTTATGAGTATTCACATGTTCCTGTTTTGCTTTATGCAGTAATTCCTATGAATGCTGAAGTAATGGTATGCTTAAAACAGTAATACATTTGTGAGTAGGATTATCTTGTTTCTTAAGAGCATATAATGGGAAATGGTTATTTTATCAATGGAAAGGGAGCCAAATGACTGGAGGTTAAAATTTTTCTGGCATGCATTATTCTGATACAGCAGGTTGATGTGAAATTTGGAAATAAAGAGAGTCAATTGCGGCAAAATTCCCTGTTACTAATACAATGGAGTATTTTATAAATGTTTTGGAATGAGATTTATTACAGTAGATGTGGTTACCACAAATAGGGCAGGCTATTTTGGAACCAGAGAAAAAACAGAAATTAGGTCTCCTGCTTACACTTCTGGAGATTAACAGACAGAGATATCAAACATGCCAGGAAGGTAAATTATCTTCTCACTTAAGCCAAAAGTTGCCCCAAGTCTGACAGTGTTGGAGGCCTTGTTAGGGGAAGAGAATTTAATCTTTAAATTTTGTCATTTTATTTTCAAATTAAGTATACCTTTTGATCAAACCAACTCATGGAACAGGCTGTATTTTGTTAAAAACTTTTGTGTGTCTGTACCCAGCAGTACTTAAATTTAAAATTACAGTACTTCTATTGTAAGTTAATGTGTCCTAGGCCATGCACAGATGTTCAGTTTCTATTGGGAAAATCACTATTTAAATCTTACTGCTGCTGCACAGCTGGGCAGCAGGGACTTGACTGCAAAGCCAAGGGACCAGGAATCAGGCTCAAGGGCTAGGGACAGATGTTCAACAAGCCTCAGCCTGAATTGATTCAATTTTTGCAGGTAGTCTGACTTGCAAAGCTTATAATTTCGATTTGGAGGTGGATAGACATTTCCTTTTCATTCCAGAAATGAAGGCACATGCCTACAGTGGCTCAGGCTAGAATCCAGGGGGCACTAGAGCAGCCCTGCCTTCCCTTCTTTAGGGCTGAGCTGAAGTGGAGCATGGCCAAGCCACAGCAAAATGCTCTGATTAGGGAGAAATGCCACCCCCCCCAGAAGCCCAGCAGGGAGTTGATAACATAGTGTTTATCACCCCTAACTCAGTGTTTATCAGCCTATTAAGAAAAGCAAAGCTTCTCTTATTAGTTAAAGCTCTTAAACAACTTTTCCCAAAGAAGGAAAGGAGCGATGTTACTAGCTAACTGTTGATTAGCTCCCAAAAGCCCTAAGCTGACACTGTTCTGTCTGCCTTTGTCCTCTCCCTCACCACGGACCATAGCCAGCATGTGGTATGCTAGCTAATGCTGAGAGGTGTGTGTGTAAGGCAGAGAGGAGGGGGGAATCCCTGCTTCAGGAAGGAGCAGTGAGGGGGAGAGGGCAGCAGGAGGAAGCCAGGCAGACCCCGCTGTATATGCAGTCTCTGCTGGAACTACAGCCAGGGAGCAGAGGGGAGGAGCCAGCTCAACTCTTTGGAGTAGAGAGCCCCGCCCAGCCCAGACAGCATGCGGGGATGCTGTGGGACTCTGATTTAAACTTAACCAGGAAGGGGTCTGGGACAGACATTGCATAAACCAGTTTGACCCAAATCAGTTAAGTCTGGTACTACATTCAACCTGGCTTATCTCAAACTGGTTTCAGCCATTTTCAAACTAGGTTATGTGCAATGAACGTCTGTTCTGCAACAGGTTTAAGCCAATTTCTAATCACTTAAACCAGTTTGTGTGTTCCTAGCCTGTTCCTAGCCAAGGAGAGCCTCATGGAGCTTGGTTCCTGGCCCTGCTTGCTTCCCCTTGCCACCTGCGCTGCTGAGCTAAGCAGCAGGGGTGGCAATTTAAAAGTCAGTGGGTATAGGATATTGACTCTGGGAGAGCCTTCCCAAGTCTACTTCCACATCTTCTTGCTTTAAATCTCTGTTCTGCTACCCAGATGGATGTTAAGAGCAGCAATATGAAACTAGGATCACCTGGAAGCAGGCTTGGGAAGGCTTTCCCTGCCCTAGTTCTCAGCGCTTCAGGCTTTAAGTGCCACTATATGTGGAGCAGGTGAGCACAGTCTGCTCAACTCCTAGTGCCTAGGAGCTGAGCTGAGGAAGCAGCACCTCCCCCTGCATACTTCTCACTCTGGAATCCCCACTTTGCCCCACTGCTCCAGTCTTCCTACAAGTGGGAGGACTGGAGCAACACATGCTTTGTTTCCCCCTCAGATCAGGTTCATCTTGGACTCAGGAAGGTGGAAGGGATAGTTAGAAACTGAACGTCAATACTTCTCCCTCTCCCAGAATCACTTATAGTGATGGGAATTTTCCACTGTTAGAAAGGAATGTTTGTGTATGGCCCTAGTCTCAGCTTGCCCAACCAGAGGTGTAATGGAAAACCGAGGAAAGAAATCCCATCCCCTTTTGTTCCTTAGTGTTTACTGGGCCTGTAATCATACATCAGGGAAAAAAAAGGATGTTCTAATAGGGATTGACTGGTGATATATTTAATATGGTGGAATGGTGGAATATCAAATGCACCTGTCTTTGTTTACCTAGACCTGGAGCTGGAGCTAGAGCAGCTATCTGCCTGTAATTTACTCATTTATAAGAATGCGACTGGTCCAGGGTGAAATTTTATTCCTTTCCAACAGTTAGACTATGTCTTGATTCTATACATATATGACAAATTATGCATGAGAGGTGTCTGATGCTTATGGTGTTATCTTCTTATCAGTGTATATTAGCTATGAAACTATTATTACAAAAGCATTGTGTAAACGTGGCCTACAAGTTCACATGGAGTTCACAAGTTGTTAATGGAGTGGTATCTGGAGTAGAGTACCTATAGGTATCGATCTTATCTTTTAAAATCTAGAAATGCTGTGGAATATCCATTATAAAAATGCTCTCATTTCAGAGACAGACAATGAGGAATTGACTAAGAATTCACTCTCCATTGAAAATCAGCAGCATTTAATGCTACAAGTCATAGAGAAGTTTTGCAAGGGAACCTTAAATATTTGGTAAAAAAAATAGGAACCCTTATCCTGTACAGCAACACAGAAGATTTCAGCCAGATTCTTACTTTAGCTTTGGAACCCTGGCTTGATGCCAATCACACCCCAGAACCATGTATAATTAGGTAATTTATCATCAGAATGCATTACTGAAGATGTTGTTAACCTTCCTAATACATAATAGGTAGTGGCTGGCTGTTTTAAGAATATTAATTCAGCACTGCTCTATTATTACTGTGGAGGATAGAGCCATTTTTCAAAACCTGTAAACTAAGTGCTGATTATGATATGTGATATATGCAAGCTGAGCTAGTGTTTAATGATTCCTGTATTCCTACTGGTCATAAAATAAATATTCTGGAGAGTTCATCTTCAGACACAGACAAATCTTTAAGCAAAGATGCCCACCCTAACATTTACCTAGGGTAGCTGTAATTGTCTTTGGGAGTAATGGAAGATCGAAATTTGTAAATCATTCATTTCCCTATTACTATCTAGAATGCAGATAAAAAAGCATTAAGCTAGTTTCAATGTTGATAATAACTTTACTTCAATTTATGCATTAGAGATTAGCCTCCAACAGAGACAGCTGATAAACAGTCATATAATTCTTGGGGTGCTGGGATCAGCCTCTCATACTTAGGTTCCACTACACTCCAGCATCTCCTTCTTCACCATCTTTTCTAGGTTGGTTCATTATTCAGCATGAAGGAAAATATTTAGCAAAGTTAGACAGGATGAAGTTATATCTGGATCATTCTCATGCTGGATATAAAACACAGATAGGTTCTATTTTTGACAGAAAAATGGATCAATCAACCCCCCTTTCAATGAATAATCACTTCAAAAAAACAAATAAGCCAAATAGCATACTGCAGAGATACTGTTCCCAGGTGCTGGTTCTTTTGCAGGTGCAGAGAAGTAGGACACACTGCAATCCCTGGGCCTAATGCACCAAAGCACTTGCTTGTGATTGGAAAGAACAAGCTTTAAGAAGGATAAGTCATAATGGGTTTCGTGTGATATGATGAGCAACAGACACTCTGAAGTACTTGTAACAGTTTCCACTGATGGACAAGTGTAGTTGAGGAAAAAAGCTTAGGTACTGAGGCAGGAATCACAAATGATTTTAAGTAGACCTGAAAAGCTGAGGCCAAAGGATGACAAAGTACAAGTGTACCTTTTTTTTTTTTGTTAGACTCCACATTATTGTTCCAGTGTCTTGATGTCATATACTAATCCAGTGTTCATCAGGCAAAAGATCAGGTGATCACTATTTATGAGATCCACCCAAGGATCACAACCTTGGCATGATAAAGAGGTTTGTATATTACCAAGGACACCAAAAGTTATGCTGTGTGGAAGCTTGTGCCCCTGCTAGGGTCACCTATGATTTCCAGGTTAATAGTGATCCAGAAACAAAAATAAAAGTAAAAGTCCTCAGTGATGGAACTGCCAGATGAAAAAGAAATACTTCACAATAGTTGCAAAGACAAATGAAGACTGCAACAGAAGAGAATCCTCTGGTCATCTAAGTTTTCCTTACCGTTGAATTAAGGGTTCCTTTCCGTGAATGGTTTCATGTGGTTACTCATGCACAAAAACATCCTCATGGTAAGAGAATATGTGCAATTCCTACAGTGATGGACAAGTGGTGATGGGGTCCTAGTGAATACCAGAAGGTCCTAGTCACAGATCTATGTGGAGGTGATGATTATATATGATAGTTGTTTTGTATTGGAACTGAGACAAATGTGCAATTTTTGGTAGCTGCATTCATGACTGAGCAGATCTATTTAGCATTTACTCTGTTCACCCTCTATGGAGAGGGAGCTAGAAAAAAAATGTCCTAAACAGTCCGTCTCATTTCACTGACTGGAAAACAACACCCAATGGGATCACTCTATCTGCAGTCTAAATCAAACAATGAAGTGTGCCACTTGGAATATCCATACCCTGATGGACAACCCTGAGGTGACTGACCAGAATGAAGCACAGCACTCATGGCCAGAGAACTTGCACAATTTGATATTGACGTTGCTGCATTTAGTGAGACCAGATATGCAAGAGAAGGGCAACTCACAGCTCCTGGTGGTGGCTACACCTTTTTTGAAAAGGAAAAGATGAAAAAAGACACATCCACAAAGTTGGTTTTGCTATTAAGACTGTTATTCAGATGTCAGAATATCCAATTGTCATCAATGGGCATTTCGTTACCCTTCATCTTCTGCTGACTAATAGACAACATGCAGCAGTAATCAATGCATATTCCTCAGCACAATCCAAATGACTAAACAAAGGAAGAATTCTGTTTCAAGCTCGATCATATCCTGTCATCTGTCTTCAAAGAAGATAATTCTTGGTGATTTCAGTGCTAGAGTAGGCAGGGACTTTGAGCTGTGGAAAGGTACACTTGAAAAGCAAAGGGTGAGAAAAGTCAATTCAAATCAAATTCTTTTTCTAAGCAAGTTTGGGGTAATGATCTCATCACCACAAACTCCCTATTTCATCAAAGCAACAAATGAAAAGCATCAGGGATGCAGCCCCGCTCAGAACACTAGTGCCTGATTGACTACATCATAGTGCATGCCTGGGACCATCACAACATCCATATTACTGTTTAATGCATTTCGTCATTTCTTTTTGCATTGCCCCAAAATGACATAAACAACAGAACCACCCAAGTAAGAGATTCATTATTGAATGCTTGAAAGACCCTGCTTTATCATCTCTAGTAGTGCCTCAGTGAGAAACTCTCCAACTTCCCTAATAATCTTGATATCATTGATCACTGGGAGAACCTCAAGAAAGGCATCTGCTATATGAAAAATCTCTAGGTTTTTCCATGGAGAAGCATGAGGACTGGTTTGATGCATATAATAAGGAAATTCCAATTCTCCTCAACAAAAAGGAGAGCTTTCAAAACTTGGCAAAATGATGCCAACTCCAAACAGAAGCAAGACATTTATCACCACATTTAAGCCAAGACCCAGAGGAAAATTAATTAGTTAAAGAACCAAGTGATGGGTTGATAAAGCAAAAGAGATTCAAAAGCCTGTTGACAGCCAAGACATGTAGTTCCTTCAGTGCAGCCAAAGTTATATATGGGCCAAGGACACAAGGAGCCATTCCTATGAGGTCCAAGGGTGGGACAACACTCCTTAAAGACAGCTCCACCGTTAACGCATGGTAGAAGGAACACGTTCAGGAACTTATGAACTAAAATTCTAAATTTTGAAGACAGTACCATCAGAGCCATTCCACATTACCCCACCAATGATTACCTTGCAGGTCTACCAACTTATCAAGAGGTCTTGAAAACCATTAAGAAGATGAAAAACAAAAACAAAGCATGTGGTCCTGATGGAATACCAGCTTAAATCTATAAGCATGGTGGAAAAAAGTTTCTTGCTAACTACTTGTCCTTATTCTGAAAATCTGGAAACATGAACAGATTCTCAGTGACCTGAGAGATGCCAGAATCCTAACCATATTCAAGAACGAGAAACATCAGATTGCAACACTTACTGTGGTATTTTGCTCCTGCCTATAGCTGGGAATATCTTTGCCTGCATTCTCCTCAGTAGACTTACTCTCTCACCCAGGGGATTCTACCTGAGTCCCAAAGAGGTTTCTGACCACTCAGGTACAATAGATATGATCTTTATTCCTATACAGGTGCAGGAGAAGTACCATGAGCAACATCACGATCTTTTCACAGTCTGCATTGACCTGTCTAAGGCCTTTGATTCAATCAATAGAAATGTCCTATTGGCAGTTATGATGAGATTTGAATGTTTGCCGAAATTTGTTACCATTATCAGATTTCTAAACAGCAACATGACAGAAGCCATCCTAAGCAGTAGGGGTATGCAAAAAGGGCCATTTTTTATTTGGATTCAGATTTGACCTGAATCGGGGACAGTGATTCAATTTGTTGATTTGGATCACTGTCCCTGATTCAGTTCGGGTGAACTGAAGATTTGATACTGATTCGGAGAATCAGCGATTCAGCTATAGACACAGACTTATATGTTTTTTCTGCATACTTCAAGGTACCAGACATGGCTCATGAACACTGTAATGCTGGGGTGGATGGAGCATCCCACAGGAGCATGGGGGGGTGGTCCACGTGCTTAGTGGCAAACCCAGAACTGGACTGGAAGTACTTCTAGTCCACTTCCAGGTCTCCCAGGGAGCACGCTGGGACTCCCCCTCCCTCCCCCAATGCCCTCCATCTCAGTGATTGGCCATGGGGGGACCCCCTAGGTGCCCATCCAGACCCAGGAGACACCAGTCACTGAGCCAAGAGAGCGCAGCAGGGGGGCCTGCTTGCTCCCCAGCAGACCCAGAAGTTGACTGGAAGTGCTTCTGGTCCACTTCCAGGTCTGCTGCCGAACGTGCTGGAAAGTCCCCCGCACTCCTGTGGGATGCTCCATCTGCCCCAGCATCACAGCGTTCAGAAGCCACCTGGTACCTTGAGATATGTAGAAAAATATTTAAAGCTGTGTCTGTGTCCAAATCTTGAAATCTTTCTGTATCTCTCTGAATTGATTCGGAGGTTCCGATTTGATTTGGAGAGATTAAAGGGTCTCCAGATCCAACACTGAATTGGGCCAAATTTTCATTGGATCAAATCAGGGACTGAAGCTTCACATAGCCCTGCTAAGCAGTGGTTTGGAAACAGACCTCTTCATTTATTAATACTAAAGCCAAGCAAGGGTGTGTGGTTTCACCAACACTGTTTTCCATCTGTATTGTAACTATTCCATCTCTTTGCTGATAGAATTCCATTTTGCAGTCAGAATCCAGTATTGCCTGCATGCGAATCTCTTCAACATCAACCAGTTACGTTCTAAATCCAAGAGAACCAACACCATTACAGATCTTAACTATGCCAATGATTGCTTTGTGTCACTCTTGACTGCTGAGGTGAAGCATATAAAATGTTTGGACTCATTGTCAACTTCACAAAAACCGAGATACTTTACCAACCCATCCTAAGCCAATCACCTGGTCCTACACACATTACAGTTAGAGGGCAATGCTTGGAGAATTTTGAGCGGGGTAGTCTTCATTCCCAAAAAGTAAAAGTAGACAATATTCAGCACTGGATAAAATCTGTCAGTGCTGCCTTTGGATGTCTCTAGAATTCTGCCTTTTATGATTGTGATATCAGAACCCAAACTAAACTTCTCATCTACTAAGCTCTCATCATCCCTACCCTGTTGTATGGAAGTGAAACTTTGGACAACATATTGGAAACAACTACAAGCCTTCAAATTTTGCCTTCAGTGATTGTCTTTGAAAAATACTCAATATTAATTGGAAGGACAGAAGAATGAACTCTAGCACTGAAGCCATGTTTATGCAGCACCAGCTCAGTTGGACAAGACATGACCTAAGAATGCCTGGCAACTAGCTTCTGAAACAGGTCATGTACTCCCAACTCACAAATGGTCACCACTCTAGAGGTGAGCAAAATAAGAGATTCAAAGACACCTTGAAGGCCAACCTGAAGAACTGCAGTGTTAATATTAATACCTGGGTGACTGAAGCACAGAATCATCCCCCCTGGAGCCATCATGTAAAACACGATATTAATATTTTCAAATAAACTCTCTTTACTATGGAGGTGGATACATGAGAGAGACAAATGGAAAGAGCTGTTACCCAACATCACCAGGATCCAGTCCTTGCTCCTGGAACTAGGGCCATCCCTAGGGCACAGAAAATTGGGACAACTGCCCTGGGCCCCATGCTTTGCGGGGTGTCCGTGGAGCCATGTGGAATGGCTGTGGCCCCTCCCATGGGATCTGCCTGGTGCTGGCAGCTCCACCCTGCACTGCAGAAGAAGCGCAGAGACCCCTGCCCCCCCAGGGGCAGGGGAGACCCCATCCTGGGCCCTGCCTTTGCAGGGGTCCCATGGGCCACATGCAGTGTTAAGGGGGCCCTGCACAGGCTGATTTGACCTGGGGCCCTCTACCCCACTAGGGTCAGCCCTGCCTGGAACAATTTGTCATGTCTACAGTTGAACATGCGGAACGCAAACCCTCTCCACACATTACATTTACAGAACCCAGGTAATCACCCCTTAAGTTGTAACTCAGCTACACATGCAACCAATTAATGGTGTAAGCTATTCCACAAAAAATGTATGGTAATTTGCTTCTTCTAACTGTGCCTTTAATTGAATGTGTGGCCAGGCCCTGTGGTTAGGAGCCCCTTCAACTGAGTGGTTCTCAACTACAGGAAAGCACCACCCACTGCCAGCCCCACAGCTCACAAGGCTCTCAGTGTTGCA
>NW_017729032.1:25896183-25902832 GCF_001723915.1 Gavialis gangeticus
CTCAAACACGGTCCGGTGCACACTTCACGGCTGCCTACGACGGTCTTGTCGTCAGGCCCCGGGGTAGTCCAAGGGAAGTCCCATCTGGGGTGCCAGAACTGTTGCATAAATTGCTGATTTTATCCCCTGGAGGCTAGTCCAATTCACCTCTAGAAGAAAGTCACACTTTCAGGCTGGGTCCAACTCTATTTTATTGCTTGCAAGCAGGCCGACAGAGGAGCTTGTTGCTCAGATCAGTGTTGACCCTAAACAAAGAGCGCACGTGGCTTTTATTGAGCTAGCATTTTTTTCAGTTGATGTGTTACATTTTGATTGGTCATTTCAAACCAAAACCTGAGCAACCTATAAGACATACGTAGTGGGCTATCCTGTACCGTGTGGGTGGAAACTTACAGAATGCAGGGGTTAATACTAAAACAAGGAACAAAGAAACATAGAGAAAAGTATCTATTTTTGCTACATCAGTGGTGGCAACATTGTCAGTTGTGGAGCTTGTAGTGGGGCAGTGTCTTTGGCTGTGAGGCTTGCAGTAGGGGCAACTCATTCCCTCATGCTCATGGGGCTCATTCCCCCATGCTGCCCCTGCTGCAAGGCCCACAGCTGACATTTTCTGCAGGGTTTGCAGCAGCAGGCTTGCAGTGGGGGAAGCATTCCTCCCACTGCCTTCAGTGCAAGCCCACAGCCAATAATGCTCACAGTGGGGGCCACATTCCTAGTGCTGCCCATGCTGCAAGTCTTGCAGCCCACAGCTTCAGGGCTTACCACAGGGGCAGTGCAGAAAATGCCAAGTCCCATCAACTGCATGGCCTGCAGCCAAAGGCACCAGTGCAAGGGGAGCCTGGGATCATGATATCAGAGTAATCATGATCCCAGGCTCCCCCTGCACCAGAGATGAAGTGTGATGGGATCTAATGAACAATTTCACAATCACACCTACTATGGACATGTGGCATGGCAGGACACACAATTATGCGGATCACATATTAGACCCCTTTGTGCCTTTACCTATACCTGTAGAGGGGCCCTCAGATCGGCCTTCTTTAGTCATTTCTCGACTCAACAATGATTTTCCTGTACACTGGAAGACTATCCACCTCCTGTGGAGGGACTGGCACTGGTGACAATTTAAGGTACATAACAAATTATTCAGATATCTTTTCTTATTCAAGCTATTGACACAATGGTTGGCAAAATATAATGCTGGAGGTCAGAATGCTCTCTAGAGTTCAAGTCACCACCTGATTCAGAGGTTCTGTCCATGATAGAACACTTTTTTTGCTCTCACAGTAAGTTGCTTTGGTCTCAATAAACAAATCCTGCTCCATTGTATTGATGGATGTAAAGAATATCTATCGGGATGGTATTAGAAGGAAGAGAACGTTGTGTGATATTTTTATTTTATCTTTTTTGTTTAAGGAAAATGTGTTTGAAATGAATTAACTGTTTCCTACAGTAGAATCAATAAGACTAAGAGAGGTCAACTATGCAAAACTGAAAATAGCTAATTATTATTTCTGCTAGTAAAATTCTGAAATTCCATATACAGTGGGTGCTTCTACATGTGCATTTACTGTGCAGTAACTTACTGTGCAGTAAGCAATTTTTTAGGCTGGCATTTACACATATAGCCATTAAAGCACAGTAACTCTGAGTGGGGACTGATTTTAGACGAAAGATGGTCCCAAATCAGTCCACACACACAGTGTTACTACACAGTAAGGTGTCTACACGTGCATTACTGTGCAATAATTAATTGGGCATAAATTTGATACCTGCATGATGCAGGTATCAAATTTATACCCAAGTCAGCATAAGTTGTCATAGTTACTATGCAGTTCAGGCATGCAAGTGTAGACGTGAGCCCATACTGCACAGTTTTGGTTAAAGCACAGTAACCTAAATTACTTCATAGTAAATGTGCACATGTACGCATGCCCAGTGAGGATTAAGTAAGATTTACGCTATGCATAGTATTTGGCTCTGCCATCTCTACTACCTGTCAGTGTGATTGTTTAGAATGGCCTTGTGAAAATTCCTAATGTGTCAATTAAAAAAGACTACATGGATTTTGAAGACTACATGGTCAGCATTGTTCTCCAACCAAGATATAACATTGTCAGAATCTGTTCTTTAGAAAGCTAAACCTTCACTTTCTTTCTATGATGGGAGAAGTGGCAAAAGACTTGTTTTTTACTTTGTTGATTTGAAAATAAACTAACTTTTAAGGTAAATGAAATTTTGAGACAGTTTGCCTTATATGTCTTCTCACCTAACTATTCATCATATAATGATAAACATTTTTTAAGACTTATATGGTCTTATGACAGGCAAGCTGTCCAAAAACATGTCAAGTAGTACCTGGAAGTTGGTCTTACAGAGGCTTTCTGAGATTCTTGGTATATTTACAGCAGTAGTGGATTAAAAAAAAAGGGTGATATTAGATTCAATGTAAATTATTATTAGTATTTAGATTTAGATTTGTATCCTATTCGATCCAGAAAGGTTCATAACAGCTTATAAGAACAGACAAACAACCATCAAGATTGAAGTAACAGACTCCCCAATCAATATCCTAAAACTTTAAAACTCAACCCCACCCTGTGTCACTTCTCTCCCTGTTCACGAAGACAGCAAATCCTTCAGCCCACCCCAAATGGCTTCCTAAAACCCATTTTCATCAAGGTATACAAAATATTATGTCTTTTTAGTAGGGCTGACAAGCAATTAGAAAAAATGAATTTCAATTAATTGCAAAATTTTAAAAAATAGTTGCAATTAACCACAATTTTAATTACACAGTTAAACAATAGTCAGCACCCCCCCCAATAGCCCAGAGCCCATGCAGCCTGTGGCTCCTGCCTGCCACCACCAACAGTGCACAGCCCCAGCCATGACCCTGACCTGGCACACACCTGCCTTGGACTCACGCCAGCCAGAGTGGACCAGCCAGAACCCGGACGAACAGCCATGACCCTGGCCTGCCCCATGCCTTCTCTAAACTCACCTGCCCATGCTGAGCAGCAGCCAGGCGGAAGCTGTTGCTGCTGCTCAGCACAGGGGAAAAGTAGCCACTTCCCCCTCACCATCACCAGGCCCTTGCTGCAGCTGCCTGGAATATACCCAGGCTGCCATGCTTTTCTGCACTGCAGCCACTGCTCCGCTGGGTGGCCTGGAGGCAGCAGTGATGGCAGCAGGGAGGAGCCATGGGACAGCCTGGGTGTGGGTTCCACTGCAGCAAGAAGGGCCTGGCAGCAGTAATGGAGAGGGGCCACTTTTCCTTCATGCCAAGTAGTAGCTTCTGCCTGGATGCTGCCAGTGCTGCTGCTGCTCATCATGGGCAGGTGAGTCTGGAGCAGGCATGGGGCAGGCCAGGGGCAGGGCTGTGTACATGGGTTCTGGCTGGTCTGATCCACTGGTCAATACAATGTGTGCAATTAATGTGATAAAAAATGAACATGTTAAATTGTTTTTGCATTAATTGCGTAAGCTAGTTGCAATGAACTGACAGCCCTACTTTTTATTTATGGACCTATGTACCATTATAATTACAGGAAAGAGTAGGATTACAAAAATTAACTGCTTTCCTCTGCCTTAAGGTTTTTGGGGAGTTGATCAGGGTGTCATGTATTACATTATGTAGTAATGTAGTACATAAGGGAGAAGTGTTTGGAAAACATTTATTTGCATGAAGTATCTGTATTCTTAGACCTCTTTCTTGTGTTCAGAAGTACCCTACTTGATGTCTTAAATCAAATAAGATAATTGCTTGAAATATTCTTGTGAAAATGTGCTGTTTCCCGTTGGCACTGGTTTTATAACCCAGATACCTTGTCTTGGGTGGACCTAAACCCTCAGACCAACCATGACTTCTCTATTAGAGCATAGGCAAATTGTATTGATACACAAGGAGAGCAAAAAAGAATAATGCAGGCAAAGCAAACAATTCTATATCTACCAGGCCTAAGGGTGTCACAGAGGGAAGGTATGTTTGGCCAGTATGTGAACCTCACCCTGTGGTTCTCTCTTGAATGTCAGTGGTCAGCAGCTTGGTGGTCAAGGGCCAGGGCTCCCCCACCCTGTTCCCCCAGTGGGGGGGGGGCAAGGTGAGACAGGCTGGTAGTCGGCTCTCTGTCCATAGTAGCTTCAGGTTCCCCTCTCAGGGACCCTTTGCTGTGCTGAAATCCCACTTTTTTGTATTCTTTCTCCCCTCTGATGACTCTTCAACCCTGAGCATCATTGATTGGTTTCCCTGTGTTCATCATATTGTCCATGCTCTGTCCTGCCAGCATATTCCTTTGTTCCAACAAACCCAACACATCCACACATCTTAATCTGGGCATTTTCCAGTCTCCTAATTTGCTCTGTCCACCAAAACCAGGAATCCCAAGAGCTTTATGTGGCAAAGTGAGCTCTCAGGCCAGCCATTGCTGGCCTTCCACCTGCCTCCGGGCATGCTGCCCACCTGTCTCTCCCACCATGACTTGCTGGGAAATGAATAAGCTGTTAAATAAGGCAGGAGGCTGCCCATTTTTCTTTGCACCCTGATATAAGGGGATATCCGCAGCTCTGTACCACCCTGTCTCAGGACACTTCCATGCCCTGCTCCGAGTGAGCCTTGAACTTAAGGGGGGAGGTGTGTCGCAGGACACTGAAGTGCCCTGCTCCTAGAAAGAGGGACAGGTGCCAGTTGCCGGGGCAACTGCAGTTTGGTCAGCTGACCAGAAGGGGGCAAAGCCTGGCCTATATAAACAAGCCAGGCTGAGGCCAGAGGCAGTTCCCTGCTAACATCCAAGGGAGAAGGAGCTCTGCTGGAGTATGCAGCCTAGAGAAGCTTGATGGCCTGAACAGCTTCGGTTCAAGGATACTGGGTGGAGAAAGCCCTGGTAGGGATTTGAATGATGATTAGCCAGAGAGCTTAGAGTTTGCGTTTTAGCGAGGAGGCTTAGTTTTGAGTTGTAGCCGATTGGCTTATGTTATTGCTTTTGTTGTTACACCGGAGGACTGGGTGAGGCTAATAGGGGTTGGAGGAGGCCTCATAGGGGCTCGACAGCGGTGTGGGGACCCCGGTGCCAGAGAGGGCACAGCATTTAGGGGTGCACTGACCCCAGCCCTGAGAAGGGGCACAGTGCATTGGAGCCAGGTAAGGTTGAGGCCACCTGAGCCCCACAGGAGTCGTAGACCCGAGGAGGGGGTTTGGGGCCAGGCACAGCTACGGCCACCTGAGCCCCAAGCGCAGAGAAGGGCCCTAGTACGGGCAGAGCCCCAGGGAGAGTGCACAGGCGAGGAGCCCCAGGGAGGGTGCTCACTTAAGACCCAAGAGGGGAATTTGGGGGCCAGGCATGGCTACAGCCACCTGAATCCCAATTGTGAGACAGGGCCCCAGTGTGGGCAGGATCACGAGGGAAGGCCCCAATCGCAAGAGCAGGCCCCAGTGCTGGCACGGCCAAGAGAGGCCAGAGAGTGTCCGCAGAGAACGTGGGCATCTGAGAGAAAAGAGAAGCCAGGAAGCGCTCGTGAGGGCGCAGGCAAGACAGCCGCGAGAGAGGCCAGGGAGCGTCTGCGGGGAGTGTGGGCAACTGCGAGGAAAGAGAGGCCAGGGAGTGTCCGTGAGGGTGCAGGCCATTGAGAAATAGGCCAGAGAGCCCGTGAGGGCCTGGGCCAGGGTGAGAACCCCAGAGAGCCTGTGAGGGCCTGGGCCAGGGTGAGAACCCCAGGGAGCCCGTGAGGGCATGGGCAATAACTTGAAAAGCCAGGGGTGCCCATGAGGGCACAGATAGAAGTTGACTAGACAGCGTCCGGTACATCTGCGAGGCTTGGGGCGTGGTATCAGGGATGGTAGGAGCCACGCGTTGCCCTTAAGACATTAGAGCATAGAGTCACCTTAGATGAGGCACAGACTTGAATATGTCAGGGGTACCATATCAAGGAGGACAAAAGGCAGCCTCCCTTAATACTCTTAACATCAAAGATGTGGCGGGCGAGAACAAGGGTGCATTGACACCAACTTGGCACGGCAGGGGGTGCTAGGAGAGATCACGGCCGCTCATAGGACGCCGCCCCGTGACACACCCCTACACCGTGGCCCAAGCCTCGCAGATGGCATCCAGATGTTAACAGTCACACCAGCCCCATACTAGACTCCAGAATCCTCCTGACGGGACCCTCCTTTGATCCCTCCACTCAGATGGACTACACTGCCTTCATTTGGGCTGCCGAGCTCCTTGTAGCTGGCTCCGCTCTTGGGCGTGGTCCCCACTCAGGACCTTCGGCCATACACAGGCCCTGGCCTCACCTCCAAGGTCAGGTGGGGTCCAAGGCCCATGACTCTGGGTGCCCCTCGTGGTTGGCACCTGGCCCTTTTGACCTTGTTGGTACTGGCTCCAGCATGGATCAGTTGAGGGGGCACTCTACCTCTGGCCTCACTAGCCCCACACTCTCTTTGGGTCCCCCTTCCTGGACATGGGGAGCTGCCCCAGGTTCTCACAGGGTACTCTCACTCCCCCCCATGGGGCAGCAGGTCATGGTGCTACTATGGATGTTACCTTTGACACACACTCTGCCTCCCAGCAGTGGAGGACTTACCTCTCTTGCTCTGGGGCTGAGCCCCCGTTCACTCGGCCCCTGGCCCGAATCTCAGCCTGAGGCAT
This sequence comes from Gavialis gangeticus, assembly GCF_001723915.1. Lineage (NCBI taxonomy): Eukaryota > Metazoa > Chordata > Crocodylia > Gavialidae > Gavialis > Gavialis gangeticus. Next base: position 25,902,831 of record NW_017729032.1, read on the forward strand.
CT
>NW_017729032.1:25907832-25909566 GCF_001723915.1 Gavialis gangeticus
TGCTGGCCAGACATCGCCTCCTAATCTGTATTTATGTTGCTGGTTACTTCTCCCCAGATGAAGCACTTTGCATTTATCCTTATTGAACTGCATCTGACTCCACTCCACCCACCTTTCCAGCTTGTCCATGTCTGCTTGGATCCACATCCTATCCCCTAGCACGACCGCTTCTCCCCATAACTTAGTATCATCCGCAAACTTGGCCAATGTGCTTTCCACATCCTCATCTAAATTGTTGATAAAGATGCTGAACAACAGGGGGCCAAGATCCAAACTGTGCAGGACACCACTGGCCATCTCCCACCAAGACAATACAGACCTATCAACTAACAGTCTCTGGGTTCAACCCCTTAGCCAGTTCCCAACCCACCTGACGGTGGACTCTGCCAACCCACAATCACTCAGTTTTTTTTATAAGAGCATCATGAGGGGACCCCCAGATGTCTTTCCTGCTCATGTAGGGGGCTGGGCCTGATGATCCTTCGGGGTCCCTTTCAGCCCTATGATTCTATGCCTGTATCAAGGGCCTTTTTAAAATCCAAGTATATGACATCAACCACGTCTCCCTGTGAAACTATACATATTTCAGCATCTAAGAGTCTGGCCCCAAATTGCTGTACAACTTCATTACATATAAATGGTGTACATTTCTAATGTTGTACATTTTCTAGTGCAAAATATTACATATATATTATACAAAAACATATATTTTATTGAGGCAAAGATCATATAAATAGGTATACTTACATATAAAAATATTCACATTGTTAATCTATGTTATTATATACTTCAGAATGACTAAGACAGAATCTGTTGCCAGGTGTTTTGTTCTCATACCACTTCAAGAAAGGGCGGAAAGTAGATTCCAGGAATTACAGGCCAATCAGCTTGACCTCAATCCTTGGTAAGATTCTTGAGAAGATTATCAAGGAGACCCTTTTGGACAAGCTGGCTGAGGGCAACATCCTCAGGGATAGTCAGCATGGGTTTGTCACGGGTAGGTCTTGCTTGACATATCACCTGGCCAAGGGAGAAGAGATTGATGTTATATACCTGGACTTTAAAAAAGCCTTTGATCTGGTGTCCCATGACCTCCTCATGGAAAAATTGACCAAATGTGGCCTTGGCTACACCACAGTCCAATGTCTGGGAAATTGGCTCTGAGGTCGGACCCAGAGAGTAGTGGTTGATGGCAGCAAGTCATTATGGTGCTCCATAACCAGTGGCATCCCCCAAGGCTCTGTCTTTGGACCTGTTCTCTTCAGCATCTTTATCAATGATGTGGACATTGGTGTCAGAAGCACATTGGCTAAGTTCGCCAATGACACTAAACTTTGGGGCATAGCGTCCATACCTGTGGACAGGCTAGTGATCCAGGCTGACTTGGATAAACTTAGTAAGAGGGTGGACACAAATCTGATGATATTCAATACTGATAAATGCAAGCTACTCCACCTCAGAAAAAAACCTGCGGCATACTTATAGGCTTGGCAGCACTATGCTTGCTAGCACCACTGCTGAAAGAGACTTGGGGGTCAAGATTGACCACAAGATGAACATGAGCCACCAATGTGATGTCCAGCTGGTAAAGCAAACAAAACCCTGGCTTGCATCTATAGATGCTTCTTAAGTAAATCTCAGAATGTCATCCTTCTGCTGTACTCGGCCTCGGTGAGGCTGCAGCTGGAGTACTCCATCCAGTTCTGGGCTCCACAATTCAAGAAGGATGTTGAG
>NW_017729032.1:25914566-25915086 GCF_001723915.1 Gavialis gangeticus
ACATGCCCACCATCATGTGGACCATACTGGACCGCAAGGGATCCAGGCATCTCCTGATACCCTCCTTCAGCCACCTCACCAGTGCCTGCACATCTGGTGACAGCAGCCTGCCCCAGCCAGGAACACCAATCCCCTGGAACGTCTCCATTTGGTTCTCTGGGTCCCTCACTAGGGGGTCACCTGGCTAGGAGGGCATCGCCAGCGCTAAGGGTCTCAGCGGCCTTGAGGAAGGGCTTGAGGACTACCTATAAGTACACAAGGGTTGTTCATTAGGATCTGGGAGAATGTCTGAGTGCCCCAAGGAAAAACAAAGACAAATGGTCATAAACTCCTACACGACCATTTTAGATTGGACATAAGAAAAAATGTCTTTTCTGTCCGAGCCCCCAAGACCTGGAATAGACTCCCTGAAGTGGTGGTGCAGCCACCTACTCTGAACTTATTTAAGAAACACTTGGATCTTGCTGGGGTCCTTTGGCCGTAGCTGACTTCCTGCCCCTTTGGGGCAGGGGTTTGGATT
>NW_017729032.1:25920086-25928072 GCF_001723915.1 Gavialis gangeticus
CAGGCTAGTGATCCAGGCTGACTTGGATAAACTTAGTAAGAGGGTGGACACAAATCTGATGATATTCAATACTGATAAATGCAAGCTACTCCACCTCAGAAAAAAACCTGCGGCATACTTATAGGCTTGGCAGCACTATGCTTGCTAGCACCACTGCTGAAAGAGACTTGGGGGTCAAGATTGACCACAAGATGAACATGAGCCACCAATGTGATGTCCAGCTGGTAAAGCAAACAAAACCCTGGCTTGCATCTATAGATGCTTCTTAAGTAAATCTCAGAATGTCATCCTTCTGCTGTACTCGGCCTCGGTGAGGCTGCAGCTGGAGTACTCCATCCAGTTCTGGGCTCCACAATTCAAGAAGGATGTTGAGAAGCTTGAGACAGTCCAGAGGACAGCTATGTGCATGATCAGAGGGCAAGAGAACAGGCCTTATGAAGAGAAGCTGAGAGCCATGGGACTCTTCAGTTTGGAAAAGCACAGGCTCAGGGGGGACCTGGTGGCTACCTATAAGTACACAAGGGTTGTTCATTAGGATCTGGGAGAATGTCTGAGTGCCCCAAGGAAAAACAAAGACAAATGGTCATAAACTCCTACACGACCATTTTAGATTGGACATAAGAAAAAATGTCTTTTCTGTCCGAGCCCCCAAGACCTGGAATAGACTCCCTGAAGTGGTGGTGCAGCCACCTACTCTGAACTTATTTAAGAAACACTTGGATCTTGCTGGGGTCCTTTGGCCGTAGCTGACTTCCTGCCCCTTTGGGGCAGGGGTTTGGATTTGATGATCTTTGAGGTCCCTTCCAGCCCTAACATCTATGAATCCCACATCTAAGTGGTTCGTTACCTGATCATAGAAAGAGATAAGGTTAGTCAGACATGACCTGCCCGCAAAAAAAAACATGTTAGCTATCCTTCATCATCATATCTTCTGCCAGTCTCTCACAAATGGACTTCTTGATAATTTTTTCCAAAATGTTACCTTGTATTGAGGTCAAACTGATCAGACTATAGCTGCCTAGATCCTCCCTCCTCCCCTTCTTAAAGACTGGCAACACATTGACCCTTTTCTAATTTTCTGGGACCTCTTCCGAGCACCACAAGTCATCACATACCTTTGCCAATGGTTCTGAAATGACTCCAGACAATTCCCTCAGCACTGTAGGGTTTAGTTCAGCCAGTCCTGCCGACCTGAAGACATTCAGCCACTCTTAGTGCCTCCTCACCTATTCAGTACTGTGGGAGTAGTGGGGCCAGGAATGGCAAGAGGAGTGCCATCTGAACCCAGCAGGGATGTGAGATCCTGGGGACCTCAGAGGTGGTAGCATGGGGAGCATAGAGTGGGCCCTGCACAGAGTAGGGCTGTGCATGAAGGGGGCTGAGTAGGGCTGAATAGGGAATAGGGTGGAAGGGCAGTGCCAGGGGTGTGTTGAGTAGGGCTGAACTGAGAGTAAGCCTGAAGGGCAGTGCAAGGGCCATCCCCATGAGATGAGAAGTGCAAGGGCCATCCCCATGAAGATGAGAAGGCCCTAGGGTGGGGGGTGGTTTAGAAGCCCTAGAGGGGGCGTAGTACGAACCTGATGTGTGGGGAAGAGGCCAAGGCATGGTCATGGATGCCTGAGGCCATAGTTGGGCCAGAGGCCAAGTAGGGGGCTCAGCCAGAGAATTAGGGGTGAGCCCTGACCCCAGTAAGTCCTCTGCTGGAAGGAGGTTGAGAATGGGGTGAAAGAAAGACCGAAAGGACAAGCACAATGACCTGCTACTCCAGGGAGGGAGGGAGAGTCCCTGTGAGACCCTGGAGCACCCCTTGTGGTGTAGGTTATGATTACATCATGTGGATGCCATCTGCAATGCATGGGCTGCAATGTAGGGAAGGTTCACAGTGGCAGATAGTGCCCCCTGGCATCGGGGCTGGGAATGGGGAGTCTCCCACACTTATACCACCAGTTTATGGAAACGGCAAAGGGGTGGCAAGTGAGACTGGGTGGACTGCCCCAGAGAGACAGGTGGCCGGGCCACTGGGAGACCCAGCCCTGAGTGTGCCCCCATCGCAGACACTGATTGCCTCCTCCCCAACTGCATCCATCCTTATCCGACCGGGAGGGCAAAGACCATTTGCGTGCAGGAACACCAACGTGAAAACATTCATTAAAGAGTTCTGCTTTCTCCTGTTTGTTATCAGCTGACCCATCCCATTGTGCAAGGGCCCCATGTTTCCCTTGGTCTTCCTCCTGCTCCCTACATTTCTAAAGGAGGACTTCTTACTTTAGGATCAGGTTGATTTTGGTCACCAACCTGATCTCAGTCACTCCCCTTGCGTTCCTTATCCTCTCCCTACAAATATGGGCTATACTTGTGTATTCCTCCTTGGTTACTACTCCTTGTTTCCACTGTCCATAAGGTTCCTTTTTCTTTTTTTAAGAACTCCTTGACTCCTCTTGCAAGCCAAGAGGGTTTCCCAGCCCCTTTATCACCTTTCCTGCATACTGGAATTGACCTTTTCTGCGCTCTGAAGATTGCTCCTTTGAGGAATGGTCAACCTTCCAGAACTATCTTCCCCTCCAGCCCCTCTTTCCATAGGGTCTCTCCCACTATTTTCCTAAGTTCATTGAAGTCAGACTCCCTGAGGTCAAGCACCTCTGTCCTACTGGCTGGCTTCCCTGCCCTATGATGGTTAGTGAATTCTCTCATCTCATGATCACTATCTCCCAGATTACCCTCAATCCTCAGATCTCCCACTAGGTTGACCCTAGTTTCATTTAATAAGTGGAAACTGAAACCAATAAATTAAACCCATCTCTCATGGGTAATTTAGTTTTTTGACTATTTGGCCTCATGCTAAGATATATCTGTGATTGTTCAACACAGAAGGAATTGGGTTTCCAGAACCATTCACATACTTTATCCCTATTTTTGTGAAAATAATTAGCTACTTGAGAAGGTAAGGTCCCATACCTATTCATGTTATGGGACCTTAGGTTTCATTAGCATTTCTGTGCACTCTGGCATTTAATTAAATCAAGTTTTTTCACTATGGCAACTATATCGCAAATCATAAATCTGGTTGTAAAAACTGTAGAAGTTTCTTAGAAAAAAGAGAAAAAAGCAATATGTTGTGTCTAATTTGAGTACAGTTTAATTAAAAAGGTGTTATAGTAAACTGACTTTGATCAGGATCAGTTTGAAACAGTTTTGAGGGGTGTTAGGCACAATACTTTCCATTTCCACCATCATTTTCATTTTCATTCCCTTATCAATATCAGTTTATGACAGGAAAAGAGTAAATGCTTACACATGACTGTTCTGATTTGTTTCACCTTCTGAATACTGATAAAGATGCACAACAGAATAGTGACACCCAATACATTATATAACATATGCTCAAACTCAGGATATTAACCCTATGTTCAGCCTCTCTTCATTCCTAGAGATATTCAGTGCATCATACTAAAGCCAAAATATAGATCCATACAATGCCACCAGCTTTTTTAAAGTCAATGGGGAGTTAAGCTTAAAAATGATGTCACAGTATGGCTTTTTCTGTTTTAAATATGTTCTCTATCAGTATATTTGATGCATTTGATGATTCTCATTTTTAGTCTTGGAGAGAATGTGAAAGCCTTTGAAAATCTTTTCAAATACATAATTTGAGAGCAAATCTGTTCAGGAATTAATCTGGCAAATTGCTTTCAACCAAACTGTACTTAAAAGCTTTTCAGTAATAACATAAACCATCTGAATCAACTCAGAGTGGTTTTGTGTGTCATTAGAATATCAAGATAAAAATACAGCTTCATAATCGGTACAGGTGGTGTGGTTTGTAGTTCATTTTTATAATGCAGTACCTTAGACAGCAATGAAATACACAACTAGCATAAATTTCTAAATGCTTATCCTACAACGTGCTTCATTTTTGCCTTCTATTTCTTTGTTTTGCCTTCTCCAAAATTGTATCTTGCCCTGTTTCTTTGTTTTGCTTTTAAGTAAAAGGAATGTAATATCCCAAAGGAGTACCATATTGACAACTCTGAAAACCAAACTTCTTAAATTTTCTACATACAAATTGTAACAGCCAGAGACATAGCTAATAATGTTGGTACTCTGCAGAGATGCTGCTGAGTGCCAGGTGCTGTGACTGGAGAGCAGAGTGCTATGGGATGCTGCTTGGTACCCCTTTAAATCAGGTCCTGGGACTGGTGCCCAGCTTTCTCTGCCCTAGTTATGCTACTGGTAACAGAAGTAGCCATCCAAGCTTTACCACTCTCATTACCATGAGCCCTTATATAGCAGGACCACTTCTAGAAACAGAGAGAGTTTTCTATCCATTGTCAATATTCTGTTCAGATGTTGAAGAGACTGATAACATGGGTATCACATAAAGAAGTTATTCTCAGTCAGGGTGCTGGGGTGTCCTGGTGTTCTCCAAGAACCTTTGAAGGGTATCTCAGAAAGTGGGAGGAGATAAGTGAGGTGTGAGAAGATAAGCAGATAAGTCAGGCTCAGACTCCCTCTGCCTGGTTGCCTTCTCTGCCCCCATCGTGCAGCCCATCTACAAGAAGGTAGGCACCGTATTTTAAAAAAAATACATTTTTTTTAAAATGGGGTGCCACTCAGTTCATATAAGTTATGGAGGGTGCCTTCAGTCTAAAAAGGTTGAGAACCACTGACTTAGAGCAGGATTTTACTTTTCTGGTAAAAGTAATTCTGGCTATTTCTGAAATCATTTCTCTGCAGTATAACAAATCAAATTCTAGTTAAATATTTGGAGAGATGCCAATAACTTGGCTTCACAGACACATACACACACTTGGGTTCCTCAATAGCACTTTGACAGTGATGAGTTCTAATGAAAACCTTTGTAGGCTTTTTTCCCCACCCTCCAGCAATATTCAGAAGTTTATCAACTCCATGGCTGTCTCAGGCCCTGATTCATCTTTTCCTGGCATAGGTATGCCCCCATCTGTTTCCCTTCCATCTTCCAGCACTAAAGACTGGTGCACTGGCAGTATGCACATGGCCCACCTAGCTCAACAGCTGGGCGTAGAAGTCTACTATGTCAGTGCACTTTCCAGGGAAAACTTATGCGTGTCTGAAAATACCTTTACATAAAACTGAGATAAAGGAGCCGCAGAACAATAATGAATCAGCCACACCTAGCATTTTAAGCCAGTGTTTGTCAACCTTTTTACACCCCAGCATGATGAACTTTTCAGAAGGCTTATTTATAAACTAGTGAATTGCTCGTCAAGAGTGACAGATGATTTTCAATAACAAAAACAAACAGATTTTCCTTTTTATACTTATTACATAAATTAAATGTTTATACAACTTAAATAAAATGAGCTGAACATTTGAAGATACAATTCCCTTCCTGCACTTGCTCTTGTTCAGCAGCCTGGATGGCAGACCCATCCATGCTGCTGCCCAGTCACTGTCTGCACACCTCTTTGCTGGGCAAGGGCAAGGGCAAGGGGCAGGCGAGCTCCATGCCTCACAACAGCCACCCACACCCTGGAGCTTCCTCCGCACCACCCCCAGGCAGCTCCTTCCCTGCTCGAGGCTTGGGATGGAGTTGCTGCTGCTCACCTACTGCCTTGTGCCTCTGCCCAGCTCCTGGTTTTTCTCAGCTGGCCCCTCCCTCTCCCCTCCTTGCCATGCTGGGCTCCTAGTGCCCTCCCAGGAGGAGCTCAGTAGAAACATCCCTGGCCCCTGACTTTTTTCCTAATTCTGGAAGTTGGGATCATCCTGACGTGGTCACTAAACAAATGCTAAGGTTTAGCAAAGAAATATCTCTGAAGACACAAATGTTCTATCAATTCCTTTTTTTCAAGCTATTTGCATTTAAAGAGCATTGTGTACAGACAGACTGACAGATGGACTAAGCCCTTTGTATGTATAGATAGGGACCTACCAAATTCAAGGTGGAAGTGGGCTGCGTGGCATCTTTAAATTTGCAGGTTTCCCTGTGCACTCCTCCCCATTGCTGATTGACTGAGGGGCCCCGGAGGCCCTGCTCCTTCCTGCTGACTAGCTGGGAGGCAAAAGCAATGTCATATTTAAAATTGTAGTCTTCACTTTCCTGCTGAACAAGAGTGAAAGGAGGGCCCCTCCGCCAGTTGACAAGGGTGTGGGGTGTGCAGGGGAACCTTAAAGATTAAAAGAGCTGCCATTCAGCCCACTTCTGCCATGAATTCGGTAGGTCCCTATTTATAAAGGATTATTTATATCCCTGCATCTACATAATGCTTATCATAATCCTGATTGTTTGGTATCTCTAGTTTTTGCAACTTTTCCTAACAGAGTGTGAGTGACTTCTGTAAAACCTGCAGTGAGTAAAGAAAAATAGACAATGTATCTTTAACTAGTTGCAATTGAATAATAACTAGGTAATAAGATTTAATGCAGTAAATACTAAACAACTTATTTTGGCAAAATATTTTATAGTACAAAACTCATTGGAAAGAGCTTTTCTATTATAATGGTATTTTAATTCTCTTCATCATAACATGTTTTATTTATATTCCCTCCTAATAAAAAAGTGAATGATTGCTTTATAAAAGATTAACTAGTTCTTTGTACAATGGAAATAATTGTGCATATATTGAGTTATTTATTTGCCATCTAACAAGTATTAAGTGAAACTAAGATGGAATCAGAAATAGTTTTCCAGGAGGAACGGAATTACTGATTCATTATATCAGAGATTTTTTATATCTTCTATATAAATAATTTCCCTCTATACAATAATCACAGTTACATTTAAGCTTTCGAAATAAATATAATACTTAATCATTGTTGATAGTGTTGGTCATAATCATCTGGAAACACTATTCCATACTTTCTTTTAAAAAGTGTTGTAAATTTTCAAAGCATTATGCATGTCTTTGTTTAAGAAAGCCAATGTGCTATCTAAGTCCAAAAAATATTCTTAAAGGTCGCTCGTTCTAGCGCATTCATGATATTTTCTCATGTTTCAAATAAGCTCTGTTTGCTTCCTGAACAGATGTTAGTAAGACAGCATTAAACTGCTGAGTTTGAATTATGAATCTACATAGGACATGACTATAGAAAACTGTTCAATTTGGCTGAAAAAATTTTGTTTTTTTTTTTAGGGAAAACAGGATTTTCATCTGAATGATCATTTGCTTTACTTAAATGGAATCTATTTACTGGTGGTTAGCCAAAAGTTTTCAGCAGAAAGCCCTTCAGATTTTAATTGTTTTTCTACAGGAAATTTTAAAATTCCCATAAAAATCTGATAATTGCCAGAAAGAGAGCATAAAATCATAGAAAATTAGGGCTGGAAGGGACATCAGGAGGTCACCTAGTCCAACCCCCTGCTTAAAGCAGGACCATTCTCAACGAGATCATCCCAGCCAAGACTTTATCAAGCTGAGCCTTAAACACCTCCAAGGATGGAGATTCTACCACCTCTCTAGGTACCCTGTTCTAGTGCTTCACAACCCTTCTAGTGAGAGAGTTTTTTCCTAATATCCAACCTAAACTTCCCTTCCTGCAACTTGAGACCATTCCTCCTCATTCTGTTTCATAGTTGGTAAGGTTGGAAGGGACCTGAGCAGATCATCAAGCCCGACCCCCTGCCATGTCAGGAAAGAGCACTGGGGTAAAATGACCCAGCAAGGTGTACATCTAACCTCCTCTTAAAGACCCCCAGGGTAGGAGCCAGCACCACTTCGCTTGGAAGTTGGTTCCAGATCCTAGCTGTCCTGACCGTGAAGTAGCACCTCCTGATGTCTAGCCTGAATCTACCCTCTGCCAGCTTGTGACCGTTATTTCTAGTCACTCCTGGTAGTGCTCAGGGGAACAGGGACTCCCCCACTGCCTGCTGGTCCCCTCTGACTAGTTTGTAACAGGCCACTAGATCCCCCCTCAGCTTTCTCTTGTGGAGGCTGAATAGGTTCAGGTCCCGTAGCCTCTCGTCATAGGGTTTGCCCTGCTGCCCCCTGATCATGCGAGTGGCCCTCC
>NW_017729032.1:25933072-25950008 GCF_001723915.1 Gavialis gangeticus
TGCATCTAAGGAATTGGTGACCTGGTCATAGAAGGCCACCAGGTTGGTCTGACAGGACCTGCCACTAATGAACCCATGTTGGTTGCCCCTAAGCATAATCTCCCCTGCTGGCCTCTCGTGGACATATGCCAGAATAATTCTCTCAAAAATCTTACCCAGGATTGAGGTAAGACTAACTGGCCTATAGTTTTCCAGGTCCTCCTTCCTCCCCTTTCTGATGATGGGAACCACATTGGCCCTCTTCCAATCTTCTGGCACCATACCAGAGCACCACGAGTGCTTGTGAAGCTGTGCCAGGGATCCTGCAATGACCTCAGCTAATTCCCTCAGTACTCTAGGGTGGAGATCATCCAGACCAGCTGATTTGAATACATCCAGTCCTTCCAGAAGTTCCCTAACTGGTTCCTCACTAACCCTTGACCTAGATGCACCTCCCCTGGGGTCTAAGGGTGCCCAGAGGGGGCGTGGCTGTTCCGGTCCCTGCTCAGGAAAACAGAGGCAAAGAAGTCGTTAAATAGGTTAGCTTTGTCATCTGGTGTGACGACCAAATTTCCTAGCGGGACTTGCAGAGGCCCCACGTTGCCCGTAACCTTCTTTTCGTCCCCTATGTATTTAAAAAAGGACTTCCTGTTGTCCTTGATCTGGGAAGCTAGTCCCAGTTCCATCTCTGCCTTGGCCTTCCTGACTGCCCCCCTTCATCCCCGAGCAACTGCAATATAATCCTCCCTGGTGATGGCCTCTCCCTTCCATTGGGTGTGCACATCCCTTTTCGCTAGGAGACATTCCCGGATGCTTTTGGTGAGCCATGGGGGCTTTTGTGCCCTCCTTCCCCCTTTGATCCATGTTGGGTTATCTGTTATCTGTCACCGCTGAGAACAATCTAGCTCCATCTTCTTTGGAACCAGCCTTCAGGTAGCTAAAACCTGCTATCAAATCCCTGCCTCATTCTTCTCATTTGCAGACTAAATAAGCTCAGTTCCCTCAGCCTCTCCTCATAAGTCAAGTACCCCAACACCCTAACCATTTTTGTTGCCCTGTGCTGGACTCTCCTAATTTGTAACATCTGTTCTCTTGTGGGGGGGCCCAATACTGGACACAATACTCCAGATGTGGCCTCACCAGGTCCTTTTCACTGGAGCACCCAGGTCCTTTTGCAGAGCTGCTGCTTAGCCAGCCAGGGTACACTCTGCCCCAGCTTCCAGAATTATAATGAAGATATTGAAAAAAAACAGCCCCAGGACAAACCCCTGGGGCACTCCATTTGGTACCAGCTGCCAGTTGGATATTGCACCATTGATTACTACCTGTTGGGCCTCACAATCCATCCAGTTTTCTGTCCACCTTACAGTCTATTCATCCAGCCCATACTTCCTTAGATTGCTTGCAAGAATGCTATGGGAGACTGTTAGATTTAGATTGCTAAAGTCAAGGTACATAACAGCCACTGCTTTCTCTCTATCCAGAGAGGTAGTCATCTCATCATAGAAGGCAATCAGGTCAGACCTGACTTGCCCTTGGTGAATCCATGCTGACTGTTCCTAATCATCTTCTTCTCCTCCAAATGCTTAGAAATAGATTATTTGATGACCTACTCCATGATTTTTCCAGGGACTAAGGTGAGGCTGACTGGTTTGTAGTTCCCTGGATCCTCCTTCCCTTTTTTAAAGATGGGCACTATATTTCCCCTTTTCTAATTATCCAGGACCTCCCCCAATCTCCATGAGTTTTCAGTGATAATGGCCAGTGGCTCTGCAATCACATCAGCTAATTCCCTCAGTGCCCTCAGATGCAGTGAATCCAGCCCTGTGGACTTGTACGTATTCAGATTTTCTAAATAGTCCCTAACCTGTTCTTTCATTACTGAGGATTGCTCACCTCCACCCCACATTGTGCTACCCAGTGCAGTAGCCTGGGAGCTGACCTTGCCTATGGAGACCAAGGTAAAAAAGGCATTGATTAATTCAGCCTTCTCGTCATCATCTCTCACTAGATTGCCTCCCCCATTTAGTAAGGAACCCGCACTTTCCCTAAACTTCCCCCTGTTGCTGACATACATGTAGAAATCCTTCTTGTTACTGTTCATGTCCCTTGCTAGTTATAACTCCAAGTGTGCATTGGCCTTCCTGATTTCATTTCTGCATGCCCAAGCAATATTCTTCTACTCCTCCCTAGCCATTTGTTCAAGCTTCTGCTTCTTGTAAGGTTCCTTTTCGTGTTTTAAGGTCACTGAAGAGTTTTCTTGTAATCCAAGCTGGTCAATTGCCACATTTGCTGTTCTTCCTGCACATCAGGATGTTTTTTTCCTGTGTTCTCAGTAAGGTTTCTTTAAAATAGAACAAACTCTCCTGAACTTCTTTCATCCTCAGATTGGCCTCCCTGGGAATCCTGCCCATCAGTTCCCTAAGGAAGTCAAACTGTACTTTTCTGAAGTTCGGTGCCCATATTCTGCTGCTCTCTTTTATTCCTTTTGTCAGGATCCTGAACTTGATCAACTCCTGGTCACTGCTGCCCAATTTTGTCCATAGTTTTCCTGCTCCTAGTAGCATGTTCATGATCAGAAAAAGTAAACAAACTTGTCACTGCATTTTCCATGAGGACCTTTCAACTGGAGTATGTATTTCCTCCTGCAAGAGCTTGAATCCATTATTTTCACATGCAGAAAAGACCATCTAGTTACCCTGGAAATTTTAGAGAAAACAGGCCCAGGAAAAGTCTTGATAGTTCTGTGATTGTGTGCTGTTATTTTGGCTTTATGCATTTTGATTGGTTAGTAGTGTTATTGGACTAACTGCTTCTTTACTATTATGAGTATTTTTGACAAATGTGTTCAAGGTCTGAGGCCCTCCTATGGAACTTTTAGAATTAAAAAGGAACATTAAATGATGAGCAACACAGTTGACAAATTCAAAAAAGCTCCTAATTACTTCTTTTTTTATTTTAGTCTTTTTTTCTGTAGCTGGATATTTTTTAATTTCAGTTGGTCAGGAAAATGTAATTTGACTAGAGTTTGAATTTAATTCAGGAACAGCTTAACTCACTCATGAATATAATTAACACAGCATATCAACAGTAAGTTTCTTAATATTCTAATATGACTCTGCCTCATTATTCCCTATATATGTATACACATACACACACACATGAATGTTCAGTGAAAAGCCCTGAGTATGTACCAAATTAACCAGAAAATAACTGACTTTTTATAAAGTGGGCAAAATACAGTATTACTAGCTATATTTCGAACAGTGAAGTGATATGTATTTTATAAGCTGGAGCAACAGAAGGATAAACACTTTCACTGGAACAATGTAATTAAAAGTTACAATAAAAAATAGGTTAGAGTTCTTAGTGACATTTGACTAAACATGCTAGCTGGCAAAAATACACAAATGAAGGTCACATTTGCAAGTATTATAAGATACACTACATTTTAATTAGGTAGCTGATAAATGTCATTGAGTCTTAGCTGCTGACCAACTGTCACTTACAAAAAAAATGCCACCTAAAAAGTCAGAATCCTTTACATAAGGGTGCATTGTCATTAAATTTCAAACTATGGTGACCATAGGGGATCTAATGGTGCAACAAGCTGTTGTGTTGATAGATTCAGTTGTGTTTCAAATTCTGTTGGAGAATGGAGAACACTTTTGTCAATTTATAAAATACAGTTAATTGTATACTATTCCTTTCTGTACAATCCCAGGATGACAAATTTAAAAAAGGACACTCTTTCTGCTATATGTTTAGTATATCTACCTGCATTTATGGGATATTATTTGTCATCTTGGCTACAATATGTTTCCTCCTTTACATCAGGTTTAAATTTAGTTTGCCAAGGGAATAAAATATAGTGATTGAATATCTTTCTAGTAATCTATAGATTCATATTTCTTCCAAACAACATCAGAGAAGTTTCTCACTTCCTTTACATAAAAAGAACCCCTGAGATTTCAAATGGAGAATTACCATGATTCTGTAATGCCTATAATATGGTATCATTTTGCCTACTTACCATATTTACTTGAATATGAGAGAACCCCTCCCCCACAATAATTAGATTCTATACCTGGAAAATGTATACATTTATAATCATTTTCCAGGTGTAGAATCTAATTACTGGAAGTTCAGCTTGAATTTGTCAACCTCCTCTTGCTGCAGCAAAGAAAATAAATCTGGGGCCAGGGGGCTGGGTTGCCCCTTTGCCCCCTGCCCACCAAAATCTTTCCTGTGCAGCCCCTTCCCTACCCCTTACATTCAGACCCTGCTGTGCCTGAGCACATGGAAGTGAGGGGCAAAATTGAAAACACTGACTTTGAAATAAACATACCTGTAATAACTTGCATTTTACCTTTTTGAAACTGCAGCAAGGTTTAGCACAGGTACTCCATCCATAACACACTTTTAAACAGATTTTTGTTTATCTATTTACATAGATAATGCATGCAATTACTCTAAAGCCAAAAGGCTGATGATTTACCAAATAGTTCACTGGGCTGGGCCCAGAATAGTCAACAGCATTTCAAGCTATGGTGACCTCACAGCTCAGGACTCCTTAGTATGTGTGTGTACTTCAGATACCCCCCACAAAGGATCCATGTGCTAATTAGCCCACCACTCATGACTGGGACCAGGTGTTCTTGTCATAAGTCCTGGGATCCTCCAAAAATTGATATATAGGTGAGGTTCAGGACAACTTGGTCCGGTATCACCTCATGGATGGTGGGGCCACAATAATTATATGTGACAAGTGGAGTGAGGGGGCAAGAGAGGGATTCTGGTTGAAGTGTTTGGGGCCCTGTTTAGTGATGTTTACCAGACCTAAGGCTGGTGAAGAAACAGGAATCACTGGAAATGGGAAACAAAGACACAGATCAGCTTCGCTGTAGAAGGAAAGATAAAGTTGAAATGTTTTCAGTGGAGTGGCTCACCATGACTTTAAAAAGAATCTTTCCTTAGGGGGACTGTGCTCAATGAGCACTATCCTGTGTTTTATATAAATGGGTTGCAGAAGCTTATCCTTGTAGTAGTTTCCTACCAGTTTTGTGGGGGAGGTTTGCCCCATATGGGCCATGTACTTTATACTCATGCTCAGTTGGCTGTATTTAATTATTTCATAGTTGGTTTCCATTATTAAGCACATGGTGCCGTTTGTATCAGTTTAATGATAGGTAATGTATTTAACGAGGTTTACTTGTATGACAATATAAGATATGGGGCTTCTCCCCCCATGCTGAGTGACAAAAAAACCCCTTGTCTTATATCCGAGCAAATAATATTGAGGGGAGGAAAGAAATAAATTGATATCAACAATCTAACTGTTAAAATTAATTTATTAACACTGTTACTGGAAAAGATTCAATACTTACTTAGCTGATAGAAATCATAATGAAGACATTAAGAAATTATTGTGGGAGTTTGGAGCACAATTTAATTCATTTTAAAATTTGTTTAAGATTAATTAAATTTTGTTGCAAGATGACAAGAGGCCTTAATATATGTAATTACAGTTTTCAGTGCTCAGTAGAAACATGTGAAAGCTTTGCAGAACAATTCTTTAAAGATTCTGTCGTTTCTGGACATGCTGTAGCCCAGAAGTGATGAGGACTTTCCTGGCAATCGGAATGAGATCCAGCTAGTGTGGAACTCCTCTACTTCAGATGTTCTTCCTGTCCTTTAAATGTCCTATGAAGGAAAAACTCCCACTTAATCTCCAGGCCTTTAAACTCTGGATTCTGACCTACTCTCTTGACTCATGGGGTGCGACCAGATGAGTATGTACTTATGTTTTGTGGTGGCTCAAAGCAGTTCTTAGGCAACAGTTTTTGACACCAAAGATCCCGTGTAAAAAAAAATGCTGCTGAAAAAAGCACAGTTCAGTGTGCCTCCAGAAAAGAAGCGGACTGGCCAAAGCCACACCCTGGCTGCTGGCCAGGCTCCAAGTGGCTGTCTTGGTACTGCTGCAGCCCTGGGAGGCCCCCAGGACCCCAGATAAGGCTACTGGGGCCAGTACAGATGCTGGCTCCAGCCTCCCCTCCCTCACCTGGGTCACTTTGCCATGCACCGAAGTGGCCGTGCAGTGGTATGTGTAGGAACAAATATCAGTGGCACAAATCTGGAGCTAGTAGATGTGCTGGAGGGTCAGGCTTAGGATTCAGAGTGACCTAGACAAATTGGAGGATTGGGCCAAAAGAAATTTAATGAAGCTCAACAAGGGCAAGTGCAAAGTCCAGCACTTAGGGTGGAAATAACCCACTACCGTTATAGGCTTGGAACCAACTAGCTAAGCAGCAACTCTGCAGAAAAGGAACTGGGAGTTACAGTGGACAATAAGCTGAATATAAGCCAAGAGTGTGCCCTTGTTGCCAAGAAGGCAAACAGCATACTGGGCTGCATTAATAGGAGCATTGTCAGCAGATTGCGGGAAGGGATTCTTCCCCTCGATTCTGCACCTGGAGTACTGTGTCCAGTTTTGGGTCCCCCACTACAGAAAGGATGTAACAAATTGGAGATAGTCCAGTGGAGTGCAACAAAAATGGTTAGGTATATGACTGCTGAGGAGAGGCTGGGGGCTTATTTTAGTTTGCAGCAGAGAAGAATGAGGAGGGATTTGATAACAACCTTCAAAAACCTGAAGGGTGGTTCCAAAGAGGATGGAGCTAGACTGTTCTCAGTGATGGCAGATGACAGAATAAGGAGCAAGGGTCTCAAGGTGCAACAAAGGAAGTTTAGGTTTGATATTACGAAAAACTTTCTCATTAGGAGGGTGGTGAATCACTGGAATTGGTTACCTAGAGAGAGTGTTTTTTCAGTTGGTTTTGAGATAAATAACCCGAATTACTCCCAGAAAAGTAAACTATCAAACACAAACCATTAATGAATTTGAGTTTATCAGTGGGCACATCTACATATTCATTAATGCACTTACTTTTGCTACTGCGCATTAAGTTTAGTACCTCTGTGTGCCTGTATATGGGCATAGATGCTGCTCCAATGTGCTGTAATTTCAATGCGTCAGAACAGACTCGATTAATCATATCTGTTGGTGTGTGGTAATTACCACATTCCTGCAGCTCCCACGTCTTGTGTATTGTTCCCGCACTTCAAAATGGCAGAAGAGGTGCTTGAACTAAGGCTTGCCAGAAGAGCTTTAGTTCAAGCACCCCTGCTGCTGTTTTGAAGCACCGGGATACTGATTCATGAGACTCTGCGGTCCTTTAATTAAAGCAGCTTTTGGAGCTCTAACTCTGTCTCTGCCTGAAGCAGGGTGTTTTTGTACCCAAAAGCTTGCAAAGAACAATTTTTACAACTGTTTAATTGATCTAATAAAAGATATGGTGATGAAACATCACTCACTCCTGTTACAAATACATGCACTCTCAGGCTGCAGACATGTCTTGATGTAGTCTCTGCTTGTTCCAGCAAACCTCACATTCATCATTCTCCTGACTTCTGACCCAGCTTTGGCTTTTCCTGATTCTGATCTTGGATTTCTCCTAAAACTCAGCACTGCCTTTGCTTTCCATGGTTTGCCTAGCATCCTGCCTCAGCTTGGCTTCCTGAACCTTGATCTTGAAATCTCCCTGGAACTTGGCACTATTCTTTGACCCCTGGCTCCAGACCTCAGCTTGCATCTCAGACTATGCCTCTTAGACCTCCAATCTCAGCTTTCCTGAAACTTGGTCCCATACTCTCCACCCTACTCCACCGACCCAGACCCCAACCTGATGCTCTGGTAACTTCTGTCCCCACACTGCTTACATAGTTGCTCCCCAAAGCCCAATCCAGTGGGCCAGCCACCTACATCCCAGCCAAACCCTCACAAACCTGGTCTCATGCCTCAGCAGTGTAATAAAAACCATATCAGAGAAACATTGGTTTGGTTTGGTTTGGTTTGCTTTGGTTTTTAAAAGGACTGGTGAAGAATACTTTGTAATTAAGCCACCACAACTGGCCAGCTGAGCAGTATGAATCTCTGGAGGGAAATGTTTTTGATTTGAAAATGGGTTTTGCTTTCAGGGAAGACCAGAATTCTGCTATCTGTTGGCAACAAAAAGCACAGACTTACAGGCTTTAGGTAAACAAGCAAGAAAAATTTAAGTAAAATTTAACCATTTCTAAACATTCTTTACAAGAAAGGCTTCAGTCAGATATTCATAGATATAGATATATAGAGATACTTGTATATAAAGATATAGATAGATACAGATGTATAGATATAGATGGATATAATCCTCAGGAGGCCAATAAAGCCACTACAATTAAGCATAAAATTGTACAGTTAACATTTATCCTCACCAAAGAGAGCAATTACACCATGAAAGATGAAAAACCAGATTGCTATGTATGGCCATTAATAGAGATCTCATCTCCATGGCATAATGTGAATTTCTTGTTTGTGCATTGTCAGACACAAAACCTTTCATGCCTCTTCCCCCACCCCATCATTCTTTAGATCTGTGCCAGTTGAGCTCATTTTTTTTGTTTTGTTCTTTGAATGCTAGACTTGCCCCAATGCATGGCATTTCCCATGTAATTGCATTATATAATTCTTAATTGTTTTAGAGGTGTGTGAATATTTTGGGGGTGGAGGGGGAAGGGGTTTCCTCTTAAGGTGAGGTATTAAGATAGAAAAACATTCCTAAACTGATGAGGCCATACAGGACAAGTTCACTTTAGCAAGCTGTGTAGAAATACAGTTTCAATAAAAATAAATTGTCAAAACTACTTTGTAGTTCAGGGTTGTTGAATTCAGTTTTGCAGAGTAGCTTCCTACATTGTACCATGGCAGTATTGCTTTAAATTCTAGCATTTCAGAGAGATGTAAACATGCTGTAGAAGTCAGGAAAAAGTTGCATTTCACTTAGAGATGTCAGCTGTGCCTGTACCAACAAGTTTTGATTCAGGTTCTGATGTTCAAAGAGCCTGAATATTCACAATTCTAGCAGTAGTTAGTGAGAGTTTTGGGTGCTTATTATCTCCAATTATGAGATCATTTATTAGGTAGCTAAACCTTGATTTTAGCCATCTGACTTCTGATATTTAGGTTCAGACATTTTATGCTTAGCATGTAACATGGAAGTTAGGAACTTAATATAGGAAGTAAGAAAGTTGATTAGCCATATAATAAAAAGTGATTGTGAACATCAGGTAAAACTTCCCAGCCCTGAGATTTGATAGACTGTTCAGTAGTCTACCAAGGGAAGTGGGGGAAACATCATTTGAGTCTTTTAAAACTAGAATGGGCAGAGAACTGGGGAATACACTGTAAAAAAAAGTTCTATTCACATTGAAAATGGACTACACAGCTAAAGAGGTCTTTAGTCTTTTCAGTCCAATTCCTCTGATAGGAATAGCCATAGTTTATCTCTGGATGCTATCAAATATCTCCTTTGATTTTTTAGAAAGCTAATTAAGATGCATTAATGCAAGCCATGTTGTGATGGCTGTACCGCTGATAGACCCACATTTTTCCAAACAAAACCTGATCAGAAGCGTTTTTTGTCTTCTAGTCATTGTATCTGGCAGTTGTTGATCTCAGTGGGGTTCAGTCAGAAATGCTGTAGTTTTAAAACATTTCAGAATATTCAATGTGGTTTATTTGGGTTGTATTCCACTAGGGAAACATGCTTCCTATTTTTTTACTTGGCAAATGTAAATGGATGTGTTTTGTTCATTCACTTTTAATCATGTAACACTGTATGCATTTAAGACATTTTTAGTTAGAGAAAAGACAATGCATGGACAAATGAAAATCTGAGCTTTTACTCTAAAAGCATATCCATAGCCTCTCTTTTTTTAAAGCCACTTTGCTAGGTTGACCCTTCTAAAATAATCAGAACAGGACCATAATATAATTGTGATCCACATGACATGGTCCATGAGAACTGCTGCTATACAGCCCTTGTCAGTCCTTTCTCTGTAACTGCACGTTAAGGAAAAACATGATCAACTTCAGGGTTTTTATTTCTAGGGAACTCTGACCAGGAGTGAGTTCTATTTCTATACTAAAGAAATAGACCTCAATTCTACTTCCATATTAAGGCATCCCTTGCTTAGCCTTTACTTTTCCATGTTAATGCAAATAGGCACAAGGAAGCATTCTACTATGTCTGGCCACATCTACATGTGCAAATATTGCAATGCAATAAACTCTGGAGTTTATTGCTGTTTGAACATGTGAGTGGGAGTGCAGTATGTTGAGCCAAACTGAAGCAGCCCTGGCAGGCAGGGGACCCAGGGATCCCAGCTACTCTCCCTGGCTCACTGTGCTGGGGCACGAGGGCACTTCAGCATGGGGCTAGCTGGCAGGCAGCCCCTGCACTGGGGTACCCTCATGCCTCAGCCAGCCAGGGCAGCATCTACACATGCACTGCTGAGATGATTTTTTATTCCACAATATTTATAAGTATTATCCTGCTGCAGAGTAAATTTGTTTATTCCGGCCTAACTGGGGTGCATGTGGGTAGATGCCAAGACATTTACTACACGGCCAATTAGTACACTAAAAAGCTCATGTAGATGCACCGTCTGTGTAGATATATCATTTTCCTACTTTCCCAGTGGAGACTAGTGCACCCCTGCAAGCACAATTGGCTTTAGAATCAGATGGTTCTCCCATTCATTCAATGAGGAACCTGCGCTAAAAGGCATCTACTTGATCAGAATTGTAATATTCCTGACTTTAGAGTCATGTCCTATGTATTCTCAAGTGGTTGGGACCCACATTTCTTATGTTATAACAAAGTTCTCTATCCATGAAGCTTATGGATGACCATGACTTATAACATCCTTCACTCCTATTTCTATGAGAGCTGACTGCTGTGCTTCATTTTTCTAAGAGGACAATATTGTATTTATACCAGCCACACCAGGAAAGAGTTTCAAGGAGATAGAGCACCAGATGAAAAAATAGATCTTATTTTTCTCCCAATTATGTTTATGCAGGTTTCTCCAATTACTTCATTTCAAATCTGAAGTTTGAAATTTCTCACACAACCATTTGTCCTAGTCCATTGTAATCAAAGTACATAGCTAATATGCCTTTTGTTCAGTGAGGCAAAACAAAACACATCTGTTTTCGAGGTCAATTTATGTCAGGGGATACAATAAGCCAAAAAATAAAAGTAAACCAGAACACTCCCATTGAGTGTGGTGGGACAGAATTTTCCCAAATAGCAACCCTCTTTTTCAAATTTCCTTGTGAAGATCTGTAGCATATGAAACTTCAGGGAGATTGATTTCTATTGGAGAAACTTAAGAGGTTTTGAAAACTTGTCCTAAAAAGGGCAGCTAGTTTCAACCTTAACTGTGAACTGAATGTTACTATTCCATAATCTTGGGAACCTGACACTGTTGCTTTAATTTCAAAAGAATTAATGACAGTAGACATTACAGAAAAGATGTATTTCAAGATAGCATTTGTTTAGTCTCCAGTTCCAGGTAGATGTTAAATTGCTCCATATCTCTATACCTTTTGGGACAGTGCAGATCTTGTTAAAATATGTTACGGTTTTATCAGGAAGCAATGAAAGATCTTCTGTTGTAAAGAAAACAACATTATGTTTCTATTAGTATTCCAGTGGCAATGTTAAAAAAAATCATATATGCATTATTCTCATATTTCATCTTAATTTTTAACAATGTAGCATGGAGTATTTCTATTTTTTCCCACTTTATAAGTCAGGAAAGATAATGCTGTAAATCAAGGTAATGATTATGTTAAGAAATAGATAGTTTGAGAGACCAAAATGAAAAACTACCTCAAGACTGAATTCTCCTGATGTGTGCTTTATACTTTTTACCCTTGCATGTCAAAACTTGCATTTAAATCCCCATTTTAAGCAAGACACTTTCTCCACATAATCTGTGTTTAAGCTGTTTACTAGTAAGATGGGTATTTTCAGATACAATTGATCAGATTTTTTCAATCCTTAACTTCTAAAGCAAAGGTAGATAGACTGGATCTTTCAACATCTTATCATGGGCACCATGCATTGGAATTCAAAAAGAATATCAGAGTTCCTTGTCAGAAGCTGTATAAATATGAAATAAAATGCATACCTGGGCTTGATGAATGGCATGGGGCCGGTCTATGGGCTAGGGGTTCAGTCTGTGGGCATGGGGCCACTCTGGGTTTCATTCACAGGCCAGAACTGACACATGCAGCCATTGCATTGGTTCAGGCCATGTGCCTAGTCCATGTGTGGGTCTAGTCTAGTGTGCAGAGCTGTGTCATCTGGCTTGTGGAGCTCTGCACAGGGCCAGAAACTTAGCAGAAGGAGCCATGGGGAGCCCACAAACTGATGACACAGCTCTGTAAACTGTATTTTGATCACCCCTGGACTAGATGAGCCTCGAGTTCTCTTCTAATCTTACGGTTCTAATACAACAATTACGATAAGTCATGCATAAGCTCTCTCTCCAAAGGATCAAAAAGCTTCACAGGCAATAATGACAGTTAGAGATTTTTAGTCATTACTTTCACCTCCCCCTAACCATTTTATTTATTTATTTATTTATTTTTGTAGCAGACAGTCTAAGCTTTTCATTTTTTCATTCTTGGCACCACAAGACCTGGGTTCAGAAGCGAGTCCTGTTTTAAATACATATTAGCATAATGCTACCATAACAATGGCCTTTTGATGCTAAAAGCTCCTCTTATCCAACCAAAGAAGGCATTGCATCATTGAGGGATGATGAATAAAATAAATCACAGGGTTTATTTTAAAGTGATCTAGGGGCTTCTCAATTGTCCAAGACTTTTGTGCTCCATTTGCAGTGTTTGGAAAGCTATTGATTTCAGTGGGAGTGCTATCTGCTGCAGAATGAGTTTCTAAATATATTTTTATATTAGCATTTTTAATTAATTTATTCATTTCTGTTGTATTTGTCATTGTACAAGAAACGGATAAAAAGAGGCATTGATAATGACCTTAGAAGTAACTTTAGGCATGTATGCTTGGTTCTTCTGAACTAAATCACTCAGGGTATTGTTATATGGTAATTTTGAGTGGCTTCTGAAGTTCTTCACCCCTGCATTGTCCGCATATTAACAACTGAAACTGGTTTTAAACATTCATTATGCAGCTCAAAGTTACACCATTCCAGGGCAAGATTATCTCTGATCTGGGTTACCCACCTCGTGTTACATTAAGGTGTGGCCACTCTAGCCGCTCTAGGCTTAGGGTGGCAGTGAGCAGGGTCTGTGGTGCTGGGGAGGCTGGGGGGAGAGCAATGGGCCTGATCCAGGCCCTTGGGAAAGAGGAAGTGGGTAGTGTGTTTATACTAAAGTGTAGCCACTCTGGGTATAAACATACTACCCACTGCCCCCTCCCCACTGGCCTGGATCAGGCCCATTGCCCTCCCCCACACCCTCCCCAGCACCCCACACTCATTTCACTGCTCCCCTGACCCCCCACTTCCTTGTGGATGCCCGCACTATGTGTTCTGGGGAAGTAGGCAGGGTAGAGTTAAACAGCCTGTCCTGCTGCTGCTCTCTGAGCAGGGCCTAGCTCATAGAAGAGCAGAAGACCTGAAGCAGTGGCAGTGCTAGGCAAGCGGTTAACCCTTCCCTGCCTGCTCCTCTGGGATAGACAGAATTGCATGTATATACAGAGCCACAAGTAAGCAGGGATAAGAGGTTTGAGGTGGGAGGCAGAGAGGACAGGACCCTGAAGAGGAATGTGGGGGGGGGAGGGATTCTTACCTTTCAGTCTACCAGGCTCCTACTGGCCTGAACTGTAACTGCTTTAAACTCGAACTAGCAATAACGCTGAGCAACATTTGTGCAGCGCAGTGTAGCATGTAACAAAGCCCTTAATTTGTAAAGTAATCTACAGTGAGGAAGGCCTGGGTCGGTGTTTCTGGGCTTTATGTGAGAAGTGAGCATTTACCAGACAGATAAATGAAAATGAAATATAGTGTCTTGGCATCCTGGGATGGTTATTTGACTCCCATTAATGGAATAGATGAGTAGGGCACAGAGTCTAGACCTGATGACTGAACTGAGAAGGACATCACAGTTGGCTATTTAATAAACACCTCAAAAAACTTCTGCTGTCTTGCACCCTTGTAGGTGGAATTTCCTATTTTATAGTTTTATATTGTCTCCCATCTGTATATTATATGATCATCTTCCAAGTAAAATCAATAGCAACAACAAGGTCTCTGTGAACTTGCTGGAGCCTTTGGCTCTTGTCCCTTTTCAGATCAAAACTCTGAATGAGCCAAGATTTTTGGTTGTGTTTCTTGTTTGCTTGCTATGTTTCCTATTATTTAGATGTTAGTGATATTCTCTTTTTTCCTCCTAGATTTGCACTGCGTGGTTAAAACATTATATGGGAGGGAAGTTGCTTTTTGATGTTTCTTTTTTTTCTTCTTCTTTTTTTTTTTTTTTCTTAGCTTCTACTCAGACTTCATTGCTTCTTTTACAGACTATTCAGAAGCCGTTCCAGGCCTCCCTACTTCATATGCTGCTATCCTAAGAATTAGAGCTGGTGGTTCATCTTCAACCTCATTTAGTTCTAAGAGCCGACCACGATCAAGCAGCCCTTCATTAGGAAGCATATCTTCACCAAGCTGGAGAGGAGCAGCACAACAGTACCACCCACCAACAAACCTCTATCACTTCTCAGAGGCCTTTAGACATGATGGTAAGTCTGGTTTTCCCTTTAAAACTTTGAAGGGAATATGCATTTTTCATGAGCACTGATATTTTTCAAACCAATATAATTTTATTCATTTGTTTCAGTATCTCTCTTTGGCACAGTTGGATTTTAGGAAACAACTACAGTAAGAAAGAAATTCTTTCCTTTTAGTTTGCCCAGATAAACCTGAAAGCCAGCATTGTAAACATTCTCTCCTACAGTTCCCTAAATGTATCTATTTATTTATTTCATTACAGTCTTTACAACCTAAGTGTGGGAAGCCAGAAGTGGGTTGAAATTGCACTACAATCCAATTTGATCTATTCAGACTAATGCTGTATATTTGAAAGGCAATGTAGGGAAATTTCAATTCATCTTTTCTTCTATATTTTTCAATTGTTCTGGTATATTTTGACGTTACTTCCACTTGATAGCTGTGTGGATTAATGTTACATAACACTTTTTATCCAGATAGTTTTTCCACAAATCAATTATATTCATTCTTTTTTTGTTTTTTTGCGTGTATATACACATATGCGCCTATCTGCATGCACGTGTTCATAGGCGCACACGCATGCACACACACACAGCATAAGCTTGTGTCATTATTTTGAGATGCAGAAATTCTCAGTGGTAAATATTTCTCTTTTTCAGATCACATTTTTAAGGATGAGCCTCAACAAAAACACAATTGTGTTTATAACGATTATGTATTTTCTTCCAAAATTTCCTCATTCTTGCAAAAAAAAGAAAGAAAGAAAAAGAAAAAAGAATGACCAAAAAAATTAAAACTAGAACAGAGCAAATTAATGCCATTAATACAATGTAACAATACTGTTATCAGAATTATTCTCTAGCTCAGGAAAGTCACTTTTATTCAACAAAACATCTTAGCATGTGTTTAAGAGCTGCAAACTAATCATAAGTGGTTTTGTAATTAAAAATATCACATTATGTGCTTAAAAATCTTCCCAAATTGGGTCTAGAGTTCCTTTCTAGGAATCCAGATAAATAGAATAATACAAACTGTTGAATTCTGGCCTTAATGAAGTGTGTTTTGTTTTCTTCACTTGAATGTGCTGTGTTATAGAAAGTGAATTTACAAGACTCAAGCACTTCCTGTGTACCCAACTCTGCTCATTACCCCCTAATCTGTATACATGTATAGGGGAGGATTTGAGAACAATCAGAATAGAGGACTGAAGAACCCCACTGCACTGACTTTAGCTGTAGTGTGTTGGCCTCTCAAAGAATGCATATTTAGGATTGAAGCAGCTGATTGCTAGAAGGTGAAAAATGGGAGACCTTATGAATTAAATAAATTAGAATTATAAAGTATCTGATGTTTGGGGCTAACTACAGATAGTTGAAAAGATTGAAGCTGATTGAGTCAATCTTCACAGGTTATTTTAAGCTGTGTAGATAGAACTGATAAGCAAATGAACAGACATTCATTCATGATTCTGAAAATGCAGGCACATGCCTACAGTGGCCTAGACCAGAAGCCAGGTGTGCTAGAGCACACCTTCCTGCTTGGCTGGGGCAGATAGCTTGAGCCAAAGATATTCCTCCCACCCTGCAAGGGAGGGTTTGTGGGGGAGGTGCAAAGAATCCTGGGATGCTGGGGGACTATGGGTTAACTTGAATCTGGAAAAGGTCTGGGGCAGATGTTCAATAAACCAATTTAACCTAAATTAATTAAGTCTGATACTATATCCATCCAGGTAATATCTTAAACCAGTTTTGGTTATTATGAAAGTGGTTTATGTGCACTGAACTTCTATCGTGTTACAGATTTGAACCAGTTTCTGATCACTTATGCCCGTTTATGTGTAATTTCTGTCCCTAGCCTGAGTGACACTAATGTCTCCCAAGAATCTGGGGTTCATGCGAAGAGGTTTAATGATAGCTATGCTTAGGTTCCTTTGGCAATCAGTGTGATTTTGGTCTACTCCGATGGTTTTGTTTGTGCAACACCTCATGCAGACATGAAGGAGTGTAAGAATTTTATGTGTTGTCCATTTTCAACATCATGGTATTATTGGGATGCTATAGGGTTTTGAAAAAGGATGCTTACAAAGTTCACAGGAACAAGCAGAAACATGACGTTAATACTTTACTTTGCCTGCATTTATGTACATTTCTGTGCAACCTAGTATACTATGGATCCTGATTTTGATTGGGTAATTAATTAATTGGATCCTGATTTTGATTGGGTAATTAATTAATTAATTGGGTAATTAATTGGTAATTTACAGTTGGACCTAGACAGGTTACAAGGATGGGCGGAG
>NW_017729032.1:25950019-25961703 GCF_001723915.1 Gavialis gangeticus
TCCGACCCTAGAAACTATGAAACTATGAAACTATAATGTGCTAAAATTTTGCTATCCTCTGTCAATGAAGTTGATTTGCAAATATATATATATATATATATATATATTTGCTTTATAGTACATAGCATGTCCGATTGACAAACTATTTGAGTTATAAGTCATTTAGGTCCAGATACACCAAAATATTTAGGAACAAAATCCAGATTGTTAAACTGGCTGCATAAATGGGATAGGAAGAGAATTTGTGGGCACCTAATCAGAACACTCCATCAGCCTCCACATCAGCATCCCTGTGTTTCAAATAGCAGCAGGCACACTTTAACTAAAGCTCACTGAACAAGTTTTAGTTAAAGTGCCTCCACCATCATTTTGAAGTATGGGACACTGAATACATGAGATGTTGTGGGCATTTTAATTAGATTGGATCCTGGGAGCCGCTCTAATTAAAACACCCACCCCTCGACCCCATAGCACATGTAAAGATACTGTAAGCCTGAAAAAAGCCATCCAAATCAGTCACATTGCAGTGGCAACAAAAACTTTTGGTGCCTAAATTAATTTGGTGCCTACATTTTGGACCACAAAATGGACTTAAACTTCATAACTTATGTAGAAGTGTCCCAGTCTGAGCAGCTAGGTACTGGTTTCCTGCATAAATATTGCTGTAGCCCTAAATGCATGTAAGGCTGTGCCTAACCTTCATCAGAAGTCCACAATCCAGGAGGCATGTATGTCTAATACATGAAAACAGCATTGAGTTTGGCACAAGAAGCAGCAGTCTCAGCCATGTTTTTTAAAAACCACAGCCATAAGTGATACTGCCCATGTTTTACATCAGCGGGGACCAATCTTTTTTGGTAAGCAAGCCACCAATTAGCCCTGCCCCCCCTCCGAGTGTCACTCCAAACCCATTCTCCTGCCCAATCTACTGCTCTGCTTCCTTCCCTCTGCCCCCAGTCTATCTGTTGCTCTGCTTTCTGTTTCCTGCCCTATCAGCTACTGTGCTGCTTGCCCCCTCCCTGATCTGCCACATGCCACATATACAGATTGCCAGTGCCACTTACATATCTGCACCATGGGATTGCCATGGCCACCTTTCTTTTACATAATAATCTAGTAGTTAGAAAGCTCCCCTTTGAAAGTTAGACCTTCCTTGGGAGAGTGGATTCAGACCTACATCTCCTATGTCCCAGGTAAGTGCCCTAAAGCAGTCTTTCCCAACCTTTTCCATCCCACTGTGCACTTACATAAATAAAAAATATTGTGACACACTGCTCCCTCCCCTTGCCCACAATAAACAATATAGCTGCTGCCGCCACCCACTACCCCGTGCTCCCATCGCTCTGCAGAGCAGTAGGGGAGTGAGGGGGTGGCGTGCAGCACTGACTGGAGCCATGCCCTGCCAGGAGCCATACCCCACAAGAGCATTATGAACAGAGTGTTCATTTATTAATATATTAGTGACTTTATTAGTAACTTTTCCAAAATTCCATGGCACACCTGTTCATGTCTGACAGTACACCAGTGTGCCACAGCATACCAGTTGCGAAATGCTGTCCTAAGATATAGAGTAGTTGGGGTGAGGGCAACTCTGTTGTTGAAGCTGGGTTATTAGGAAGGCAGGAAAAATGAAGGAAGGAAGGCTGCTTCCTAACTTCAACTTGTGCACCCCAAACCCTTGGTTACAGAGTGAAGACCTCTTTTGTGTGTTGTTCTTCTGGATCAAGACTCTTGCATTCTCAGGTGCACAGTGGTACAGCTTCAAAACGAGAGGTGCAGGGTGTTTTCATTTAGAACAATGTATAGACTGATGGTTGAGGCATCCTCCAGAAGATGAGAAATGTGGAAGTGCACAAAGCCTAGATTCTTTATTCCCTGGAAAATGCTCTAACCAGTAGTCTGTTATATAAAAGGTGGCCATCACCAACACTACCATCACCACTCCTTTAAAAGCTCTGCACAGGTAGGTGCATACTCTTGGAAGAGGTCTCCATGCTCTATATCCTGAATGGATATAGATTCATTATGTGTAGCATTTAGTCAGGCACTAGGGCTGTGCAAAACAGCATTGTTTTGTTTCAACTTCTGTTTCACTGTTTCAAAGGGATGGTATTTTGTTTTGTTCTTTCATTTCATTTTGAAACACTGGTCCATTTCGTTCAGTTGAGACTGTTTCGCTGTTTCAACACATGTTGATGTTTTGCCCATAGGCTATACTGGGGAACCATGAAAATGCCTATAACTTTGTCATGTCATGCCTAATTTGGATGAAATTTCAGGGATGGTAGCCCCTTCTGAGGGCATGAAACCTGCCAAGTTTCAAGGAGTTAGGTGCAGAGGTTTCTGGGAAACTGCACCTCAAATTGTTAAAAGCAAAACTCATGTCACTTGCTGGCATCAGCACCCTCCTGTCATCCCACACACAGTTCTGGGGGCCTGTGCCCCTGGGAGAGCTGTGGGGCTGTGCCAGACTCCTCCCAGGGGTGCGGGCTCCCAGAAATATGCATGGAATGACAGGAGGCTGTCACTGCCACCTGGGACCAGTGCTGGGCATAGCTCACACCCAGCATCCAGAAGACTGCTGGTGCCAATGGCCCCAAACAGCAGCAACAGCCTCCTGTCATCCCATGTCCATATGTGGGGCCCACACCTCTGGAAGGAGTCTGGCAGTGCTGGGAGGGCAGGCTGAGCTCTGCAGGGCTGGTGGAGCTGCTCAGAGTGCAGCCCAGGCTCTCTCCGCCTTCCTCTGCCGGGCTGGACTCTGAGTGGCTCTGCCAACCCCATGGAGCTCAGCCCGGTGGCAGGAGAGCCAGTGGCAAAGCTGCTCAGAGCTCAGCTCTGGTGAGGACAGCCTGATGGCAGGAGGCTCTGCAGCCCTATGGAGCTGAGCCTGGTGGCGTGAGGCGGGGGGGGAGCCCCTGGCCACGGCTGTGTTCAGAGCCATGGCTGCACTCTGAGTGGATCTGCCACTGGCTTTCTGCCACCTCCAGCCACCAGGCTCAGGTCTGTGTGGTTGCAGAGCCTCCATCCATGGAGCTGTGCTCGCCAGGGCTGTACTCCGAGTGGCTCAGCCACTGGCTCTACCACTGCTTCCCACCACCAAGCTGAGTTCCATAGGGCTGGCGGAGCCACTTGGAGCACAGCCCTGTTTCAAAGCACAGCCCTGGTGAGCACATCCTGGTGGCTGGAAGCTCTGCAACGCCATGGAGCTGAACCTGGCAGTAGGAGGTGGCAGAGAGCCAGTGGTGGAGCCACTCAGAGCACAGCCCTGGCTCCAAGCATAGCCCTGGCCAGTGGCTCTCCTCTGCCTCCTGCCACCAGATTCAGCTCTGTGCAGCTGGCGGAGACTCTCGGAGTGCAGCCTGGTGGCAGGAGTTGGGGAGAGCCAGGGCTGTGCTCCAAGTGGTTCTGCCAGGCCCGTGGAGCTCAGCCTGGTGGTGGGAGGCAGTGAGAGAGCCCATGCAGAGCCACTCCAAGTGTAGCCCTGGCCCTGAGTGCAGCCCTGGCCAGTGGCTCTCCCCCACCTCCCACTAAGAGGTGTGGCTCTGTGGGGCTGCAGAGCCCCCAGCTGCCAAGCTGAGCTCACCAGGGCTGTGCTTGGAACCAAGGCTCCACTCCAAGAAGCTGTGCTGGCCTCATGGATCTCAGCCTGGTGGTGGGTGTTGGTGGGAGAGCCAGAGCCGCTCAGAGTTTGCAACATGTCAAAACAGCTTCGAAACAAAACACCCATCAAAATTTCACACAGTCCTATCAGGCATCTTACCCCTGCATTCAGTATTTTTAATGCCTAATTTTACGGAACTCCCAATGAATTTAGAGAACTCCCAGTGCATTTCTGGTGGGAGATTCTTTGGAGATTTCTTTGGAGATTCCTACCTCTCCCTGTTGAATATATAAGCATTTGGTTCTAGGTTTTGTGTGAAATAAAAGGCATAAATATTGCAACACCTGAGTCCTTTTGTGGATTTGGCTCCCGGTTCACAGTTGTATCACCTTGTTCCTAAGTTTGGCTTATTTTTGTAATGTATAAAAACCCTTTTATTTAGGATCACATATTTACTTGAATCTAAGATAAGATTTTTTCCCCATGATCAGCATGAGGAAAAGGCTCTGTACAAAGCAGAGTGGGGGGCAGGCAGCTGCTGCAGCTCTGACTCTGGCCCTGAGCCCAAGCTGGGGCCAGAGTCAGACCCACAACAGCAACCTGTCCTCCCCTCCATTTGCCCTCTGCAGCTTCTGTCTCCTCCCCCTACAGCTGCCAGACACAACATAGCTCAGCTTGTGCTGGATTCCCAGGCAAACTCCACCCCCTGTCTGGCCACTGCCACTGCTGTGCTATGCTTTCTGACCTAGGAAGGAATACAGCTAATGCAGTTTGACATTAAGGGGAGGAGTGGGGGTGAAAGAGCAGAGACTGTGGGCATTGCAGGGGAGGGCCAGAGGCTGTGGGGAGCTGGGTGTGGAGGGTACAGGTGGTGGGTAGAGCAGGAAGACTGCAGGGGGGAGGCAAAGGGCAAAAGGCCCAATTGACCCCCCGCCCTTGTCCCCAAAGCCACTGTTTTACATATTATATGTAATTAGATTTCATGTAATGTAAATATGTAATCTAATTATTGTGTGGTCATTTTAAATTCAGGGTAGTCCTAAATTTGTGTAAGAGAGTGTGTGTGTGTGTGTGTGTGTGTGTGTGTGTATTCATTCTTGATATTCACAAAACAAATAATTACAAATAGTTTCTCTGCTTGGTGGCCACTGTGTTTTTACGTTCAAGAGATATTTGTATGTAATCAAATTTTAAAATGAAGAGTATATTAATTTTGTTTCCACAAACCTTCAGTTATAAGTAAAAGAGGAAAGTGATGGTATTTCATTATCTTTAATTAGCTGGAGCCCACTCAAATGAGGAGCTGATACAATACACTTTGCTTTATGTAATGATGAGGGACCTGCTGCAAATTATAAACATGAGTGAGAAGATGCTTTAACAGAGAACTAGATGCTTTGTGTAATTACAATAGAGGCCTTGTGTAATTCAAATGTGTAATGTACAGTAGGCATTCAGGAATCAGGTGTATCTGCAGAAAAGACAAAATATTTTTATTAGCTACCCAAGCATACAGATTCTCCTGTGACTTCTGATTGCATAAATTTCCCCATAGAAGCTTGGCATTGCTCCTACTTCAGTTATTCCCATACTAACTTTATACCATTTAATTTGCATAATCACTTCCGTACCAGCATCTTGATACCTAGGGGTAAGAGAACAATGCTTTTCATCACTATTGAACTTAGTCTATGTGAAATTACTTAACTTTAGCATACAGTTAAGAGCATATTATTCTTCAGCTAGTTGATATCAACAAGCTGTCAAAGTATAATGTCATGATTAAAAGAAGTCTGTATAGCAAACGTGCACCATTCACGTTACAATTCTTTCAGCACTGTAGCACTACAACTAGATACTGTGAAATGTATTTATTGCTTTCACTACTTTGGGGGGTGTCACAGTAAATATAAGTAAATTTGCTGTAAATTAAGACTGTTCCTAATATAGTTCTATCATTGGCTTCTTAGAGAAAGGCACAGTTGGAGATTGAATTTGCATCCAAATTATAGAATCATAGAATAGTAATACCAGAAGGGACCTGTAAGATCATCATGTCCAGTCCCCTGCCATGAGCAGGAGGTACGAGCTCAAAGGAGCTCAGCGAGGTGCTTGTCCATCCTCCTCTTTAACACCTCCAGGGATGATGACTGCACCACCTCTGCTGGGAGTGTATTCCAGATTCTAGATGCCCTTACAGAAAAGAAGTTTTTCCTTATGTCCAACCTAAATTTTTCCACAACTAGCTTGTGCACATTGGACCTTCTCCTCCCAAGGGTTGCCTTTCTGAAGACTTGCTCCCCTAGATTTTGGTGTTTGCCCTTGACATACTTGTAGACAACTATCAAGTCACCTCTCAGTCTTCTCTTACTCAGACTGAACAAACCCAGTTCCCAGAGTCTCTTCTCAAAGGGTCTATCCTCCAGGCTACTTATCATACAGGTGGCCCTTCTCTCTACCCTTTCAGGCTTATTCACATCCTCCTTAAAGTGCAGTGCCCATAACTGGACACAGTACTCCAGCTGTGGTCTCACCAATACCGAATAAAGAGGGAGAAGCACCTCTCTGGATCTATTGGCAACGCATCAGCTGATGCAGACCAGAGTTCTATTCACCCTGCTGGCAACTTCATCGCGTTGATGGCTCATATTCATCCTCTGGTCGATTGTAACCCCCAGGTTGCTTTCAGATGTAGTGTCAGCCAGGGGACCACCACTCATCGTATAGTTATGAGGGTTCTTTCTACCCAAATGGAGGACCCAACACTTGTCCCTGTTGAAACTTATCTGATTGTGCTGAGCCTATAAGACCAGCCTGTCAAGGTCATTCTGAATCCTTACCCTGCCCTCAGATGTGCCCACATTTCCCCATGGCTTGGTGTCATCCACCATCTTAATCATTGTGCTTTCCACTCCCTCATCCAAGTCATTGATAAAAATGTTAAAGAGCCGGGCCCAAGCACTGATCCCTGGGGAACACCGCTGGAGATGGAAGCCATCCCATTAATTACAGCTCACTGGGATCAGCCTCTGAGCCAGTTGCCAACCACCTCACTGTAGACTGGTCTAGGCCAGTACCCTCCAACTTAATTGAGAGAATGGATGGTGGAATAAATAGGTAGAACTTGTACAATGAATTTAGTGACCTTATAAAGCCACAGAGAATGTTTAGATCTGCCTAAATGTGTGTGTGTGGTTGGGGGAGGGGGATGTTTTGGGTATTTTGTTTTGTTTTGTTTTGTTTTTGTATGGAGTGGTAGAATACTGGTATTTTAAAAGCTTAGGCTGCCTATAGTCAGATTGCTAAAAAGATAAATGGTTGTGCTTTTGGAAATATAAACAAATGAAAATGTGAGGAAAGAATTTTTGCCCTTGTATTATGTTAATTTTGCAATCCTTCACAGGGGGAATATGCCAATACAATTTTGTGTTGCATTAACAGAAGCATTGTATGCAAGACACGTGGGGTAATAGTGCCACTCTGCTTCGTGCTTATAAGACATCAGCTAGAGGACTGTGTCCAGTTCTGGGCACTGTGTAAAGTTGACTGTTAATTTGGAATACAACTCCCAGAAACCCGCAGGGGCTGAGGGGCAAGGGAAAAAGGAAGAGGAAGTTTGAGGCCTGGAGGAAGGGGAAAAGAGCAGTATGCATGTGAAGGCTGGTCAGCCCTACACAGAAGAGAGCAGAACAGTTGTAGAATGAAAAGAAACAGTGAAAGGATAAGGGCCAAAGTAAACGTGATACTGAGCAGCAAATAAAGCTGATTTATATCTACAAAAATGATTTGTTCCCTTCGTAAATTTTGCAAGTACTATTTTCCAACTTGAGTATAACCTCTTATATCTTAAAGCACTGTATTGGTTAAAGAATGCTGGTATGTGTAAATTGAATCAACTTGCCTGTGGATGTTAATATTAATAATACTAATAATACTGAAAGCCAGGGCAGTGGGATCAAGTTCATCTTCATTTTAGGCACGGGCTTTTAAGATCCTCCCCTTACGTGCCAAGAATCATTAAAGAGGAGCTAAGTAGTGACTCCTGCTTTTAGATTGGTTAGCATATTGTGTTAGGGAGAAAATCCTGTAACTTTTCTCAAAGGTCTGCTAGAAATTGGCCTCTAAAATGGACAGTCCTATACCTCCCATATGGGACAGCAACTAAAAGAGCTGTATCTGAGAGAATACAGTCTTTGCCAAAGAGGAGAAGAGTGAAGCAGGCAAGGCCTTGCTTGGTTCCATCTTCATGAAAACATTGTAGCCAACGCCCTTCCTCCATGTCAGGGCACCAGGCAGGAAAGGACTCTCCCTTTCCCTCTAGCCCCCCACTTCTTTTGGGGGTTGAGAATGTGAGAAACAGATGAATTCGAGTCCCTCCAACTACACTCCTGACTGAGCACATGGCCCTAGTAGCTCAGTTCCTCTTATGTCCCCAGTTAAAGCCTGAAACTTGCTAGTATAGTTAGCCCTGTAATTTAAACTGTGCCAGAGCACTAATGTAGAAAGCTGTATGATGTTACTTCTGCATGTTATAAAATTTGTTATACTTTTCCTTTACAAAATGGAAAATTGGATTTCACAAAGAACAATTTATATTTTATAGGATCCAAATTCAAACACACAAAAATTAGAAAACATCAGAATATGTATTGTTTCCATGCAGTGTTTATGCCAGGGGTGGGCAGTTACTTTGGCCACTTAATGAGTTTTTGTGAGCTGTCAACGGCCACAAGGGTACACCTCTTCTCAAACTGTTAAGCCTGCATCCCTTGACAGGTCCCATGACCTGTAACCACCACCTTGGAACCAAAAGTCCTGCCCTAAACCCGTGACCTTTGCTACCAGACTCCCTCGCCTTGACTCAGAAGTGCTCGTTTTGGAAGGGAGATTTCCAGTCTTGGACCCAAAAGTCCCACCCTATCATATGATCCAAGACATAAGAAGGCCTGCCCACCCAACACCAAACCACACCCCACTCACCCGCATGTTGGTACCAGAATCCCCTCCCCCCTCATATGACCCATGACATCAGAAGACCTAGTCATCAGACCCCAAAACCTGTCCCCTCCCCAGCTACTATGTTGGCTGCCATGTTGACCACCATTTGGTTCCAGAGTCCCTTGCCCCATCACATGAACCCTGGCATCAGAAGGTCCACCCACTTACTGGGATGCACTGTCCCTCCAGAGGGCCCACCCTCATGCTGCATGGCCCACCCCTGGAGCCCCAGAAATTCTGCCCCCTGGGCCATGAGGCACAGGGATGATCCCTCTAACAACCAACCCTATCATCCTCAACCAATTGGGGGAGGTTTCAGGGGCATCAAACCTCCCTGAGAATGGTGCCAAAGCAGTCAAGTGAAAGGGCCTCACTCATAAAGTCTTTCAGAAGATATCATGTTAACAAATGATAGATAAAAACAAATTATTTGCTAAAACTCAGACATCTACTTTAACATATTTTAATTTTATTTAAAAAATAAATTTGTCTTGACTTATGTATTTTCAAGTAGTGTTTATATAGATGATTGCATAATAGCTCAAAATAAAAGGTTGTCTGTGGCTATGAAGCCTGGGCATAGGGAGCAAGCATTGCTTCATGGCGCTACAATGCTTGCTTCCCTGTCCACCTGCAGCCTTCAAGTCCATGCATAATCCTGAACAATCAGACCAAGAGCAAGCAGAGAAACCCCCTCCAGCATTACCACCCCCCACTGCCCAGCAGCCCCATGAAGAGTTCTCTGTCCTAGACTGCTGCTGCCTCTGTGGCCTAGAGACCAGGATTTGGATATGTCTTTGCTTCAAAAGACACTCTGCTGCCCACCCAGGGGACAATGAATCACTTCCTCTCCAACTTGGCAATAGGAGGCTGCCCAGGAGACTCAGTTTCCTGCCCTGGGGCAAACAGCATGGCCAGAGCCAAAGTGTGTGGGGCTCTCAGCACATCTCAGGGGACCCCAACCTCTGCCCTTGCCCCTGCCCTTACCGGTCATGTAGATGTTGTCCCTGCACCTGCCACCCAGGTGCTCAACCAGGTACCCAGGTGGGGCCTGCAGTCATGCCAGTTATAGTGGGTGGCTTGGAAGTCATGGGCAAGGCACCACCCATGGCTCACCCTCCATATACAGCAGAAGGTAAAAGCAGTGTATAAAGGACAGGTGCAAATGGGCCAGCAGCTGCAGCAGGAGCAACACACCTCCTGCAGGGTCACAGCATGGCCATTAGTAGGGGCTGTGTCCCTACCAGGGCTTGACCCAGCCAGGGCCAGATCACCTGTGGCTCCCAGCCGCAGTCCCAGGTGGGAGGCCAAATATCTAGACTAGCTGCATGTGGTACGGAGTGTGGCACAGCCATTCCCAGATAACCTGCAGCTCCCAGCCCCAGTTCCAGATGTGTGGCCTAGTCTCTGCCGCAGCTGCACATGGCAGCACTGAGTGGGGCCCGGCTGAGCCAAGATAACCTGTGGCTCCTGGCCCCCTTCCCCTGAACATGAGTCCCCAGCATGTGTACTGGGCTGTGACTCTGGCTGGGGACAGAAGCCTCACTGGGACAGAAGCTTCCTCTCTACAGTTCCCCCTGCCTTGGGGCTGGGGGGCAGGGCAGGTTGGGAAGGGGTGGTTGGAGGCCTAGCAGCTAGAGCAAGGCCAATGCTTACTGCACAGAGGGCAGAAAGGCACTGGCTTTCAGAGGGGCAGCAGCGAGCTGGAAATAATTCTACAGAGGGGCACGCTCACACTAGATAGATTTGCTTGGTCGGCTGGCTGTATTTTGCCCTCCCCTAGTTTATGTATTTTCTTCTTCTTCTGTCCCTTCCCACCACCCACACACATTCTCATTCATTGCACAAAAGTTAGATACTCTGAAGAAGAAACAGTTGTTTACTACTACAATTTGCAGATGACACTAAACTGGGGAAAGTAGTAAATATTCTGAAGGGTATAAGACAAATTGGAGGATTGGGGCAAAAGGAATCTCATAAGGTTCAACAAGGACAAGTGCAAATTCCTGCACTTAGGACAGAACAATCCCATGCATCGGTAGAGGCTGGGGGCTGACTGGCTGGTCAGCAGCTTTGCAGAAAAGGACCTGGGGGTTACAGTGGACAATAAGCTGAATTGCCTTTGTTGCTATACTGGGCCTTGTAACGGCATACTAGGCTGCATTGGTAGGTGTGTTGCCAATAGGTCAAGAGAAGTGATTATTCCCTGCTATTCAGCACTGGTAAGGCCATATCTGGAGTGCTGTGTTTTGTGTTTTGGGTCCCCCACTACAGAAAGGATGTGGACAAATTGGAGAGAGTCCAGCTGAAAGCAACAAAAATGGTGAGGGGGCTGGGGGACGTGGCTTACACGGAGAGGCTAATGGTGTTACTTTAAATTGCCAACTGCTCAAATTAAGAGAGATACCTTATAAAGGGGATAAGGCAAAATGCCACATTTATTGATTACAGGAAGCAGATACATAAGCCTGAACACACCAGTCATACAAACAGACGTACACAAGCATATGTACAAACAGACATAGACAAACATACAGACAAAACCACTCCAGTAAGATGTTATAGTTACCAGCAGAAGTTACTCAATGTTAGCACTGGATGGCTGGTCCAGGCTTATAGAGGGTGATAGGAGCAGGGGTAAAAAGACATGCTAGTGCTCCATGAGGTTGCAGAGAGTGGATTCCCCATCTTGGCTTGTCTGCATCTCACTTTTATAGGGACTTCAAGTCTTTGTTCAGCACTGGGGTTTTTCCATGCTCAGTTTTAATTAGAGGTTATTTCTTCTGGTTATCTCAACTTGAGGTCATTCCAGTAAAGTTGGTATCTTCAAGTTAGTATTTCAGTCTTGAAGCATTGTGTAGTCAGTATCTTTGCCTTGAAGCGCTGTGTAGTTCAAATGGCAAGATATGCAAAATTCCTTCTTCTCACTATCTTCTTTGCACCTGATCACAGATGAGTTCTTCAGCCATCTATTAATTAGCTTAATTAGTTTACTGCCTGGTAACTCATACATCGGTGCCTTGTTGCTTACACAATCAGTTAAATCTTCTTCTGTTTTCATGCAAATAGTTACCAGTCTTTC
>NW_017729032.1:25966703-25967600 GCF_001723915.1 Gavialis gangeticus
GGGCAGCAGCGAGCTGGAAATAATTCTACAGAGGGGCACGCTCACACTAGATAGATTTGCTTGGTCGGCTGGCTGTATTTTGCCCTCCCCTAGTTTATGTATTTTCTTCTTCTTCTGTCCCTTCCCACCACCCACACACATTCTCATTCATTGCACAAAAGTTAGATACTCTGAAGAAGAAACAGTTGTTTACTACTACAATTTGCAGATGACACTAAACTGGGGAAAGTAGTAAATATTCTGAAGGGTATAAGACAAATTGGAGGATTGGGGCAAAAGGAATCTCATAAGGTTCAACAAGGACAAGTGCAAATTCCTGCACTTAGGACAGAACAATCCCATGCATCGGTAGAGGCTGGGGGCTGACTGGCTGGTCAGCAGCTTTGCAGAAAAGGACCTGGGGGTTACAGTGGACAATAAGCTGAATTGCCTTTGTTGCTATACTGGGCCTTGTAACGGCATACTAGGCTGCATTGGTAGGTGTGTTGCCAATAGGTCAAGAGAAGTGATTATTCCCTGCTATTCAGCACTGGTAAGGCCATATCTGGAGTGCTGTGTTTTGTGTTTTGGGTCCCCCACTACAGAAAGGATGTGGACAAATTGGAGAGAGTCCAGCTGAAAGCAACAAAAATGGTGAGGGGGCTGGGGGACGTGGCTTACACGGAGAGGCTAATGGTGTTACTTTAAATTGCCAACTGCTCAAATTAAGAGAGATACCTTATAAAGGGGATAAGGCAAAATGCCACATTTATTGATTACAGGAAGCAGATACATAAGCCTGAACACACCAGTCATACAAACAGACGTACACAAGCATATGTACAAACAGACATAGACAAACATACAGACAAAACCACTCCAGTAAGATGTTATAGTTACCAGCAGAAGTTACTCAAT
>NW_017729032.1:25968845-25972957 GCF_001723915.1 Gavialis gangeticus
CACTGGGGTTTTTCCATGCTCAGTTTTAATTAGAGGTTATTTCTTCTGGTTATCTCAACTTGAGGTCATTCCAGTAAAGTTGGTATCTTCAAGTTAGTATTTCAGTCTTGAAGCATTGTGTAGTCAGTATCTTTGCCTTGAAGCGCTGTGTAGTTCAAATGGCAAGATATGCAAAATTCCTTCTTCTCACTATCTTCTTTGCACCTGATCACAGATGAGTTCTTCAGCCATCTATTAATTAGCTTAATTAGTTTACTGCCTGGTAACTCATACATCGGTGCCTTGTTGCTTACACAATCAGTTAAATCTTCTTCTGTTTTCATGCAAATAGTTACCAGTCTTTCACCATTCACCCTCTCACACAGACACTCACGTACACCGGACATATGAAGTTCATTTACTCATGTCAAGCAGGGAACAAACCCCAAATGGAGTTTTACTTGTTCTTAAAAGACAATCATAGAGGTTTATCAATTCAATACTATTATCATTTAAGCATAATAACTAATATGCAAAAACTCATACTACATGTCCCCCCTTTGACCCTTCAAACGATAGTGAAGAATGGCTCATATTTTATATTTGTTGAAAGGTCAGGTACATAATTTCTGACTGAAGGGTCTGGAGTTTTGGATATAACGATTTCATCCAACAACACATATAACACATTATTCCAAACAATATAAACAATATGATTACAGGGTGTAACAGAACATTTAAGCTTGCCATTCCAGATGGGGTCAGCCTGTGAAAATATCATATCAATGGTGTATGTGTTTAGCTTGTTTTGATACTCTCAGAATCTCTGAACCTTGGTGTAAATACATAGTTGATTTTATTCTCATGTTGTCTAATAAGATAGCTAATTTGTGATTTTTTTATTTGTTTTTGGTAACAAATAATTTAAGGTAGTCCAATTGATTCCTAAAGAGAAATAGAAATCAATTAAATTATTCCGTCTCCAGGGATGATTTTCTTTAAGAAGCTTGCACAATTTAAAATGCTCAAAAGAAAAGTAACATAAACATAACAATATGCTGGGCTTATTTACTGTAGAAAAGCAAAGACTGAGAGGGGATTTAATAGCAGTCTTCAACTACTTGAAGCAGGGTTAAAAAGAGGATGGAGTTGAACTGTTCTCAGTGGTGGCAGATGACAGAACAAGGAGCAATGGTCTCATGTTGAAGCAAGGAAAGTTGAGGTTAAATATTAGGAAGAATTTTCTCACTAGGAGGGTAGTAAAACACTGGAACAGGTTACCCAATGAGGTGGTGGAAGCTCAATCCTTGGAGGTTTTCAGGACCCAGCTAGACAAAGCTTTGGCTGGGATGATCTGCTGGGGATGGTCCTGCTTTGAGCAGGGGTTGGACTAGATGACCTCCTGAGGTCCCTTCCAACCCTTCTTTTCTATGATTCTAATGAAAGTGGCTGCTTGTTGGAGGACTCCCACCTCATTTGCTGTAGAGATGGGCAAAAAACTGTGTTTTTATCCTATGAAAATTTTCAAGGTTTCGAAAGTATTCCTGTTCCACAGCGAGAGGAACAATAAATCCTCTGAGGTTTTTCATCAACACCTGGGAGAGAGAAGAAGGGGAGGAAGGAATATAGATGAAATGAGAGAAATAGAAGGGGAGCACCCATCCCTGTCACATGTCTGAGCTAGGGAAACCCATATTGAAATCTTTGATCCAATGAATAATTAATTATATGTCATCAGTGAGTTGATATAGTCAAGAATCCTCTAAGGATAAAATCAATTTGGAGAGAGCTTTCATACCAGAGGTGAGTTAAAAATCTGTCTATTAATGTAATTGTGTAGTTTGGGCTCTGTTTACAATGTCATG
The DNA here is from genome assembly GCF_001723915.1 of Gavialis gangeticus. Classification (NCBI taxonomy): domain Eukaryota; kingdom Metazoa; phylum Chordata; order Crocodylia; family Gavialidae; genus Gavialis; species Gavialis gangeticus. The sequence goes on from NW_017729032.1 coordinate 25,970,690, forward strand.
TCTAAAAGTCTCTGACTGAAATAATGTGATGTAGCTAAAAAACAAAAACAAAAAAACCCTTTTCTAATATTAGGAAGATTCCCGCTGGACTTATATTTCCTAAGTAATGCCCATTAACATAATAAATGTACTATTAATGATGGTAATTGGTCACATTGCTGCTGAAAATGAGACTGACTGTTTCATTGCTCAACTGCAAAACGCATCCACATTTTTCCAAGGCTGATATGTCATTCCATAAAATATGATCACTGGCACTGTTGTAGCAGGTAAGCAAGATGTAGAGAACTACTGGGATGTTAGCAAAAGGCACAGTGATGACCAAATATGTTGCCCTTGAGAAATTAAAATAAGAAGCGAAGGTATACACCTGCCTACAACTATTGCTCAATGGCTATATCTTTGTTAAATAACGGTTTGATTTACTGTATATCAGCATCCTTATCCTGGCATTTTATAGCCTCTTAATATCTCTTTTTATTTTATGTACTGGCTCACACATTAGAGCAAATAAAAAGAAATATGACTTTGAAATCCACAAGTTGACTGTACACAACACCTCAGGAGACAGTCACCTTTAAGAACATTTGTAGCTATGGAACTTTAAACAATAGGTGTAATCCAACCTCATGCCTCAGAGCATAAACTGATCCCCTGTAGGGATCGGGAAATGTACACCTTTGAAATGCATGTGCCTCTACACTCCCTTTGCAGCACTGCATAATTCGATAAGAGACTTTCAGACGACATTTCACTTTTCCCTGAAGCAGCAGTTATTGGCCACAGTCACAGACAGGATTCCAAACTGATGGTCTGATTTAGTACAGCAAATCTGCTATTCCTAATTGCGTAAGTATTTCTAGAGCAAGTAGTTAAACTACCTTAAAATGCAATCTCAGCACTAAAGCCACATAGAATAAATATATATTATACAAGTTTTGCAGTCATCTTATTTCTCCTGTTCATTTGCTGTATGTTTCTGGCTCAGAAGGACTAAGGTTTTTGATCCTGCAAATGCTCAAACCAATGAATAACCCCATTTATTTCAGTAGTATACCTTGCATGTGTAAAGTCACTCACATGGATTGCACGTTTAGGCTTTTCTGTTCCTATTTGGCAGCCTTCCAAATTCAAATCCAATCTTGTAACTTTGCTTCCTCATGGGACCAAAGTAAGGTTTCAAAGAACATACTGATATAATTATACATGGTCAAGCTAAGGAGAGACTCAGAGTTCATGTTTCACAGGGAAAATTCTCTCCTGTATAAATGGAAAATGGTCAGAGAATTATGTTTGCAATTGATAGCTAGAATTTTGGGGCCCTAATACTGGTGTTGCCGTTTATTTGGTATGGAGTATAGAATCTCTCTCTCTCTCTTTCTCTGTTTAGTCAATATGTAATTACCTAGTGCTTTGAAAATGAAAAAAAGTGAAAATGACATTATTAAATGTAATCCTCATATTGTACAGTACTATTTATAAAAACGGGAAGAAATTTCCTGTTACTAATTCATCAGAGAAACAACAAGTGCCACTGGGAGTTGATAACTGATTTGTAGGCCTGACTGTCTGAGCTGAACACAGTATAAACTTCTCCCAAAGATTTTTTTTCCCCAGAGAAAGTCTAGAATCGCTTTAAAGCGACACTGTTGAATTTAGTAATTATTTAAAATGTCAGTACTGCTTGTGATAGCTGAGTTAATCAAAGGTGAAATAATATTACTAATTGCTTTATTCATGCATGTAACTCTTTACTTGCATTTCATATACCTGGCTATCTAAAAACTCCCATCCTAAAACCGAATAGGTACCTGAGATGCTTTCATCCATTTCACTTCATGGAATCAGGAATCTTTGATAGAAAGTTTAATTGTATGAGCTGGATTTCACAGGCTGCATCTAATCCTGTGTGCCATTCTGTCATCCAATTTCAGATGAGATGTTTGCCTTCAGCCATTCCTAGATTAGAATTTAGGGTGTGAAAGAAAGTGTAATGGATTTAGAACCACTGGGATTTTAGAAGAAATTAGATTAATCTATGCACTTTATTTAAAGCCCTTTTACTAGTCATGAGTAAAATTTCTGATGACAAAGAATTTTTGAGAGGCTAAGATTTTTTTTTGTTGGTGATTTCTTTTATTGGCCCAATTTGAATTGTTAATCTCATTTTTTTCTCTGCTTCATCTTCCCCACCTGTTAAATGGGAAGAATTATCCTCACTCAGGGTACAAAGCACTAGATGAACAATAAGCATCATTACAACTGGAC
>NW_017729032.1:25977957-25997864 GCF_001723915.1 Gavialis gangeticus
GAATCCTACTCACTGGCCACCCAGCTGAACTTTTTACAAATCTAAGTTACCATTATAGTGTTTTAACTTTCCATTCTCCAGTTGAACACCAAGTGGTTGCAGTCTTTCTCACAATTCAAAACTGCAGCATACAGAAACAATAAATAAGATTGATTATCTAAATATAATATAATATACATATTTTATTAATCTTTTGAAAATGTGAGACTTCATTGTGCACAGGTTTAAGAGCATGTGTAACTGTGTGTATTGTGAGTAGAACAAGGGAAATTGTTTTGCTTGCAGTTTAACAAAATAATTTTGGGTTAAATTAAGCTTTTTGTTTTATGTTACAGAATACATCTAATTTGTTTTCAAAATGAATTAAAAGACTTTTAAAATCTTTTAAAATAGTTTTAATAAAGCTGAGGTAACTTTTAAAATGAGCCATTTTTTTCAAATTAATAAAATCAAAATATCTTTTTTTTAATGTCCAAAAGAAACAATTGAATCAATTTCAGAATATTTTAGGTGGTTATATATGTATGCATGCATATATTTAATGTATTTATTTTCTTTTTACTTAGTTTTAGTTTTAGTTTTTTATTGCTTTTTTAGTCAAACTAGTCAACAAAATCTTCTTTCAAAAACATTTTTTACAAAAAGTCAGATAAACTGGGTAACCACATTAATATGAGTGAGGCTTATAAAATGATGCACTTGTGTAAGTCTTTGCAATATTATAGCCTTAAATTATATAATAAAATCATTTTATAATATCTTCTAACTGATTTGCCTTTCCAATAAATAAAAGATGCACAGAATTGTTGCTGTAAGACTAAAATTGACTAGAATTGTTCTAAGACTAAAAAGACTAAACACGATGATTACAGATATGAATAATTCTTATCTGTGAACAATAACTTTTTATTTAAGAAGGATCATAATAGTTTAAAAGAAATGCATGGCATTGATATTTTCTCTCAGAATAAATTGCTAGTTATGTACCAAGATTCATATAGACCTCAAATTTCTATAATCCTTCCAATGCCAAGCTATTTTACGTAATTTAAAGAACTAGTCAGCAATATCCAACAATATGAACATAAATTAGGTTATGGAAGATTACAAACACGATAAAAAAGTTCAGATTTTTCTGTTTAACCCACTAATTGCTGCCATTAAAAGAGAAAGGACAGAAGGCTCAAAGTTTCCAAATTCTAGTCTTTCACAGATAATAGATTTTAAGTACAGAAGGGAACATAAGATCATCAAGTGCGACTTTCTAGATACCACAGGTCATTAAATTTCACCCACTTGCTCTGTTATTGAATCCAATGGCTTGTGTTTGGCTAAAACGTAGCTTGTCTAATATTTTGCTTGTGTGCTTTTAGGCCCTCAGAATAGTTCCCTTCTGTCCAATTATTTGTTTCAGACCAGATGGTCTGATCAGAAAAGTAGTTCAATCAGTACAGCTCCAAAGTGATGAACATTTCCCCTTTTTCCTCGCATCTGAGACTCTGAGTTGTTACTACTCCACACTCCATTCAGAACACAGAAAAACAACTGATTGCACATTCCCATCTCTCAGGAATGTGCCCGGCATTCACTGAACCTTCTGTTACTTCTGTCAGAGACTCCAGGCACCAATGATTGGCTGAAAAAATATTGGTTTTTCAGCTGTTGCTGTTGCTTCTGCCAACATGAACACTAAGCCCTCCCCAACAGGTTGTATCCAGTTCCTAATAGCAAAGTGAAAAACAAACAAGTGCTCCAATGACATGTTTGCAGTCCTGACACCAAAATAGGTGACATATTGGTGACAATCATAGCTGGATCCAGGATTTTTCAAAAGCGGAGCGGGGAGGTGGGATGCAGGACAGCAGCCAACAACAGCAGAACTGTACCCCCACTCTCAGCCCAACCGGCATGGCAGACTGTGCCAGAGGGCAGCAGTTGAGGACTTTTTTAAAGTCCCCAAATTAGATAAGAGTCCCTCCCCAACTCTCAGTACCCCCTCCTTTCCCCTCCACACACAATAGCACTTGCCGTCCCATTCCTCACTCCCCACCTCTATTTATACCTCTGAAGGGACAAGGGAGACCTGCCCACCGTCACCATTGCCCTGGCCATTCTGCTCTGGTTGGGGCTGCAGGGAGTGGTTGTGCAGGAAGCTTGGCTCATCTGGGGACAGTGGTAGATGCATCTGCTCCTGGTGGGTTTCCCCTCTCTGCCCAGTCCTGGGAGGACTGGACAGAGACGGGAAACCTCCCCACCCCAACTGCTGCTACAGCTGTCCAAGGCTGACTTTGGCTCTGTGTGCAGCCCAGATGAAACAGGGCAGGAGTGGTTCTGGAGCTGCCCCTGCCCTTGGTCAACCAGGGGCAGTGGTAGGTGGAGGAGGGGGTCAAGGGAAGGGGAGAGGAGGTGCCACTGAGCCCAGAAGGAGAGGGAGGTTGTGTCAAGAATGAGTGGAATTCTTACCTGCTTTGGGGATCACCTGCCTGGCTGCTGCACCCACACTGTGGTCCTAAAGGGATGTGAGCATGCCACTGCACTCTGGAGCCAACCCTGGTGACAACATAATCTGTAACAGTACTATCGCTTTTCTTTCCTCTCTCATAATCCCAAATGTCTATGAATACTTCACCCACATGTCTATTCCTACAACACTTGTTTCTGCCTAACTCTGATCTCATCAGATTCATGTTCTACTGCTCCACCTTCACTCTTTCATCCAGCAGTCTAAGAATCCAGAAACTGAATTGGAAGAAAGAATCAAAGATATCCATCAATATTTTCCTGCTTGATTAATTTTTTTTCCCAGCTACCATATTTCACAGTATATAAGTCAATGTTTGAAATCCAAAAATGTATTAAATTTCCACCTCGACTTATACACCCTATCTGGGCTCCAGGGAACTTGGATTGGGCCCCTGGGGGCTTGGGTAGCACCTGGCCCACTGGAAGCCCACCAACCCATGCCCAGGGAGTGCTGCTGTTGTGGAGGGAAGAGCTGGGCCTCCCTTCAGCTCAGGGGCTTTCCAGCCTACTGGGAGCTTGCCCCTCAGCTGCAGAGGATTGGGCAGGCTCCGCCAAAAGCAGGATCAAGGCCCCTCACTGCTTCTGCCTTCAGCAGGTTTGTGCAGCCGGCAAGACACCTGGAGCCACCCAGGAAGGGGCTGCCTCACCCCATGGGCAGCACAGGTTGGGGGGAAGGTTAGGGGTGTTGGGCAGGTCTAGCCTCCCCCTCCCCCAGCCTCTGCCTGACACCACACACTGCCCATGAGATGAGGCAGCCATTTCTGGGGCAGCACCAGGCTTTCTGCTGGCCACAGGAGTCTGCTGAAGGCAGAAGCCTGATCCTACTTTTGGCAGAGCCTGCCTGCCCCCCAATGGCCAGAGAGAAAGCTGCTGATAGACTGGGCATCCCCTGAGCTGCAAGGGAGCCTGGTCCTTCCCTTCATGGTGGCAGTGCCCCCCAGGCTCCCAGGGTGGCTGCCAGTGGACTGGCTGCTCCCTGAGCTCCCAGGGGCCCAATGCAACTTCCCCAGAGCCCACCAGCATGCAAGGGCCCTATCCTTTTTTTTTCACTTTGATGAAGATCAAAGCAAAGATTAACTTGTACTCTGAATATATGAAAAACCTAACATTTTTAATAAAATATTTGGGGTTGATTTATACACTGTGTTGACTTACTGCTTCCTGAAAAATTACTTAATCCAAGACAAATATGAACAACAGATACTCCTGAACATGTCCTTTTTTTGTTTTGTTTGTTTTGCATATTGTTGAGATTGTTGAGCACTACATTTGAATGCATCCTCCACACTGAAGCACACTCATGCCCCAGCCAGCCCTGTCAGCATCTATATGTGCAGTGCTATGGAGTAAAAAATCTCCTCAGTGGGTGTAGCTACATGAGATGCTTTACTGCACAGTAGCATAGTTTACTGTGCAGTAATCATGTGGGTCTACATGTGCACATGCTTACTGTACAGTAAATCTTGCTAATCATGATTAAATTTGCTACCTGCAAATGCAAGTAGCAAATTTACTTGTGATTACTAACTATGCAGTAGCACTTGCATAGATACCTGACCAGAAACAAATCTGCTTCCAGTCATCTAGTCACCAGAGGGCAGGAGATTACTCCCCGTCCCCGGGGGCTGCCTGCTGCCAGAGTGGGTTCTGCCACTGGAGCTGGGGCAGGGACCATGTCTACCTGCCCCGGCATCAGGGAGCTCCAAGCCCACCATTCCAAGATTGTGATAGGGAGGACAGGGGCTGGGAGAACCTTATCTCTCAGCCCTCACTTCACCATTTTGATTAGGAAGGGTGGGGACTAGGAGATCCTTATCTCTCAGCACCAGCTCTGTGGTTGCTGGGATGGCGCTAGGAGATCCTTATCTCCTATGAACCCTGTGCCCATGAAGCTGCTGCTTGGAGCTCCCTGCTGGTGGGGGCTGGGGAGCCTGTTCCTTCATGATCATGGGGTGAGATTGGTCTGGTCAGTGAGATTGGCTGCAGGGGACTCCCCCGGTCAGTGAGATTGGTCATTGACTGGTTGCTGCGGGGGGGCATGTGCCCCCCAGACTAAAGTGGCACCAGTTGCCCATGCTCCAGCCCCCACCCTGTGAATGTGGAGTGGGGGCTAGGAACATTTCTGGTCACAGGAAGGTCCCAGCCCCATGCTCCGATTGGGTGATTCAGGCATGAGGCTTGGAAAAATCCGCAGGTGTGGTGTAGGTCCTAGGCCACTGTCCCAATCCAGGAGATCAGGGCAGAGGGCTGGGACCTGCTCCTTCCCTGTAGCTCTTTCTAAGCTCCATGCCCAGGATCAGAAAGCCAGGGCCAGGAGCTTACTGCTGCTGGGTTACAAGGCAGGTTGCAATGCTCCAGCCCCAGAGACAGCTTAGATCTCCCCCTGGTAGTGCCAGGGGCCTGTTGCAGGGCTGCAGGAAGTCAGAGCAGTTTGCTGCCATTAGAAACAAATCAGCTCCCATTTTTCTGCACATGTGGACACATGCCCAGGAGTGTTTACTAGTGAGTAGTTTATGTATGAGTAAACTGCTCCCGGATCTAATGCATGTGTACATTTTACAAATACTGGCCTACTGTGGAGTAATTAGTTTAGTCCATCTGACTAGCACTGCATGTGTAGATACTGAGGCTGCTTGCAGATGTTAAACCTCACCTCAGAAACATGGTACTTTTAAACTTGATGCATTCCCGCACTGAGCCCCACACATGCCCAGAAGAGGTAGTGCTTTAGTTGTACCCAGCTCACTCGACATCTGTTTAGATCAGGCACTTCAGTGGGGCTTTTTTACTGCTTTTATCTAATATTTGATTGAATCAGCTATTAGCTAAAAATGCCAAAAAGCCCTGCTGAAGTGCCCAATCTATACAGGCACTGCAGAGCCAGGTTGAAGTTATGTGCTGCTTCTTCTGGTAAAATGTCTTTTTTTTAATGTCTGCAAGCAGCCTGATACGTTTACTGCAGAGCTAATTAGGCAACTCCACAGTTAATGTCTCATTTAGATGCACCCACTATGTAGGGATTTCAAACACAAAAGATAAAAATTAATGTCTTGGAATGTCAGCCAATAAATAATCCCAGGGGGCCTCAAACATTTCAGCTGCAGAACCCCATTTCCCATACTTTACCCCTCACCCATAACATTTTTCCTGACTTTCTGGATGCATATAGCAAGATAAGCAGGGAAAGGTAGTAACAACTCCTAGGCTGTATACCCAGGATCTCTTCATTGCTTCTTTCATAAACAACTAACAGATTTACAATTAATTGAAGAGCCACAATTGATATTATAGGGAATTTTTAAAAGCTTAGAATTAGGCATAGAATTAGATTCTTTTTCCAATTAAAATTCATCCTTCAACACCAGCTGTCAGACATAAAATTAACCCTATTTTTCCTTAAGCTGATGTTTGTAGTAGCTAATGAAAACAATAACATTATGGAATTATGATACATTGGATTGCTACTTTTGTTGTATGCCTGGATCACTTTTCTTAAAATAACCTCTTAGTTTTAAAATGATTGTTGTCATTCATCAGGAGTATGTTGGGGAATAAGCCAACATTTTATCCTTTGATTTGGTAAGGAAGTAATGTTTTTCTCCCTTTCCTCTGATCCATCTGACCTCTTTTTTACACTAGATTCCTCCCCCCCAGATTTTTAAAGGTCTTTATGGGTTTGATTTATTTACAATACCAAGGACTGTATGATAGCAAGAGCAAGTGTGTATGTTTCAAATCCACTATGTCAGATCTGGAAATGGCCGTTATCGGAAAAGATACAAATGATCTCTGCTGTTTGGAGAAGCGTTCCTCTTCTCTATGACCAGCTACCATTGGGAGTTCAGCCACTTAAAACAAGGCTCCCTGGAATTCTGCAAAAGCCCAGATGGTGCAGACTGAAGTTCTGTGCATCTCATGTAGTTCAAGTCGCGTAGTTCTCCCGCAGGGACTGTTTGTAGGTGGAAATGGGTGAGTTCAGGAAAATAATTCAGTAAAGCAATTTTTTTATGTCAGCAACAATGACAGATCCCTCGGTGAGTTCTTCCTCAAAGCTAATCATGAGGTGGTTTACTTCTGGTTTGGCAGCCTGCCCTGGTAGGTGGGTGATAGGGAGCTGACTGCCTACATGTGTTTCTACAAATGTACTAGGTTGATATAAACAGCTTAATGTAACATTCTGTCCACAATACTCCTTGGAGTAGTTTCATTAGGTGAACACATGAAACTGTAAAATTATGACAGATAAAACCCTGTTCCCGTATGCTTAATTATGTATAATGGGAAAATGTGCCTGTTTACCTCGGAATGCTTAGACCAATTCTGTAAATTAAATGACAGCCAAATTAAGGAGATAACTCCGAGACTCTGAAGGGAGTACTTTGATGCAAACTCCACTTCCTTCAGTTTCTTCTACCTCTGTGCGAATATTGTACTTATTTGGACTTATATGATCAGATTCATTACACTTACAACTACTTTTTGGTCCATAGAGTCAATAACTACCAATTTTCCTCAGTGCAGAGTGTACATATATAAATACAGAAATATGCCCAATTCAGATACAGTGCGTAGGAAAAAATCAGGATTTCAGATTTCTGTTATATAGATGTATACTGTTTTGACAGGAGGCACCAGTTGATGCTGTAATAAATAGTCTGGCAAGTTATTTTTCTTATTGACAGATCATTCTTCAGTTCTGAGAAGAATGATATGCTGGTGTTAGTTTTGCACTACAGCTTGTTTGAGTGGAGCTGTTACAAGCACAAGGAGAATTTATTCTCTGTCTTGGTCTCACCAAGTAGGGTCAATATTTGGGGTATAATTGGTTCCTGGAAGATGCATGATGGTGTTTGGGCCAAAAAAGGAATTTCTGGAATGCTTTTTTCCTGCTACTAGTATATAAAGCAAAAATAAAACATTACATGAGAAAGATATCCAGAATCGATGCCAGTGATTTCTCCTCTCATGATCTGTAATTCCCAATAAATAATGCTGCTCAAAGGAACAAAGCAATGTTATTTTTCCCACCATTAACATTGTTTGTTGTGAGTGAATCTACATGAGGTGCTAAATGCGCAGTAGCCTAATAGTATTGTGTAGTAGTGCATAACATCAAAAACAGTGCTAATATGCTACCGCACATTAGTTTTAGGCTACTGTACGGTAGCATCACTAAGAAGGCATGCACTGGCACTAATGTACAGTAGTACCAGTTACTGTGCGTTGATTTAGTACTTGATTATACAAGTACTAAACTTAATGCACAGTAACTATGGCCCATTAATGAATGTGTAGACACACCCTGTATAAGCTAATTTAATAAGTCTGTAAGGAAACAATATCCAAGTAACTTTCTCTGATAACCTACCTTATTCCCTTTTTATTTTTTAAATCAACAGCATCTGTAGGAATGCTATTTAGAATCTCTGGAAAAAATCTGGACAATGATATGTTATGTATAACCTATATAAAATACTATTTGCTAAGCATGCTGAAACTATGGGTCTTATTGTTTCCACAGAAAGTGTTGATTATGGGCCAGTGTTTATGCAAGAGCCTGATGATTTGATTTTTCCTACTGATTCTGAAGAGAAGAAAGTGTCTCTGAATTGTCAAGCACGAGGAAACCCTGCTCCTACATACAGGTACAATATATAGCTTGAGAATTTTTTGAGGCTTTCAGAATGTCTGATCGATACACTTCCCTTCTGAGCAAATGCATATGGGGAACACAATAATAGGAGGTCTTAACAGTTTCAAGGAGCTTCCCTGTCCACTGGGTTTGAGGACCAACTGGGATTCCTAGCAGGCAATAACATATGTGGGAAAAGTAGGAAAGGACTGGTATGGTATGGGGCAGGAATTCTAGCCCCATACCATACATAGTGTATCCATCCATTGAGACGCTCACTATAAAGGAGACTCCCTGTGCCCCAAAACTTCCTGATACCCACACAGCTCCAAAGTTACTTATGGATTTTATTCTGACAACACCCCTGTGAGACCAGGTGTTACTTTTCCATTCTAAAGATTGGAAAGAAGGTATTAAGTAGCTTGACCATGGTTAAACAGGGCATCTGTGGCTGAGCCAGGAATTGAATCCAGTTTGTTTCTGTCCCTTTCCAGTGCCCTAGCTTTTATAGTAACTTGCATAATCTTTTGCTCTGTAGTCCTTTGCACCAACACTTGCACGCAGACCTTCTTTAGCCATGCCAACACCTCAGGACTAGTAGAACTGTCACTGCTTGTTATGCCACATAGGATATGAATAGACATCATCAAATGAAGTGGATCAGGTGGACTAAGATGTTTGGCTTACGTTATCTGGTTTGCTAGGTAAAACACATATAGCCTATTGTCCTGCCTGTTGATCCTGCAGAATAATGGGTGATGTGTTTTCTGCTTACAGAGACCCATTGCCAAGAATCTCTAGGTCATGTCTCTATAAGTGGGAAGGCCTGGGTGGGGTTCCCCACTTACAGACATCCTGGGGCATGCAAGCAGCACAACTTATTACCACCTTTTGCTGCAGTCACAAAGAAAGGCATTTTTGCTGCAACAAAGGGCATGGATGCCTTTTTGCTTTTGCTTTGTGCTGTCATAAAAATTGTTGTGGTGGCACAAAGGAAACATCTGTTTCTAGTCTGGCATGACTGATTTGGACAGCTTAATATGAATGAATGGCTGCCAAGGTGAGTCAGAAGACAGGGCAGATATGCACCATTATCAACCAAGTAAATAATATATATGAGAGAACAAGCTTTTGTGAACTCCATCATCAGAGATGCTGTGTCCATGGAGGTTAGTGTTCTGCCGCAAGCTTGTGCATCTTTCTTCAGCTGATGTCAGATGCATGTAGAGATCACCCTCTCTGTCTGACGTAGACAACAGATTGTAAGCAGGTGACGGCATTAATGACTTTGGTAGAGTTGTGGGTGAATGGACTTTCGGTTGTTGTATTCCTTGTTATTTGGTCCCAGAATGATGTGGCCTATATTGATATCAGTGCAGAGCTGATATTTGGGTCCCTTAGAAGGCCTGATGCCTCAGCAAGGGTGGCATGTGGCCATTGCAAACCCTCAGTGTGATGTCCAGGAAATGAATCTTCTGGGTTGAATATTCCAGAGTTAGTTTGATGGAGGGGTGAAAGTTGTTAAAGTCATGGTGAAATTTCTCTAGCTTCCTTTCCATGTGTCCATATTATGAAGATATTATTGATATACCGGAGGTATACCAGAGGGATGAGCTGCCACAGAAATTAACTACAAGCACCATAATAAATATTTTGGCATATTATGGGGGAGGGCATACATCTGTCTGTGGCAGTGCTGTTCATTTGTAGGTATAAGGAGTCCCCAAACCTGAAATAGTTGTGTGTGAAGACAAAGTGTGAGAGCTTAATGGCAATAGAAGCAGCTTTCTTGTCAGTGATAATCTTCTTTATGGCTTGTAATCTGTCCTTATGGAGGATGTTGGTGTACAGAGATGTGACATCCATTGTAGGTAATATGGCTTTTTCTGTAAGCTTGTGAATGGAGCCCAGTTTCTTTAAGAAATATGTGGTGTCTTTCAAATTGTTGGCAGCACCAGTGGCTCATGGGAATAAGATAGAGTTAAGATAGCAAGATAGCCAGAAATTACTTCTGCGATAGTGCCACTTTCAGGGACAATGGGGCATCCTGGGTTTTCAGGTTTTACATCTTGGGTAACAAGTAAAAGTTGCGTGAGTTAGGTTCCTGGAAAGTGGAAGCAGTATTTTTTTTGGCCTCTGCAACTACCCTGTGTGGTATAATGGATTCTATACATTGTCAAACAGCTGGCTTGTTGCCATCAAATTGTTAAAAACAGGATGAGACCAGCAGGAAAGTGTTGGGATTCTGACACAGACATATGGAATCTGGAGGTTATGCTGCAGAGAGGAAGCCCCCATTCAGCTCTTCAAGTCCATCCCCTAACTACTTTGCACAGATTTCCTGCTGAGAATCTGCTTTCACCCCCCACATGTGCCTTCCCTTCATCTGCTTTTCATAAATGACTTGGACTTTCCTGGCTGTGATTTCTTTCTAAGTAGCCCTTAGCCTAAAACTTCCACCTGCTTTTAGTATACATAATTTGACTTCCTCTCTCTCTCTTTTTATTTCTGCCACTGGTCTGTAGGGTAACAGCAGATTGCACTAAAGGAAATGGACTGTGCAATAGGCGCTAGGGGAACAATAGAACAAACTTGACTGGAGTGGGGGGAAGGAACAGTGATCACTATGAAGCACCTCACAGCCAGATTGCAAGCAGTACATTGAGTGGACAAATGCAAAATCCTGCACTTTGGGTGGAATAATAATACAGGCTAAGGAATGAGTGTATTGGAAGAAGGAACTGGGGGTTACAATAGATTATAAAGTGAGTATGAGCCAACAGTATACTCCTGTTGCCAAAAAAACCCCCAGGAGCATAGTCAGTTGTACTAACAGGAGTGTCTTTTGCAAATCAAGTGAAGTCATTTTTCTGCTCTATTCAGCAATGCTGAGGCCTCACCTGAAGTCCTGTGTCCAGTTTTGGGCCCCACACCTCGACTGTTTATTCTAGAGAAGACTGAAGTGGGATTTGATAACAGTGTTCAAATACCTAAAAATTAAATATAAAGGGGGTGGAGGTAGACTTTTCTCTATGTCTTTAGGAACAAAGGCCTCTGTCTTCAGCAGAGGAAGTTTAGGTGGGAAATTAGGAAAAACTTTCTGATTATGAGGGCGGTCAAGCATTGGAACAGATGACCTAGAGAAGTTGTGGAATCTCCATCTCTGGAGATTTTTAAGAGCATGTTTGACAGACACTTGACTGGGATGGTTTAGTCAGGGATGATCCTGCCTTGAGCAGGGGTGGGACAGTATGATATTCTAGCCCTTCCAGCCCCACTTTACTATAAGTCTATGACTTCCAAATGAAACAGGCAGATTTAGATGTTGCATGGTAGGCAATGAGTAGGAGTTGGATGGTGAGTGAGTGCTTAGTTTGGAGTCTGATTAAAACTGCTGCCATCTGCCATACTGCCGAACAAGTAGATTTTTCCCATTACCAAACGTTACCTACCCCAAAGCACATAAAGACGAGCTTTCAATCTAAGCTAAATGCTTAGTCATTTCTCTTATTTCAATATTTCTATCCTGTGAAACATTTCTAATTTTCTAAATAGTAAATGTTTATCTTGATTTAGGACCAAACTTATCTTAAAATGTGGCCAGTTCCTCCAACATAGAAATTCCAAACTTTCCTCGGCTCTGTTCAGCAGCTCCCATCTTTTGTAATAAATTAAAAAGGGACTCCTTACAGACACTGAGACAGAATCCTATATAAGTAAATGCTGCACCATACTGCACACAAAGGGTCTGAATTAAGGTTTTACAGATAACTTTGTGATTTATCCTTGCCCTAATCCCACCCATTGCCTTTTATCCCAGTTCCCATTTAAACTTCTTAGTCCAGTTCACTATACTTGCTATTCCTAGTCTCTCCCAATGGTTTCTCATCTGATCTCAGTAATAATCTACCTACAGGATCTGGGTTCCCTCCATTTTCTTTACTAGCTCCAGGTCTTGTTGCCAGATATTCGCATTTTCTTTGGCTTCCAATCACAGTTTCTCTCAGATTACTCATTCTCATCTCAGATTACTCATTCCTGTCTCCCAGTCAGTAATAGTCTTGCTCTGCTACTGATCTCCGCTCAAGATGTCAGATGCCTTGTCTGGACAATACCTTCTGTTTCTTCTCCTGACAGCCTCTTATCTGCATCTCCTCTCTACCCTCATAGATGTGGCCCCAAATCTCTCATAAAAATTGGAAATTGGCCAAACTCCTAACTATAGTATGCAATCTATCACTAAAAATAGCCATAGTACCAGGGGACAGGAGCCTTGCCAATGTGACTCCCATATTTAAAAAAAGGCTCTAGAGGGGACCCTGGGAGCTACAGCCAGTGAGTCAGAGTCCAGAAGGCATTGTGTTCCAGGAAAACTAGTAGAAACAATAATAAAAAGAAAATTGTTCAGAGCAGCTCCCAGAGCTGCTCTAATTAAAGCACTCACAGTGTCTCATGTATTCAGTGTCCCATGCTTCAAAATGGTAGCAGGGGCACTTTAACTAAAGCTCTTTGATGAGCTTTAGTTAAAGTGCCACTGCGGCCATTTTGAAGCACAGGGATACTGAATACACAAGACACAGAGGCTGCTGGAATGCACAAATTAGCATAACTAATCGAGTATGCTCCAACATGCTGTAATTACAGGGAGCAGCATCCCTGCATGTGTACAGGCACCCAGGATATCTGGGCTTCCAAAATGCATTTAACAAAGTCACCCATCAGAGGCTCTTAATGAAGTTGGTTAATCATTGGATTGGGGATTAGAAATTGGGTCAAAGATAGAAATCAAAGAATGAACATAAATGGTCAGTTTGGGGATGAATAAAATAAACAGAGGGGTCCCCCAGGGTTCTGTTTTGGAACAAGTGCTGTTTAACATATTAATATAGATCTCAGAAGGGGTGAGTAGTGAGGTGGCCAAATTTGCATAAGACACAAAATTATTCAAAGTGGTAAAGACCAAGGTGGACTGTGAGGAACAACAGTATAGAACGATCAGGCACTATTGAGTGAATGCACAACTAAACAGCAGATGAAATTCAGTGTAGATAAGTGTAACATGATTTACCTGGGCAAAAATAACCCAAACTATACCTGTACTATGATAGGCTCTAACTCAGCTGTTACCACACAGGAAAGAAACCTGGGAGTCTGTGCTGAGCAGTCATCAGTAAGGCAAAAAAGAATGTTAGAAATTATTAAGAAGGAAACTGTAAAGAAAACAGAAAATACTGTTGTGTCCCTTTATAAATCCATGGTGCATCCACACCTTGAATACTGTGCCTAGCTTTGGTCCCTGCACCTCAAAAAGGATATGGAAGAACTAGAGAAGGTGTGGAGAATGGCAGGGCAGTAAGGATGATTAGTGGTATAGATGGGCCTCTATATGAGGAGAGACCAAAGAGGCTAGGCTTGTTCAGTTTAGAACAGAAATACTTGAGGGGGGCCATGATTTGAATTTATAAAATATTAAATGGTAAAGAGGAAGTAAACAGGGTCTTATTTATTTACTGTCTTTCATGATACAAGAACTATGGATCATAAAATGAAACAAGTAGGTAGTAAGTTTAAAACTAACAAAAGGAAGTTCTTTTTCACACACCATGTAATTAAAGTGTGGAACTCATTGCCAAAAGACGTAGTGGAAACTGGCAGTTGAACCAGATTTTTAAAAGGATTGGACACATCCTTGGAGAAAAGGTGCATCCTTAGCTATTGAGCATGGAAATGGAGGGACAGGCCCTAGAACTTCTAGACCTCAAATGCTGAAGTCTGCCAGTAGGAGAGGAACTGTGGAAAAAAGCCCTGGTCATAATTAGTTCACTCTCCCTGTCATCATCTATTCTCTGTCCCTTGTGACACAGGATACTGGGCAAGATGGACACTTAGGGATGACCCTGTAAATGGAAATTCTTATGGTTCTTAGGAATGTGTGAAGTTTTCAAAGGCTTTAGAATTTGGCCAAATTTAGGTGTCTGCTCATGGGAACAATAAAAGGGACATTTCTAACAGAAAAGCCACCTCTGGACAAACGTGATGTTCCTGCTTCAAAGCATGAGGCAACAACAGCTTTTCAAGAAGAGGTTATCAGTGTGTTTTAATACAGCTGAGCCAGTTCAGTTGACATTCTCCAGAATTACTCAGCTTCTGGAAAATACAAGCTTGAACAATTAAAGTTTTCCAAAGTTAGAGGCAACTGAAAACAGAGATTTAAACAGCAAGTGCCATATGGCCTCAAAAATAGACAGTGCTATCAGCAGTGCTTATAATAAGCTGGACCCCTTTTGATCATTTACATTGTATCAAAAATGTCATCTTTCTCTTCCAGTCAAATACTAAACTAGTTACTCCCTATTTCTCCCCAGATGGTTACGGAATGGAACTGAAATTGATATTGAAAGTGATTACCGCTACAGTTTGATAGAAGGAAGTTTGATCATCAGCAATCCCAGTGAAGCTAAGGATTCTGGGCAGTATCAGTGTCTAACTACCAACATGTTTGGCACCATATTGAGTAAAGAGGCCCTTCTTCAATTTGCATGTGAGTAACAATATTCAAACATGGATATATCAATCTATTACACAACTTAATAAGGTTCCATAAATGCCGTAAAGCAGCAGTCCACAACCTTTTTAGATTGCGAGTTGGATTGACTCAGTTTGGGTCAAAGGTGTGATGGTCTTAAATCCCAGCGACTGCTGCCAGTTTTCCTTGCAGTGGCACAGGGAAAATACCCATCATGCTACTTTTTCCTGCATGGAGAGTGCCCACGCCTGCCACTTTTGCCTGTGGTGGCACAGCTGATACTTTTCCCTGTGGTAGCACGAGAAAGTGACTGCTGCCAAAGCCTTCTTCCACCAAATGCTGCCAAAATCCCATGGTCATGAGCTGAATCAAATGGTTCTGAAAGCTGGATCCAACCCACAAATCATAGGGTGCTCACACCTGTCCTAGAAAAAAGAAAAAACATACAAACCAATATTTAAAAACCTATATTATGCCAGGCTAAAATGGTAGGATCAGTCATAAGCTACTTTGTTTAAATGGCTGCTTTCTGTTTAACTTTTTGGAGTGCGAATAATCAGAGGAAAGTTGCAGAAAGCACTTTGTTTGGAATGTTTCCGAAAGATATACCATTTAATAATCAATTTTTGCATTCTCCCAGCATATTTTGAATGTTGGGCCCATTTTCTAACGGACACATAAATCAATTTATCACAGTATTTGAACATGTGCATGTATGTAAAATGCAGTGATAGATTATTTGAGTCAGTGGCTGTAATTGCATGTGTACATTATGGTTGCACATGCATGTACAATCAGTATAGAACATGAATTATATGGCCATCAAAAATGGCAATAAATGAAATTATCCCTGGATGACATAGAAATTTAAAATTAAAGGGCACAACATTAGAAATCATTTTAAATTATGGGCTTGCTGCAATTTTATATATAGTGACAAAGACAGAAATATGGAAAATTAAAGTATGTGGATGGTTAAGGCAATATTCTTATTCAAGCATTTAACGTACCTCTGGAAAACTAGAGGTGCCATTTAGGAACTGACATGTTATTTTAGTAAATCAAGTGTCTTGCTTCCAGCAACGGCTTATCCTTATTGCAAGCTTCTATTCTGTAGCATATATTATTGCATAGCATATTATGCAGTGATTTTTTTTTTTTTTTAAAGTAGAGGATATACAGATAATTCTTTCCCAAGTTTTTAGCTCATGTTGGCAATTAGACAGTCCCCTTGGACATGAGGTTTTGCTACCCATTGATTTTACTTCATAGCTACAAATGCTATTACTGAATTTATTAATAAGGTGATGGAACTATCCAATGTGTCTCTGGAATAGGAAGGAGTCTATTTTTACCAGTAGTTTGCCATTATTTGCGTCACCATTGCAGTCCATATTGATATGTAAAAGACTCCAGTAACATATATATTTTACAAATTGCATAGGAGTGTAGTTAAACTTAAAAAAACACATTATAATGATCCTTGTCAGTAAGTGTTACTGGAATTCAGTCCTAAAGTCAGCTCTGGTAAAATATTGTCCTGGCTTCCCTGGTATATTGCAAAACTATTGTAAAATGAGTTCTTAACTATAAAAGATTACAGCTGGTGAAGTTGGATTGTTTCAGAGCTCTGAACCACAGCCTCTTTCATGAGAATGACTAAGGGGGTGATCAACTGACCCCAATTGCACAAAGAGACAAACTACTCAGAAATAGGGCTGATAGCTGTAGAAAGCAGGTGGGACTTTGGTGTCTACGGTTGCAAAGTGCTGAGGATCTAATATACCTCAGTAGAGCATTTTATTTTGATTATTTTCTTTTCAAATCTCTAAAACCATAGGGATGGATGGATGGACATAAGAAGAGAAGGAAAAGAGAGAAATGGGATGCAAACAAAGGTTGATAGTTATCTTAGTGTAGGTGTAGGCAGTGGCTGTGGGTTTGAGTCTTACTGGTGACAATGCATGTATTGTCAAAAACCCATCCACAGGATACCGAGTTGCTTCCCAATGTGCCAGTGCTTGTCTCAAAAAACAGACCATGATTTTCCCTGGGATAACTCCTTGTCCCTGCAAGCCTCAGCTCCACTGTCCCCCTTACAGCTGAAGCAGGGAAATCTCTGGGTACGTCTACATATGCTATTAGTTTGAAGTAGGCTAGGGCTAGAAGCTGCCTGCCAGCGCAGGAGGATACTGTCCTGGCCAGGCTCTGTGATCAGAGTCTGTCCTGGTAGCAGGAACCTCCCAGGGACAGGGCATAATGTCCCAGCCCTGGCTCCAATCATGGAGCCGGGGCTGGGAGCTGCCTGCTGCTGAAGGAGGGGGAAGAAAAAAAGAGAAGTTAAATGCAAACAAAGACTGGTTTTTATCTCAGTGTGGAAGTAGGCAGTGGCTGTGGGTAGGGAGACATTGTCCCAGCTGGGTTCCTTAATTGGAGCCTGCCCTGGTGACAGCAGCTCCCAGGAGAGGAAATTGTTCTCCTGCCCCCTGATGCCTGGGCTGACCGGGAACAAATTTGCTCTTGGTCCATGTCTACACATGGGCTACTGTGCAGTAACTACCATGAGGTTAATATGCTACCTGTATTTACGAATGCAAATCACCACATGTATCATATTAGTATAACAAGCACAAGAAATCTGAATGACATATCACAAGATTTGTTGTTGTTTGTGACATATATAACCAATTATACACACACTAATATGTATATATATTTATACATGCATATATGTGTTTCTGTGTGTCTGTTTATCTATTTCTAGTGTAAGGCCTCTGAGGTCAGGACCGAAGCACACTTGTGTACAGTCAATAAGACACCTTTTAATGTAAACATAGTTCTTCACTTATTACAAAATGCAATCTGGAATACTTTCCTCACATTTAAAGCATAACTCAGAATGAAAAATATTCTCCCATAATGCAGTGATTTTTTGACATGTAGCAATTCGCTATATAAAATGGTGTCACTATACTATATTAACTTATTACCATGCTGATGAGAGCTTTGAATTGATAATGTGACACCTCTGAATTCTCTCACATCCTGCTGAGTTTTAAATCTGTAAGCTCATAGCAATCTATCAAAAGTTTAGATTCTCACAAATTTCTGTCAGTAAATTAAACACAAAATGACTCAAGAATAAAGTCTTCTCATGCTGTTTTCAGCTTCAAAACATCTTTCTATGTCAACCTTGCTAAATTGATAGTTCATATATAAATCAGAACACCCTGCTTTCTGGGGCATTAAGTTGATTTTGATCCAGAAATTCAGCTGGTTTTCCTTGCAGCAGTTGTTTAAAAGTTTGAGTAATTTCTTCCTGGACTTATGGGAAAATTACAGTGTGCAGTTGTAGTTATGGTGTTGCTTGATATTTCCACTAGAGTTAATGATAATGAGTAGTTTCGATTAGGAAACCTGAGGTGCCTAAAAAGTTACGTCTTAAGTGTGCTTCTCCAGTGCCATTTTTTGTGTTTTTCCCACTACAGCTTAAACAATAGCTTTACTTATTATACAAAATGTTGCTAGTGTTTTAATCTTTAAATCTTTAAACAAGTTCTCATAGCATCTCAACATTATACATAATGTCAATTTCCCTTTTATTTATAGATATTATTTAAGAACTTCCATTCATTCACATATATCTTTATGCTAGTGTTAGAATTAGAGCCCTTAATAATGTCATCATCAACTATATTGCTACCAGCCTGCTTCCTTCCACCCATATGATTTCCCCATGTCTGAACCTCCTGTGTCTAAAATGGATGAAAGTAGGTGTCCCGGGGGGATGAACCAAGCCCCAGTGTCATGGTGGGCCGGGGTGGCTATTGACCACGAAAACAGGCGGGATTCTTGGCGATGGAGTACTGAGCGGCTCGGCATGGTTTCTTAAACAAGGTAGGTTTATTTGACTTACGCTTTTTAGGCGCAGGCACAGTGATTCTTCAGTTACAGTGGTGCGATGGCACGAACAAACAACAACACAGGGGTCCGTTGGTCCACAGGGTTCTTGAGCCAAGCCCTTGCTATCTAACCCGGAGGCTAGGGGCGGCTGCCTGGCTCAGTAGTCCTAGGACTGGTCAACGGCTCATAACAGGATTCAACTAACACACAGTACAACGAACTGTAACTCATTGAGGATAGCGAGACATGACGCCAATCGGATGGTTGGAGTGGTCGTGAAGATAGCCGGAGTCGGGAACCGAAGTAAGATGTAATGAAGACGGGATCGACGTGTGCAGAGTCGAGCCAAACTGTAGTCAAGAAACGAAGCCGAAGTCAATTAATGCCAAGTAAGTAAGAAGCAGCAGGGACTGTCACAGGCCGAAGTCGAGATCACAATCAAAATAGTTCATAAACCGGAGAATCGATGTCACGAATGAACAATACAATCAAGGATGAAGACGCAGCAAGATAGCCAGAGTCGTCACAGGAGGAGACCGACAAGCTGGGAAGCCTTACTGAGAGAGATACTGAGACCAGGCACCGTCCTCAGTTCAAGCAGATATCCCCACAAGGGAGGGGCCCCTTAACGTTATATAACAATTTGGTGGCAAATTAGAATGTCTTCGTCAAAGAACTTTCTAGCCGAATGACATCATGCTCTTAGCTGACTGAGCATGTGTGAGCCTGAACTCTCTGCTGTTACCACGCAGGCGCAGGGCTGAAAAGTAGGTCAGCCTGACTGACAGCTCTTGGGGTTGCCCAGGGGACACAGGCTGGGTGAGTCCAATGGAAAATTCCATGAGCCTGTCTTGCGCATGT
Source organism: Gavialis gangeticus (assembly GCF_001723915.1). NCBI lineage: Eukaryota > Metazoa > Chordata > Crocodylia > Gavialidae > Gavialis > Gavialis gangeticus. The sequence goes on from NW_017729032.1 coordinate 25,997,403, forward strand.
CAGTTCCAGTTCCAGTTCTCCCTCTCTCACTGTCTTTCTGCATTGGCAGCACACAATCAAAAGTTTACTTCAACAGTAGGGCTGTGCGAAACACCATCGTTTTGTTTTGACATCTGTTTTACCATTTTGAAGGGACAGTGTTTTGTTTTGTTGTTTCATTTTGAAGCACTGTCCCGTTTCATTTCATCAAAACTGTTTCTTTGTTTTGACAAGTTTCAACGTTTTGCCCATAATGAAGAATCATGAAAATGCCTAAAACATTGTCATTTCTAGCCTGATTTGGATGAAAATTGCAGGGATGGTAGCCCCTTCTGGGGGCATGAAGTCTGCCAAGATTCAAGGAGACAGGTGCAGAGATTTCTGGGAAACTTCTGAACCTCAAAGTGGTCAAACCAAAAGTCCTGACACTTGCTGGCAGAGACAGCCTCCTGTCATTCAGCATGCAGATCTGGGGGCTCACAC
>NW_017729032.1:26002864-26009861 GCF_001723915.1 Gavialis gangeticus
GGGGGCATGAAGTCTGCCAAGATTCAAGGAGACAGGTGCAGAGATTTCTGGGAAACTTCTGAACCTCAAAGTGGTCAAACCAAAAGTCCTGACACTTGCTGGCAGAGACAGCCTCCTGTCATTCAGCATGCAGATCTGGGGGCTCACACCCCCAGGAGGGCTGCAGGGCTGTGCCAGATTCCTTCTAGGGTGACAGCCCCTGGATCTGCACACCAGATGACAGGAGGCTGCTGCTGCCACCTAGGACCGGCAACAACATCAGTTTTCCCTGGCATTGAGTGTGGGCTGTGCCCAGGCAGCAGCCTGAGCCTCCTGTCATGTGGTGCAGATCTGGGGGCTTTCACCCTGAGAGGAGTCCAGCACAGCCCAGCAACCCTCCTTGGGATGCGAGCCCCCAGATCTGTGCCCCGAAGAGAGGAGGCTCAGGCTGGTTGTCCCACCTGGGACCGGTGCCAGACGTGGGCTTTGCCCAGCACCGGAGAAGATTGCTGCTGCCACAACTCGAGCCTCCTCTCACCTGGCGCAGATCCAGGGGCCCACACCCCTGGGAGTAGTGCGGTACAGCCCAATAGCCCTCCTGCAGGTGTGGACCCCTGGATCTGTGCCCTGATGAGACAAGGCTCAGGTTCCTTGTCTCACCTGAGACCAGCACCCCTTGCTAACCTCCCCACCCGGCTGCAGCCCCCCTATGCAGCCCACCCTCAGCTACAGCACCCCCCATGCACTCCAATCCTAGCTGAGGCAGCCCCTGTCCAGCTGGAACCCCCCTGCAGCTTACCAGCATCAGCAGCTGTGGTTTTGGCCCCCTGCATGGTGGGGAGCAGTGCTGAACAGCCCCAGCCTCCAGGTATCCATCACCTCTGCCACAGCGCAGTGCTGCTGCCTGGCTCAGCATGGTGCAGCACAGTCTGTGTTCTTTTGGGTAGCTCTGGACTGTCACCTGGGGCTGCGTGCCACTCATGGGCCACACTGGCCCAGGTCCTGTGTGCACAGAAGTGGTGCAAAGGGCTGATGCATGCAGGACCCAGGCCAGTGTGACTGGTGGTCTCTGCAAGTAGTGTGCAGATCTGGGTGACAGCCCAACACTCAGGGCTGTGCGCCGCTCACGGGAACCACTGGCCAAACAGGCCTGGGTCCTGCATGTACAGAAGCAGTGAGCAGGGCTCATGAATGCAGGACTCAGGCTGGTGTAGTTGGTGGTGCCCAGGAGAGGCACCAGCCCTGGGTGACAGCCCAGAGCTACCAAAAAGCATACGGCTCTGTGCTGCACCACGCTGAACTGGGCAGCAGGAGCAGTGTGCTGTGGTAGAGACAGTGGATACCTGAAGGCTGGGGCCAAGCCACATTGCCCCCTACCATACAGGGGTGCAAGAGCACAGCTGCTGATGCTGGGCAGGACTCCAGCACAGCCCCAAAGCCCTCCCAGAGGTATAAGCCCCTGGATCTGTGTGCCAGATGACAGGAGGCTGTCGCTGATGCCTGGGACCAGCTCAGAAGCCAAGTAAGCCCTGCTTTGAAACTCAAAAAGTTTCAAAACTTTTTAAACATTTTGAGTGCCCTTTTTTTGTTTCAAAGCTGTTTCAAAGCCTTTTGTTTCATTTCAATTTTATTGTTTTGAGCTCAATGCATTGAAATGGCTTCAAAACAAAACAGCCAGTGAAATTTCACACAGCATTAGTTGAAAGGCTGAAATATATTTTCTTTTGCTGCAAGTGGCTTGTTCCAAGTTATAGCAGAGGCAATCTCTGTTCTATTGTCATGTCTCAAACCAGAAACCATGATATAGACCACTGTTCTACAAAAGTTTATGTCCCTAGACTAAGTTAAGTCTAGTTAAGTCTAGTTGTGGTAGCTCTTTATAAAAGAGAACATGTCACTGTAATGTTTTAAAGACAGGCAACAAAGCATTTAAAGCAATTTTGTCAGGAAAAGTTCTAACTTCTGGGTAATGAGGTGATGCCCAACAATTACATTAGGCCATAACAGATTGAAAGGCAGTTGAGGCAATGAGACACGGAGTTTGTATAATGGTACTCTTTTTCTTAGGCCCTTATTAGACCTTGTTAAAGCCCTAGTCTCCCAGACAGCAGCAATATGGGGGAGCAATCCCCTCCCTCCCACTTCTCCCACAAGTGGAGGGAGCCATGGACACCCTGCCCAGCATATGCGGTGAAAGGAGTGGGCTAAGTTGGCTCTGCCTCCCCAAATGCAGGGCACCAGGTAAGGCTGTGGGGCAGTCCTGCTGCAGGTGGCTGCAGCAGGGGGGAGGGACAGGCACACTAAGATACCCTGCACGATTGCAGCCAGCCCAGCCACAGGCAGGTAAGGTTTTTTTCAATCTTTCTTTATGACTGCTTGGGCTTGAGGAGGGGGCAGGTCGAAACCCCCACAGTTCAGGAGAAAGTGGGGTAGGGAAAGGGTGAATCATTCACCCCTGCCTCACTCCCTCCTTCACTATGGGGATTGTTCCATGACCCAGCCTGGCCAGGACCCCAATCATGGGGCTCATGGCTCCCCCAATATTTGCAAGGGGCAAGGGTGGGCTGCAGCTGCAAGCCGATCTCAGCCTCTGCTTCTTGCGTCTGCATCTCACTGCTGCCGATGCTTTGAAAGTGATGCAGCATGGTGCCATGTGCCTTGCTCCCCAACAATCAGAGCCCAGCGGCTCATCCAGGGGTGTGGTTCTGGGGAGCTAAGGAGGGGAAATTTCCCTCCTTTGGCTCCCCAGGGTTTGCGCAGCAGTAGGAGCCATCCGTCCCCACCCCTAGATGCTGCAGTGAATTGGCCGGGTCAGCTCATGGGGCAATTGGAGCCTGGGGGCTCATCCAGGGGCACAGTGCCAGGGAGCCAAGCAATGGCAGTGAGGCATAGAGACACAGAGCAGAGGGTGAACCCAGCCCACAGCTGCAGCCTGCCCTTGCCCTGTGCAAAAATCAGGGGTGCATGTGTCCCCACTTTGATTCCCTTGTGCTGAACATCTGGAAAAACTGCCAAGATGCACTGAGCTCTTCCCGAGTACATTTCAGGGCAGGCGCGAGGGTCCCAGGGGCTCCAGCCCAGCGGTGCAGCTGAAGCTGGCCCCACTCTGGCCCCCAGCTCTGGGCCCCCCTGGGCGGTGCAGGGCTGGGGCCAGTTTGGGGCCAGGAAGCGGCAATTCGCAGGGCCTGCCAATGCCTTGCAATGACCCTGGGCACAGTGGAAGGGGCAGCTGCATGGGTGCAGCAGGCCCCAGCCCTGATCCCAGCTCTGCTCTGCTCCCTCCCAATCCCTGCCCAGTCTCAGCCCCACTTCCCACTCCCCCACTCCAGCCCTTCCCCCACAGACTTTCCTTTCCTGCAGGGGGTGGGGGTGGTGCATGCATGCTCAGCCCTCCTAAATTATTTTTCTGCCTTCACCTATGCTGCCCAGCCACAGGCTGCCCAGGTCTCCTGGGCACCAGCAAGCAGGAGGTGGAGGGGTGAGGAATTCCACCTTCTGCTTGCTGCTTCCTGGTAGACCATGGTTGTGATGTGACCAGGAAAGGCATCCCTGGCTCCCTGCACTTATGTGGAGAAGGATGGGTCAGGAAGGGGTGAGTGTCGCAGCCCTGGACCTCACTTGCTGTGCCTGGCACAAGCAGTGGGACAGAGGCACCATGCCTAGCTCTGATCACCCGTTGTATCATGGATTACTGGAGAATTTTAGCTTGGGCAGAGTAACTGTGGTAAGTGGCCATATGGTAATGGAACAAGAACAAAATTAGGCAGATTGGAGATAATCCTACCCTGGATTGGAGTACTTTAAATGGAATAACAAGTGCTTTAAACCACTTAAAAGGTGTTAATGTGCCAGTCCAGGGGTTGAGGGCTCCAGAAGCTGCCCAGATTTACCATGTAACAAGGCCCTTATTTGCCTACAGCATGAGCTCCAGAAACCCAGAAACGGATCACAGATTACAGGGAGATTTAAAAAATAAGGTCATGGAATTGCTTGAGGTACATAGTCTGCATCACTTCGGCAATTAATTAAATCTTTGCAGTTTGTAGATAACTAGATTTGCTCTTTCAGTTAAAAAGAGAATTGGTGTACAGCTTGAAGAAGCAGAAAAGACATTTCAAAGAGGTCTTTCAAGCAGCAGTGCAGAAGAAAAAGCATATGCTATAATAAACCTATAAAACATTGTTGAAATTAACAAAAACGAAGGACTCATACATTGTAGAAGCTCTGGAGATACTGCCGATTCTGAATCACTAAGTAATGTACCAAGTTGCTATGGTTATTTTTAGTCAGGTCAGCATTAAAGAGATATTACAATTATAGCTTCCCATGCTATGTCACCTGTTTGTGTATGAATCTGATTAAAACATAGTCCTTTCAGAGGCCAAAGACAGGACTCCTAAATGCTTATACAGTGTCTTCAGATTTGTAGTGGTCAAGTGGTTGCATGTGTGTATGTGTGCACTTATGTGCGTTGAAAATGAGTTCATAAAGTTTTGTGTATTCTTAGATATAGTCAGACAGACAGATATATAGCTTTTTGTTGTATCAATGGTTAGTTTAATATAGTTTACTTGGAAAGAGAAAGTCTGGGAAAGATAAATGTCTACGTGGACCTTTAAAATGTGATAACAAATATTTATGAAGGACCTGAACAAAAAAAATATTTTTTCTATTTTCCTTATTGTTTTGCTGTAGTAAATATAGGACCTAAGAAAGACCATGCCAAAGACTGTGCAGGCATCCTTATTGATGTTGCTTTTAAGAAAGTGAACAAAACAGCAAAGTAATTTCAAGCCATATTAGGAATAAAGGAGATGAATATTTTGCCAAATAAAATGCTAAATAATTTAAAGAATTTATATGGAAATGCAATTCATCGTCAAGTTTTAAGAGAGTGTTATAACGAAAACAGTAAAGAAGGAAAAGGGAAGATAATGTGTAAAAGCCCTAAAAGAAAGTAAATTAAACATATTAGTTAGAAACAAAGTTAGTTCAGATGGTGCGATGTAATAAGTTGTCATAAAACAAACAAACAAAATAAAATCATCACTTTATCTTACTTGCAAATGTCAGTTTATAGTCCTCTGTGCCCATGGATGTAAATGAAATGCTCATGCTCAAGATATGCCATTTACCTTCCAAACTTCTAATCAGTTCATTACAATTTCAGACTATTGAAGAATAACTATCAAATTCCCTTGGACAATCATTAAGCTTAATGAAGTTAGCTCTGCTGGATGTGGCTAGCTCATTGGAAAACTATTTTTGTCCCAGCACATCTTTACAAATTCTGAATTAAGTTGAGTTTCTTCAACTCAGAGAGGTAGAACAGAGTCTGATTTGGTTTTGTGCTTTTTTGTGTAGCATAAAATTTTGTTTACAACAGGAAGACACATCCAGGCAGCCAAAGCAATGAAGTAATGATACATTCTGCAGCTACGGTAGCTGTTGTGAGTATAAACCTAAACTTTGATGAACAATTTCTAGTTATAAAGAAGTATTTATCTACAAAAGCCCTTTGGGAGATGGGGTTTACTTGATAAGAATCTGTAAAAGTTTTATGATTTACCTTTACACACTAAGCCTATTCCATTAAAACAGGATTTATAGTACTAGTCTGATTCTCTGTAGTCTCCATAATGTGTGTTACTTAAATGGGGATTTTAATCTATAACAATAATTTTCACCACAGTACTTTGTTTGCCTGGCTCCTTTTGTTACTTGTACGTCAGTTTGAACGAGTCTATCTTTTACATTTCCAGAACCTGTTGGGAAACTGATAAAAGACAAATTCAGTTTTCAAATTAACTGAATTCTGCCCATTTTTGTTGCACTGGAACTGCTTGTCCTTGCCCGGGGTTATATACCCCCTCTGCTTTAGAATAGTATACTGCACTTTTCTTATAACAAAGGATGCACTTTTTTTCCTGACCTTTGTCACACACCCAATTCATTTCCTCTGTAAAGACATAAAACAAAATTGCTTTTTTTTTCTCTTTCATAGATTATTCAGCTGTTTGCAAGCATATCTTATCTGTAAGGCAAGGATCTTATCTGTAGTATTTACTACCTAGCTCAAAAAAGAAAAAAGGAGAGGAAGAGTAAAACCTTCTTCTAAGCCATTGACTCAGCTCCTGAGTGCAATTTTACTCTGCTGATTGTCATTGCTTTTTTGTATTTCTTTTTTTAATCTATTTTCTCATTTAGTCTACAGAAAAAAAAGTATTGATTAGCTATAATTCATAGGTCCTTTTTCAATTGATGAACCACAGTAACTGTCCACTGACATACAGAATAAGAAGTCAGCAATGATATGGACAAATAAATCAATAGTTTATTGGGAGACAGCCTGCTTACTGCACATTTAATCATGGTGCACTTGTGACAGCTTGTTAGAGAGTTCACCACCTCCTAAGAGTTGAGTTTAAAGAGCCACATTTTCTTGTTTACTGTTGTGCACACTGGAAATGCATAGCCTTGGGCATTCAAGTAGGTTTCTTCCATTGCTTCTTAATAAAAATTAATTTTTAAACAGATGATTTCTTCCATCCACCTAGGTGCGAAAAACCTGATATGTTGAGTTAATTCCCAGATTTACAGCATAAAAAATGCTTAATCACATTATGATGCACACATTTCCCTCCAAGCTACACAGACCTGTGCTGCATTACTATAAAATATTAATTGCATTAAAAGATTTAGCAACACGAATATAAGCTGAAGTGGGGAAAGAAATCAGAAAGCAATTAGCTACACTTTCCTTTTGCGAAACTTCCCTGATAGTCTTGCAATACACTTTGGGTTATATATCACTTTTCTCTACAGCAGTGTTTGGCATATGTTATTGGCTCTATGAATAAGAGTTAGAGCTACTAAGGAACTTTACAATACAGAGCACATGGAATATTTTTTGCCCAGTGATTCTAAGATACATTTACACCAGCCCGGACATTCTGGGGATTACGGAGACTCCAACCAGGATTGGGCGGTGAATGTTGAGGGCTATAGGCTGTACAGG
>NW_017729032.1:26009872-26010990 GCF_001723915.1 Gavialis gangeticus
GTCCCTTCCGACCCTAGAAACTATGAAACTATGAAACAAATATACATACCTAGCAAAAAAGTCTACATAGACACAGTTAATTGCACAAGGGTAGGATAATTCCTCTCACTCCTTTCCCCTCCCACCCCCATATATATATATTCTGTAATATATGTATTTACAGAAAACTGCTTTTTCAGTTTCCCAACACTCCCCCTAAACTACAGCAAGAGAGAGAGAGCATGCCACAAGAGGACTGTTTTGGAAATGTGCTCATGGTCCTAAATGTTGTTATCAGATACATTAGTAAGGAGTGTTCCAATAGGATGGTCATACTTTTTGTATGCCTTTACTCCCACAACAAAATCATACAAAATTAGGGTTGGAAGTGACCTCAGGAGGTTATCTAATCCAACCCCCTGCTCAAAGCAGGACCAGCCCCAACTACATCATTCCAGCCAGGGCTTTGTCTACCTGGGTCTTAAAACCCTTCAATGATGGAGATTCTACAACCTCTCTGGGTAACCTGCTCCAGTGCTTAACTACCTCCTAGTGAGAGAGCTTGTCCTGAAATCAAACCTAAACTTCCCTTGCTGCAACTTAAAATCATCTCAAGGACCCCTTAGATTTCAGTTTTTCTCATTCCATATTGACTTTACAAAGTGTAAGGCTTACTCACCTTGCCTTTGTTCTGCATTAGCAGGGAGACCCTCTCCTTTTCTTCCCCATGAGGAACATCAGAGGGTCCTCGCTAAGAAGAGAGGAAGGTGTTAATTAATTCATTTCATACTGCTGCCCTCCATGACTATACAGTAGGATCCAGCAAATATAGCCCCTTTGAAGGTGAAAGCACTGACCTTGCTGTGGAAAGTACATAAATAGGAAATTTAATACAGTTTATAGCATTTGCTTCATTAACCAGAATATTATTCCATTCTTTTATAATCAGGCAGGTATTTTAGAACACCAACTGTAGACTCATATCTGCTTCACTGTCATTTCAGTGAATATGAAATTGTTAAATAGATTAATCTGAATCCTCTTTTGTGAAAAATGAATAGCAAAATCAAATTCAAATTGAATATTAAAAAGTGTTCACTAAACGTAATAGTGCATTAATTTGCCTGTATAGTGTTATC
>NW_017729032.1:26015990-26021809 GCF_001723915.1 Gavialis gangeticus
AACTGTAGACTCATATCTGCTTCACTGTCATTTCAGTGAATATGAAATTGTTAAATAGATTAATCTGAATCCTCTTTTGTGAAAAATGAATAGCAAAATCAAATTCAAATTGAATATTAAAAAGTGTTCACTAAACGTAATAGTGCATTAATTTGCCTGTATGGTGTTATCCCTCTCCCGTCAATTCTTGTCTACATTTTTGTTTCAGTTGTAGGACCTTTGGACCAGACATCATATCATGAGAGAAAAGGAATAAAGTGTGCTTTTAGACACAGTCCTTGCTGATAGGAGATGCATAAGTACACAGTACTCCAGGCAAAATATTAGTAAGCATAGCACTTCAGAGACATCCCTAAGGTAAACTTCCAGAGTTCCTCTGTTCCATAAGAGGAAAGCTGTAATTTGTTATCACCATGATGAGTCAGGCAATATATGAGGAGCAGAATGTGTTGTTAATATATTTTATTGGCCCAACAACATCATTAAGAGAGATGTTAGACAACTTTTCTTCCAGAGGAGAATCAGATTAATTTGTAACACCCCGCAAGGGGGTGCAGCATATTTCCTCAGCACATCCAGCTCCCTACTATTGAAGGAATATGATATTGTAGAATATATCAAAGATATATAATTTATGTTGTCATTGACACTATATCATCCATAGATAAAATTTCATCTTCATTGATTCTTATATCCATCAGAGACTACAAATGTTCTGCTTACTTCAAAATGTTGAAACAGAAATGAGATGTATTAGTCCTGTCAGATTCATTTATTACTACATAAGTTTTGATGTCAACAAAGTATTTTGAGTAAATTTGCTTGTGCCCTGCTCAGTACTTAATTCTGACAGCATACTTCACACAGTGCATTTTATGTGTTGTGGTCAAAAAAGGAATTAATAGAGAGCAGCAATTTAGGTAAATCTGAAATGTATTTATTGCAGTCATTTAAAGATGCATGCAATATCCTTTGGTTTGCACTTTTGCATCTTGTTTTTTTTTTCAGTGCTTCCAGGAGTGCCAGTCTGATATTTTTCCTTGATAAAAAACTGATCCTACAAATGAAGGAAACAGAAAAGATACAATCTGTCTGGATTTCAGTGATGTATTTAATATGTTGCCACATGGGGAAGTATTAAACTATTTTGAGAAGATGGGGATTAATAAGTACATCATTAGAATGAGGTGAATGGAAGTATGTCTAAGCAAGGTGGAACTGCAACTTTCCACCATTATTCTGAGAAATGCTGCTCACTGCGAATACTTGTCCCAAACTGGAAGTAGTATGGCTACATTAGTACAGTGTTACAACCATAAATTCTGTTTCTAAGTCTCAGCAGAGTTTATTGGCATGTTGTGAAGAAAACTTAGCCAGGTCAGCAGAGAGGTGGCAGGACACCACGCTGGTGGTGGAGCACGGCAGGAGCAAAACTGCAGTGGCTGGAGCTGCTGTGGGTAAAAATCAAAGTAAAAACCCATAGTGGAGCCGGGAGGAGCTGAAACCAGCTCCCACATCTGCCTGGGCACGGTTTATAAAAGCGTTCCAGGGGCAATTGGCTGGGCAAAAACGTGGCACCAGGATAAAAGATCCAGCAGGAAAGAAGGCAGGGGAAGCAGGAGGAGCGGAAACGGAAGTGGAAGCAGCCACAGCCGCAGCAGCTGCAGCTGCAGCAACAACATCCTCAGCTGGCTCAGAGGAGCCTGGGCACTTAGAGGCTCCCAACACGGGAACATGGTGGCTCCCATGGAAGGGGAGCATGGTGGAGACGTCAGGCCAGCAAGCTTCCCAGGGATCATTTACAGACCCGGTGTGGACAGCAGATGGCAGCAGCGACTGGGACATGGGCAGGAGTGACAGGGACAGCGCTCTGACGGGGATGGTGAACAACAGGTACTGGACCTGGGGAGGGAATGATGCGGCAAGGGGGGCCAAAGCCTGGGCAGAATCAGATACCGAGTAAGCCAGGAGGAAAAGGGAGCTGCAGGAGACACTTGGCATAGATATCACCAGTGACCAACTACTGCAGCCCCTAAGGGACCAGGGAGGGTCAGTACATTGACCCTGATGAACAACAGAATGGTTGCTGTTAGGCGGGGTGCATGGGAGGCAGAGCCCCGAGAAGATATATCGTGAGGATGACCAAGGGGAGGTACCTCAGGAGGTGGGACCAGACATCATCCTCCCAATCAAAACCTTTTTACCATCAAAGACATGACAGGAGAGACCTTTGAGGGAACTGACCCAAGGTCACACCCAATAGCCTGGCTTTGCAGCCCAACAAGCCACAGCAAAGTTTAAGAAGAGCTTAGACGTGTAGTGCTCAGGAACCAGGCATGGAAGGTTACAACTTGGCACATTGGCTGGGAACGGTGACACAAGGGTTACCCTGGATACCGGTTGCTCCCAGATGCTAATACAGGCAGGGGGGATTCCTGAGAGCGTTATTGAATCGTGCCTCCCTGTCAGGTCACATTGTATACACAGCGAGATGGAGCAATACAAAAGGGGCTTTGTGGATGTGAGGATTGCCAGTCACAAGGGCAAATTATGTATTGGGTTGGCCCCTCAGTTAGATAGTCAGATGATAGTAGAGAGGGATTAGCCATCCCTCTATGAAGTATTAGAAGACGTGTGCGTGGAGGAGATAAGACATGGAGGATGGCCCCATGGGAAAGGTTGGATAACAGAAGAGGATTCAGCACCATCCAATGAGGAAGTGTGGCTCAGCATTGGGATGGGCACTGAGGGCGTACACTTTCAAACAACCCAAGAGGAGGATGACGAACTTTGAAGGATCCAGGAAACAGAGGTTCCTTGGGTGGAAGAGGAGATCATATGACCTGGGATGGATGTAAATGATGCATATTTCTGGGTACATAGGGGTTTGTTATATTCAGTGAAGAATTGTCCAGTCTGAGAGGAGTGGACACAGCAGTTAGTGGTCCCTAGAAGGAGCTGCCAAAAGGTGTGGAGGCTGGACCACACGAACTCGATGGGCGGCCACCTTGGGGCGGACAAAACAACAAGCAGAATCGGGCAATGGTTTTTTTGGCCGGGGATGAGGGATTATATTACGTGGCATTGTGAGGCCTGTCCGGAGTGTCAGAGGGTCCAGGAGAGATGATCCCCATGGGCCCCATTGCAGCCAATGCCACTTATTGAGGTACCCTTTGATCAGATAGCACTGGATGTTGTGGGGCCCTTAACAAAGAGTAGCACCGGACATCCATATATTTTAGTCATTATTGACTACATGACATACTATTTGGACACAATACCCCTGGCCCACGGATTGCAGAAGAATTATTAAAATGGGTGTCCTGAGTAGGAGTCCCAAGGGAGATGATTATGATCAGGGGATGAATTTTATGTTGGGAGTTATCCAGGCCATGCATCAGATGTTGAGAATACGGCATATCTGTACCTCGGTGTATCACCTGCAGACTAACGGACTGGTAGAAAGCCTTAATGGCACTATTAAATGGTTGTTATGGTGATGTACCCAGGACAAACTGAGGAGATGGGATTTGATCCTGATACCTCTCCTCTTCACACTGAGAGACACTCCACAGGTGTCCATGAGACTGTCCCCATTTGAATTAGTGTACAGCCATAAGCCATGAACGCTGTTGCAGGGGGTAAGAGAGGAATGGGAAAGCGTGGAACGACCAGAGGTTGGAGTACAACGCTACCAACAGGAAATGGTAGAGCGGTTGATGAAAGCTAGACAACTTGCTCAGGAGCATTTGGCCAAGGCTCAGCAGGAACAACAATGAGAGTACAATAAAGGGGCTCACATGAGAGAATTTCATATCAGAGATAAGGTTCTCGTATTACTCCCCACTATGACAGATAAATTGCTGACACGGTGGCAAGGTCCCTTTGAGATTGTGTAGTAGGCAGGGCTAGTGGACTACGAAGTTCACCACCCTGGGTATAGAAAAGAGCGCCAAATATACCATGTCAATTTGTTGAAGGCATGGCAAGGGCCAGAGGGATGGCTGTTCAGCCCTGAGGACCTGTGGGAGGAACTGGGGACCCAAGGTGGGGGAGTTGCTGGGAGGGCAGGAACCAGGCCTCACTGGTGAGAGCCTGGGCACTTAGAGGCTCCCAACGTGGGAACGTGGTGGCTCCTGTGGAAGGGAGAGTGGCAGAGACGTCAGACCAGCAAACTTCCCAGGGTTTATTTACAGACCTGGTGTGGACGGAAGATGGCAGTAGTGACTGGGACGTCAGCAGGAGTGACAGGGACGGCGCTCTGACAGGGACGGTGAGCAACAGGTACCGGACTCGGGGAGGAAAATATGCGGCAAGTGGGGCTGAAGCCTGGGCAGAATCAGAAGCCGTGTAAGCCAGGAGGAAAAGGGGGCCGCAGGAGATGCTTGGCATAGATACCACCAGTGACTGACTACTGCAGTCCCTAAGAAACTGAGCGCCATAGAGGGGTCAGTACATTGACCCCAATGAACAACAGAATGTTTGGTGTTAGGCGAGGTGTAGGGGAGGCAGAGCCCCAAGAAGACATATTGTGAGGACGACCAAGGGGAGGTACCTCAGGAGGCGGGACCAGACATCGTCCTCCTGATCAAAAACTATTTACCATCAAAGACATGGCAGGAGAGACCCCTAAGGGAACTGACCCAAGGCCACTCTCGATAGCCTGGCCGTGCATCTCAACAAGCCATGGTAAAGTTCAAAAAGAGCTCAGATGCACAGTGCTCAGGAACTAGGTACAGAAGGGTACTCATTGCCACAGTAGTACCATAGTAGCATGGCTACAATTACTGCCAGTTTTGGATGTGGCATATCTCATCATGGTACTGTCTTACTATAAACGTATTTCCTTAAAGTAGCTAAAAAAGGGACTAAGTGTGAATGTTCAGAAAGGAGAAGCCTCTGATTGGAGAGATGTTACTAGTGGTGTTCCTGGAGGGTCAGCTTCCTGAGTAATTTTCATTAATATTTTTACGGATGACTTGAACACAAAAAAGTAGGTGTGTGCCAATATATGCCAAAGACAGAAAGTTGGGATGTTTTGTCAGCTCAGAAGTGACCAGAAAGAATAAATTAGATGACTTTGGAGACTGTGGTAATACAACTTGGATGAAACTCAGTGGTATAAAATGCACGATCATTGACTTCTCGACCAATAAGAAGTATTTCTGCAATATTGGGAACTCATCAGTTAGAAATGGCTGAAGATGAGAAAAACCCACATATACTACAAGTTCATAGCTTAACTATAAGCAATCACTGTGAAAAAGAGAAATATGATCCTAGGATTTTTCAGGCAAAAGTATTATTCAGGTGAAATGTCTTGGTTACCCATGGTCAAGAAAAGATGAATTTACTTTGAACAGGTGCAGAAAATGGCTGCTAAAGTCAGGGGAGTTAAGAAATTATTACTAACAGTTTAGTTTCTTTATCTTAGCAAGGTCCCAGAGGGGATGGGAGTCAGGTGTCCAAGAAGAGTGGTCGCTCCTTAAGGAGATGATCCTCCAAGCCCAAAGGGAGATAATCCCAACACAGATCAAAGGGGGCAGGAGGGCGCAAAAGCCCCCATGGCTCACAAAAAGCATCTGGGAATGTCTCCTAGCTAAAAGGGAGGCACACACCCAACGGAAGGGAGGGGCCATCACCAGGCAGGACTATACTGCGGTTGCTCGGGGCTGCAGGGGGCAGTCAGGAAGGCCAAGGCAGAGATGGAACTGGGACTAGCTACCCAGATTAAGGACAACACGAAGTCCTTTTTTAAAAACATAGGGGGCAAAAAGAAGGTACTGGGTAACATGGGGCCCCTGCAAGACACTCTAGGA
>NW_017729032.1:26026809-26032780 GCF_001723915.1 Gavialis gangeticus
CTTTCTCATCAGTACAGAGGCAGAAAAGGATCTTGGAGTCATTATTGATGCCAAGATGAACATGGGCCAACAGTGTGGGGACGCGGTCAGGAAGGGCAACCGTACCTTTGTCATTCATCCACAGATGCATCTTGAGCAGGTCCAAAGAGGTGATACTCCCCCTCTCTGCGGCACTGGTCAGGCCGCAGCTGGAGTACTGCATTCAGTTCTGGGCGCCGCGCTTCAAGAGGGATGTGGACAACATGGGGAGGGTCCAGAGGAAGGCCACTCGCATGATCAGGGGGCAGCAGGACAGGCCCTACGAGAAGAGGCTAAGGGACCTGAACCTGTTCAGCTTCCACAAGAGAAGGCTGAGGGGGGATCTAGTGGCCTGTTACAAACTAGTCAGGGGGGACCAGCAGGCACTGGGGAGTCCCTGTTCCCCCGAGCACTACCAGGAGTGACTAGAAATAACAGTCACAAGCTGGCAGAGGGTAGATTCAGACTAGACATCAGGAGGCGCAACTTCACCGTCAGGGCATCTAGGATCTGGAACAAACTTCCAGGCAAAGTGGTGCTGGCTCCTACTCTGGGGGTCTTTAAGACAAAGCTAGATGAGCACCTTGCTGGGGTTGTTTGACCCCAGTACTTTTTCCTTCTAAGGCAGGGGGTCGGACTTGATGATCTGCTCAGGTCCCTTCTGACCCTACCAAATATGAAACTATGAAAAACATCAAAATGCTGGAGAAAGAGAAGAGCTGTTTAAGCTAAAGAACCTTATTGACACAAGTATAAACTGTCCCTGAATAATTGTAGTTTGGAAATTTTAAAGAAGTTTCTAACTATCAGAGGACTGTGGTACTAGAGCAGTTTTCCAAAAGGATAACTGAAAGCAAACATATTTAATGGTTTTAAGGTGGTTCTTGAAAATGATTATATAACATAGTCACCATACTGGTGCAAATGTGATGATGGGCAACATCAGTTTGCCATTTGACCTTACCTGGCTGCTTTTAAGAAGTAAGTCAAAAGGGAAAAGGAGCTCATGAGAGTCAATTGTTTTTTTAAGGAGACAGTGGGTGCATCTACACATGAGTCTTACTGTGGAGTTGACTAATTAGCTCCAGAGTAAAGCATTACCATCTACTAATGCACTGGTATTAGGGCACATTAAACTAATTGACTCCTGTACGATAGTACTGTTGCAGACAATACTATCTTACAGCAGAGTCATTAAGTGTGATCAAATGCATGTGTACACAGGGACCTTGTCCTGCAAATTGTGCCCCGTCAGCCCAGCTAGCCAGAGGCCAGACCCCTAGCTCCTGCCAGGCCCTCTGCCACCTGATGCCACCACTCAGAACCCAAGGAAGACCCCCTCTGCTCCCTGCTAGCCTGGGACTGCTCTGCCCTGGCTCAAATTCCTGCGGTCCTGGTTACATGTGTAGACACTATGCCTGGGAGCAGCTGACTCTGATTTAAACTGTTCTGGTATTGCTGTGTATTAATAGTACATGCAGATGCACCTAGTATTTACATTTCCATTTTCAGTGGAAGAAGTTTATGATTATGAGTGTGGTTAAGCACTGGAACAGGCTCCATAGACAAATTGTGGAATCTTCATCCCTGGAAATTTTCAAAAGTTAGACAGACACTTGGCTGGGATGGTTTAGTCAATGATGATCCTGGATTGAGCAGGGAAATAAATTAGATTTCCTTCTGAGGTCCTTTCCAGGCCTAATCTTCTATGATCCTTAGAATATTAAAGTAGTAATAACATGGTAAAGATACAACACAGAGATAGGATAGGAAGGACAGCAGACACTGCCTTGCCTAAACTATGAACCCTTGAAATTTAGAAAAAGATGTTACAAAAAGTTGTAACTTGCCACACCATTAAGAATGATTATAGTCTAGTTTGAGTATGAAAGTCTAAAGGCAAGGAACAACGTGTTGAAACTAAAAGGGAAACCAAAGTTCCTGAGTGGGAAGAGCAAGCTATTGATATGGAGAAGACTGAAGTGTTTAATACCTTTTCCATTTCAGTCTGTCACTCATCATCTTCATTAATGATTGTGTGCACCAAACTGGCTGGGGTAGCCAACACTTTGGAGTACAATATGGAATTCAGAAAAGTGTTGATGAACTGGAAAATTCCTAAAATTAATTCAATAAGGACCTGTTAAAGATCTAAAAAAATGATTAGCAAATGTTAATATCTATCTATCTATCTATCTATCTATCTATCTATCTATCTATCTATCTATCATTACATGGCTTCGTAGGGATTCAGGAAAACATGCCTCTGCATGTGGGGATGTGGCTTTTTGGTGCAATCTGAAATATGTGGTTGGTTATGCAGTCTACATTAACCCAGGGTAAAGAGGGAAAAGCAAACATAATATGTTGCTATGAGGAGGATACAGCACTCTGCGTGTGGTAACTGCATCAGTCTGGAGTTGTGAGCTGGAAAGACATAATCAGATACACATAGGAAAGAACAATCAAATGTCCAAATGAAAAATGGAAAATGAATCACTAGGATGCAATGCTGGTTTGACTAGGCTCTAGTACTGCAGAAAGGTATTTGGTAATGATAGTGGATAACAAGAATCTGAGTCAACAATGTATTGCTGTAGCACAAAAGGCTATTAACATATTGGGACATATTGTTAGATATGGCATATGAAATTCACGGAAGTGATTTTTCTATTATGTTCAACTAGAGACCTCACCTAGAGTATTGGGTCTGGATACAGAGAAACTTGAAAGAGTCCACATAAAGCAACGAAACTAAGAGCAAAGAAGACTGAGGGGAGAATTAACAGCAGTCTTCAAATAGAAGATAGTGATCAATTTTTCTATGTGTCCACTCAGGGCAGGGCAACAAGTAATAGACAGCGTGAGTTGGTTAATGACATGGACCTAATTCTTTAGTTCTGGTACACATGAGGACAGGCATAAGGCAGGGTAGATTTGTATTTTATAGGGTAACTATATCAGGGATGCATAACATAAACCTGTGTAACAGTATAGTCATCTGCACCTTGCAACTGCCAGGTCCTCAGTTCACTGTAAAACCTCAGAGAAAGCTCCTATCTGACCCCACTCATCAGGGTAACAGTATTTGAACTAGTCTTTCTGCTTCTGATACTTGCATTCCTCTCTCCAAACCCTGTTGCTTGCACCAGAACAATGTTTTTTGTAATGACTTGATCTCAGAATGCTTCTCCATGAGATTTTATTCAACCTTCTTGTATAGGTTCTTTCTCTTAGGCCTTATCTTACAAATGCTTGTGTCAAGCCGTTGGACTTCTCATAGTAGAAGGCACGCAATAGTAAATGTTTACAGTAATGAGATGTTAATGAGCTTTCTCATTCCCATTTACTTCCATTTACTGGTTCACACTTACTGACTCAAAAAGGAGTTATATTTCAAATGATCATGAAACTCTCTTTATCATTAAACCCCTCTACTTGGAGCCCTCTTCAGTAAATGATGCTAGTTTAATAAAATGTACTCAATTAAATGTGACTTAATGAGGTATAATTGTGCTGTAGTTACTGGCTCACATTCTATGCTTTCTTTGATTTATAAAATATTAAAAGATGAAAGTCACCTGTTTTAAAGCTCTAGTGCCCTTCAGCATAAAAGCCTTATGACAACAAACTCACTGCCTTGCCTATCGAACAAACGTAAGTTCCCTGCCACTTCCTTGTTATGTTGTCATGTAATCTAATTAGTTGAAAGTAGTCTGGTTTTATCAGAAGTTGAATTAAAAGTGTTATGCCTTAATTTATTGTGATTTAATGTGTACAAGAGAACACTGACTTGTGGACAAAGACAACACTGTAAACAATTACAGCTGGATTACATCTTCAAAAAGCATTAAACAAAATATTTTTTGTGATGTTTGCTTTCTGTGCTTTTCATCTTACTCAATTAAGTACCGATTCACAAAATTAAGAAGTTCTCAGTGGGCCTGATTTATCTTACTCCAAATTACTGAGATTTGGAAGTTAGGTACAGTGATCATAGGGGCTTCTGAGAAATCTAAAACTAGACAAATTCCACTATAAATGCCACCAATATTGATCTCTTTGTTTAAATCTTATCCAAAGATACTTACACAGCCATGGATTATTGGTGAATTTTTAAAATACCTGAGGGGAAAAAAGCCAGTGGATTGCTGCTGTGAAACTTTAAGACCCCAAAGCATGTAAGAATACTCCCCTCCCCTCCATGCTCAAAGGCACATACCCTTCCCTCCTCTCCTCTCTTCTTTCTTCCTCCTCTGCCTGCCACTGGTGCCTTTCCCATTGACCCAGGGATGGAAGGCGGGGGAGCTATGCTACACAGTGTGGTATGCACCCAACAAAGCATGTAGCCCATGAGGTATGCTGCCTGCTTGGTGTGTGGCCAGGGAACCTGAAGCCCCCAACCACTTAGAAGTTGGGCAGTCCTGATCTAGTAGTTAGAACATTTCTCCAGAACATGGTAAATTTGGGTTTTAAGCCTCACCTCCTGCTTCCCATGAGAATCCCCTAACCACTCATAGTGAATCACCTTAGTTTGCTGTCCTCTGGCATCCCAAGTGCCTTGCACAGGATAGCATGCTAACCTCAACCAGTGCTTAGTAGGGCTGTGTGAAGCTTCAGTAGGCAATTCGAGTTGGAGGAGATTCAGCCCGATTTAGCGGCCGAATCTATGAATCCCAGTTGAATTGGGAGACCCATTATAAGGTCTGAATTGAATCGTAATGCCTCCAAATCAACTCAGAGAGATTTGGAGATTTGGAAGGCTTGTAGCAAGGCCTCATGCCCACGTAAGGAGCTACCACCCCTGCTGTTTTCATCCTACCCTGACTTAACACACACAAGTGATGCAAGTTTTGCTTTCAACAGTTTGAGGTGAACTTTCAAAGAAACCCCTTCAGCTATCTTCTTTAAACTTGGCAGGCTTCATGCCCTCAGAAGGGGATACCATCCCTGCTGCTTTCATCTGAATCTGCAGAAAAAATGACAAAGTTATAGGTATTTTAGTGATTCCCCATTATAGTCTATGGCCAAATCTCCAAATCAGCGCCAAATCTCTGAATCCGAATAGGCCAAATGGAATCGGGACAGTGATCTGAATCATTGAATTTGAATCACTGTCCCTCCATGGTTTCATAGTACCTAGGGTCAGGAGAGACCTGACCAGATCATCTAACCTGACCCCCTGCCACAGGCAGGAATGAATGCTGGGTTCACAAGACCCCAGACAAGTGATCATCCAACCTCCTCTTGAATTTGCCCAAGGTAGGGGCAAGGACCACTGCCCTAGGAAGTTGGTTCCAGATTTTGGTAACCCTGACTGTAAAAAATTGCCTTCTGATCTCTAACCTAAACCTGTTCTCCATCAGCTTATTACCATTGTTCCTCGTCACCCCAGGTGGTGCTGGGGTGAAAAGGGCTCTTCCTATTTGCTCCCCTGATAAGTTTGTAGGCAACCACCAGGTCCCCCCTCAGCCTCCTCTTGCTGAGGCTGAACAGGTTCAGGTCCCTCAGTCTCTCCTCATAGGGCCTGTCCTGCTGCCCTCTCACCAAGCAGGTGGCCCTCTCCTGAACCCTCTCATGGCTGGCCACATCCTTTTTAAAGTGTGGTGCCCAGTACTGGATGCAGTACTCCAATTGTGGCCTGACCAAAGTCACATAGAGGGGGAGTATCACCTCTCTGGACCAGCTTGAGATGCATCTTTGGATGCATGACAGGGTATGGCTGGCCTTGCTCCGAATTGGTCAAATCCAAATCCAAAGCGAATACTTGCTGCTTTATACAGGCCTAGTGCTTATCTGCTCTGGGTGAGTGCAGGGTCAGCCCTGCCCCTGGTCTGTTGCAGACAGGAGCTAGAATAGCCTCTATCTCCTGTCTGCACAATGAGGAACAGAAACCCCTCTCTCCAGGGCCCCAGCCCTGACCAAGCACAGCATGCGTGGGGGTGGGTGGGTG
>NW_017729032.1:26032952-26038215 GCF_001723915.1 Gavialis gangeticus
GTGGGCTTTGAGGCAGGGAGCTCCATTCCCTGCCCTCCCCTTCCACCTCTACCTACCCTTCCTGACAACCGCTGCCAGGAGCTAGCTCATAGTTGGGTATCCACCACACCAGAAACTGGGGCCAGGGAGGAGAGTTCAGAGCCCTCTGCCACAAGCCAACACTCACCGCCCCACCCTGCCCTGCCCCGCCCCGCCCCCCACTCAGCTTCCTCAGGTCTCAGTGGGGGTGGGCCAGGTCCATGTGGTAATGGGCTCTTCTCCTCCCCTCCCTACCACCAGTTCTTGGCCTGGCAAACAGCCACAGCCAGGAGCCTCTGTCACCTGCCTGCATGGCCAACGGGGGGGGGGGTGGAAATGCAGTTGTGACTTGGAGCTGCATGCCTCTCTGCCATGGGAACTGGGGATTGCAAAGGGGAGAGGAGCCTGCCTCTGCATGAACCTAGCCAGGAACCATCCAGAGCTGAGCCAGCAAGCTGGAGGGGGCCTGTACATCAGGGAGCTCCATTCCCACCCCCAGTTCACTACACTGATAAAGATAGAACCTTCTCAAAAGTACCCTGTCATCAAAGATGATGATTATGATAACCTGGAACCCCAAAAAAGAAAAAAATCCAAATACAATGGGAACAGGCAGGTACATTGGAGCTGTGTATTAGCATCTATGAGGGTGTTTCAGAAAGTAACACAACTTCAAAATAAAACTATCTTGCATGGAATGATCATTTATTGGACTGCATCACTTCTATACAGTCATAATGTAACCTCGGTGTGCAAGAATGCATACTCCCCTCTCCAGCAGAAGAGGAGAGTCAGCAGGGCATACGTACTTGAGATGGAAACTGCAGCTTGCTCGCAGCTTCCCCTTCTCCAGTGTCTCTATAGAGGAAGACCAGGATAGGGCTGTGCGAAGCTTCAGTCCCTGATTCAGTTCAGCAGGGATTCAGCCCAATTTGTTGGCTGAATCTCCAAATCTGAATCAAATCAGAGCACCCTTTAATCTCTCTGAATTGAATCGGAACCCTCCAAATTGATTTGGAAAGATTCAGTGATTCGGACATAGACACAGCTTTAAATATTTTTTCTATATACCTCTAGGTAGCAGGTGGCTTATGAATGCTGTGATGCTGGGGGTCATGCAGTGTCCCACAGAAGTGTAGGGGGCTCCCCAGCATGCTCAGCAGCAGACCAGAAGTGGACCAGAAGCACTTCCAGTCCACTTCTGGGTCTGCCAGGGAGTGTGCAGGCCCCCCACCCCCATCTCAGTAACTGGTGCCTCCTGGATCTGGGTGGTCATGGGGAGGTCCACCTGCGCAGTCCCTGGTGGCCCCAAAAGTGGACCGGAAGTACCACTTCAGGGTTTTCTGCCAAGCACGTGGAGGCCCCCCCCGCACTCCTGTGGAAAAAGAAAAATCAGCATCAAATCTTCAAATTCGGATTTGGCCAAATCGAAGCAGGGACAGTGACCTGAATCAACGAATCAAATCACTGTCCCTGATTTAGGGTAAATCCAAAACCAAATTGAATAGGGTCCACTTCGCATATCCCTAGGACATGCTATCTTAACTATATACATGGTTTATTTTGGTGCAGAATAAGAGGGGAGGGAATAGAATAAAGAATAAACTGTATAGATGATCAAGATAAATATTTACATATAATATATACAAGTCAGCAAATAAGAGAACAAGTAAGTATAGCAGTCCCCCAAGACCCATGAGAGAAACCTCACCCATGAATCTCCAGAGTGTAAGTATGTCCCAACAATCAATGGGTAAGCACCCCAAAATATAAAGCACAATAAATAGTTAATAAACACTGCAAAATACAAGTCGCAGCAAGCAATTAATAAACACACCAAAATGTACGTTAATCCCAAATACTCCCTTCCTCTAGAGGAGTCTCCCTCTCTAGCATAAAACCCCTCTGATGGGGCTATTCACTGTGTCCCTCCCCAGTGGGAAACCCCTTGCTCGAGAACTCATGCTTCCTGGCAAGTAGGGTCCAGCAAGGGTTCCGGGTGTTCCATCCCCAGCTAAGCAAGCGGCTCCTACAGCAGGTGCTCTGTCTCGGTCTCCACATTGGGTGCGTGGCTCGTTTATATGCCTGGATGGCTCAGCCTTCTCAGCAGGTTGCAGGCCGGGCTGCCTTGTGTACCCAGGGCCAGGGCTCCAGTACAGGCCCACTGTGCTGTGCAGCCTGCGCTGCCCACAGGACCTTGTGCCCAGCAGTGGAGAATGGGGCCCGAACCCTCCCTGCTGCCTCCAAAGGCCATTGGCCCAACAGTGACACCACACAGTGGCATCTGAACCATCCAGGCTTGTGCCAGGATTGGAGACCCGAGCAGCCTTGAGCAGCTCCTAAGGTCCCGGTCCCTCTTCCGATTCAATTCAGAGAGATTAAAGGGTGCTCTGATTTGATTCAGATTTGGAGATTGAGCCAACAAATTGGGCTGAATCCCTGCTGAATTGAATCAGGGACTGAAGCTTCGCACAGCCCTGTCCTGGTCTTCCTCTATAGAGACACTGGAGAAGGGGAAGCTGCGAGCAAGCTGCAGTTTCCATCTCTAGTACGTATGCCCTGCTGACCCTCCTCTTCTACTGGAGAAGGGAGTACGCATTCTTGCACACCGAGGTTACATTACGACTGTATAGAAGTGATGCAGTCCAATAAATAATCATTCCATGCAAGATAGTTTTATTTTGAAGTTGTGTTACTTTCTGTAACAGGGTTGCCTGTCCCCTTGCCCTGTTGAGTAGCTGCAGCTGCTGGGAGGCTGCTGAGAAGGGAGTGGCTCATTGGGTGCTTAAAAGCCCCAGAGAGAAGCCCAGCAAGGGAGAGGATTGTGAAGAGATGCTTGTGAGCCAGACAGGCTATAGGTTAAACTGCTGCCTGCATTGAGGGACCAGATTGTTGTGCAGATGGATTCCCTTCCACTGTCTGAGATTGTTTGTTTGAAGACACTGCTTATTGGTGTAAACTGGCTAAGGAGCTCCTCAGGGAGCTAAAGCCTGCCTGGGAAAGGTCACAGGAGAGGCAACCCGCTGACACCATCTCAGTATAAAGTCCATTCATTAACATTTTGGTCCTGCAAAGCATTTAAGCATATTGACTGCTTGCAGACATTTAAAAAAAACATGCACTTTACCAGAGGAAGCAGCACGTTCGTTAAACCCGGTTCTGCAGCGTCTTTATAGACTGGGCACTTCAGTGGGCTATTTGGCATTGTTACCTAATGCTGATTCAATCGGCTATAAGTGCCATAAAAGCCCTACAAAAATGCCCAAACTATATAGATGTTGGGCAAACCAGGTCCAGCTAACATGCTTCCTCTTCTGGGTATCTGCTGGGCTTGGTACAGGAGCACACCGTGTTTAAAGTGTTGGATCTTTTTTTAACATCTGCAAGCAGCCATTGATATCCTTTAAACTTAGTGGGTCTGCCCACATGTTCAACTGCTGTGTGAGAGCACACCCAACTACTCGGGACTTCCTGGATCAGCTACTAGATAAGTAAAGCTGATGAGAAACTGAAATTCCACTGCTTCCAACTGAACTGGAATGAAAAACTGAACTTTTCCTTGAAAGGAAATTTAACAAAACTAATTTGAACCATTGATCAGTTTTCTCTCAGTAATATCATGTGTGTCATTTTTCTGGGGCAACAAATAATTGTTGAAATAAGAAATAAGGAAAAATATTAAACTTTGACCTTAGATGTTATATTATATTAAAATAGTAAATATTATTCTTAAGTAAAGTGTCATGTGATTCAGTATTATCAAAATGAGAGTCAAAAAGTTCCACTTATATCAAACATTTCATGAAAATGAGCACACTCTTACAAAACATTTCAGTTTTGGTAAACCTGGTTTTCAATAGAAAGCTGTTCAGCAGAAGGTTTTAAAACCAGCTCCAGATACGTGATTGTAACAATCTATACCTCTCCTTACCTACATTACCTTTAGGAATTAAAGAACACCTTTATTAGCCATTGAATTGCTGAATTAACTTATTTATAATTCATTAGCTATTTGATAAAGAATCTTATTTCATCCAGAAATTTTCAGACTTATGGATAAGCTATTTTAATAGCAATAAATAGTAGAAAAAAGTGAGCAAATGTGTTTCCTTGCTGAGTGAGATGAACATGTATGCTAATGAATATCCTTTAGATCAGTGGTTCCCAAACTCTGATAGATTGCACATCATCAATTTAAAATGATATAACCTTAAGTACCATCAGCAAATTTTTGTCATATAAAGTAATTATAATAAATCTGTTAATGTATACCACTGACAGGTTGTCTGCCTACCACTAGTGGCACCCATACCACAAATTGGGAACCACTGTTTTAGATCATATTTTAAATGTTGAAACAGTGAACAAGATAATCTGTTGTGTTACCCTGCCTTGAAGGAGGAGATGAATATTAGGA
Source organism: Gavialis gangeticus (assembly GCF_001723915.1). Classification (NCBI taxonomy): domain Eukaryota; kingdom Metazoa; phylum Chordata; order Crocodylia; family Gavialidae; genus Gavialis; species Gavialis gangeticus. The sequence continues at coordinate 26,037,388 of NW_017729032.1, forward strand.
CTGTGCAAAGCTTCGACTTAATATTCGAGTCGACAAATATTTGACATATTCGCCCTTGAAAAGTGAAAGTCGAGTTGAATAGCAGCTGGTCGAATAGCTGTTGAATTGAATACCGGAAGTCAAATATTAACAGCGCGAGTCGAATATTAACAGCGTGGGTTGAATATTCGACAAGGGTCGAATATTCAGCTTGCCTATACTGGTTTCCCTGTGGGGGGGGCAGAAAAAGGAAAGTAAGGGGAGGGAGGGAGAGAGGGGGAAGGAGTGCTTTCATGACTGACATGTGTGGCTTGCCAGTGACCTGTCAGTATTCTCTGAGGTCCCTTCCAATCCCAGTGCTGTGGGGGAGGGCCAGAGAAGATGCATGAAAGGCAGCATTTTTTCCGCTCCCCTGTTTTCTGCCTTGGGGTCAGTTTTTGAGCTGCTGGTGTTCTCCAGCACCTCTGCATCAGACCATGACAGCTGGAAGCCCTAATCTTCAACAGATTCCCTGCTTGCAATGGTAGCAACAGGGATCTCTAAGAACTTGGTGCTTTTATTTTATAACTACTTTTCATATTAGTTTACGCTTATATTGGATAGGGTTAGTAGTAGCCTAGGATCTATTCTATATATGGGAATTTAGTTTATATATATATTTTTTATACATCATTCATTCTTTCCACCACACCAACGCTTCTCAATATATTATCTACACACACAAACACATTTACATAACATCCAGAAATCTAATCCACGGTGCATGGCACACTTAGAGGTTTCAGTTTACATACGAAGGAGCACATTATGAAGCGGGGTGGAAAGGCAGGTGGCCACACTGGCCAGCCT
>NW_017729032.1:26038625-26038877 GCF_001723915.1 Gavialis gangeticus
GGTGTGGCCAGTCAGGCTGTCAGTGGGCTCTCCTTCATGCCAAGGTGAGGGATGAGTCCCACACAGCAGTAAAGATAAAAGGGACCATGAACCACATGGTGCAGGGGTGACTGGGCATTGGGCAAGCTAAGCTCACCTGCGGCTTCATGGTCACTGACAATGGGGCCAATATGGTCAAGGCAGTCCATGATGCCAACTTTGCTGGTATTTGCTGTGTGGCACACAATTTACATCTGATTGTGAGGGATGCCT
>NW_017729032.1:26039191-26042476 GCF_001723915.1 Gavialis gangeticus
GTGGGATGCCATCTCCCAGATCTTGCTGGTCCTCAAGTCCTTCCTCGAGGCCACTGAGACCCTCAGTGCTGCTGATGCCTTCCTCAGTCAGGTGGTCCCCATAGTAAAGGAGCTCCGCAGCCAAATGGAGAGCTTCCTGGGGGGCCAATGTTACTGGCTGGTGCAGGTCGCTTTCACCAGATGTGCAGGCACTGGTGAGGCAGCTGAAGGAGGGCCTTAGGAATAGGCTTGAACCCTTGGGGTCCAACACAGTGCATATTCTGGCCTCCATCTGTGACCCACAGGTGAAGGGCACCATATGTGGCAGCGAGACACTGAGTCACTGGAGGGAGGTACTTATTAAGAAAGTGACAGAGGTGGAACAGCGGAGGCGGGGGAAGTGGAACAGGGGGATCCACTGTCTGAACCCAGCCTGCTATCCCCGAGCCAGTCTTCCCCTCCACCACAAGCACTGCCAATATGGGCTAAGGCCATGGCAAACATTAGGGGGTCCAGACCCACCAGACCCCAGGATCAGGCAGACAGCCCTCACACTGTGGTGTCTGCCTACCTTGCCGAGCCCGTGCAGCCCCTGGACTGCAATCCCTTGGCCTACTGGGCAACCCGCAGCCCAGTGTGGCTGGATCTGGCCACAGTTGCCTGGGAATACCTGTCTTGTCCACCGACCAGTGTGCCAAGCGAGAGGGTGTTCAGCATGGCTGTGGATGTTGTGACAACCCACCGTACCTGCTTGGGTCCTGGTTTGGGGAAGCAGTTGGTGTTCCTCAAGGTGAACCTCCCGCTGCCGGGGCTCCCCAAGCGCCAGGTGCAGACGGAGCGAATGCCGCCCTCCTCGCTCCATCTGGATCACGAGTTTTGTCTGTTAGCAGCCTACGGTGCAGTTTCCCCCAAACCCCTGCACCTATCACTGTGAAAGCTGGCATGCTTTGTGGGCTCCGCAGGGGCTAGCAAGCCGGCAGTTTTGAGCTCCCTGTGGCTTTCCACATAGAAGTTACAGGAGGTTTTCTCTCAGGAATTTGGGGTGCTGTTTCTCTGAACCCCCTGCACCTCTCTGTTGAAAGTTGGCAGGCTTTGTGGGCTCCTCAGGAGCTACCTTTACTGCAAGTTTCATCAGGATCAGACAAGAAATGCCAAAGTTATAGCCTGCTTCAACCTTCCCTATTATAGCCTATGGGGAAGTCGAAGCAACTCGAATATTCAACTGAGCTTCGACCTCGAGTCGAAGCAGACCCGCTTTGACTTGAAGCAGACGGCAAATTGAAGCAGGACCCAGTTTAATATTCAACGTGGCTGTCAAATCGAATATTACCTGCTCTGCACAGATCTAATGAATATCGTACTCTACCATTCAGTAACATACTGTTGTCTTGCCTATGGAAAAAGTGGCTCCCAGCAGCTCAGTTCCTAAAAGGATTGTTAAAGCTACATCAAAACAGGGTTAACTGTAAGGTCTCTTGATGTACTTAAAGGGACCAACAGATACCTATTCATCTCACCTTGTCATTGCCGGTGTGTGATACTGAGAGGTTTTGGGAATCCCTAATGCTTGCTTCAGCTGACGTGATAGTGGTCAGGACTTGTGACTATCATGTCCTGGTTGTTTTCCTGCTCCTAATATTTTGTTGATTTAAAAAAATAAGACCAAGCCATCCAACAAAAACCGTATTTTTTATTCTTCAGATGTATTAGAATGAGCGTTGAACTAAAAGAGGTGTTGGCCAAAGCGAAAAATGCTTGATGGTTCAAATATTGAAAAATGTTACCAAGCAAACAAGGATGCATGTCATTTGGGAAATGAATACTTTAAGATGTGGCTTCACTGCCAGGACTGCTTTGGCCACAGTGTATTATAGATATACCTGAGATAGCTTGAAAACAGCTGGCTGGGTACTAGTATAGTCTGCCTGCAGAAGGGTGGAACTCAGCACAGGCTACAAACTCCCCCCATCCCTGCTCTTCCCCTCAAAAGTATGATACACATGAAGGTAACTGAGCTCTGTGTTGATGGAACTTGTTTAAAGCTACATATTGCAGTCAAAATAGTCATTGTAGTAGTATATTTAGCGTTATAGTAGTGTAAGGTCTTCCTATAACAGTAACTGCCATATAGACGTGCTATATACGATGTCATGTATTTACAAAGATAGGGTTTTGTTTACATCAAAGTCTCCACATCTGATGACAGTGACAGTCTTTATATCCTTCCAGTCCACTTTCATTTTCTCCCATGGTGACCTTTATGCATTTAGAAGATTTGCATTTAGAAATCCACAAAGCCATTACAGTGTCTATCTTCAAATCTCTGCTGAAAATTGACTTATATTATGGTGCCTTAAAAATCCTCTACAATGCCTAGACATCTAACTGTACATGCTTGTTAAATAGATTGTAAATTCTTTGGGATATATATTTTGTTTTCATCTTATGTGTGTAGTGCCAATGACAATGAAGCCCCTGATCCCCAATTAGCAATTTTAAATGTCACTACAAAACAAATACTAGATAATAATAATATTGCACATATACAGACATGAGCAAGCAAAGATAAGATAGAATTCTGGAGCACCAATACAGGTATTGTTTATACTGGTATTTACATCCTCAGCCATGAATCTCATAGCACTTAAATAGAAATCTTACCCAAAATACTTAACTATACTCAGCATAACTGGTGACTGGCTGATACCTGGGAAGCTTTCCTGGGATTCTTCCTACAGCTATTAATCAAACAGCAGGTGGAGGAAAGTATTTAAGAAGAAGTTCAGTGGGAATTGCTGCAATTGCCAGACTAGATTTTTAAAAGAAAAAGGGAAATCAAAAGAATTCACAAGTTTCTCTAAAGAGATGCCTTTGCCCAAAGCAATCAGTTAGGCTACTATCCACTTTACAAGCAGTAACACCCATCTTTACTTTGTCAGTAGTTTTTTGTCAGCTAAGGTACACAGCAAGGTAAAACAAATGTCCAGGGTATCCGATTTGTATTCACTTAGGGTATGTGCATACATTTGTGATACCCAATTCATGATCACATGGCTTACTTGAAGCTATGTAATCATATTTGGTTCCTGCTTGTACAGACATTCACTGATGCCAGGAGCTGCACTGGGAACCTGATTTAAAAAAGTTGGTGTGGGGGGTGGGGCAAACAGGATTGGGAGGGAGCTAGAGGGACCATGGGGGCTGGCTGGTGGGTATGCATGGGGAGCTGGTGGATCCACAGGGGGATTGTCTGTCTGGGAGTGAGGGCACTCATGGGTGTGGTTAAAAGTAGCCCAGTTGGGAGCA
>NW_017729032.1:26042532-26044433 GCF_001723915.1 Gavialis gangeticus
CACTCATGGGTGTGGTTAAAAGTAGCCCAGTTGGGAGCAGTGAGGTGTAGGAAAAGCAGAGTCCTAGGGCTAGGATGAGTTCCCAGGACTGCACTTTGAATGTGTACAGATGTTCATTAGATTGTGCTATCCCTTTCCTGAGCTAACATAGTTCACCCCCTCAGGTGAACTAAGTTAGATCAGGCCAGCCATTTTTGCCCCATGTAACCTCCCCTAACATGTATACAGATTAACATTTAGATTGAACTAATCCTAGTTAGGTGGATCTAAGTGTAATGTTTGTACATACCCTTAGTGATTAAAGTGCAAGATGCTTGGGTCTAGCACAGTCCTTCCTGTTCTCTTTAATAAATATTTGAAGCACTTTTGAGTGTGGAAGAAGGATGTACAGCATAATATTAGAAGCAAAACTTTCTTGACTGTTTAGGAACGTCTTTCAGGAAACAATCCCTTTTTACAGAAATCATGCTGATTTGGGTCTGAGTTGCATGAAACAATTCAGGGTTCAGGCAGAAAATCCAATAGATCATGTAAACAGCGCACAGGTTTTCTGACTATGGGCAGTCGCTATTTCACTAGAAGAATGACCCATACTCTTCAAAGAGGCATTAGCCCAAAATACCCTAGTTTGTTTCTTCTTAAGTGCATATTATTTCTTAGATGTGACAGTAGTCAGAGGAAGGATTTTCTAGTTATACTCCGGGATTCCAGAAGGGCTTGGGTTAGCAGAAGGAAAGCCCAGGAGGAAGAAATCATATATAATGGCAAGAGTTTGGAATCTGAGATCTTACTGTGTTTGAGCTATTCGGCTGTAGGGCTCTGGTCCTATCTAAACGCTGCTGAGAAGAAACTGTGCACATTAGATATTTTAGTACATATACAACTGAACAGCTGTGAGTCTTCTTAAAGAGCCTGTAGGGCATATTGAGCAGTGTGCTCCCAAAAGGAGCACTGATTTGTTTTGTTCTGCCAACACCTCTATGACATTTTATATATTCTAAAGGCAGGCGGCCTCACTAAGCTGAGAGAACAAGGCTAAAGAAAATTCTGAAAGCCAGAAAAAGAGTTAAGCCCCAGTTCTCTTCACTTTGTGGAACCAGCAGTTTAACAGTGGAAGCTGCCAGGCATTTGGGATAGTCTGTTCTGACATGATTGGTGGGTATGGGCCTGTTCAAAAGTGTGGTCAGCAAAAAAAATATGTACTTGGAGGCTAAATTTGTCAATTAATAAGTGATTCTATGTCAAGAGGTTTAATGCCAGTTTGACATTCCTCAATGCAAATTTTGATTCTGCACCATGCTTATCATAAAATGCTTCTACTAGTTTTCTTTAAAATAAAAGCAGTCTAATCTACACGTTAATTCTGGGGACCCTGTTTCTTTCGTAGCTTCAACCCCTTTTGCCTTAATGCACACTTTTGAGATGAGAATGATGAGGATGATGTTCACAAGGAAGAGTTTCCATAAAGAAATAAAATCACAACTGATGTAGAATCCAAGTCTTCCACATGTTACAAATAACTATATAGAGAACTGCCATAAAGAGTAAATAGCAATTTTTTTAAAATCAAACTTCTAGTGCCTAAACATATTCCCATTTCAAGCCGTAACTTGAAACAGAGCCCTCAACTTTACAACTATTAGAATTTAGACACTGAAACTTGTAAATCTTATAGAACCTTTTCATAATGTTCAATATATTTTCATAAAGCTCTTTCTAGCAATGTGTATTATCAGAAAGATGCAAACATTAAATGCAACATTCACTTGTGCATTCTTTATTTCTGGATAGGTACAGATCAGGGTTGTGCAAAGCTTTGGTCACTGATTTGGTTCAGCGGAGATTTGGCCAGATTCAGTAGCTGAATCTCCAAATCTGAATTGAATCAGGAGACCCTTTAA
>NW_017729032.1:26044444-26045269 GCF_001723915.1 Gavialis gangeticus
CAATGATTCGGACATAGACACAGCTTTAAATGTTTTTTTCTTATGTAGCTCAAGGTACCAGGTGGTTCGTGAATGCTGAGATGGTGGGGTGGATGGAGTGTCCCACAGGTGTGTGGAGGGGTCCCAGCGCGCTCAGCAGTGGACCCAGAAGTGGACCAGAAACACTTCCAGTCCACTTCTGGGTTCACCAGGGAGTGTGTGGGGGACCCCCACCCCACCCCCCGCTTTGACAACTGATGCCTCCTGGGTCTAGGGGGGCACCAAGGGTCACCCTGAGGCCAGAAATATTTCCGGTCCACTTCTGGGTTCACCGCTGAGCATATCAGGGCCCCCCGATGCTTCTGTGGGACGCTCCATCCACCCCAGCATCGCAGCATTCACGAACCACACCTCGTACCTCAAGGTATGTAGAAAAAAACATTTAAATCTGTGGCTATGGTCAAATTGCTGATTCTCTGAATTGGCATCAAATCTTTAGATTCAGATTTGGCCGAATAAAATTGGGACAGTAATCTGAATCACTGTCCCTGATTCTGGCTGAATCTGAATCTAAAGATTTGATGCCAATTCAGAGAATCAGCAATCACCGTCTCTCACCCCATCCTAGTTAAAAAACTAGGTGACTGTGGCATAGATGCCTACACAGTCAGATGGATTGCAGATTGGCTGAGGGGTCGCACTCAGAGGGTGGTGGTGGATGGGTCATATTCGACCTGGGGGGAGGTGGGTAGCGGAGTCCCCCAGGGCTCAGTCCTGGGGCCTGCGCTGTTCAATTTCTTCATCAGCGATCTGGATGATGGGGTGGAAAGTAACCTGTTTAAATTC
>NW_017729032.1:26045684-26046813 GCF_001723915.1 Gavialis gangeticus
TAAACTCACTAGGGGGGACCAGAAGGGTTTGGGGGAGACGCTGTTTCCCCTAGCGTCCGCTGGCATAACAAGGAGTAATGGGCACAAGTTGATGGAGAGGAGGTATAGATGGGACATCCGCAAGAACTACTTCACAGTTAGGGCGGCTAGGAGCTGGAACCAACTTCCAAGGGAAGTGGTGCTGGCCTCTACCCTGGGGGTCTTTAAGAAGAGGCTGGATGCCTACCTGGCTGGACTCATTTGAGTCCTGTTTCTTGTTTTGGGGTTTTGTTGTTCTCCCGCCCTGGCGGGGGGTCGGGCTAGAAGATCTACTAGGTCCCTTCCGACCCTAAATCTATGAATCTATGAATCTATGAATCTATGAATCAGAATCAAATACAGCCTTTTCGCACACCCCTAGTACAGATGTTACACTTAACACACATTAAGTGTCCACAAAGCACTTGAAAGCTGTGCAGAGCAGAAGTTGACAGCACTTAGAATGGGATCTGACACTTTTAAAGCACTTTAAGTTAACCCTTGATGGATGGGGTATTAGACTAGACCATTTTAGGTCAGAGCACATTTTGAATATCTTTACTACATCCATCATGCTTCAGTGTAGGTTGCATTCTGCTGCTATCTGAGGGGCCCCTCACTGGTCAGCTTGCTAGTCTTGGCTGGTGCTCATCTGCTCTGGGTGAACACAGGCCCAGCCCTACCCCCTGGTTTCTATTCCCTGACCCCATCCCTGGGCTGTAACAGAGAGGAGACAGAAATGGTTCTGTCCCCACCCTGCACAGCCAGATGGGATAGAGCCCCTCTACCACATAGATCCCCACCCTCAAACTTGCAGGCCTGGGACTTGGTGGGAGCTGGGCTGGGTCCCTATAGTAGAGAGGCTTCATTCCCCAACCTGCCTCACCCCAGCATGTTGCAGCTTCTTTCTGCAGTTGTCAAGAGATTGGCACAGGGTGGAAGGGAGCCCTCCACCACTGTGAGGGCACCTCCACAGCTTGCTTGCTGGGGCCTTGGGGCTGGGGAGGAGGAGGGCTGACCTGGGTCCATGCAGCAAGGGAGCTTTTTTAATCCTCCCAAGCCTCCTGAGAAAAGCAGCCAGATGCTGCAGCATGGGGTTGTCTGGCTGGCT
>NW_017729032.1:26051813-26060120 GCF_001723915.1 Gavialis gangeticus
GCTTCGTTCCCCAACCTGCCTCACCCCAGCATGTTGCAGCTTCTTTCTGCAGTTGTCAAGAGATTGGCACAGGGTGGAAGGGAGCCCTCCACCACTGTGAGGGCACCTCCACAGCTTGCTTGCTGGGGCCTTGGGGCTGGGGAGGAGGAGGGCTGACCTGGGTCCATGCAGCAAGGGAGCTTTTTTAATCCTCCCAAGCCTCCTGAGAAAAGCAGCCAGATGCTGCAGCATGGGGTTGTCTGGCTGGCTTTTTGCTGGGAAGGGAGGCCCCCCGTCATGACACTTCCCATACATACACGGAACTTGCTGGCTGGGGTCTCAGGGGGGAGGCCAGGCCAAGTCCACATGGGAACAAGGGCTCTTTCCCCCCAGTTGTGGGGCATGGTGAAAATATGGTGAGGTAGCCCCACACTGCAGCTTCTGGCTGCTGCTGTCAAAAGGTTGGGGTGGGGGGAAGCCCCCCCCAACAAGGTAGACCCAGCTCAACCTCCCCAAGACCCAAGCCAGCAAACTGCCAGGGTAGCTTCATGGTGGGGGGCTTCCATTTCTCTGTACCCCCCCCCCACAAGTTGCTGCTGACAGTAGCCAGGTGATGGGAGGGTAGATCTGGCTCTATCAGCCTCCTGTGAGGTGTGCAGGAGTGTCTCCTACCTGCTGGCTTTGGTCTGTGCAGACAGGCACCACGCCTCCTCCTCTGACTAAACAGAGAATGTCTGTTAGATTTGTTCCTGCTCTAATTTATAGCACTTTAAATCAAGAAGTCAAGTGCAGTGGTTACATCAGTTCTACCTTTTTAAATGTCTGTACTTAGCCTCTGTGCCTATAAAACACAAAAATATGCAAGTTTTATAATTATCTCAGACTGCAATTCAGGTGGTGCATATAAAACTAGGATCCTAAATCTTCTCTAACCCAAGCACACTTTTGTAAGTTTGTGGAAGCTGGAGATAAATGTCTAATATATGCCAAATGAAACTAAGGAGAGCTGTAATGTAAAGTTGTGCTACTTGGAGTCCCAGAGAAATAGTAACCCAAAGACAAATGAGCTAAGAACCTGCAGTCTGTCCTAGGAGATGTTTTCTTATTAAGGTTAAAGACTAGATTACCATGCTTCACCTCAAAGAACTCTGTGGTTAGCATTTGGATGCCCTGTTTAAATATGTAGGTCTAATTACCTAATGTTTCTAATAAAATATGTTAGAAGATTCTACCTTCAGTTTATACATTCCTAGCTGTGTATCAGTGTTCCTACTAAGTAGCTCTTAATGAAACATGAAATCTTATAATCTCCATTCTAATATGCCAATAGTACATACTTTTCACTGAATTGCAAAGAGACAAAATCTCATTTTTGCAGGATATAGATGGAATAAGAGCCAGTCTAAGGGATACATGACTAAAGTTCAGTCCAAGGCAAGCAAGAAGTGAGGCTGCTGAGGCAAACAACCTGAGGGCATAGAAGAACTGATATTTTCCTTTCTTTATAGAAACTCTTTGTCCTTTTGTAAGCAAGGGAATCTATTGAATCTCTGGCTGCTTTCAAGTAGCAACTCTGTAAAAAGCAAAAAAAAAATTTATCCTGTCTGGCTGATAAGGGAACTGTGACCTTTTTCACCTAGACACAGACCATATTGCAGTTATCTGCTCATTTGCCTCTTGCAGATTAGAGCCAGATTAACCAATATACTAGTTTATTTTCTATATAAAGTCAAACAGTTAAAATAGCTGAAAATCTTATAGGATTCCTCTCTGTTTTCCTACCTTGGTTGATGAAACTCTCGGATTCCTCTCTGTTTTCCTACCTTGGTTGATGAAACTCTCCATGGGGTTGGCTGAATTCTCTTATTTGAAAAAATAAATATATATAGAAAACCTACAGGTTTACCAGAGTTGGCAATGAAACTTCCTCTGTGGAGGTCATGTCAGCTGGAAGACGATTCTGCACTCAATATGTAAAGACTTAAGAAGAGTGCCTCATTTTTCAAAATCACTGAGCACTTGGAACCCCCTACTAAACTTAAGAGTAGCTGCTGGGTGTCCAACACTTTAGAAAACCAGGCTATTTAATAAGGTGTGTGAGTATGGACTTAGTATCTTAACTACTTTACTCTAGACCCACATAGAAAATCTTGGCCATTACCCTCGAAGCTCTAACACACAACAATGTTTTAATTCTTTATAGTATTTATTTTTGTTCTTTTTTTTGTATTCTGCAAAAGCTTAAATGTTCTTTTATATGCAGACTGCTTGGCTCACAAATTTAAGTGGCTGTGGGTTTTTTTAACCACAGAGCTCCCAAAACTATCTGGAGTTAAGTATCTCCACAGGATTTTGTCAAATATAGAGCACCTGAGTTATCATAAAAGGTTACTAACTGCTGTGCCTGTCCTTTTGTCAGCACATTGGGAATTAAAGCTCAAATAACAGAGTGTGTGGGAGACCTTGTCCATCTCCCAGTTTCGGTAAAAGATTGTGCTGTACAGTGAACTTTACAGTAATAGGATTAGAGAGTTTGGTTATGATCATTTGTCCTCCTTTTGTTTCATTCTAGTGCATCTGAAGTTTCAAAATGCAGAGTTTTCTTTCATTTTTACTTTGGTGATAATTTGGTCACCAGGTACACTCCTGTGTTGTTGATGAGTGATGCCAATCTAGTCAAAGTTTCTGAATAGTCTAGTGCTGAGATGAACTAGTTTATCAATAATTGGTATGAGTTTTCAGCTTGAAAGTCATAAAACCTCAGAAGGATGGCCCTATCTACAAAATAAAAATGCAGCATACTGGTACTAAAATGTATATACGTTTTTCATCTTGATGTTGAAGTACAATTGTTGTTATTGATTCTAGAATAGTCTGGAATCCAACACTTTAAGAAAACTAAGATGTGCTGTACTGCAGTATTCACCTAGTTGATTTGTGTTTTCAAAGTAACTTGTGGCTTCCCATTAGTCCTTGCTTAAAAGACATTAATCATAATTATGATCTGGAAACAGTGTCTGTGAAAGTGGCTGTAACACTTTAGAACAATTAATAGTGAAGGCATTGAGCTATACAATATATATATATTGTTTAGAGATTTTTCAATTGCTAAATCATAGACCATCTTTCTTCTTTTTTTTATATATTAATGATTAACTCATTTGCCTCAGTCCCGCAGTCCTGACTGCTCTTCTTTAACAAAGAAATGACTAAACAGAGATATATATACACAATGCACTAGAAATATACGCTACATTTCAAGGTAGTATATAATGTATGATGTTTATTAAAAAGTGTGATAAAATACATGACAGTCTTGACTGAGTAAAGTACCCTGCTGTACACTGTCTTCATTACAATATATTATCACAGAATGCTAGTCTCTAAATTAATAATCATCAATCTGAAGATGAGAATCCTTGTACCTAATTTAGAAAGTTTAGTTGGTTAAAAATAGAAAGCATTACATATTTTACTGATCTGCAAATGGAACATTTTCTATATGAAGCAAAAGGAGTGCAATCCATGCAGACTGGGTGGGTTGTGAACAGTTTACTAGATATACAAAGCAGTTTGATCTGAGGATCAGCCATTATTTGGAACTAGAAAAGCACATGTTCTTTGAAACAAATAATCCCTTTGAAACATTCTCTCTCACTGTCTATGTGTACCAGATAATTTTCACACACAACATGAATACACAGATAGATCTGGGCTACAATGTAATATATAATTTCTTGTAAATGAGATAGCTGATATAACATGCTCGTAATAAGCTTCTTCAATTGCTCTTTGTTGCCGCAGCGCTTCTAGTTTTTCCTTTAATTCACTCCAGTAAATTTGCCTATTGCATTCAGACCAGATGCATATAATATCATAAAAACAAACAATTTTCCCTCCTCCCTTCAGATTTGCACATATTTTTGTACATACTGTGGGTTTATGCCACATTGAAAAATAACCCCTTATTTGAATTTGCTCCCTGATGGGATTACTTTGCATGCCTACATCTCTTTATAAATTGCACTCTCTCTGTTATGCTGTCAACTTAAAACACTTTTCTAACTCCTTAAAATGGTGTTGAATACAGCTTGATCCAAAGCTCAGTAAAGTTACTAGTAATCTTTACACTAATTTCAAAAGGTTGTGACCCTTTGGGCCCAGTCTAATGACCTCCCGATGCTAATTAGGTTCAATGGCTTTTGTTTTTCATTATTCCCATATGCCACTGGAGCTGCCAGATATTTGAAGAACACCGCAGACTTCCTAACAAAACTAGGCTGCACTGACAAGCTTCCAGCAAACACCGTATTAGCTACCCTGGATGTCTCATCTCTGTATACCAATATGCCCTGTGTGCATGGATTACAGACTATAAGAAACATTATTCCCAATGACAAAACTGCTTCTGTTTCCATTGTATTTACCAGCTTTGTTCTCGTAAACAACTGTTTAATATTTATGCACTGTCTATGGGCACATATATGGCTCCTCAGTATGCATGTATGGCTCCCCAGTATTTATGACAGATCTTGAAATCTGCTTCCTCTATGCCTGCTTTCTCATCCTCCTGATATACCTAAGGTACATAGCTGTCCATCATTTGGACACATGGGAAGGAATCTCTAGGGAAATTCCACCAGGATTTTAACAACTTCCACCCCTCCATCAACCTGACCCTTGGATACTCCATCCAAAAATGGTCACATCAGCACCACATTGTACTGGAAACTAACTACTACAGCTACCTCCATGCCACGTACTATCACCCTAAGCACACCACTAGATCCATTCTCTGCAGCCAAGCTCTAAGTTACAACTATAACTGCTTTGACCTCGTTGACCAGGAGACATACTTTAGGGATCTGGAGCAGAACTTCCGACACTACAGTATAGTCCCAAAACTGTAGTTCATTAACACAGGCTATATCATCAGTGGACTAAACACAGATTAATATCCAGAGTTCATTCACCTGCTCTTCCATCAATGTCATATACACCATCCCCTGCATTCAGTACCCCTCTTCTGTCTATGTTGGACAGACAGGGCAATCCCATACATGAAAGAATGAGTGGGTGCATCTATCTGCACAAGATATTTTACTGCACGGTAGACTAATTGGCTGTGTGGTAAAGTGTCACCATCTAAACATGTCAGTGCTTACTGTGTAGTGAATTAGTCTGTTGTGTGGTTAATTTACTACCTGCATTGGCAAGTAGCAAGTTAGCCACACGATCATTACTGCACAGTAGTTCATGTATCGCAGCCAACTGGGAGCAAACTTGCTCCTGGTCAGACCTACCACCAGGGGGCCACCCTCAGTCTAGCTTCAGGGTCATGGGGCTTGCAGCTTCTCCAGTCCTGCTGCTGCAGCAGCTCTTTACCTGCCCTTTAAAATGCTGCAGTGACCTCAGGGGCCTGTGCCCCCCGGTGCCAGCCTCTGGTCACTGAGTCCTGCAGCAGTGGCCCCAAGAAGCTGCAGCAGCCTACCTGAACCCTGATACTGGCCCCCAGCCCAGCCCCACTGCCTGCTTGCCTGTCTCGTGCTGTGCCCAGGCACCTGCTCATACCCAGACTCCCGACTGCAGCCTGAGGGCCATCAAAGCCACACTGGCACTGTCCCTAACACCACACTACCTCCCAAGGGCAGAACTGGTCCCAGGAGGAGACCAGAACCTCATAGTACTGTGGGGTTAGGCTGTGGTCCTGAGCCAGTTTGCCCATTGCAGGCACTCCAGTGCACATATCTATGAGGGCCTGGTGGGCTGCATGCAAGAACGTGGGCACAACCAGTTGTCATGAAAGTACTGCATAAAGGTCAAGGCCCTATGAGCATAGTGGGTCAGTGTCACCAACCACAAGTGCCATTTGGGACAGCCTGCAGGACCACATGCAGAGAAATGTGTCAGTGATGGTGCCGATGTCTTTAGCTGCCGGAGGCAGGGATAGATAGCATAGACACAGGTACCCTTCCAGGTGGTGGTAAACTTTGTGGGGAAGCATGGACTTCCCTGCCACTCTGTCGAAGCTCAGGGTGCCATGCCAGGTTCTCAAGGGCACCAAGGTGGAGGTCAGCAGCAGCAGGGCTTAGTGGGTGAGACACCCCTCAGTCCACACAAACAGCTTCACGCAGTGCACCCAGGACACTCACCAGGGGCACGCTCAGGGTGCAGGGCATGCACATGGCAGGACCAGCCCCAGGGCACCTCTCTGAAGAGGCCCCATAGGGGGAGGGCAGTGGTGCCACCCTAACTCCACACCCCAGTTGGCTAGGAGCTCCTTGCACCCTAAGCCCAGGTGCCGTTGGCCTGGTAGCAATGGAGAAGACAGCCTGGCCTCCAGAACAAGAAGGTGGGGAGTAGGTCTAGAGCAGCAGCAGGCTGGCCGTCAGGAGCCGGGCCTATCTTAGCCTGGATGGGGGCAAAGAAGGCAGGCTGCCTGTGGCAAGCACCCAGTACCCCACTTGCCTCTGTGGAGCGAGTGGGGCCAGGGGTGCTTGGCCAATGGCCACCTGTGCCAGGGCTTGCCCAGTTGACTTACCATGGTCTTTGGGTACCTGTGCATGTATAACCCCTGATCTGAGACCAGGTAGCACACAGCCCCCTGTAATCTCAGAAATGATACAAATGTTCACAAAACACCTCTTTCTCTTGGCTCTGCAAATCCAGCAGCTGCATGCAGGGGATAGGCACCAGCTGCCAGCAGGAATGCACCATCAGGGTCACAAGCAGTCTTGGACAGGGCCCTCTGTATGCACTGGCTCCAGCAGCGGTGGACCCAGGACCAGACCCAGCTGTTGAATCGGCTGTTCACTGTGGTGGAGGAATAGTTATGGACTCACGGGCCTGGTACACAGAGGACATCACATGTGAGTAGGAGAGGGACCAGGAGAGGAACTGGGCAGATTGGGCATTCTGGGACAGGGTCTGGACCCTCAAGGAGAGGGAGCTGGCCCTCCTCAAGATGACGCTGGAGGCCCAGGAATGGCAGGCTGCTGTCATGGCCAGGGCAGTGGAGGCCCTGGAGAAGGACTTCCAGGTACTGGATACCATCCTGTCCCTAGCAGTCATCGTCATGCCACCTACTGCCCTGTCCCCATCACTAGCCCAGCCTGCCCCCTGGCAGCCCTCTACTGCCCAGTCACAAGCCCCCCAGTGGGCCTGGGCTGACTTGCAGCAGTGCTTTCAGCATCCAGGTCCTCCTGCTCTAGCACCTACCCTGGATCCCCTGCCAGCTGCCCCACCACCACCTCCACCAGTTGCCCCAGCTCCATGCAGCCCCAAAGCAGGAGCTACCTGAGGTGGGTCCAGCACTGTGCAAAGGCTCTGCTGACCCTGGCAGCAGGATGGGGAGCCACGTGTGTCAGCAAAGCAGCAGCTACCCTCATCCCCAGGTGAGCCCCCCACCTGCTGGCCTCACCGCAGTGAGTGTGGACATTCACAGCAGTGTGGACAAAGGCTGTGGTGTTGGGCACCTGTCCCCAGGCTCCACCCTTTCGTTGCCCTCACCTCAGGAGTGCACACAGAGAACACTGTACATAATCTGCATGGAGAAGAGGATTTTTGGTGATGGTGGGTCAGGTGGTTGGTGGAGAGGTTCTGTAGGGAGGAGAAGGGGCTATGTGGTTCCGAAGGGAGTGGGGGATGGGGTCTGTTGTGGGAGATGTAGGGGAGAAAGCTCTGTTCTTGGGGAGAGAGGGGGCAGGGTCCATGTTTGTGGAGGAGAATAAAGTGCTTTTCAGAAAACTCCTCAGTGAGCATGGTGTTAGGGTGTTCAGTGGAGCTGGGTCTGGCCATCCAGATGGCCTAGAGCAGGGAGTGCAGGACGAGGTGGCCTGCCAGCACCTCTTGCACTTGAATCAGAATGCAAATCTGCTCCCAAATGCCCACATATGTAGACTCCTGCCCAGGGCGGGTTTATTTGGCAGTAAATCTCTGCACAGTAAACCCATATAGCACTAATTACTAGGTCTGTGCGAAGCTTTGGTCCCTGATTTCATTCAGCAAAGATTCGGCCCAATTCGATGGCCGAATTTCCGAATCCGAATAGAATCAGAGGATCTCTCTGAACTGACTTGGAACTTTCTGAATCGATTCAGAGATTCAGAAAGATTCAGCAATTCAGACATTGTTTTAGAAAGAATTATTGGGTTTAGTAGATTTTTTACGCTTGAATAAAGGACGTATTTATGGTTGTTTTTATTTTTGCAAAGTTTTATTTAAGGATATTTGTAGAAGTAGGTGATAGAACAGGGTAAAAAGGATGGTTATTTTATATTAATTTTAGGCCATAATTTTAGTGTTTCTTATAAGACTGGGTGTTTTTCT
>NW_017729032.1:26065120-26078608 GCF_001723915.1 Gavialis gangeticus
TTATATTGACTTTAGGTAGCAGCTGTTATTTTGCATGGGTTTTTTGGCCCTAGAGCATTTTGATTTTGGGGATGTGATAGTTTGTGCTGGGGCTTTGTGCAAGTTGGAATTTTTGCTAGAGTGGAGGAATTTTTAG
The DNA here is from genome assembly GCF_001723915.1 of Gavialis gangeticus. Taxonomy (NCBI): domain Eukaryota; kingdom Metazoa; phylum Chordata; order Crocodylia; family Gavialidae; genus Gavialis; species Gavialis gangeticus. Next base: position 26,065,257 of record NW_017729032.1, read on the forward strand.
CAATTTAAGAATGCATAGTTTATATAGTTTGAAGTAAATAATGTTATTTTAAGCTAGGAAAATAGGGATGAGTTGTGATTTAATGTATTTGGTGTTTATTTTTTTTCTCGTATTATAACATTTTATTATTTAGGTTTATGGCTTGGTCACAGTCACAGAGCAGGAGGCTACATGCTGCTACACTGGCCTACTATGGAATTAGCATGGAAAACTTTTGTTTTTAGCACACCATGCAAAACTCTTGCTCTTAGTAAGGCTCTTACTATTACAGACATAGACACAGCTTTAAATGATTTTTCTACATACTTCTAAGTAGCGGGTGGCTTGTGAATGCTGTGATGCTGGGGTGCATGGAGTGTCCCACAGAAGCATGGGGGGCTCCGAGAGTGCTCGGCAGCACACCTGGAAGTGGACTGAAAGCACTTCTGATTCACTTCTAGGTCCGTCAGGGAGTGTGCTGAAGGCCCCCACCCCCCCACAACCCTTTGGCTCCGTGACTGGTGCCTCCTGGGTCTGGGGAGGGGGTAACCCCATGGCTGATTGCTGAGCCAGGGGTGCAAGGGGGGGGCGGGGGCTGTGTGCTTCTCGTTGGACCTGGAAGTTGACTGGAAGTACTTCTGGTCCACTTCCAGGTTCACTGTTGAGCATGTGAGCCCCCCCACCCCATGCTCCCATGGGATGCTCCATCCACCCTAGTATCGCAGCATCCATGAGCTGTGCTGGTACCTCAAGGTATGTAGAAAAAACATTTAAAGCTGTGTCTATGTCTGAAATGCTGATTCTCTGAATCAGCATCAAATCTCCAGATATGAATTTGGCCAAATTGAATCGGAAAGTGATCCAAATCAACAAATTGAATCACTGTCTCTGATTCGGGCCAAATCCAATTCCAAATTAAATAGGGCTCACTTCACACACCCCTACTAATTACATGTGTAGGCGTGCCTAATTCATATAGAGACTATAGGCTATTTTCCTATCACCTGGCTTAGCTTTAATAAATCCTATTCCCTAAAATGAGTTAATGGCCTTTTTATCCCTACTGAACTATTTAACCCACCTTCATCTCTCTCAGCAGTGCCCCCTCCCTTTATCCTTTGTACTTAATTTCCCTACCCTTTAGAATCTTTGCTTTCTGCAAATCTATTCATAGCATCTAACAAAGTAGACTGTCACCTGTTGTAGCTTATGCTTTTCTGAAGCAGGTGGTCACTAAGGAGCTACTCTGCCCTACATTCTACCTGACTGATATGCCAACTATCTCACAATACATAGAAAACAGAATAGGCTGTATTTGTTTATAGTCTCTCCTTCTCTCTTCTGTATATGAATATTTCCCCCAGAGAATCATATATTCATTTTTTGTTATGAATGTTTTGTCTTTTGCATTGTTATGAAGGGATTTAAAATAACATCAATTTCCTGTAAGTGTGTGCAAGTCTCTGAGCCAAAATCTGCTGTAAGTTGAATAGCAGTTCAGACTTGAGAATCAAATTAAAAGACATTAACAGGAGGAGAAGAGACTTGCCATTGAGCACCTGACATAATAGCTATTTACCCTGCAGTTACCTTGGAATAAAGAAAAGGTAGGCCAGGAAAGAAAAACAACAAACTGGAGTGGGTTAATGTGTGTTGGACAGAGTTTTCTAGATAAAAAACGGTTTGTGTCTGGAGTACTGTGTCCAGTTTGGGGCCCCAAACTTGAAGAAGAATGTGGACCATTTGAAAAGGGTTCAGTGCAGGGCAACAAGAAAGTTTTAGTGGCCTGGGAAGCAAGACTTATGAGGAAAGGCTCAAAAACGAGAGTTCATTATTGGCAATCCTTTGACCCAAATTATCTTTACCATGGCTCAATGATTGGCCTTGAGGTGATTTAAGAGTCCAATCCTTGAGCCACAGATCTGTCCACAGAAGTTGCTGGTCTTTCTAAAGGGAGAATAGGCTGTTGGCTGTGATTCCTCTCCTTTTCCTTCCTCCTCTCTCTTTTCTCTGCTTTGATGGCAAGTCAATTTACCCCCAAATGGGTGGCTGCTTGGTTGAGGTTGTGGTGCCATTGGAGTCAGTTAGGACCCAGCTCCATTCAGGTCTTGACATTGGCATCCATTTTCATGAGGTATGCTTTTAAGGTGTGATTGTAACATTTCCTCTGGCCCCTGCAAAATCTCAGACCATAACTAAGCTGGAAGTAGAGGAACTTGTTTGGAGAGTCAAGAGTTGGGCATTGGCACACAGTGTCTCATCCAGTGAAGCTGGTGCTTGAGGGTCACTGACTCAATGCTGGCTTCAGCAAGGACGCTGGTGCTTGTATAGTGAACTTCCCACTTGATGTGGAGGGTTTTCTGGAGGCATCATTGGTAGGATCCCCAGAATTTGTGTGGGAAGTCTGTGGCACAGTGGCTTCTTCAGTCTTGGAGTTTTCCCTGAGTGTGTGTTCACCACCCCCACCGCTGATTGGGGGAGGGGCCCTGTCATTCACCACCTGCCACATCGCCAAGCCTGATTACTGGGAGGCAAAAACCACAGTGCTGCAGTTTTTGCCTCCTAGCTATAAGGTGAGGGAGCTGAGCAGCAAGCAACGGGGGCCCCCTGCCAATTAGCGGTGGGGGGAGCACCTGGGAGAAAGTCCAAGATTAAAGAAGCCACTGTACTGTACAATTCTGGCATGAATTTCAAAGATCCCTAATCATTGGTGATACCTCTCCAGGCTCTTGAGATGACAATGCAAAGTCACCTATGTTTTACATTGACAGAGGAGAGTGGGAATGATGACTGAATTGTAGACCTGGATCTTAGGGTCTTTACAGAGATTGTAATCAATAACAACAAGCTGAAGCAAATTGCCAAAGGAGGCAATTGCACACTGGATCTTGTGCTGGATCTCCTAATCAATGCTCACTCTGAAAGACGTAGCTATTGAGATAACGGAAGTTCTTGACACCTCCAGGGTTTTTCATTCAATGGTAATTTGAGGAGGGAGGGCACATTTGTGGCCCAGAGCAAACTGAGAAAGCACTTTAGCCTTCCCGATGTTAAGAGTGAGGCCCAAAATTTTGCTAGGCTTCTGCAAAGAGATCCAGCATGGTGTGGAGTGTGTGCAAGGATGGCACAGTCATGAGCATAATGAAGGCCAAGGATGGTTGTTTTGTATGCTTGGTCTTTGAGTGAAAATGTCCCAGATTGAAAAGTCATCCATCTGTGTAATATTCATTGTCAGTTCCAGAAGGGAGACAGTCGTTAATGAGAACCAGATTGACTGTCAAAAAAATGGAGAACAGAGTTGGGGTGATGATCCACCCTTGCTTGACCCCAGCTCAGATGACAAATGGATCTGTCTCTGATCCACTACAAAAAACAGTAATAGTCATCTGGTCATGGAGACACCTCAGGACTTTGATATATATTTTTTTAGGACATCCAAATCTGGCCAGTACTTTCCATAAATCTTCATGATTGACTGAATCAAAGGCCACAGTAAGAATAAGAAGGCCATATATAGGTTTTGGTGGTGTTTCCAACACTTTTCTTGGACCTGGTGGGAAACAAATATCATATTATTTGTCCCACAGGATGGTATGACACCACATTCAAGATTCCAGCAGGACAAGACAGTTAAAGAAGATGCAGGCAAGGATTTTCCCTGCTTTGGAAAGACGGGTATACCTCAATAGTTCCCTCATACATACTTATTTCCTTTCTTGAAGATAGTCATAATGTTGGCATTCCTCAGGTCCCCGGGAACTCTTCAATGTTGCAGATTTGAAGAATAAATTTGTAGAATCTCAGTACCAGTTCCTCACTGCCAGCCCTGATTTCAGCAGGTATGCCAGCTGGTCCAGTAGCTTTGTTGTTCTTGATATTCTTGATGGCACTCCAGACTTCTTCTAGGATAGAAGGGTTTGCAAGGGATCCCTTTTCAGTGTGTTGGTAGGTGGACTCAATGGTGGTATCCATGACTTTGAACTGACAGTTCAAGAGTGCCTCAAAGTCATTTTTCCATCTAGGTTAGATAGATGCTTTGTCTTTGAGGACTGTCAAGCCATCCTGCATTTGCAGGAGGTAGGACTGTGTGAAGTTGGGCTGTCTATGGCTCTCATTACCTAGAAAAAGTTAAGCATGGTCATATTTGTCAGCATAGCACTGGATCGCCTTGCCACCACTGATTTTTGATTTTTCAGATTCTCCTCTGAGCTTCATCTTTGAGGAGCTGATATATCTCCTTCTGTTGAGATATGAGGTGTCATCTTGCAAGTGGAATAAGGCTTTCACTTGCAGTTGAGGAGGGCTTGCATCTTGGCAAGAGCATTTCCTCTAAGCTGTGTGGTGTGCACAGCCATGCAGGTGTGCTCATGCTACTCTGCCAGGCGCGCCTGTGTGGCTGCGTGCGCCACACAGCTTAGGGGGATCACTGCGTGGCAACACTCTCATCAAACCAGTCTTGGTGTCTGTGGGTCAGCCAATAGATTCACCATAGGACATATGAATAATGGTTTTAAACCCCTTCTAGAGTTCCTCAAAGTTGCTTTCAGTTGTCAGCAGGGTAGAGTGCTTTTCATGAAGACACTCTGGAGATCCTTACAGACCTGCAAGTCTTAAATAGATTTGGTGTTGAGAGTCCTTTACATTGTTCTTGGCTGTTTTTGGTCTTTTGTCTTTTCCCCTGGCTTTGCCCCCACTCTCAGAGCACCATTACTGTCTCTGGATTGGAGGATGGAGAAGGCAGGGGATGAGGGTTTGGGGAGTTCTCTCAGTCCCACTGCAATGGTGGGGGGGTCAAATTGGAGCGGGGGGCTATGGAGTGGGGAAGAGTGGGGGCAGAGCCAGAGGAAGAGATAGAGGGGAAAGCAGAGGAAGATGCAGCCTCTCTCCCTGGATCAGTTGCAATCCACTACTCTCCCAATCTAACAGCAAATGTCTGCTGGATTGTGAGGATCAGTGTAACTCATGGTGATTTCTGTGAACCACCATGAATTAGACTTTGGAGCTGCATTTCATCCAGAAACAGCAACTGAGTCAGGTAGCTCTTGCAGCTGGAGCAAACAGAAATTAAGGAAGTCACAGGGCATGTGTAGATGAAATGGGGGGCCCTAAATTGAAGTGGTGGGTTTTTAAAAACACCACATCAATTTAGGACCCTTTAAACCCCCATGTCATGCACACACACCGCTGACTTACCTGCCTCTCCAGTGGTAGGGAGAGGAGGGCAAGCTTTCGACGGGCGGAGTGGTCCTTGGGCTGCTCAGGGGTGGGGGGGGGATGGTGCTTCCCTCTGTGCCATTGGCGGGCACCTCCCCACATGGCACCCACCCACAGGCACCTAGCTTGGGTGGTCCCAGGGGGCACCAAAGCCACAGAGGGAATCACCAGGCCCCACGCAGCTCAGACAGGCAGGCTCCAGGGGCAGGGAAAGAAGATCTTGGGTGGATCCTGCTTTCCCAGGCTGCTGCCAAGCTGCCTGCATGGGCTTCTTGCAGAGCCCCTGAGCTGCACGAAGCCTGGTGCTTCACTTTGTGGCTGTAGAACAACGAACTAAAACTCCTCAGAGTTTTAGTTTGCTGCGCCCCAAGTAATTTAAGGCGCATTACGCCGCCAAATTTGCTACAGCGGCTGGAATCACTGTGTAATATGCCACCGACGTGTGGAAACATCAACACCATTAAAGCAGTGCAAAAGCATTTAGCTCACGTTAAAGTGTCGTGCACACATGCCCCTCATTTTGTCTACAAGCGGCCACTTGGCTTAGGAGTGACTTCATTTGAGCCCTTATACAATGAAGGTTAATTTATTGCATAATCAGAGGGCCCTGCAGCTGTGCTCTTCTGTTTGGTCATGGCTTTAGAGTGATTTCAAGGGGCTGATCACATGATAAATGTCATTTCTGTCTGTGCCCATTGAGCAGCACAGATTTCTAGCCAGAGAAGAAAATTTTGAGGGACAAGTTTTTGTACATAATACAGCACTCTGCATAGCAATGCACTCAGTGTCCTTTTCTTGTACCATGGTCTCTTGGTACTTGGCTTTTGGATCACCTAATTAAGGTCAAGTAGTGCAGCAAAGGAGCCAGCCAACTGTCTAGGGAAAGGGTACAATTTATGGGAGAAAATATTATTTAGGGAGAAGACGTGGACCATAAAGGTGATGAGGTTGTAACCCACAAGAAACGTTTAGAATTTAAGTGTTCTCTGCCAGCTCTTGAAATGCTTGAATGAGCTAATTGGTCTCGTCTTATTCAAGCAAGATCTTTCCCAGTGAAATCCCAAGACAAGCCCAGAAGTTGTCTTTAGGTTTTCGTATCCACTATTTTCAAGAAATCACTTTTCTCCAAAGCCTCCCAGTCCCTCACAAAGAAATCTGGTTCCAAGGCTCCATTGCTATTATGAGACCAACGTTCTGTTTTACGATGTAAGATCATAAGAATGAAAGCATCTTCTCAGGCAATCAAGCCTATCCCCTGGGTTTTTAGGAAACCATTTGTCATAAAAATTGTTGTCTCCAGCCCTTCACATACAACACAGCCAAAATGCTGTATGAAAGCAAAAGCAAACCTCCAACAGACCACAGGTAGAAAACAAGGTAGAAAAGGTTACTGTCAGTATCTTGTCACTGCATTGGCAACAAAATTATTAGGTTAATAGCTCAGATGATCTTGGGGAGAGGATCATGCTTCATGCTGCAAAAAAAGTCTAACACCTACGCAGTTATTGATAATCTCTTCTAGCGGAAAATTCCTTTGGCCAGTTGCTTAAAAGGCTTGTAGGTACTGGCAGGGGCATCTGTACATTTAATCCATCCCTGCACTATTCATTTTTAGCTTTTGCTTCCCATTTAGTAAAGGCCCCACACTTTCCTTGGTCTTCCCCTTATATCCCCTTAAGTATTTATAGAATGTTTTGTTGCCTTTTAGGTCATTAGTTGTATCTCTTTTTGTGCCTTGGTCTTGCTGATTGTGTCCCTTCGTAATCTGCCCTAGTTCCTATGTTTTGCAAGATTTCTTGTAAAGCTTGAAGTATTCAAGAGTTCATGGTTCATTTCCATGCTGAGTTACATGCCATAGGAGGATTAGCTTTTTTTTTGGAAATACATTACATAGCTAAGGACACTGAACAAGCTAAGGACAGGGTGTCATCTTGGCTGCTGATCCATTAACAATCCAATAAAACAGAGACTAGATGAAAGTACTATAAGGTAGATATATAACTGGTTTGATCAGCATGCTCAACTAGTAGTAATCAATGGCTTAAGGTCTAGTTGGGAGGAGGTATTGAGTGGGGTTTCTGAGAGGTCTGTCCTGGGTCTGGTATTGTTCAGCATCTTAATTAATGATTTGGATGATGGAATTGAGTGCATGCTTATCAGATTTGTGGATGGTACCAAGTTGGATGGAGTTGCAGGCACTCAGGAGTGTAGAGTTAGGATCCAAAATGATCTGAATGGGCTAGAAGAATGATCTGCAATCCATCAGATGAGACTCAGCAAGAACAAGTGCAAAGTCCTGCACTTGGGACAGAATTATTGCATTCACAGTTATACACTAGGGAGTGATTGGCTAGGCTGCAGTATTGCAGCAAAGGATCTGGAGGTTACGGTACACCATTAGCTGAATATGAGCCAACAGTGTGTTCTTGTTGCAAAAAAGACCAGCAGCATGTGGGGTTGTATTAACAGGAGTGACACTTGAAAATCAAGAGGAATGATTCTTCTGCTCTATGCAGCACAGGTGCGGTTTCACCTGGAGTATTGTCTCCAGTTTTGGGTCCTACATTTCAAGGAGAATAGATTATAGAGTCAGTAAAAATTGCAAAAATTATTAGATGCTTAGAATCAAAACTAATGAGGAAACGCTGAAAGAAGTAGGATTATTTCATTTGGAGAAGAGAAGAGGAATTTTGAAAGCAGTCTTCCAAATACCTAAAAGGTATACAGAGGATGGCGGATGAGCTTGTCTCTGTGACCATAGGGGCAGGACTAGGAGCAATAGCCTCAAGATGCAGCAGAGGAAATTTAGGACAAACTTATGAAGGTAGACACATACTGAAACAGGCTACCTAGACAAATCGTGGAATCTCCATTCCTGGAAATGTTCAGGAGCAGATTGGACAGACACTTGGCTGAGATGGTTTAGTCAGGGATGATCTGCCTTTACAGAGGGCTGGACTACAGGACCCTTCCAGCCCTACTTTCCTAAGATCCTATGATGCTGTGACCCTAAATGTGTTGATAACTGGGTTATAGACATTTAACCTTTTGCTAACATTGTTCTTTAACTTAAATAATCATTGCCTGAAAAGCATAACAAGTAAACATATTTCCTGTCAATTTTGATTTTGGTAAACTAAAAAAGATAAACTCTTTTAATCTGAAATAAGGAAAGTCCTCTATTCACTTAACCATTTTAGTAGCCCATTACACTTTAAATTAATCTTTTTTTCAACACGGGTGATTAAAATGGTGCACAGTATTCTAACTGGGATCTCACCGGTCTCTTGTCCAGCAGTATCCTTTCCTCCCCTAGGATCTGTTTCAGAAAAAAATCTCTGTGCATTTGTAGCTGAATCTCATGCCAAATAGATCAATATAGGTATTTTAGAAGGGTTGGGGATATTTTATGCAAAGATATTTATGATTATTAATTTTATTTCCTCCCCTGCCCCCCCAAAGGTCTATCCATATTACTGAGAGCAGATTAAGAAAAATCCTAAATACCCCTCTCACTGCAAAAGAGACTGCTTGTCTGTCCCCAGGGCCAAACCTGCTCTCCTTAAGGCTGTCAGAAAATGATAAGGGATACAAAAGAACTTTACCGACAAATGGTTTCTGTTCACTTGTGCATAGTCAGCCATTATATCCTGTGGTTACAAAACAGATCTCCCTGTGGAGTTCAGTATCTCCCAGTAGGCTTCCCTGGATAGAAAAAAATTGAAGAGGGTCATGAGAAAAATATTGATTTTAGTGTTCCTTAGTTTTCAGCAGCAGCTTATTCTGTTCTGTGTCTAAGATGGTTTTTGCTGCCTGAGATCCAGTCAGGTCAGGAGGTCTGGGATTCTCTGTCTAAGACAGTGAAAGAGAACTTGTACCCAGTGATATTAGGTTTAATAATACGGCACAGGACTCCCATTAGGCAAAAGCTGTGTCCTTTCCTCCACCTGGGAGATTGACGTTTCCCTATGGATCAGGTGCTGGGGGTGGAAAACTATCCTGAAACCACAGCACTTCTCTTCCAAGACCACAGATTGAAGTTAAAGTTCTTGGACATCTTGATCATAAATATTTCACATCTTCATGAACTAAAAAATATAAATCACCTTTGCCAACTCCACCATGAAACTTATCCCAAAATACAGATATAAGTCTAATTTTCCATGGGGAAGAGTTGTTCCTTTTGGAATTAAGATGAAAGACCTGATAATTTTTCTTCCTTGCAGGGCTTTCACACCATTTAAGTAATTTCATATGCATATCCAAATGCACATCCATAGCCATCCATACCCCATATCATCTCCAGGGAGACGATTCTCCTCCTGCTTTCCCTTTGCTTTAGAAACACTGTGATCACTTGGACTGTGCGCTTGGTATCCAGGTGTCAGTTGAATCTATTATTGCCTCCCCTTGCAGGGAAAATCCCACTTGCCCTGAAAAAAAGGATGCTTACTTGATTCTTGGAAATCAGAATGCCTGTTCTGTTTTCATGGGAGCAGCAGTTTATGCACATTTTTTCCATATACTTTGTAGTGCTGAAAAGAAGTAGGTGGAACTGGCTTGTCTTAGATGTAATGTTTGTGACTCCAGATTCAAAATTCAGAATGACATTATATTGGTCTACTGTAACTGAGATATACCAAGGGAATTTTCTTGACTTACTAAGGATGTTGATAAAAGTTTTGCCTGTGGTTCTGGTTTTGCCTGTACTCTACATGAGGGAATGCAGTGTAATTCCATAGCTTTATAACAGCTTATCAGCACAACAACATTATCCCAAAGCTTGAAGATACAAGTTTAGGTCTGGCTGAAACCAAGCACGTTGTATCAGGCAGGTGTGGTGGTAAAGGGCACTTATGCCCTTTACCTATGCAAGGGCTGCTCTGTCTGGGACACTGATATGATTCTGAAATCAGAATTTGGTAAGTCAGTGTTGACATGCCCTATGTATAGCAAGAAAAATAGACTGTAGTAAGCCTTGTCCTCTTCCACAATCAGATACTGGGAGACCTCCAGCCTCCATCCATATCTACATGACATAAAGAAAGTGTTCTTATTTTGTTGTGCACACTTCAGTGAGAGAGAAGTGGGGTAAGGGCCTCATTCCATAGTATGCATGTGTCATATGGTCTTGCTGTAATTTAAACCTGCCTATGAAAATGCCACACATACTGCCAACATTGCCTAGCTTTTTCAAAAAACTAATTTTGGAGATGGAATAAAGCAGTTCCATATCAGATAGCTGTTGATTAAGACCACTTGTTCTTAATTTAATCAATGCTATTCAGTGTTGGAATTTTTGCTTGGAAGATAATTATTTTTTTCTATTACATGTTTCAGTGAGTTTTTTTTCTAAAGCTTAAATTTCATGATCTTTACAAATAAGAGGGATTCTTTTATCAGAAACAACTCCATAATGATGTACTGCTGGATTATTAATTTGTTATATTAAAACTAGAGGCATTGAAGTGACCCTTAAAATGCTTAAAGAAACTGTAGCTGCAGAGATCTTCATGCCAACCAGCAAATCCATAGACTTCACAGATTTCATAGACATTAGGGCTGGGAGGGACCTCAGAAGATCATCGAGTCCAGCCCCCTGCCCAAAGGGCAGGAAGTCAGCTGGAGTCAAGGGATCCTAGCCAGACAAATGTCCAAATGTTTCTTAAAGGAGTCCAGAGTAGGTGCTTGCACTGCTTCTGGCAGTAGTTTGTTCCAGGCCTTGGGGGCTCGGACAGTAAAGAAGTTCTTTCTTATGTCCAGCCTGAAACGGTCTTGAAGGAGTTTGTGACCATTTGACCTTGTCATCCCATGGGGTGCTCTGGTGAACAAGCATTCCCCCAGATCCTGATTATACCCCTTATATACTTACAGGCAGCCACCAGGTTCCCCCTGAACCTATGCTTTTCCAGGCTGAAGAGTCCCATAGTTCTCAGTCTGTCATCATAAGGCCTGTTTTCCTGCCGTCTGATCAGGCACGTGGTTCTCTTCTGGACTCTCTCAAGCTTCTCCACATCCTTTTTAAATTGTGGAGCCCAGAATTGGATGCAGTACTCCAGCTGCGGCCTCACCAAGGACAAGTACAGAGGGAGGATGACATCCTAGTATTTGCTTGAGAAGCCTATATGGATGCAAGCCAGAGTTTTGTTCACTTTACCAGCTGCAACATCACATTGGTAGCTCATATTCATCTTGTGGTCAGTCATGATCCCCAAGTCCCTTTTGGCTGTGGTGCTAGCAAGTGTAGCACTGCTGAGCCTATAAGCGTGCTGCAGGTTTTTCTTCCCAAGGTGGAGTACCTTGCATTTTTCAGTGTTGAACGCCATCAGGTTTTCATCCGTCCATTTTCTGAGCCTGTCAGGGTCAGCCTGGATCACCATTCTGTCCTTGGGTGTGGATGTTTTAGCCAAAAGTTTGGTGTCATCAGCAAACTTGGCCAGTCCACTTCTGACACCAATGTGCACATCATTAATGAAGATGTTAAAGAGTATCATCCCAAGGAGAGAGCCTTGGGGGACCCCACTGGTCACGGTGCATCACAATGATTGACTTCCATCAACTAACACTCTCTGGGTCTGACCTTGGAGCCAATTTCCCAGCCAGCAGACTGTTATGTAGCCAAGGCTGCAGTTGGCCAGTTTTTCTATGAGATGATCATTGGATACCATATCGAAGGCTTTTTTTTAAATCAAGTTATATGATGTCAATCTCTTCCCCCTTGTCCAAGTGATATGTCACCTGGTCATAGAAGATGAGATTGATCAGGCAAGACCTACCTGCAACAAACCTGTGCTGGCTATCCCTCAGGATGTTGCCATCAGCCAGTTTGTCAAGAATGGTCTCTTTGATAATTTTTCCCAAGATCTTTCCTGGGGTAGAGGTCAGGCTGATGGGCCTGTAGTTTGCCAGATCCACTTTCCTCCCTTTCGTGAAGATAGGCACCACATTGGCCTTCTTCCAATCTTAGGGCACTTCGCCTGAGTGCCATGAGTTCTTGAAGATGTGTGCCAGTGGCTGAGCTATGATGCTTGCCAGCTCCTTAAGTATCCTGGGGTGTAAACTATCTGGGCTGGCTAACTTGAAGGTGTCCAGCCTCTCACGGAGTTCCTTCACTTGGTCTACATTGATGAAGGGTAACAATTCTACCTCGCCCTGGCCATCCTGTACCATATTGAGCCCTTGGGGCTGGTGAAAAACTGATGCAAAATACCCATTAAGCAGGTTGGCTTTTTTCCAGTTGTCAGTTGTCCCTTATGGTTTAGCAGGGGTCCAATGTTACCCTTGCTTTTCCTCTAGCTCCCCACATAGCTAAAAAAGGACTTTTTATTGTCCTTGATATGTGTAGCCAGTTGGAGTTCAGTCACAGCCTTTTCTTTCCTGGTTCGCTCCCTACAGGTCTGGACCAGTGCAGAATCCTTTGAGGTGGTTCCAGTCTTCCATCCTTTATAGGTCTTTCTTTTTAGATGCAGAAGATCCACTAGTTCTCTGCAGAGCCAAGGGGGCTGCTGTGCCCATTTGTTGCCTTTCTCCGAGACGGGATAGACACTGCTTGTACTTCCAAGATTGCTCCCTTGAGGAGCAACCACTCATCCTGAACTCCCCTCCCCTCCCCTTCAGGTCGTGGTCCCTTAGGGCCTCACCAACAAGCCTCCTGAGCTTGTTAAAGTCAGCTTTCCTGAAGTTGAGGACTTCTGCATTGCTGACTGACTTGCCAGTTTTATGTCAGATGGTGAAGGTGATCATCTCATGTTTGCTGTCTCCCAGATTCCCTTCAATCGTTAAGTTGCTGATTAAGTCATCTACCATTGCCAGTACCAGGTCAAGCAACGCTTTGCCTCTTATAGGTCCATATGCTTCTTGAGTCAGATAGAGCTCATCCGTGCACATGAGGAAGCTTTGCAGCTGTTTGGATGCAGCTGACTGCTCTTTCCACGAGATGTCTGGGTAGTTAAAGTCTCCCATGGCAACCGTGCACCAGGAGCGTGCAGCCTTAGCCAGTTCCCTGGCGAATTCATAGTTTCATAGTTTCTAGGGTCGGAAGGGACCTGAGCAGATCATCTAGTCCGACCCCCTGCCATGGCAGGAAGAGCACTGGGGTCAAATGACCCCAGTAAGGTGGTCATCCAACCTCCTCTTAAAAACCCCCAGGGTGGGAGCCT
>NW_017729032.1:26079720-26087282 GCF_001723915.1 Gavialis gangeticus
TTCTCCAACTATCCTCCTTAGCTCGTTGAAGTTCGCCCTCCTAAAATCTAGGGCCACCACCTGACTGCTTGCCTTTGCTACCTTGCGCTGAATGGTGAATTCTAGCAGGCAGTGGTCACTGTCGCCCAGGTGGTCAAGCACCCGCAGCCCCCTCACCAGGTCGTCACCCGTGGCCAACACCAAGTCCAACAAGGCATCCCCCCTGGTGGAGCTGTGCACCTCTTGGGTTAGACGAAGGTCCTGGACTCTCTCCAAGAACCTGCGTGAGCGCTCGGACCTGGCCGACTGCTCTTCCCAGCAGATGTCTGGGAAATTCAGGTCTCCCATGACTACCACATCCCTAGCTTTTACTACCTCGGTGAGCTGACCCAAGAACTCCTGGTCAAGCTCCTCTGCTTGGGTAGTGGATCTATAGTAGACTCCCACCAATAGGTCCCTTTCCCCTCTTCTGCCTTGAACCCTAACCCAAAGCACTTCAGAGTGCTTCTCCCCTGGATTCCTGGTCAAGTTCTTCATCCTGGCTAGGAGGTCTGTAGTAGACTCCCACCATTGTTTCCCCTGTGCCATGTTCACTGTGGATTTTAATCCAGAGGGTCTCCAGTCATCCACCGTGGAAGCCAATGTCAGCTTGCAGGGACATGTAGCTTTCCTTGACTTACAGAGCTACACCCCTGCCTTTTGTCCACATGATTTCTCCTGTACAAGATATAGCCACCTATACCTGTGGCCCAGTCATAGGTTGAGTCCCACCAGGTCTCCATTATCCCTATGAGATCATAGTCATTCTTGTTTAGCAGGAGGACCAGTTCCTCGTGTTTATAACCCAAGCTCCTGGCATTGGTGTATGGGCACATAAGTGTCCCGTTGGGGGCCCTTGCCTTCCCTACAGATCGTTCCAGGGCTGGGGTAGGGGTGGGTTCCCTTGAGTGCCTTAGCCTGCTGGATTTGCAAAAGTTGCCCAGTGGGCTTGCAGTGGCAATAGTTGCCCCATCCCCAAGCGGGCTTAGTTTAAAGCCTGGTCAAGCAGGTCAGCCAGTCTGGCTGAGAAGAGCCTCCTCCCCAGTGGACTTAGGTGGAGGCTATCTCTTCCCAGAAGACCATTGCCTCTGTTCAAAAAACAGACTTTGATCGTGGAATCTAAAGCCTTCTCAATGACATCAGTGCCACAGTCTTTGGTTGACCATCTCGGTCCTCCTCTCCCTCCTCAGTCCATAGCCCAAAACTGGGAGGATCAAGGAAAACACAACCTGTGCCCCCAAACCCTTAAGCCCCACTCCCAAAGCCCTGTAGCATCTCATGACCCAGCTGGGATTGCTACGAGCTGTGTCATTCGTGCCCACATGGATAAGGAGCATAGGATAGTGGTGGGTGGGTTGGATGAGTTTTGGGATCCTCTTGGCTACGTCCCATATACAGGCTCCTGGGAAGTAGCAAAACTCCCAGGATAAGGGGTCAGGGTGGCAGATTGTGCCCCCAGTCCCTCTCAGGAGGGAGTCTCCCATGATGGCCACTCTATGAGTGGTCTTATGGAGATCAGGGACGGTAGCTGTGGATAAGCCTACATTGCTTGCAGGAACTGGCAGCTCTGCAGGCTGTACTGGGGCTGGAAGAGGTTCGTACCTTTTGTAAATCTCTAAAGGGGAGGAGATGCTGGTGCAGCGGGCCTTGGGGCCGTTGACCACCTTGGTCCAACCCCCTGGCTGGACAGTATGGGAGATCCCCAAGTCCTCCCTTGTCCTGGAAGGTCACCTTGGTCTACCCTCCACCTCCAGGGGGTGAAGGGCCTGGCAATAGGAGTCTATCTGATGGAACGCAGTCTCTGGACTGCAGCCTGTAGCTTCTCTATCTAGCGCCCCAGAGACTCCAAAGTGCAGCAAACCTCACAAGGGGAGGTGGCCGTGCTTCTGGTTCCATGTGCCTGGAAACATACCAGGCAGCCCCTGCAGCCGAGAGCCAGAGGCTCTTTAACAATTTCTTTGCCTCCACCTTTTTGAGCAGGGACCGGGGCATCCCCCCAACTGGGATCCCCAATGGACCCAGGGGAGGCGCTGCCAGGCCCAGGGTCAGTGAGAACTTCTGGTGGGTCTAGATGTGTTCAAGTCAGCAGGTTCTGATGATCTCCACCCCAGAGTGCTGAGGGAATTACCAGAGGTCATTGTGGGACCCCTAGCACAGCTATATGAGCGCTCATGGTGCTCTGGCGAGGTGCCGGAGGACTGGAAAAGGGCAGGTCCCGTCAGACCAACCTGGTGGCCTTCTACGACCAGATCACAAAATCCTTGGATGCAGGTGTCGCAGTGGACATAGTCTTTCTGGACTTTAGGAAGGCTTTCAACACCATCTCTCACCCCATTCTCATTAAGAAATTAGAAGACTGTGGCGTTGATGCCTACACAGTCAGATGGGTCACAAATTGGCTGGAGGGCTGCACCCAGAGAGTGGTGGTGGATGGGTCTTTTTTGACCTGGAGGGATGTGGGCAGTGCGGTTCCCCAGGGCTCAGTCCTTAGGCCCGCACTGTTCAACATCTTCATCAGTGACTTGGACGAGGGGGTGAAAAGTACCTTGTTCAAATTCGTGGAAGACACTAAAATGTGGGAAGAAGTGGGCACGCTGGAGGATAGGGACAGGCTGCAAGATCTAGACAGGTTACAGGGATAGGCAGATGAGAACAGAATGGGATTCAATACTGACAAGTGCAAGGTACTGCACCTGGGGAGGAAGAACCATCAGCATACCTACAGGCTGGGGAACTCCCTTCTAGTCAGCACAGAGGCAGAAAAGGATCTTGGTGTCATTATTGATTCCAAAATGAACATGGGCCGCCAATGTGGGGATGTGATCAGGAAGGCTAACCACACCTTGTCATGCATCCACAGATGCATCACGAGCAGGTCCAAAGAGGTGATCCTCCCCCTCTATGCAACACTGGTCAGGCCACAGTTGGAGTACTGCATCCAGTTCTGGGTGCCACACCTCAGGAGGGATGTGGACAGCATTGAGAGGGTCCAAAGGAGGGCCACTCACATGATCAGGGGGAAGCAAGGCAGGCCCTATCAGCAGAGGCTACGGGACCTGAACCTGTTCAGTCTCCAGAAGAGAAGGCTGAGAGGGGATCTAGTGGCCATCTACAAACTGGCTAAGGGGGACCAGCAAGCTATGGGAGAGTCCCTGTTCCCCCAAGCACTACCGGGAGTCACAAGAAATAACAGCCATAAGTTGACTGAGAGTAGATTCAGGCTAGATATCAGGAGGCGCTACTTCACAGTCAGGGCAGCTAGGATCTGGAACCAGCTTCCAAGGGAAGTGGGGCTCACTTCTACCCTGGGGGTCTTCAAAAGGAGGCTGGATGAACACCTCGCCAGAGTCGTTTGACCCCAGCATTTGTTCCTGCCCATGGCAGGGGGTCAGACTTGATGATCTGCTCAGGTCCCTTCCTACCCTACCTACTATGAAACTATGTGTATGGAGCCCAAAAGCATGGGTTCCATCTGAGTGGAGACCTCTGAGGTGCCAGAGGGGGAGGCTGCAGAGTCTGAGGGGACCTGAGCGGTGTGGTGTGTACCCATATGCATTGTGCCACTGGGAGTCTGGCTACTGATGGGTCTACTTCCCTAGGGCTCACTGGCAGGACCTCAGGCCCTCCCGCTCATCCTTCTGCCCAAACTCCTGCACTAACTTGCATGCCGGGCAGACAAGTGAACCTGTTTATGTGGCCTGTTCATGAGGTTCTGGTCACGTGGCTTCCCAGAGGGCTGGGCCAAGTAGGAGCTGGGGCGAAGTAAGACCCTCCTCAGCTCTTCTCAGGTGCCTCCCTGCAGCTGAGCTAAGCTAGCCCCCTCCCACCACATGTCCCACTTACCTCCAGCTGTGCTGGGGGTCATTGGGGGTGCTCTGCAGCTGCTGGGGGTCACTGGGGGGCTTTGGGATGTGGGGGAGTGATGGGCTTGCACCTGTGCATCTCTTGCCATTCCCAGAGCGCAGCTGAATGACTCAGGATAATGTATTGCAGCCAGGAATTAAAGTAGATTGTTGCATGCAAAGACTGCACAGTAGAGTCTGTGGTCTTCTTTCTACAAACTGGAGAGCACCTGGTTTGTGCCTCTTTTTCATTTGACCTCTTGTTTTATCCCCCTGGTTCCCAGGGCTAGCCCAAGGTCCATCATGCACACCAACTGCTCACACTTCAGTGTGCCTCCTATATGAAAACGGTGTAACAAAGTGAGTGGCAGGTTCTGAGACTCATGCTAGCACTATATGAAGTTCCTCTCTTAAAAGAAGAATATCTGGTTCTGCCTTTTGCCTGGTTTCTGATGTCTTCTCAAGTGGATACAAAGTGGCTGGATCTGATTAGGGAAATCAGCTGAAGGATCTAGATTGATACAGAATGATCCGGATTTCTTGGGCAGATCGTGGTTTGTTTGCTGGATGCAAGCAAACAATATTCATTTTAACATTGTCAGATGTAAAATCATACACCTAGGAACAAGGATTCTGAGAAGGATCCAGAAGTCACAGTGGATAATCAAGAGATCATGAGTTTTAAGTATCTTTAACTATGGATACAATTTTTGGATGCAGGCATAGAACATCAAAAAAGGGTGCCAAAACTGTAGCAGTTTACTCACATACCACACACACCTTTTTGCCAAAAATCAGCCCTCCAAAATAAGGATGTGTGCCTTAAATGGGGAAGCTGATGTTCTAAACTGGAATGGAAAAATGGAAGCATACAGCTGCCATCAAACCACTCTTGTGCTACTTCCCTTCCCAGGCTCAGGGAGGGACAGGTCAGGGTTCACCCTTTAGGGTCAAAGTTACAGTGTTAAGACTTTCACAGACATTGTGGGATTAGTGGTAGCTTTTGGCTGAGCAGCCAACAGCTGCTGCCAATTTGTCAATGGTTGTTAGAGGGTTAACTGTTTAGCTTTTGCCTGAGCAGTTCCAATTACAATCTAGCCATGTGATCAGGATCCCCTGAAGTCAAAATTCAGCCATAACTCAGGACAAATCCTTTTTCTTCATTCTGCCTTTCCAAAAAAAGTGAATGAATATGAGCCATCAGTGCAGGGGGGTGGTCAGCAGGTCAAACAACATGCTGGCATGCATCAACCGATACATCTCTTGTAAAACTAAGGAAGTGATACTCCCACTGTACTCAGCACTGGTGAGACCGCAGTTGGAGTACTGCATCCAGTTCTGGGTGCTGCACTTCAATAAGGATACAAGAAAACTTGAGAGGGTCCAGAAAAGAGCCACCCATATGATCAGGGACTTGCACGGCAAGCCGTACAAGGATAGGCTGAGGGACCTGGGCCACCTTAGTCTAAAGTAGAGAAGGTTGAGAGGGAACTTGACAGTGGCTTACCGCTATATCATAAGAGTACATCAGGAGCTCGGTGAACAACTGCTCACTAGGGCATCCCCAGGGAAGACAAGGACAAATGGATATCAACTTGTGGAAAGCCGCTTCAGGCTTAATACCAGGAAAAACTCCTTCACAGTCAGGGTGTCCAGACTGTGGAACAAACTCCCTCCAGAGGTGGTGCAGTCACCTACCCTAGAGGTTTTCAGGAGGAAACTAGACAGGCACCTCACTGGACTTACCTAACCCCAGTTGTCTTCCTGCTTAGAGTGTGGGGTCTGGACCCAATGATCTGCAAGGTCCCTTCCAGCCCCTACCAATCTATGACTCTATGAATGTATTATTGGGGTAGGGGTTGGCAGGGTGGCATGTGAGATAATACATTATTAATTCTGCATGTGAGATAATACATTATTAACTCTGTAGTTGGTGCGACTGCTCCTGAAATATCATGTCCAGCCTGTGCCCACAATTCATAGGGCATGCTGATAGATTAGAGAGGTTTCAAAGAGGAGTCCCAAGAATGATCACAGGATTTCAAAACATGCCTGATGGCAATAGGCCTTAGGAGTTCAATCTATTTAGCTTAACAAAGAGAAGTTCAAAGGATGACTTGATCACAACAGAAGTATGATAATAGGGACTAGAAAAATTCACAATGAGGGTAATTAATTGGAACAACTAACCCAAGGCTGTTATGGCTTCTCTATCAACAGTAATGTTTAAATTAAGATGGGTGTTTTTTTCTAAAAAATATACTTAAGTTCAAGGAGGAATTAATTGAGGGAAGTCCTGTAGCTTGTATTTTACAGGTCAGACTGCATGTGGTCCCTCCTGACCTTATTTATGAATCTATGAATGTCAGGCAGACACAGAAAAAATCCCTGTTGTATTCACTGTTTCTGAACCCTGTCTTCTCTCTAGTGACAGAATCATTTATTCTCCTACCGGGCTTCCCCCATCCTATAGGATGCAAAAAGTAAAACTTTTAAAAATGTTACTTCATTACTGGTTCTAGTGACAACCTGAATTATTGGTATGTACTTTGATTAGACGCTTGACTCTGATATACTCTTGAGATGCCTGAATTTTACTTTTTCACATTTTCTTTCCTTTCACTCAGTTTAACATGTAGTTCCTGGTTTGTACCACATGAGAGTCACAATATACAACCTTGCTTTTATTTGGCCATATAAAACAAATTTAGAGAAATAGTATGAACATACTAGCCACTCGTTATAAAAATGATTCTCAAATGCTGATTTTTTTTATACATTAGAGAATGGATCAGAACATTGTTTTTTTGGAGCCCTTACATGTTGTGTCTCTTAACTGTAATATACCTGTTGATTCTGTGTAGGGCCTTTTTTGAGCAGAGAGTGTCTGCCAGCTCTGCCATATTGTATGTTGTTTATGCTACATGGACCAGCAGGAGCAAATAAGAGAAAAACTAATCTCATTTTCACTTGAGCTAGCATTTGAATGAAGGTCTCCAGTTCTGGCATGCTAATGTGCTAATTCATTTTATGATAATAAGACAGTACTGTTCTCTCTCCACCGGTATTAATAAACCTCATTCAATATACTTGTTTGTATTGATCAGCATATAATAAGGTGTATTATGCACCAGAATATATTATTTACAATTCTGTTTTTCTTAAAACAAATGAGGGGGGCTTAATGGCTGATTTTTACCATGGAAATTCACATGCAAAGAGTAGTTTGATTAAAGGATTGAGCAAAGTACTTAGCATTGTAGTCTGGTGTTTATGCAGCTGTGGTGTCTGCCTAGCCAGGCGGTGTTCCAGTTGAAAGTTAGTTTTGTTGCTTATAGCAGCATCCTGAGTCTCAGAAGCTTCCACAGTGAAGATAAAATTGCTTTCTCCGCTGTTGTTGCTATAGTAGCTCTTGCTTCTGTTGCTCCCCTTCTCGCCTCTCTTCTGGCACATTTTCTAATTCTGGGCTAAATCTTGTTTCATAATCAGTTCATAGAAGGTATCTGTGCATATGATTTGGTGTAATTAACAGAACTGTGAGAACCAAATTGAGGGAATTGTCATAATTTATGCAGTGTCTGTTGTTCCACGGGTAGGAAGATTTGGGAAGGAATTAAAGGAATAGCAACAAAACCAAGCAAAACAAAAATAAACTAAACAAAAAAAAAAAAAAAAAAAAAGGAACTAAACAAAATGAAGAGA
>NW_017729032.1:26087361-26116077 GCF_001723915.1 Gavialis gangeticus
AAAAAAAAAAAAAAAAAAAAAAAAAAAAAAAAAAGGTACTCAAGCAGATGTAGAGCAAGGTTTATATGGAGCTCTTAATTACCAAAAAATCCTTTGACTTCCATAGTGAGTAAAGCCTAACCCTTGAAGAAGTAATTGTGTACTTTGACCACATTCCAGTAGTAGAGAATATACTATCATAACTTTTAATTAGCACATATACTCAAATCCAAGATGTGATTTCCACCCCATTGAACACGGTGAAAAAAGCCCCTTGTCTTGGATTCAAGTACGAGGCGGGGGGAGATGGGGGCAGGTGGCTGCTGTGGCTCCAAATCCAGCCCTGATCCTAGGTTGGGGCCCGAATGAGAGCTGCAGGAGCTGCCTTCCCAACCCCTCTGCCTGCCCCCTACCCCCAGGCTCTAGCCCTCCATCATTTACTATCAGTTGTGGTTCCAGCCCCATTTTGGCTTGGTGCACTAAGCACATGGAGGCTCCAGCCCTGGCCTGCAGTAGCAGCACCTCTGACATCCCAGGACACTGTAAACACCCTTGCCCTCTCCAACTGGGCTGCATAGAGACTGGGCTCAGATGGAAAAAGCAGCAGCAGCAGCAATGGGAATTTCCTGCCCATTACCACTGCCCCTGTTCCAGCTGAACTTAAACTTTGCATGGCCCAGCCGGAGCAGGCAGGAGCGGCTTTGATGATCTCCCTTTCCCCTGGGACAGAAGGGAAAGCAGTAGCAGCAGACATTATAGGGGAAGGGAGGGGAAGGAACATATCTTTGATCATGGAGGGGAAGAAGCGATTTTTGAATGCTTTGGGGACTTTAAAGAGGCTCCAGCAGTGTGGTCTGGGCATGGGGGCGGGGATGCATCCACTCCTGCAGTATGGGTGGCTGCTCCTGCTCCCCGCTTTGCCAAATCCTGGATCTGCTCCTAGAGCCATCTACCACTGTTCCACTCTAAATTATGGGAAGGGAGAAAGTTTAAAGAGGTAAAATTGCCTGTAAGATTAGGTAAAATAATATTTGGCTAACTCTTATTCTTAAAAAAAAAAGAATTTAAGGAGGTAGGAGGCAAGAAAAACAGATGATTTAAAAAACAAGTGAATGCTCTGAAAAAATTACGAAAGAATACTTATCAGTAACATTCTCACAGTGGTTTAGTAACTAACTGGAAAGTGGGGGGGGGGAGAAAATAGAAAGCAGAAGAGGAGTAAGGAAGGAAGGATTTTTTTCTCTCCTTGGTTTCTTGAGTTTGTTGATGTGGTGAAGTATCTGAATGACAAGCTGTCTCTTCAAGTTCCCAGGATTCAGTTGAATGTGCAGTTAATGGGTGGAAGGCTTAAAGTACCCTTAAGAAATATCAGTTTTATTTTTAAAATAATGTCATTACATGAACTTTGGAAAATGAAAGACAGTTCTTTGCTTTTTAGCTTTTGTGACACAGGAGGGAAGTAAAAGGTACACACCTAAATTTGTTTCATATTTAGAGTCAAATTGAGGCATTGTAGGGCCAGGCTAACGTGGAAGTTCTCCCTCAGTCACTACAGTCCCTCCTAAGCAGGGAAATCCATTTGTCCCGGAAAAACACGGAATTTGTATTTTTTACAGAGAATCTTTAGTTTTTACATTTTTACATTTTGTGAAAAATAAAAGCATATATTAATTATTAACTAAATTTTGCTGAAAGTTATGAATGTGAACGGTTAAAGCAACTTCACAGGGGTTCACAGAGCCCAGCCACGCTCATTGCTGGCAGTGAATACATGCGCACCATGGGGCAGATGGTGGGGAAAGAGCTGGGGATGTGCTGCCACAAGAAGGATTGGGCCTCTCACGGCTTCCCCACCATCTGCCCCAAGGCACGTATGCACCTGCTGCCAGCAATGAGCCAAGCCAGGGCTCTGCAGCTGCTTGCAGCCCAGGCTCCCAGGCAGCCATGCACTGGCAGCAGCAGCAGGTGAGGGGCTTTCCCTGCCTGCTGCTGCCCCCTGGAAAATGAGTGAGTACATGCAGGTGCTGGTCCCCACTAGATGCATGTTATCACTTAACTATTTAACTGATAACATTAGGGGAGTTTAAATGAATACTTAATTAATTGGTATTTGTATCCCTAAAACCTATATATATTGTGGCTAGGGAAACTAATGTTCAGCATTTAATTTTACCTCTGAAAAAACATGGACTTTTTATGTTTTTTATTGGAGAATTTTGTTTTATTATCATGGAAAACTAGGATCCATGCTATTAGTTTCATAGTTTTCATAGTTGGTAGGGTTGGAAGGGACCTGAGCAGATCATCAAGTCCGACCCCCTGCCATGGCAGGAAAAAGTACTGGGGTCAAATGACCCCAGCAAGGTGTTCATCCAGCCTCCTCTTAAAGACCCCCAGGGGAGGAGCCAGCACCACTTCACTTGGAAGTAGTGCCTCCTGATATCTAGTCTGAATCTACCCTCTGCCAGCTTGTGAAGTACATAAGCCTCCGCTCATCCATTCCCCTCCCTTGTCCCCACAGTCTTGGGGGCACTAAGAAGAAGTAGATAGGTCCTGCATTTTTCAGCAAAAGTGTGTCCTGCATTTAAGCAAAAGAGATAGGAAGGTCCCAAGGAGCCTATTTCAATGTGTCCCTGTGCAGAGGTGAAGCATGGTTAAACTCATGATGTTAGCCTCTTGGTCATGTGTCATCCTCCCCTTCTAAGAGAAAGGATTAGATTTACAGATTAGATTTTAGACAGGGAAATTTTCCAAAGCACATTTTTGTCTATATCTGCCCTGAAAGTGTTTGAAATTTGAAAAGTATTGCAAATATTTATTTTCTGAAGCTCCCTGTTACTGAAATGATTAGAACAGCTATGCCCTCTGCAGAAAGAAGGATTGCAAGCAGGCAGAATTAATAATGTCACTGAGGTAGGAGGAGTAAAAAAGAATATATTTTCATTCTTCTTTTTTTTGCTATGTTGTTTCCTTGGGTGCAACTTTTACAAGTCTATTTTTCACCATTGGTCTGTATCAAATCTTTCTAAAAGAGCTGCTGTAACTTAAACAGAAGTTAGATCTTTTATGTGATGATCTGTGGTGTCTGTGACTTTTTATTCTGGCCCTTGCCCTATAACTGCCTGAATTGGCTTAAAAGGTTATTTCTTATAACTGGGATCCACCATGGGAGCTTAGTCTCCACTTTTCTTCCTGATGGTGGAGCAGAGAAAAGGTATAGCCAAGAAAAGGTACACGGTGGCTAGGATGTCCCTAGATCATACCAATCTCTTGCTTTGTGCAGATGTCTAAAGCTGTTGCAGCCCAACAAGAAAGCTGCTTGAATGTGGAACAAAGGAACTGACCTCCATAGAACCAAGATGATGCAAAAATGAGTTTTGCAAACAGAACTGTCTTATGCTCTGGACAGTTAGTCACATCCCAGGTCCATAACTGTATTGTTATATTATGCTTCAGGAGGGAAAAGTTTCAAATTATGTCTCCATTTGCATCTGAAACACAAAGCACAGAAATGTAAAGAAGGCAGTTCTGGACATCAGCATGGGACAGTAGCAGCAGGTGGGCTTTCAGTGGTGGCAGTGGCTGATTGCTGCTGCCCTTGATGCCTCCACTTTGTTACACTACTGATATGGCATATGTCTTAATTACAGAACTAGCCTGGGCTCTTACCTAATGTTGGCTTCTACCTCCTAACCATCCACGTAGGAAAACTTCTCACCTTGGTTTGAATATGCCAAAGTTCAGGCTAGCTTACCCTGTTGGGGATCTAGATTAGTCTGTCCTTTATTTTAATTTGTACTGGAACCTCATTGGAAAAACCTGAGCCTTTCTGAGACTCTGGTATTTGAAACTGATTGTGGTGTTTTAACTGTTTATGCAGCACTGATTAGTTAGGACTTGGACATTGAAAGAAATAGACCTCAGTCGCATTCCTTATCTTGAGGAGATTATTGACTCCACCTACTTTGCAGTGAGGAAACAGGCAAAAATTACTGCATTACTTGTAGGGCTGGGATGTCCTTCCCAGAGTTCCTCCCAAATGAGAGACAATGTCTTCAGCAATTGGCACAGTTATTTGGGTTGGAAACCCATGTGTCTCAGCACAAAGAACCACAGGAGTGCAGAACAAGGGGGGTATTACAAGTTATGCTTAGACCATACTTAATCGGTGGAACATTAAGAGATGTTAAAATTAGAACGTGCTTTGAGCAATCATATATTAAGGGTTAATACTATTTCTTGTCAGGACATTTCTGACCTGCCACTGCAGAACTGATACGCAGAGATGTGGCTAGGGACCTGGACACCTGGGCTCTATCCCTGTTCTGGGTTGAGGGGGAGTGCTGGGAGTGCATTCTGGGATGTTGGAGGACTTTAAAATATTCATTTTATCTCCATGGAAAAGACTGAAGTTACCCTAACACAAAGGTCCAGAGATAACCAGTGCCTGAACTGGCATAACTAAGAAACTTTGAGGGCACTTTGTTCTGTATTACTAAAAGCTGAATAAAAAGCAGTAAGGACACTCTGTCACTTCCTTTTCTTTAGGGAGTCTTTCTCCATTCTTATTATTTCAATATTGCATTAATTAATCTATCTAAACATTTCCTATATAAGAAACTGACCCCTGTTCATGTTGACTAGCCCCTTGCTATATTAGAATGGCTGGCAGATCCATCACTGAATATGCTTTTAGGAAGTTACAGTATTTCATTAATTAAAATCAGTGGCACTAAATTTATTGTAAAGTGCCATTCTCTGTGGGCAAGGTCAATAGCATAAAGCCCTAAGCAAAGTGGAAGGTTAACATGACAATTAACAACACATCTATAGCAGTTTTGTAATTTATAATAAATCTGTGAAATAATGTAACAAAAATAGCCTTTTTTCTTATATAGCTGACTTGTTAAATTATTAAATTAATAACTCATTTTGAAACTTCTAACTATCCACATTTCCATGGAAGTTGGTAGGTGATGGACCTCTTAGAAAAAGGCCTCAATGTATGTCTGATCCCATATATGAATTTAGACAAGTAATATTATTCTCCAAGTTTATAACATGATGATTATATTATGTAGGAACATAGGAAAGTAGGGCTGGAAGGGACCTCATCAGGAGGTCACTTAATCTCATCCCCTACTCAAAGCAGGACCATCCCTGACTAATCCATCATAGCCAAGTATCTAACTTACTCTTGAAAGTTTCCAGAGATGGAGATCCCACAGCTTCTCTAGGCAGCCTGGTCTAATGCTTGATTAGCCGTAGCCTCATAGAAAGTTCTTGGTTGTTTCATAGTTTCATAGTAGTTTGGGGTCAGAAGGGACCTGAACAGATCATCTAGTCTAACCCCCACACCACTGGCCAGAGCACACACTGGGATCACATAACCCCAGACAGGTGTTTGTCCAAACTCTTTTTGAATTTACCTAAGGTACGAGCAAGGACCACTTCCCTAGGAAGTTGGTTCCAGATCCTAGCCACCCTAGCAGTGAAATAGTGCCTCCTAATCTCTAACCTGAACCTGTTCTCCAGCAGCTTCTTGCCATTGTTCCTCGTCACCCCAGGTGGTGCTGGGGGAAATAGGGCCCTTCCTATTTGCTGCTGATCTCCCCTCATGAGTTTGTAGGCAGGCACCAAATCCCCCCTCAGCGTCCGCTGGCTGAGGCTGAACAGGTTCAGGTCCCTCAGCCTCTCCTCATAGGGCCTGCCCTATTGCTCTCCAACCAAGCGGGTGGCCCTCCTCTGAACTGTCTCAAGGCAGGCCACATCCTTCTTAAAGTGTGGTGCCCAGAACTGGACACAGTACTCCAATTGAGACCTGACCAATGTCGCATAGAGGGGGAGTATCACCTCTCTGGACCTGCTTGAGATGCATCTTTGGATGCAGAATAAGGTGCGGTTGGCTTTGCTGGCTGTGGTCTGGCATTGGCGGCTCATGTTCATCTTGGAGTCAATAATGACTCCAAGATCCCTTTCTGCCTGTGTGCTCACAAGGGGGGAGCTCCCCAGCTTGTATGTATGCTGTGGATTCCTTCTCCCCAGGTGCAGCACCCTGCATTTATCTACATTGAACTCCATCCTGTTACCATCTGCCCACGTCTGTAGTCTGTCTAAATCTAATTGCAGCCTCCCTCTCCCTTCGAGTGTGCCTACCTCTCCCCACATCTTGGTGTCATTGGAAAACTTGGACAATGTGTTTTCCACCCCCTCGTCCAAGTCGCTGAAGATGTTGAACAGTGTAGGTCCCAGGACCGAGACCTGGGGGACCCCACTATTCACATCCCACCAGGTCGAGTACGATCTGTCCTCCACCACTCTCTGGGTGCGCCCCATCAGCCAATTTTTGACCCATCCAACTGTATAGGCATCAATGCCACAGTCGCTTAATTTATTAATGAGAATAGGGTGAGAGACAGCGTCAAAGGCCTTCTTAAAGTCCAGAAAGACTACGTCCATGGCAAAACCATCATCCAGGGATTTAGTTACCTGGTCATAAAAGGCCATCAGGTTGGTCTGGCAGGATCTGCCTTTGATGAACCCATGTTGATGTCCCCTGGGCATGATCTCCCCTGCTGGCCCCTCACAGATGTGATCCTTGATAATTTTTTCAAGGATTTTCCCCTGTGTCAGGGCTGACTCTGTAATGTTTACCAATAGGTTAGAGGGTGGATTTGTATAGGATGGTTTGGATAAGGGTGATCATGCCTCTGGCAGGGGGTTGGACTAGATGATCTTTAAAGGTCTCTTTTAGCCCTAGTTTTTATGATTTTAATCTCCAACTGTCAGGCTGCAGCCTTAAAGCTGGGGCCTTACCAGCACAGCTGCTTATCCCAGTCTGCCACACTACTGCTGGTCATGGCTGTCCTGACACCTCTAGAAGGGCTTAGCCCTGTGCTACTCTCTGGCACCAAAACTGTCAGCCAGGGTCAGTTAACCCTCCACTTCCACTGTGTAAACCCCTGACCCAGAACAGGAAATGTCTGGGCAACAGGGCTCAATTTGATCCCAGCTTGCCTTGATGTTCCCTTTGGTTTGTGCTCTGACTACTTCCTGCCTGATCTCTTGGCTTCTTGACCCAACTTGCTCTCAGCCTGACCTCTCAGCTCCCCAACTCAGCCCCCGCTGTTCAACTGATCTCTTGGCTTACTGACCTGGCTTGTTCCTGGACTTTTCTCACTCCTCCTGATCCTGGTTGGCACCTCAATCCCCAAGAGGCCCCCAACCTGATGCACATGATCCAGCAGGACACCAACCTTGATTTCCTCTGCTGCAGTTTGAGGCCATTGCTACTAATCCTGTCCCCTGTGGTTACAGAGGAAAAGCTATCTTCAGCCTCTGCATTATCACCAGGGGTCCTGGTTTTCTCTAATAGAAAAAAATCTCAATTTTCAGATATAAAATACTAACCCAAAATCCACATTTTTCCATGATTAAAATGAAACATCAATATATCTATATATTAGTGGTGTTTCATTTTAATCATGGAAAAATATGGATTTTGGGTTACTTCTTTATGTCTGAGAATTGGGGATTTTTTTTATCAGAGAAAACCAGGATCCCTGCTCAGAATAAGAGAAAGACTTGAAAACAAAGTCTCATGATTTTCTGGATTTTATGCTCTGTATAATAAGCAAGCACCTGGCAATATTAGTTCTCACTGGAAAAAGAAAACTCCCTCAGAATTTATAGCAATTTACTATTCTGCTAGTCATTTTCCAGACATTTTCCACACCACATTATGGCTTTCACCAGAAAATTCAAATGCACTTTCATATTACAGAGGCTTAGGGTCTGCAATCAAACTGTAGCATGGCCAATGTTTTATGTATATGTATCATAAACTAAGATTATTCTAGAATCCCATGAACACAATGCAAATCTCATTGGCATTTCATTCCCTTTGTGACACAATTAGCTTATTGTTTCCTATATACAATTGTATTGCGTTATTCCTTTTATATCTGAGTCTATTGGCTGGAACATTTCTCAGTGCTTATCTGTTAAACAAGGAGCCAATGTTTCTTCACGTGGCCCTCCATGCTGCTACCTCACCTCTCCTTAAAGTGAAGAGTTTGATATGACAAGCCTAATAGGATACAAACAGTTGAACAAAGACCCAGATATATGGGAACCGAAGGGAATGCTATAGATAAAAACTAAAACCAGCTGTAAATATACACAGAGGGGAACTAAAGTAGAAATAACAGCAAAATAAAACCTTAGGGTATCAGGTTAGAAGAAAACATTAGCATTTGAAAGCAACTGCAGTGTACATTCATGATGTGATAGGAGTGATTGCAGTGCACATTCATGATGGATAACACAGTGACCTTTCATAGCTACAGCTGCAATAGTAAACAGTTCTGTCAAAAAGTTGTTTTTCAAATGTGGGAATATCCATAAATCAACTTCCACTAATATGTACTCAGGCAAATTAGAACTTAGAGTAAACAAGTGAAGTCCACTGGAAACATTTCATTCATCTATTCCAGGAGTGTTTATTCATCTACTGAAGTCTACATCATATTTGTTTATGCTAGCACTGATTTTGGTCTATTCTTTTATAATTAACTAGCCAGTCAGGCCATGTGTAGATGAAATGAGAGGCATGAGTGCACAACATTTTGAAGCGGGTTAAATGCTTTTGCACTGCTTTAATGGTGTTGGTGTTTGCATGCATTGGCAGTGTATTGCACAGTAATTCCAGCCACTGTAGCAAATTTGGCCTAATGCTCCTTAAATGACTTGGGGCACAGAAAACTAAAACTCCTCCAAGGAATTTTGCTTTGCTGCCCTACAGCCATGGAGCAAAGCACCAGGCTCCGTGCAGCTCAGGGGCTCTGCAGCAAACTCATGCAGGCTGCCTGGCAGCAGCCTGGGAAGATAGGCTCTGCCCAAGACTTCCCCCCCCCACAAGAGCCTGCCTGTCTACCTGAGCTGAGCAGGGGCCTAGTGCTTCCCTCCGCGGCTGCAGTGCCCCCCAGGACCACCCAATCCAGGTGCCTGCAGGCGGGTGCTGCCTGGGGGGGGAACCACAACTGCCACAGAGGGAAGCACCAACCCCACCCCACACCCCAGGGACCACTCCACCCACAGGCAGCTTGCCCTCTCCTCCCCGCAGCCAGAGAGGCAGGTAAGTTTGTGTATGTGCATGACATGGGAGGTTTAAAGGGTCCTAAATTGAAGCGGTGTTTTTAAAAACCCACCACTTCAATTTAGGGCCATTTCATCTAAACATGCTCTTCAGTTTGCAGTAATTACTGTTTGGTGAAATGTTACATGGTTTTCCATGAGTAGCGTAGTTTAGACCAGCAGTGAACAGAACATGTGTTCACCTACTGATGGGGAGGGGGAGAGTGGAAGGCATATCGTAGACAGGGTTCCACCAGTTTTAAGCCAGTCCATGTGTGCCAAACTTCTGTTATGGGTATAGACCAATTTTCAGTCACTTATACCAATAAAAGTGTAATGTCTGCACCTGGCCCCTATTATTTGCCTTAAGTGTCACACACATTATTATAAAGGAGCCTTCCACAAGACTTGCAAATCTTCCCTGAAGCATTCTTCAGGCAATGACAATGAAGTGTCAGTCTTATTAGATCTTGTAAGCACTTCTCAACATTGGAGGTGGCATACAGGCTTATGGCCCAATTCATCCAAGGGCAGGGGAAGCTCATATCTCTTACCCCTGCAGAAGCATAGCTACTGCATCAGTTCTGAAGAATCAAGAAGACTGAAGGAGAGAGTATGCCATTACCCTCCTCCCTTCTCACACCTTATATAACTTTACACAATTTCCTCCCTTATATGACTTTATGCAAGCAGAAAGAATAATGACTGCTGGCCTTAATTCATTGCCAGTTATCCTGGGTGATAAGCTTCCAATTCTAATTACACAGTTTAGCCTACCAAAGATACTGGAATTTCTTCAGCAAAGTCTTGAAGGGGGAAATTACACATTATACTGGGCACATTATACTTCGCACATCTACATGTGCTGTTAAGTCAAAGCAATAAACTCCAGTGCTTATAATGCCAGAGTTTATTGGTCCTGAGTGCCACTTTTCCATGTGCATCTAGGACATCAGCATGTTGAGCCAGATCAGAGCAGCCCTAACTGGCAGGGTCCTGGGGAGTTAGTCTGCCAGCCTGGGGATGCTCCAACGTGGCTCAGTGTGCCGCAGATAGGCTGGCTGGGGCACAAGGGTACTCTAGAGCAGGGCTACCTGGCACGCTGACCTTCCCCCTTCCCTTTCCCCAGGGATCAGCCTGGGGAATCTTTGGGAAATATTTAGATTTAAAATTAAATTTAAAATTTAATCTTTGGTAAAGATTAAAAAAACAGAATCACCCTTGTGCCCCAGCTAGCCACATCAGCACCTACATATTCTGTGCTGCAGAGTAAGAAACGTGAATTTACAATTATACCCTGCTGCAGACTTAATTAGTTTCTTGTGGCCTAATAGGGCCATACATGTAGATGCAAGATGTTTACTGTAGAGCTAATCTGTCTAGTCTGCAGTAAATGCCTCATGTAGATGCACCCACTTAGGTACTAAAGGCAAGAGTCCACATGTTAAAGCTCTTAAGAAAAAGAAGAGCTACATTCTGTTTTAAATCAAAAGAAAGTTGTTTTGAAAAGGAAAGTATTTTGCTTTATGCATTCCCAGTAACTCACAATGGCTGAATGGACATCCATGTGTGGATCCTAATGGAATTAAATAAAGATTCACACATACACAGTTTGGCTCATAACACAGAAAGAGTATAGTGTCACCCTTTAAATATGTGATGGCATTAGGCTGCAGTAAACTAATTAACACTGCAGTAAAATAATACTGCCGCGGACAGCACTGTCTTATGCAAGGTAATTTACTGCAATTAAATGCATGTGTAGACACTGTAAACTGTACCCAGTCAGCCTAGCCAGCTGGGGGCTAGTCTGCTGCCTAGCCCCATGGCTCTGCATGTTCATCCTCATGCTGCAACTGGCCCCTCTGCCTAATGCCAGCACCTGGACCTGACCCCTGGTGACCCCTGGCAGCCCAGGACTGTTCCACCCTGGCTCAAATTGCTGCTCTTCAAGGCGTATGTGTAGACTCTGTGCCATGTAATAGTTTACTCTGATTCAAACTGCTCCAGAGTTCATTGCTTCACAGTAATTGCACATGTAGGTGTACCCACTGAATTAGAGAAAGACAGTATATCTTTGGCTTATTTTTACCTCTACTGATTCCTCTGTGGCAGCAACTAATAATTGACACCTATAAAAAAAAATGGTATTAAAATATCAGGACATAGTAAAGGATGGTTATCCGAGACATGTTTCTAAAGAAAAGGATGATCCAAGGATTGGTTTGTATAAATTGACTGCTATCTTTTGGTCTAACAGGTAAAAAGAAAAATTATTCTGCATTTTAAGTTAGTTTCTTATCTCTATGATTTAGGTGGGAAACATGTTTTGATAAGGAACTTATAAATAGCTTACCAAACATTATGCTAACTCTGATCTTATTAAATGCTTTCATTATATTCAGAAAAAGAGAAACCACAACCCTGGACATTCTAGAGTATTGCAAACTAAAATCAAATCTGTGACAGCAAGTTTAATTCTGAATTTACTTCTAGTATGTATACCCATTGACTTAGCCAGGCATCAATGGAGTGTCCCTAGTATAAACAAATTCAAAATGTGAGTCTCAGGATTGTCATTTATCTATGATATTACACTAAAAAAAAACATGGAAGACAACTGAGAAATGATACGCTGCAGTTTTTGTGTGTCAAAATAAATGAAACCTGACACAAAAGAATGATCATAGTTAACTGAAAATAACCATTAACAACTGAAACCACAGACACAGCAAATAGAAATTAATATGGCATGTTGAATTATTATTACTGCACCTTTGTGTAATTTTTAACATTATTTTTGTTGTGGCTTTATTTTAGGTTACATAAATATTTTCTTTTCTATTCCTTTTGGGCCAAGTATTTCATGTCTTCTGAATACAGAACACATTAATGTTGACAGGAATTGATATTCATCAATAATCATTGAGTCTGAAGTTTTTTATTTAAGGTTTGCAAAATTTATAAATAAAAAAGTAAAGAAAATAATGTTTTTCCTCACTTCAAAGTTGTAGAAAGAATTGAGGTGTATTGAAGATAGAGCCAGAGCAATAAATATCTGAGTGCTTTACAGTTAGGTTGCCAATATGCATTAGATTTATAGGGCCATAGAATATATGAATTGCTGGATTGTTTGAGAAGGATTAATAGTTAATCAGGGGTAAAATGTTGCAGATGATCAATAATTAATTATTTTATTAATTAGCAATAGAAGTAGATCACACAGACTGAATGCTTTAATTGAATACTAGTACTTTACCATTCACTTTTGAATAGTATGCATGTCTTCCAAACACTGTATTCAGGGTGAAATATTGTAAACAAATTCAAATTATTCTCTGGAGTAGGGCCAGAGAAGGGAGAGATTTATTGACAGTGAAGAAGGAAAATTGTTTATACTCTACATTTTAAATGTATTTTCATGGAGGTAGCAGCTAAAAATACCAGTTATAGGCCTTAGGTATGGCACAAAGATAACAAAAAGTGAGCCTCTTAATTACAGCAGATGGGTAGAACCAATCAGATGGAGGAACACAGTGAAGCAATGAAGTAGTATCGGTCATCATGGTAGGCAGTTAATACATCAGCTACAGAAATGCTGTCAGTGGAGCACCTGTTTTCTTTAGACAGAGATGTCTGTTTTGGGCAACAAAAAAGACACTACCTCAAATTAATTAGTCCTTTGGTGCTTTGTGAAGGCAATTCACATCCACAAAATTGTAAGTGCGTTGGGTTGCTCCCCACTTGGTGCTGTGCATCAGTACGGCGTTTTCTCAGAAATGGTGTTCTCCTCTTTCGAAAACGCTGCCATCCACTGCAACTCTCTAGAGATTCACCAGTCACTTCTTTTTTTTTCTTCCAAAGACTCTTTTGTGGTAGCTGGATTGAAATTCTGTTAGATGTTGATTGGAGACAGCTGTCCTATGCTAATATTTTGCCTTACTGCTTTTCACTTTTTAGATTTTCAAACAGCTACATTTGTGCTTTTTTTGATGCTACGTCTCAAATTTGAGAGGCATTCCTCATACACATCAGTAAAATTCTCTCATAATTTTCCTTCAATCCACTGTCTAATCATACAGCCTACTTAGTGTCTCATTGATTTCCTGTACTTCCTTAATGGCTGTATCCACCTGTTTGCTTCTAGTCTAATGTTTAGATAAGTGATTTTCAAACTGTGTTAGGTGGAACCACAATAGGTTATCAGGGGTTCTAGAAAAGGGCTGGGGGCAGTGGTGAAGCAGGTCTGGAGGCACTGTGTTGCCATTGCCGGACCGGTTCACATGGCTTCACATCAGCTCACATGGCTTGCAGAGCCAGAGGTAGGGGCTCCATGGTAGAAGAAGGAACATGAAATGGTTCCATTACTTTAGGAAGTTGTAAAATCACTGGTTTAGATTATGTTTTTTCAGCCACACGCTATCAGTTTGTTTGATGTTTTGTGTCTGTGCTCATGATAAGGACTCTTGTGTGCTATAGTAGTAATGGTAGTAGTAGTAGTAGTAGGGTGCCTGTACATGTGATAATTAATCGAGTCTGCTGGAGTGTGCTAATCAGAGCTTTAATTAGAGCAGCTCCCAGCATGCTAATTAGTGTACTCAAGCCAGCCTCCATGCCTCATGTACCAGCATCCCCAGGCTTCAAAATGGCAGAGGGAATACTTTAACTAAAGCTCATTCTATGAGCTTTAATTAAAGCAGCCCCACAGTCATTTTGAAGTGCAGGGACACTCATACACGAGATGCGGAGGCTGGCTAGTACACGCTAATTAGCATGCTGGGAGCTGCCCTAATTAAAGCCCAGGCCCACCCACCCCTTCGCCCCCTTGAAGCACATGTAAAAATTATGTGGAGCACGTTAATGGGGGACTGTATGTCTCGCTGGTCTCATGCTTTCTTAGAAGGTATGTAAGGATGGTCTCTGAAAGACAGTGCTGCAGGTTTGTGCCCCAGGGTGGCCATGAAGCCTCCTGGTGGCAATATGACCCCTGCCTGGCTCAGTCTCTATTACAGCCCTCCCTTAATTGCTCATCCGCTGCACCTTGTTCTTACTATCAGGGATCCTGGTTTTCTCTGATAAAAAAAAAAAAACAAAAACCAATTTTCAGATTTAAATAAATAACTCAAAAACCACATTTTCCCATGATTAAAATGAAACACCAAGATACATATCAGTGGTGTTTTATTTAAATCATGGAAAAATGTGGATTTTGCATTACTTTTTAAATTCAAAAAATGGTTGGGGTTTTTCTTAACACCAGAGAAAACCAGGATCCCTGCTTATTACAAGTTAAATAAGGGAAGCAGCCCACAAGCCTTAGAGTGAGCCTTAGACCACTTGCAGTATCCCTGGATACCTCCTGGACCCTCAGCCCCCCTGATTCAACCCTTAAGCTCAATAGCCCCTCTTGACTGGCCTGTGCCCCTGCAGGGCCCCTGTAGCTTCAAGAGCTACATTGATATCTATGCCCCTCTAGGGCACCTCTAACCTTAAGGGCTCACTGCATAGCTCCATTTCCTTCCCTACACCATGCCCCAAGACTTGTGGGTATTCTCTCTCTTTGATGTTAACTATCTGTAGACTTGGCCCCTTTGGGTCCTCCGACCCCTGGTCCCACATGCAGCCCCTCCTCTGGGCCTTAGCCTTTCCTAAGCTGCTGAACCCCTTTTTGGGCCCTGTTCTCAGTCCGAGGGCTCCTGGGTTACCAGCTCTCTAAATAGGCCTTGAGCTGTCCACTGCAGGGCTCAAGGCTGAACTATCAGTTTAAGTTAATTAAACATGAAGCATCTGGCAGACACCTGAAACCCTCTATGGGCTTAGCACAAACAAAGGCCATTCACCCATAAAATCCCACTCTTTCTCAACCCAGGGAACTTGCCTCAGTTCCCAGGCCCACCGAGTCATTGAACAAAACCCAGGTCCCTTCAGGAGCCCTGCTGCCCGGCAACCAGGAGCTCCTCCCTGCGTGGTGCCTGGGGAGAGAGTAATGGACTGGTGCAGGCTCTGGGCTTAAATAGCTCCAGCCTTAGCTCCCCCCTGCCACCTGCAGGTGGCTTCACAAGCTGTTTGTGCCCTTAAGGGAACAGGTACACCCAGTGCCCTACTACAAACAGTTTAAGCTCTTTCCCATTAATTTGCTGAGTTTGAATTGTAGCACAGAGGCAATGTTAGTACCACTTCAGAGATTTTTCCTCTCAAAACTCTTTTCTATGATCCTTAGATAACTGTATATATATCAAAAAGATGGACTTCCTTAGTTCTACTCACCTGATGGCAGTGTCCCCCAGCAGCAATGCTGGCTAGCGTATCCTTTCCGCTCCCTCGCATCCCAGGTCCCAAACTGGAAGTGCTCTGGTGAGCTGGCTCCAGACTATCCCTTTGCACCCACCCTTCAGACCCCAGACTCTTATGTGCTTGAGAGTGACTGCTCTCAACGCTTTGATCTGTAGTGTGCTTGGGAGCAGCTGCTGGGGACAACTCTGAAGCACTGCCAGCAGAGTATCAGCATCTAATTTATTTCACAATTTAAACTAAAACTTAGGTCATTTCTTTGTAACTTAAAAAGGGTCATACAATTTTAATACATACCTTTCATTATTCCCTAACCAGTTGTATGGCACCTTTAACATTTATCAAGCACTTAAATTGCTTACCAAAATATATACATCTCATTTTGTGTGTTATCACTTTTTAATGGTGTTTGCTATGTCTAAATCCTGTAAGGGCAAGTTCTTCTGCAATATTCTACGTTATGACAATCATCACATCATTCTGGAAAACTAAATGCTTTAAAAGATCTAAGTTTGAAGCTGTATGTGTGTCATTTTAATTTTCTTCTTAATTAATTAATTAGAGAGGATAATTATCCTCTCTATTTGCGGGTATCCACATGTAAAATGCTAAATGTGCCAGGCATCTGAATTGCACAAATGTATATTTTTGAAAGTTTGATGGAGCATTTGTATACTGCTAAATGGAAATATTTCAGCAGTAGTTACTGCTGACAGATAAATGAAGACAAAGCCTGACCAGGAGATGTATCTACTTTCAATTCCTTATTAAGTTATATCTTGGTTGTAATAATTACAGATTTTATGAATGTTGTTATAGTTGGCATCCTCGTGTAAGGATACAGAAAAAATTGTCATATAGTTCAATAGGGAAAATAGAGACACAAGACACTGTGGTTGAAGTGTAGACTAGATTCAGAAAGTCATTGTAAAAGTTCAGGTAAATGTGTGATAGGATCCAGCTATAAAGTTATTGTATGTTTTCCAGGTCTAACTTTATAAGATAGTTAGCTACTTTACACATGCAGCCAGTCTAAAGTAATTGTGCAATTAACCAGTCCACATCCTTTCTTTAGAGGGGAGCCCAAAACTGGACACAGTACTCTAGATGTGGCCTCACCAGTGCCAAATAGAAGGGAAAAATCACTTCTCTTGACCTGCTGGCAACACTCCTACTAATGCAGTCCAGTATGTTGTTAGTGTTTTTCACAACAAGGGTACACTGTTGGCTCATATTCAGCTTATTGTCCACTGTAACCCCAGGTCCTTTTCTGCAGAGCTGCTGCCCAGCCAGTCAGTCCCAAGCTTGTATCGGTGCATGGGATTGTTCCATCCTAAGTGCAAGACTTTGCACTTGTCCTTATTGAACCTCATGAGATTTCTCTTGCCCAATCCTCCACTTTGTCTAAGTTTCTCTAAATTGTAGCCCTACCCCCCAGTGTATCTACTTACTACTCTCTTCAGTTTGGTGTCATCTGCATACTTGCTGAGAGTGCACCCTATGCCATCTTCCAGGTTGTTGATGAAAAACAAAACTAGCCCCACGACCAACCCCTGGGGCACTCCACTTGATACCAGCTGCTAACCATCAAACCATTGATTACTACCCTTTGAACCTGACTAACCAGCCAGTTTTCTGTCCACCATACAGTCCTTGCATCCAATCCATGTTTTCTTAGCTTGCTTGCAAGAATGTTGAGAGACCATATCAAAAGCCTTGCTAAAATCAAGGTATATCATGTCCACTGCTTTTCCTGCATCCACAGAGCCAGTAATGTCATAACAGAAGGCAATCAGGTTGGTCGGTCATGGCTTGCCCTTGGTGAATCCATTCTGACTGTTCCTAATCAACTTCTTTTCCTCCAAGTATTAGGAAATGGATTCTTGCTCTATGATTTTTCCAGGGATTGTGATGAGGCTGACTGGTCTGTAGTTTCTGGATTCCTCCTTCTTCTTTTTCTCATCATGCAGACATAGATCATAACAGCTGGTGCTCACTGAGGAGCAGCTCCCCTTCCCCTTTTAAAACAAGTTAAATGTTTGCCCATTCACTATTTCATTTAAGCAGCACAATACTGCTACATGGTCCTTTCTGTAGGACAAAACATTTTTTTTCATTTTTTCCCTTGCTGCTGATCTAACCTGATGAGACCTTTAGAATCTGCTTACTCTGTCTAGTTATCCATCTAAATAAAAGAAACTGAATGTTAATAAGGGTGGCATTTGGAAGAAGTCTGAGGCACTTTTTCTTGGATTAAAGTAGCCAACTAAGTGCACAATAACTAGAGTTACTGTGCAGTAGCACCAGTGCATGGGTATTGTGTGATGCTTACTGTGTATTAGCCTAATAACACTTTGCAGTAGGCTATTAGCATGGTTTTTAACTGCCATGCTACTACGCAGGATTATTAGGCTAATGCGCAGTAAGCATCTTGTGTAGACGCACCCACTGTGAATAATTCATTGCCATAAACTGTGACTGTACTATTTTTTAAAGATGCTGCATTCCCTTTCCATGCTTTGTGAACAAATCTCTAAAACTGTGTTCACATTAGAAATGGTGACAGACACTTATTATCCATACATTTTCAAAGTGGTAAGGTCGTAGCTCATATCAAAGCTGATGGAAGTCATGCAGCTAAAACCCCAGGCATTGCTTTGAAAATGTACAGTATATATTATCATCTTTGCTACTAAAGCTAAGATAAGGGTAAAGCCTAATTTCTCAGGGTATGAAATGAACACCTGCCAAGCACAGAAAGGTAGTTTGTATCCACCATCCATGTATGCTTTGCACTGGTGCATTCCATATGGGGTTAGCTTTTTTTTCCAGTACTGATTTCTATTGCAGCTAGATTATTGGATTTCATGTCCAAGAGTATAGAAGAGCATAATGCTTCTTATAACTAACATAGTATTCCTTCTGTTTTTCTGCTCCCCATTTTAAGTGTGTGCATGTGTATACAAATTTAGATTAAGTAGCTATCTCTCCTTTGGTAAATGTAACCCCTGAGCAAGATTTAAATCCTTAAGATTTTTTAAAAAGGATATTGACATTCATCTTATAATCAGAAGTTAATTTGCTATCTCTCTGACATCTCTCTGCCAAACTAATGATTTTAATGGGAGAACTGCATGCAGCATCCTGCAGCTTCACCTTTTTCCAGGTATTGCAACATTTGTATTAAGAATGTTGTAGCCAGAGCCATTTTTTAGCAGTGTGTTCCTAGTTTTATGGTTAATTAATGGCAAATACATGTAGTAGCATAAATGTTTTACCTTTCTCATTACTCAAAAGATTTAACCATACCTGGTTGACAAGTTCAATCTTTGGTTTTCACTGTGGAGAAGAATGGAAAAATACTTGAAATTGAAGTGAAAAGACAAACCTCAAACATTTTATCCAAAAGACATCTATTCCTATATCTAACAAGTGGGGTTTATTTTCATGAAAAACAACATTTTCAGGAAAAAAAATTAAAATATGTTTTAAAATATCAAATAAATGAAACCTGAAATGCTATTTTATGGAAGCTACATGTCAAGTGCCTCGTATTTCCCTTCTCATGTTCTGGTTTAAAATGAGATGAAGACTGCTGAAATATAAATTAAAAAGATGGGTGCAAAACACCTGAACCCTTAACTCCCGGGAGAGTACAATAGCATTTCAAAACTGAAACATTTTACTCTTTAGGTGAAGTATTTTTATATAAATAGAATGTTGATATACATTTTTCAACAAAATCTTGAATGTTCAGTAGAACATTTTCAATCATACTGTAGACTACCTTGGAGCTTGAAAACAATTTGAGATACAATTTACAAAACCAAAATTGAAAAACTAAGCTTTACAAATGCAAAACACTACATTCCTGAGTGATCTTATTTTTCACTGTAAAAAAAAATCAGTCCTTCAAAATACACTAATATAGCTCGTTTACTTTCAGCTATCTAATGTTCTGATCTAGTTATGAAAAAATTAAAAAATAATGTAGGTTTTTTTATAGCACTAATAATCACACAGATTCAGAAAGGCAGGCTCACAGTAAGGGTCTCAGGAAGTCTTTGTGAAATGCTTTAATGATTCCATTAGGAATACAGTGGCAAAACTTTATTTTTGGAAGTTTGTGAAAAGGAAGTATCATTTCCTGATTATATCTATTCATATGCCTAGAAAAATGCTACGAGTTGAGTATCTCTCAATGTGCATAGCTCCTCTGGATTCACAACACATCTCCTTCTCAAAATATATTGAAACCACAGCATATCAATTCCAGTTCCATCCAAATTTTAAATTCACTAAGGCTTGTTTATACATACCATTTGAGATTCAGAGAACATTTTTCAGAATAAATCAAAGCACATATTTTAGGGGGCTCTCAGATCTTATTTAGGGAAGTTTCATCAGATCCTACCTCAAAGGAGGCCTAGAGGAAAAATTTCAAAGAACATTCACGGTGTCCATTGTTCATTTTGCCTGTACAATTGACCTTGAACTTGTTAACAGATGTACTAACAGGCCCTGGAAAAATAAAACATTTACACCAGTATAATCAGTTTTATGCTATCATAAGAAGTAGTGGATACAAAATGCAAAGCCCTAAATTAGCATAACTTCACCTGTTCTTTTGAAGAAATCTGCTGGAGAAAGAATCGGGGGGAAAATCGCATCATTTTAAGTTATATCAACTGAAGACAAGAATCTGAAGTCATTGCATAGTAAAATTGTACTTAAAACATTTGCCCTACCTACTCTCTCCTTGTAAGGGCCTTTTCACATGTTGCACTTTGAGCTGCTCAAATATTGATTGATGTTAATGCTAGCTCAAGTTTGGAGCAGTTGTACCTTGAGGCTAAACATTTTCTCTGACTGTCCTCCATCTATATAGCTGTGACTGGGCTCTAGAGGGCAGGCAAGCAGGGGTCTCACATGAATGTATAGCTATGAGTTGCCAGTACATGGCTGGTGAGCCAGGATAGGTTTCTACCCCTGCTTTAGGTAGAGGTATGTGAGATATGGGTTGTGCAGGTGGGAACATGAAGCTGGGAGGTGGAGAGTTAATGGAATGGTGGGGGGGTGGGTAATAAAATGGGTGGGGGAAAGGAAATGAGAGTGGGGGAAGGAGATGAAATGAAGGAAATCAGCCACTGAAAGATAAAATAAAAAGAAGTAAAAAACAATTAAAAGACATAAAGAGGAAGTAAATTAAAGAAGGGCTCATTTTTTAATAAACTGGGATTTGGGATAGGGTTGTAGGGGGTGCTGGTTGTGCTTTCGCAGGTGGCTGGGAGAGGGAGTGGTGAAGGAAGATGCTTTGGGGGGAGCTACTGGTGCTACCCCAGGAAAGAAGTCGCAGCTATGGGGACCCAATCTTGCCCCGTACCTTGTTCTCCCTTACCTACCCTGGATCCTACTCCTGGACCTGTCTATGCCCTATGACCTAGCTAGCTGGATATTTGCACGGAGTTGCACTGCTGAGGGTGGGAAGGTCACACCACCAGGAGTGGGAGGTGAAATAGATTTGGTGCCAGAAGTGCCTCCTGGGCAGTAGAGGTCAGGGGGTAGAAATTTTGTCCGCACAGAACAGGAGCGTGGGGGAGAGGACACTGCATCCTGGGATGCTGGAGGACTGCAACTTGGGTGGCTCATATGTGGAGAGTGGCCACACATGGATCATAAGCTTGGTAACACAGATCAGAGATAAACCTGACCTGCAGTGGAGTAACTTCAAGTCACCTACAATACACTTAAAACTAGTCTCAGGTGTTAATGTGTGGACAATCCAGGGGTTAAGAGTTCCAGGAGCTGCCTAAAATTAATGTGTAATAAGGCCCTTTGTAGTATTGTTCTTTACCTGTCCACTTGTATGTTAATATACCTTAGTTAACAACTAGTATGTTCCAGGATGCTTTAGTATATACTGTTGAAATGCAAAAGCCAATGTATGTCAGTGATAGATTATATATTATATACATACTGATATATTTAGATATTTACAGTGTTTCCCATCACCAAAGCATGTAGCATCTTACAGCATAAAGCTATTTTTTCTTTAAATGCTCAAGCTGAACATCACCATGAAATTTGGATATGGACCAGGTCTAAAGTTTCCTGTGGTCAATAGAGTAATCAAATCTTCTCAATGAAAAATAATTAAATATAAACTATTCATAACCATGTGCTGTAACTTCATTCAAAAGTTTAATATAAGTGGCATATGCCTTATTCAGTTTCTATTGCTGGCAGCAACTTAGAGAGGCAAAATGTAATCATCTAGAATTTGGTTATGACCAGAATACTGGAGAAACTATCCAGGAAAGAGTATTACGTCTGTGTACAGGCATTTGGGGAGGTTATAGGGAGGTTATATCAGGTTCAAAATGGCTACCTAATCTAGCTTAGATTCACCTAACTACAGTAATATCTGTACCTGGGCAAACTAAGTGCAAACTGTACAGAAGTTCAGGATAGTTAGAGGGACCTAAAAATGGTTGACCTGATCCAGAATTACCCCTACCTCCAAGGTACACTCAGCTTAGATTGGGTTGGTCCTTATTAGACCTATTGAACTGTCTAGAACTTCTATTCAGTTCCTAGTGCAGTTCCCCTGCCCCCTTCTTCGGAGCCCACCAACCTCCCCATCTTGCAAGCAACTTCGGGTGACATTTTTACCATCATTCACCAGTGTCGGAGCTGAGCAAGGGCTTGTGAGGGTTGGTTCACCAGATGGGGGGGTGGTTGTTCATCTAGGAGGCAGTGGGCTAAAAATAGCCCCTGGTCCTGGGGGCTGGGGAAGAGAGTGGCTCTCCCATTCACCCCCTGGTCTCTCCTGTGGACTCAACTTGCCCCTCCCCCCCAATCCCCGATCCCTTCCACAGATGCTGCCTCCCCTTCCAATTCCCCAATCTCAGTAGCAGACCATGTGTGCCTCCCAAATCTCCCTCCCCCCTTCCCCCACATTAGCCCCTCCGTCATAACTTACATTAGATTGGGTGGCCATTTTTAACTCAATCTAACCTCCCCCTAACATCCCAAAGTCTATATGCAGCCAAAAAGTAAATCTATACTATGTTGGAGATTTGCTTTTAGAAATAGGGTAGCTGATTCTCCTTTCCACTTATAAGAATGCATTGTACCTGGTATTCTTTGGATGACACATTAATAACCTTCTTCAGGCTGCAGGCTAGACACAAAGCATTTTCCCTGCCTAGATATTTCTTCTCAGTATGCATGAATGACTTCTACTGGTGAACAATATAAACTGGAAATGGCAAACAGAAATAAAGGCCTACTAAATGTCCATTATAAATCATAAATTGCCTAGTGTTTTTTTCTGATGTTGTGTCCAGTCACTGCTATGAGTAATAAATAGTGTTGCTATAACATAGAAATCTTTGGAGTGGAAATTACACATATTTTTAAAGCCTTCATATCATAGATTGAGTAATGAAGAAGGGTACTGCCAGCTTTACACAAAGAAATAAAGTGCAAGATACAATAGTAGCAAAGCTTAAGATCTTCCTCTGCATGGAATTAAAATACTGTATTCTTTTAACAGATCTGGGCAATTTTAGTGGACGGACAAGAAGTGCAGTGTCTGTACGGGAAGGTCAAGGAGTTGTTCTGATGTGCTCTCCTCCACTACATTCACCAGGTATAGTAAGCTGCATCTTGTAGTGATACGGCTATTTTTCTGTATGTTCGTTATTTTACAATGTATGCTTGATTGTGAAACATTAAGGGTAAAATCTGCACAGTTCTTCTGACAATTCTTTGAGTACCAAAGGAGTAATTAAAGATCACCTACTGTAAATGTCACTGAATAGAGGGAGAGTTTCTGTGGTGATTGCCTTATTCCCACTGTAACTGTTGAGTGTAACATCAATAGTTTCCATGCCACCAGTGACTAATATGTTGCCTTGAGGTCACAGAAGGAGATTTTTCTTAGAGTTTAGAAACCTTCAAAAATTGTTCCAAATGCCAGTGTTGAGAGACTGTTGCTGAATTTTGTTTTAAGTAGCAGATCCAGGATTGTGCTTGCATAACCTTTCCATATAGCTCTGTTGCCAGCACAATAGCATCGTTGCTAAAAGTCAGAAATGTCATAAATCCTAGAAAACGGATCTCTCTGAATTTCCAAACCAAAGTTTGGATGTGCCAAAGAAATTATGTTTCTTACTCCTCAAACTGGCCCTCCTGCAGCGCCTACAGATTGGTAAATACATCTCATATGAAGTCTTACATTTGCATGCAAATATCTAATGCATAGAAAAACTTTCAATGACACAGTATCTTCCTTGTGACTACATATTGTACTGTAGGCTTAGTTTAATATTGAGAAGTGGATTTACTTTTTGTCTTCAGCTTGCAGTTAGAGAGGTACATCACACAGGAAAGTGAAGAACATTTGGAAGTATTAAGAAAAAAGTCTTTTCTAAGTCTGTTTTGGAGAACAGTTGTGTTTTATTTCTTTGAAATGTATTTTGAGAGAGAGGCTGGTTTCCGCAGCACTGATTTCAAGCCATCTCTCCCCCGTCCTGCTCCTAACATTTATTACCATTTTTTCCTAAGCTTATTTCTGAGCTGTTGCCTTTTATTTGTAACATCTAATCTGTTTTTTATC
Source organism: Gavialis gangeticus (assembly GCF_001723915.1). NCBI lineage: Eukaryota > Metazoa > Chordata > Crocodylia > Gavialidae > Gavialis > Gavialis gangeticus. The sequence goes on from NW_017729032.1 coordinate 26,111,390, forward strand.
TTAACTTAGTATATTGAAGCAATAAACTCCTCTTCATTGCAGTCTATTGCACTGCACTGAGGTTTTACTCCTCTATGCGAGTCTTCGATGAGAATGAAATAAAAGCAGCTGGGTAGTTCCAACACAGAGTTGCTTGGTCTGACTTCACCAGAAAAAGTATGACAGTACTGGAAACATACTATGTTAGGCAGCAATACCCTTGAAAATATTGAGCTGCTCGTATAGGCTGCTTCCCCAAGTAGAAGCAATGTAGCAGTCAGTGTTCATGCAATGTGGTGGGTGAGCTAACAGGCATTGTCACTCAGCAGGGAACCTATTAGTCTGAAATAGAGGCGGCTGGAGAAGGTGGGGGGAATACAGGCCGAAAGCAGTGTATTTGAGGTGCTTCTGAGTGGAACTGTAAATTTGTGGTATAGATCTGAGGACAGGCACTGCAAGATTAGGTGGATGCAACTGCAGTAAGCCAACACCTCTTGGAACCTGTCATCCCAGAAAACACAGCTCCTCCTTATATATGCCACCCATATCCCTATCTTTCTGTGATGCTTTCAGCTGTATCTATCTACGCTTCCAGAAGAGTAAAAGAGTTGCACTGCTGCTAAAAGTACGTATTATCCGGCACAATCTTTATCAGTGATGATATGCAAGAACTCCTGCAAACAGCTAGAGCCCAAGGAAGTTTTCAATAACAAATGCTGGAAATGGCAAGGCTTTGTTTGCAAAAAGCGTATTTGATATTGAAACCTAATGAATATGAAATCCTACAACGTTACTGTTACAAAGGCCATTTGCAAAATACAGCTGCACTTTAAAGTTTTGTATACAAGAGAGTCAAAATGTAAGAGAGGCTTCTGTCAGTTTTGGATTGGCTATTTTTAGGCGTGGTGAGCCTAACTTTCAGAGATGTTGGGCGCTTGTAATCCCTATTGTCTTCTACAGTTGCTTTGAAGGAGGAGATACTGGACACTGAGAATCATATTAAAGACAGACCTGTAGATAAATAAATTGTCACAGTGGTGTTCTACTACCTCCTTAGCAGATGCATCTATACTTTAGGCAGGGATTGGCAACATTTTGAAAATGTAGCCAGTGCCATTAGCCACCAGTCCCCTCCAGCAACTATGTGCAAAGGCTGCAGTGAAGAAGTGCTACCTTCCACCTGGGATATAGCAGCTGGCTGGAGCAAAGGATGTGATGAGCATATCATTAGCAAAATGTGGACTGGATCAAAAGGCTGTGGAATCAGCACACCCTTAGGAAAATGCAGATTGGATCCAACCTTCTTGGGCCAGATGCAATCCCTTTGTGAACTGTATCTGGCCTATGGGCTATAGGTTGCCAACCCTTGCTTTAGAAGACCTATAAGATGTGTGGATGTCCCACATGACCACAAGTACAAATTTGGTTTTATTTAGCTTTTGCATAGATTCTTGGATCTCCCGAGCCAAACTTTGCAGTTGTCACTCACATTGGGGAGCACTTGCTCACACAGGCAGCAGACTGAAGTTCTTAACCCCAGGTAGAATTCAGAGGTGGATCATCAAATGTAATCCCTCATGAAACTCCCTAAGGCGCGCGTGCGCGCACGCACGCACGCACGCACACACACACACACCCTGTTCTTTCCAACAACCATGAACTTCTTTGCAAGGTCCCAGTGAATAGGGAATATTTAATCAGCTGGCTGCCAGTTGCCAAACAAGATGGCTAAGTGATAAAAATTCAACACTGATTTCTTTTCAGGTTATGGAAAGGAAACAGAAGAGAGACAAATAATACTTCATTTTGATGCATTTAATATGTTCATTTTTTTTAGTTATTAATTTCCTTCTTTGAAGATGGGAGAATAAAATGAACCCCCCGAAGAACAGTCAGCTACCAATGAGGTTTTCCCCACATAATGAAAGGCAGGAGCATGATAAGAGATTGATATTAGCTAGATACTCTCCAATTCAAGGCTCCACCAATGGACTCCCAGGTGTTCGTCCTAAACCATGATTCTAGTTGAGATTTCCCACTCCTTTCAGGGACTCCCTGCTGCACCCTTTCAGTTTATCCCTCTCTTGCAGCTTTGCCAGCTACCTCCTGCTTCTCCCCAAAACTGTTCCTCACCGAGCAGTTAAACAAAACATTCACAATTTCCATTACCTTTTCCAGCCATCTGTTAGGTAGGTCCCCAAATCAGCTTTATTCTCTCCCTAGGCCCTATTAGGTATTCCTCTCGGATAAAAGACCATTGATTTCAACCTCTTTAAATGAAAATTTTGTTTAATGTTTCCATTTTAAAAGGCCTTTGCTGCATTTTGTCTATAAACAATATTATGTTTCTTTTCTGTTACGTTCTGAAGAATGTAAATATGGGGCTTTATTCAGTTATTTAATCATCGTAATTACAAGACTCACCATAGTGAGATTAAAAATGAATGGGAGATTTCATCCTGATTTACATTTTTCCCTCAGAATTAATACTTTCAGCTGAGCCTTTTAATGCTTTTATATCCAAAGCTGTTAGTATGTGCTTAATAGAGAATGAGCATTCTCATTGGTAGAATTAGAACAGTGTTTATGTATTACATCCTGTGAGCATGAAAAACAGATGCATCCTCCTCCTTGCTCAAAAGGACATTCCCATCTGGAAAGGATGCTGCTTTATAATCTTTCCACATAACAGCTGTACAGATGTTAAATTGCAACTTTTATATCTCTTTCGAAAGAACAAATCTGGTTTTGCCCTATTTGGAAAATGTGCTATAAGCTGCATCTTTTGTGTCTTTCCTTCTATACAGCAAAAGCTGTAGCTTCTATGGGAAATGTTTCACAGGATATGATTAGTGCCAGTGTTACTGGGATCATAGTACATCCTATGCATCTTTTGGATGTCTACACAGTGTTTTGCTAACCTGGCAAGTCACTAAAACTAATAAGAACCTTTTCAGCTCAAAGATCAGGATTTTGATCGTAAGTTCTCTTCCATACTACAAAGCTGACTCTATCCTTACCTCATGATAATGACAAAAAATACTATAGGTAACATTGAAAGTGAGTTGCACAACTGCTCTGTGTCAGATCATTAAATGTAATGGAAAACTGCTCCATATCACCTCTCAGACTCTACAAAATGAATTTGTAAAGAAGGTCTGTATTAGCAGTGTAAATTTTGGAGACTAAAAAGCTTCATAAGAAAGACTGATCAGAATTAAGATGCCAAATCCAGTTTAAATGAGCTTTGGGGAGGTTCATGTGGAGTAATAAGGGCACTTTTACACATTCTTCAGGGATTGTTGGGGGGAGGCACTTTAATTAGAGCAGCTCCCAGAGCTGCTGTAATGAAGCACCACAGCGTTTCATGTATCAGCGTCCCTACACTTAAAAATGGGGCTGGACATTTGAACTAAAGCTTGGTCAACAAGCATTAGTTCAAGCACTCCTGCTACCATTTTTAAACATGAGGATGCCAGTACTAGAGATGTGGGAGGCTGCTGGAGTGCAGTAATTGACATGCTCCAGCAGACTCAATCGAGTCTGCTCTAATGAGTTGGTATTACAGTGCTTTGGAGCAGCCTCTACACTTGTGTACAGGCATCCTAAACTCCTTGGCATAGGTCTGTTCTTTTAGTGGACTAAGTACTCATAAACTAAAATGCAATCTCAGGTACTGTAGCTACAAACAGGTATTGCACTTATCCCAGAATAAACCATTATTTCATGCAGTTGTTCAGACACTCATGTCTGTTGTCCTGTGATAAACCCATAAAAGATTCACAGGATGAGAAGTGCTAACATTCACAGGACATTATGAAGTGCATCTGAATGGGTGTCCTGGGATTGCATTATTGAATCAATGGCAGAAAAGTGGCAATTCATTGAGCCACTCACTGAACCCCAATTGAAATAAAGATGTATCCTTGCTTACCCCCCACCAGTCATAGGTTGAGACCCACCAGGTCTTCGTTATCCCTATGAGATCATAGTCAGTCTTGTTTAGCAGGAGGACCAGTTCCTCCTGCTTTTTCTCCAAGCTCCTGGCATTGATGTACAGGCACATAAGTGTCCCATTGGAGGCCCTAGTCTTCCCCACACATCATTCCGGTGCTGGGGTAGGGATGGGTTCCCTTGAGTGCCTTAGCCTACTGGATTTGCAAAAGTTGCCCAGTAAGCTTGTTTCATAGTTTCATAGTTTCTAGGGTCAGAAGGGACCTGAGTAGATCATCTAGTCTGACCCCCTGCCATGGCAGGAAAGAGTACTGGGGTCAAACGACCCCAGCAAGGTGTTCATCTAACCTCATCTTAAAGACCCCCAGGGTAGGGGCCAGCACCACTTCTCTTGGAAGTTGGTTCCAGATCCTAGCCACCCTGACCGTGAAGTAGCACCTCCTGATATCTAGCTTAAATCTACCCTGTACCAGCTTGTGACCATTATTCCTGGTCATTCCTGGCGGTGCTCGGGGGAACAGGGACTTCCCCAGTGCCTACTGATCTCCCCTGACTAGTTTGTAACAGGCCACTAGGTCCCCCCTCAGCCTTCTCTTGTGGAGGCTGAACAGGTTCAGGTCCCGTAGCCTCTCCTCATAGGGCCTGCCCTGCTGCCCCCTGATCATATGACTGGCTCACCTCTGGACCCTCTCCATGTTGTCCACATCCCTCTTGAAGTGCGGCGCCCAGAACTGGATGCAGTACTCTAGGTGTGG
>NW_017729032.1:26116335-26125063 GCF_001723915.1 Gavialis gangeticus
CCACACCAAAGCACCACGAGTGCTCGTAAAGCTGCGCCAGGGGTCCTGCAATGACCTGCAACTGTTGTGGCAGTTGTCCCCCCTTTCCCCGGTGGTCTTAGTTTAAAGCCTGGCCGAGCATGTCAAACATTCTGACTGAGAAGAGCCTCCTCCCCAGTGTAGTGAGGTGGAGGCTGTCTCTTCCCAGAAGACCACTGCCTCTCTCATCAAAGAGTGGACTGTGATTGTGGAAGCCAAAGCCTTCATGAAGACACCAGCGCTGCAGTCTTTGGTTAACTACCTTGATCCTCCTCTCCCTCCTCAGCCCATAACCCAAAACTGGGAGGATTGAGGAAAACACCACATGTGCCCTCAATCCCCTAAGCCCCACTCCCAAAGCCCTGTAGCCTCTCATTACCTGGCTGGGATTGCTCCGAGCCATGTCTTTCATGCCCACATGGATAAGGAGCATAGGGAAGTGGTCGGTGGGCAAGGTCTCACAAAAAGTTCATGACAGGACAGGGACTTTAACTCTGGATTCAAAGGTCCTTGACTGAATACCTCTGGGCTTCCATTCCAGCTTATCGTTACTTCTAAGTTTTTATTCTGAAAATTGACTGTGTTGTCATATCAGGATGGGAATCCATTGTATGAGATTATCAGCCAGTTTCCAGTTCCTTCCTCTTTCATGTTGTTGTACTATCAGATCAATACCTGGTCCTGCATGTGATCATAAACTGCATCTGACTGGAGGTCTTGGTGGTAACATGGTGGGGCTACTCATGGTAGGGTAGCTCCTATAAAATTCCACAATGTTGCAATCTCCAGAGTAAGGTGAGTATAGTGCACCTAAAAACACTAGCCAACACTGTCTTTTGGGTATCCCTTGGTTGGACTAAGGGTAGGGGACATCACCTTGGCAAAAAATGGCCCTTGTTGAGGTGCTGGGCTGTCAGCAACAGCTTTAATTGGTTACTTTCTGGCAGAAGCTACAACCATCAAGGTACTGAATAAGTTTGGCCTTCAGACTCTGTCAGCATCTATATACAAGTGCAGAGGCTGCTTTGGAATTCCAGTGCATTGGAGCAAACTTGATTAATTGAGTCCACTGGAGTGTGGTGATTACTACTCTCCAGCAGCCTCCTGTGTCTCATGAATTAGCATCCCCAGTCTTAAGAGCTTGTTTCAACAAACTTATTTTTAAGTGCAGGGATGCTGATACACAAGATGTGGCAGTGCTTTAATTACAGCGGTTCTCAGAGCTGCTCTAATTAAAGCACCATCCCCCCAGCCCCAGAGCACATGTAAAAGTGCCCTGTCTCAGTGGTCTAAAGTGGGGGTGCTAGATCAAAGGCAGTCTCCAATCCTTCATACTTGTGCCTAGGCATACACATTGAAGGTCTTCATGTGTAGACTTCTTACATGTACACCATGCTCCAGAGAACTGATGGTAGCCTATTATTAAATCAGTACCTGCATCTTTTAAATCTTAACATTTAGATCCTACACCTCGGAGAGAAGAGCACATGAGAAAAGTCGTGAGTCTCTTCTCTCCCTTCTCACTGTTTTTAGAACTCACTAAAGTGCTGGATCATAGATGTCTCCCCTGTACAGTGTATGTTCCAGTCAGCAGCATGCATTAGGTATATATAAAAGTCCTTTTTGTAGTAGCATATGCACCAGAGACACCTACATAAATCTCCAGTCTCCCTGCAGAATGTGCAGTTATCTGAGTCTGAGTCTTTGCTCCTACTTGCTGTTCTATCCAGGCCAGGATTTTGCAAACAATGAAACATGTTTTCCTAGTTGTTATTGCAAGAAAAAAATTTGATTGACTCCTACCCTTTCCCCCCATTAAACCAGTAGTTGGGGTCCAGTATCAGTCCTCTTCTCTCTCACATTGTATTAGGGGTTCTCTCCCTTCCCAAAAGGGGGTAGGTGAGTAACCCACAAGTCACACACCAGGTGAAACCCAAATGTCACTCTTTATTGCAAAGGAAAATCAACAACACACACAGAAAATATAACAAGCTTCTAAGCTGCAAGCACATCGGGCTGGAGGAAAGGCACTTCACACCCTATTCCCTATTATTACCTGATAGGTCTCCGGAACCCCACCCTGCATCCAGGGTGGTGAGACTGCCTCCTTTATTGGGTCCTCAGCCTTGTCCTCCCTGAAGTAGTTCCACCCGGGACCCGACTCTTCCACTTTATATACCTTTCCTCTTACCAGTTATCTCCCCCAGAAAGGGGGTTCACTTTTAGCTTCACTGCCTTTTCTGGGATTAAAGCCAAGCCATTATCTCATTTTGCAAGCTGTTATTTTCTAAATTTGAATTGCTATCTTTGCACTTCACTAGGCCCTGGACTTTCCAGGACCGTTGGTCGGTCTAGAGCAGTTCCCCTTTTTCTTTATTCATCAGCAAACTGCAACAGATGCATTAGGTCATTACTTCCATTACCTCATGGCCTCCGGGTTCCGTGAAACTGACCCCCCTTTCAGGGTGCCAGATTGGCCTCCTCCCAGAAGCCTCTTCAAGTTGGACCTCACACATTGCCAAGTGAAAAATCTCAGAGATGATCATCTATGTCACCCCATCTTTATTTCTTCTACCAGGTTCATGATGTGACTGCTGATAACAATGAAACTTCTTTCTCTAGTGACATTTGTTTCCACGTAAACTAACATTAATGGCTGCATCCATTCATGCATGGACATTTGGTTCCCTGGGACAACTAGCAATGGTGCACCTTGTGCCGCCGCTAGTTGTTCACGGGGAGTGCCTGTACCATGTGCCCTCTGGTGCATGGCAGGTTACCCTGGGTGGGATAGGGGAAGCTGCGGTCAGCACTGGGCTGGCTCCAGCAGCCTCACCTGGAGGCCTGGAGGCTTCCCAGGGCTGCAGCAGTGGCGATCCTGCCATACGGAGCCTGGCTGGCAGACGGAGCACAGCTCTGGCTGGCCAGGTTCTGGTTTTGAGTGGTGTATGCTGGCCTTGCATGTGCTGCTCTGCTTTTTTTTTGTGTGCAGGTTTTTTTGACCCCTGGATAGCCATGCTCGTCTGGATACAGCCAGTGGGACCATCCTTAGTCCTTGTTGCAGCATATTAATTTATTAATTTATTAACTTTTATGACTTATTTATCCAGATTGCTCATTATGGAGTCAACAAGCAAAATTAATTTCCTTTTCTTTAGTTTTGGCAGTGTGATTATTATATATTTATCATATTTAATGATCTGAATGTGCATGGAGACCTAGCAATTTGTGCATAATATAAATGTGGATACAGAAATATGTGAGCTTAAACTTTCCTCATAAATAAGGTTCTGAAAGGTTTCTAAAACAAACAAAACTAAACTACAAAAGAACAAGGAAGTTAAATCAATGAAAAAAATGCACCATTGACCCACTTCCTATAAGTTCCCTCAAGGAACTTGTACTTTAGAGTGTTCTGCATAACTTGTACAAGAGTTTGCACTGATCACTACCATCATTCCTCCACCTAACATGCACAGTTGTAATTCTTATACAATGCAACAAATGTTACACTGAAATAAACACCAAAAGTTTAGTGGCCTTAAAGTTGGTGGATCACTGACTGGAACTGTTCCCTCCCTCAGGGAACATGAAAATCTAGAGAGGGAAAACTGGCTGACCTTGCCCAATTAAGCCAGCATATGATGTTGGATGAATGGGCAGCATTGACAGCATTCTGCTTCAGGGACGTATGCTACTGTTTCAGAGTCTCACTAATGTCAACAAGTATTACTTCAGCTGCCAGTTCAAGAGAATCAAATATGAGGGAAGAGACTAAGAGAAAGGTAGAGAAGGGAGATTAATTAATTAAAAAATGTGCTGAGAATGTTGGCTCCTAACATCATGCTTTATTGCCTTTCAGGCATCTGTCATATGCGGCTACTTGTCTAGATCCTGACAAATGGGACAATAATGACGGAAAGTTTCTGTAATGGGCAAGCTTCATTTCCCTAGGGACAGGTTACTAGCCTGTTACTGGAATGTCCTAGTAAATTAGACCTAACTAGCAAAGACTCTGAAACCCAGTGATTAAAGTAGACCTCATAATCCTGCCAGAACTAAAAAGAAAGCTTTGTTTATTCCATCTTATTAAGATTCCTGTACAATTATCACAAATGCAAAATTGCCAGATGCAGTTAGTAACTAATCAGTAGCACTATGATTTTTTTTTTATGTTGGAGCCTTTTTGACTTTTAAAATATTTAAGACCCTGTGACTAATGGATTTATGGGAATGTCCATAATGCACACAGCAGTTAAGTGGTATAGAAAAAGAAGACAAACTGACCCAATCTTTTCAGCTCTGGTCTTATGCTAAAATGGAAGGTGAAACAACGTAGTCTCAAAAACTTGCCAATGAACTAAATACCATATTTTTTGGTGGAAGAATAAGGGGAAAGAGTTCTATTTCAGTATCCAGTGCAATGGTAAAAAGTAATTAATTCCATGCTATCTCAATGGTAAATAGCATAGAAAAGTATGGTGAGAGAGAGAGAGAAAAGCCATAAAACTAAAGAGAAGAATCCTTATAGTTATATAATACTGATAAGAAGTATAAGATGAGAGGGAGGAGGGGATGATAAATGGTTTATTTGTAATGCTCCAAAGTCTACTTCATTCTCTGTAATACACTTGTGGAATAGTCTTATAGGATTTAATAGGGATGCAATCAATACAGCTTGTTTGAAATGTAAAGGAATTGACAACTATCCCCAATCTAGCTTTGATTAACTGATTTGTATAGATTTTGTAGCAGAGGTAAGTATTAAGGAGAAACCTGTAGGTAACAGGAAAGATGGCCTGGAGGACAGCTTTTTGGACTGGTGCTTAGGAAACAAGGTTCAATTCCCAGCTCAGCTACAGAGTTCTTAGATGAGATTTCTCCTCCAGTGATATTACTCAGTGAGCACGTCTACATGTCCATTAATGTGCCTTAGATACTGTGCATTTAATTTAGTACTTGCTTAATAAAATGCTAACTACTAAATGCTCAGTAACCAGAGCTACTGTGTAATAGTGACAGCACATGGTTATTTTGTGATGCTTACTGCCCACTATTAGCCGAATAACACTATGCAGTAGACTTTAGCACAGTTTTTAACCAATGTCCTACTACATGGTGTTACAAAGCTAAAGCACAATAAGCATCTCATTTTGACGCGCCCCGTGTCTACTTGACAGGGATGTTTTAAGGGTGCAATTCATTAATCCTTTTGAGGTAGTCCAATCTTACACCATTGGTTAGATCATAGATCTCTTAATAGAAAAGCTGTAACTTACCATATTAATTCAAGGACAATGCTGTGTTCAGAAGGGGGTAGTATGCAAGCAGACATGGATTAAAAAAATACAACTAGGTATAGTTGTATTTTTTAAAAATCCACTTAAACCCCTTAAATATCAGCCTTTCATTAATTTCCACCTATGCCATCTCATGCAATATAACAGTAACTGACAGCAGACTGATAGGATGCAGTTTGTTAGAATTCAACAATAAATTATTGGGGGGATTTAACAATGAAAGATTGAATTGTGATAGAGGTATAATTCAGCATGACCAGATGTGAAACTGGATATCTGTGTATATACTTGAATATTCAGAATAAAGTCTGAAAGATTACATCCAGATCTGCACCACTGTGCTAGCAATAAATATGCTACTTTCATCTTTTGAAAATAAAATAAGTTTCCATGGTAGTAACAGGAAGCAGTGGATGTTATCCACCTCTTTTTGGTCACTACATTGAGGTGGGCTATTTTTAACAGTGCAATAATTAATAATACTCTTTGTGCAGATAATTTGCTTGCCCATTCCTGTCTTCTCTGCTCTCATTCCAACGTTGTTAAAATCATGGGTGAGGATTTCATTAGCAGAATAATAAAATTCCCATAGTGGTGCTATTATCCTGCAGCAAAGGAACTGTCACTGGAAATTTTCTTTTGTTTATTGGGTTATTAAAATATTATTTGATGGCATCTTCTTTTTTCTTTAGTAAATAAAATTAAAATTTGTACTGAGGGAAATTGAGTTAACAAGGTGGCAGAATGTAGAAGATAATGAGACAGGGCACTAGTGATGAAGAGCGTGCCCTAAAGCACATAATGCAAGATTACAGGAAAAATTAATTTTTCCAAGGCCAGAGATCATGCAGCCAATGTTATTTGGCTTCCACTGCTCTCAGCTTGGTCACAAGAATGTATGTAACTTAAACCTAAAGACACCGGTGGATCTTTTGCACTTTTACTACCTTGAGGCAACATATTGTGTGAAATCCTTGTTCCTGAAAAGTCAGTTGCAAAATTCCAATAAGTCCATGATTCTGGGACACCTATACATGTGCTCAGTGCCTGCTTTGATGTATGCTAATTAGCATTAGTCAGAGCAGACTCAATTAATTGTGTGATAATTAGCACACTCCAGCAGCTTCAGCATCATGTATATTCAGCAATCCCATGCTTCAAAATGGTGGTGGAAGTGCTTTAAATAAAGCTCGTCAAACAAGCTTTGGTTAAAGCACCCTTGTCACCATTTTGAAGCATGGGATGCTGAATACACAAGACAGCGCTTTAATTATAATTATTTCATTAAAGTTCTCTCCCACCCCAGAGCATATGTAAAGATAACCCTGGTGACTAGACAAAAGGATGAAGGCCAACCATGATAAAGTGTCAGGATGGGGGGGGAGGAAGGGAAGCTAAAAAAGAAAGAGGGAGAAGAATTGGAAGAAGTTAGAAAGAAGGAAAAAGTTAGAGAGAGTCAAGAAAACTTCCAGAAAGCAAAATCAAATGAACAGCAAAACAGGAGTGCAGGCAGCAGGTGTGACAGAAAGTGGCTGTCTATCCTCCAGTGTGATAAAAGTGGTGAAAATATCAACAAAAAGGATGAGGACCACTAAATATGGCAAAATACTGACAATGTACTGTCAAAATACCTTATGACAAGGGTATTTGTTGGGGAAGCAGGAGTCCTACATTTTATTCCCTGATCCCAATGTGATTTACCTGATGACTCTTTAATGCAAAATGCGTAAGCTGTCTCAGCACAATGATTGCAACTCAAGACTTCTCCATCTGTCCAGAAGAGCATTCTCATTACTGGGCTACCAAGGCATGCTCCCTTCCTAAGTCTTTCTCATATCCTACTAGTCTTTCATTCCTTTCCATTTAGTGCCAGAACTACAAAATAAGTAATGAAGTGTTCCTACCCTAGTCTTACTATGATGGTTGGGGACTCTCGGGGAAGATGTAGATTTGAGCTTCTTCAGCTGAAGAAGACCTACCACATAGATTTATCACTTCCTGGGCAAGTGGTCTTATCATTAGGCTGTTATATAAAATCTGGTTGCATGATCATCTGTGGCTGGTCAATTGTTGAGGCCAAAATTAGCCATTTTGTTGCCTTGTTAAACGCTGGACCTTTAATTAAGCAAATGAGGGCATTACTCCTATCAGAACCCAGCCCAGGGAAAGGATGTTTAAGGTGGCAGGCAACTCTAAGCAGGATGTTTGCTTGCAGCCCAACACTACTCCACCATAAATACAAATATAGAGACTCTGCCATTAAACTGGAAACCACAAAACTGCATTAATGATGTGGAAGAAATCAAACTTCGTGTTGTGGTTGAATCAGAACTGACAGAGCCAGCTTTTCTTTATTTAGGGTTATACTGTGATCACAGGGAGAATTCCATACAGCAAGGGGAATCACCCACTTGTCTGTTCCAAAGGATTTCTCGGACTCTCTAAGTTTACAAGTATATTTATATTTAAGGCAGAGAAAGAGAAAAAAAATACAATCTTGGACAGTAAATCACTGATCTAACACACACACAGACATACAGGCTGTTTAGTTAAAGGAGAGTGAAACATTGTGCTTATAGAAATAGTTATCAGTTTCTGGTTTCTCAGAGAGAAAAATAAACTTAACATCTGTACACAGGGTAATATATCAAGACAAAAACAAGGCATGCAGGATTCCTTATCTCAGAACATTTAACTGAAATAAGTAGTATCAGCAGTTCTGGTCTCTGTCTGTTTTTCTAGTCAAGTAGGCCAGAAGCCCAACTAAATTTACTCCTACAATGATAACAGACAGTAACAATAATTACAAGATTATTTTCAGTGGTTAGTAAGAAACCAGTGAGAGAGAAAGAGAATAGATAGAATGCATCCCCTCAGTCTGAGAGCTTCAAACAGTGTTGCAAGTTACACTAGCACCTACACGGAGAGCCTGACTGTTACAGGCTCTCAGGTCCTATGCTTACAATGAGAATGTACAGATTCCCCACCTTCCCAGGCGATTTTCCCCTCTTCAGGGTGTTCTCTCTCCTTCATCCAGGGAAGGGGTGATATGTTACCACAGAGTGTTGGCTCACCAGCACTGGCCTTGATTTATGGTTGCACTCACAGAGGGATCACCAGGGAGTCGTGCTCTACCTGGGATACACATGCACCTGTAATTGCTCCACAGACACTAGACACTTACCAAACCCCCTTAATCTCCTCCAGTCTCAGACTCACTAAACCTAACCAGTCTCTTTTCAGATGCAAGGCCTGAAACTCACAAGTCTCTGCCTCTCTCCCCATTTCCCCCAGTCTCTGTCCATTCCCCTCCAGATTTGCCCCAGCCTCTGCGCCTGCCTCATTATTGTCAAATGATGCTTGGGCTGCTCAGTGCAGCAGTGTCAATTAAACTGATTGGCTGGGCAGGG
>NW_017729032.1:26125074-26127614 GCF_001723915.1 Gavialis gangeticus
CCTAACCAGTCTCTTTTCAGATGCAAGGCCTGAAACTCACAAGTCTCTCTCCTCAGAGACACACCAAACTCTCACACACACAAACAAAATGGAGCACAGGCCTTTTTCAACCTGCAAAATCACCCCACATTTACCATCCAATCACATTTCCAGGGCACCTACCACTCAAACACTCATCCAATTGGGCTTCCATCAATCATCACATTGAAATAAACATTACTTTTCATATTTCTGACCAATCATCATTCCTTTTACTTTAGGGAATAGTGGTTGCCAATTTTGGCACCAAAATCCCTGTTGCCGGGTCTCCGTTGGGCATGCTAACATATGTATCCAGGTCAGCCCCCCTCAGATGTGAAACATGGTTCACTGCAGAACCTTGACCTGCTGCATGTGTGCGGGAGTTGAGCTTTTAACATTACATCATCACCTTAGGATTAGCTAGGCCAGGGAATGTGGCAGCACCATGCACTCTACAGTCTAATTCTAGAAGATGTTTTTACTCCGTGAATCCCAGTCCCACACAGGGGAAGAACTCAGGCCCAGAGATGAGAATTCACCACTGTTTAGGATCCCTTATGTTCACCTTACATGGGGTGAGCTGGAAAAAGTCCTCTAAACATAGTTTGTCTCATTGCACCTGACTGGAAAATTGCATCCAGCGTGATCATGCTTTGTGTGGTCCAAATCAAGTAATGATACTTGTAACATGGGATGCCTACACCATGATGGACAACTATAACAGTTACCGACTGGAATGAATGAAGCCCTCATGGCCAGAGGATTTGCATGATTTGACATTGACAGTGCTGCACTTGGTGAAACCAGACATTCAGGAGACAGACAAATTAGAGATCACTGATGACTACACTTTTAATTTGGAAAGGAAAAGCCAAAAAGACAGATATGTTCATGGCATTGGTTTTGCTATCAAGATGAAGATTGTTACCCAGATGCCAGAATGTCCAGTTGGCATCAACAAGCATCTCATGAGCAGGGATCCTGGTTTTCTCTGATTAAAAAATTTCCTAATTTTTGGTTAAAAAAAGGTAATCCCAAATCAACATTTTTCTGTGATTTAAATGAAGCACCACTAAATATATGCACACACTGAAAGGTCTTATGGGAGATCCTGCTGAGATGTTGATGCCCACCAAAATTTTATACTATTATCAGACTTCTTCATGATATCATAACAACAACTGTCTTAAGCAGTGGCTCAGAAATGGATCCCTTCACTATTAGAACTGGAGTCAAACAAGGCTGTATAATTTCACCTGCACCCTTTTCCATCTGTATCACTGCTATTTCTCATCTCATGGCTGGTAGATTTCCATCTGGAGTCAGTATCCAGTATTGCATGACAAAAATCTCTTTAACATCCAAGATAATGAACGCCTTCATTACTGATCTTCAGTAGGCTGATAATTTTGTCATGTGTGCCCACTAAGTTGAAGAGCCTCAGGTAGCTCTTGACTGCTTCTGTGAAGCATATAAAATGTTGAGACTCACCATCAACTTCATGAAAACCAATATGTTTTACTTGTCCACCTCAAACCAACCAGGTGCTCCTTCTCACATCACAATTAAAGGGCAATCCTTGGAGAATATTGAACATATCCCCTAGGTCGGTGGCACCCTTTCCCTTAAAGTAAACATAGATGATGATGTTCAGTGTCATCCTCATATCAAGGGACTGCTGAAAACAATATAGGGAATTTAGCCACTTAAAATGGTCCTGTGAATTCCTCTCTCAAAGTTAGGTATGATAATTTCTGCAAACCTTTTTCAATCAGTGCCAAAATGACTGCTCCAAGTTCAAATATAAGTCTCAAACAGAATCAAGTATTGCATCAGTTTTCAGAGCCCAACTCCAAATGCTTTATGACAAGACCATTCTTTGTCTCTGAAATAAGCTGTGTTTTGAAAATCTTAGACCATGTTCAGAAGGGTATACCCAGAATCAATGCAGCAGGGAGTAGGATAGCCTGTGGTTAGCATTATTTTAATATTGATATTTCTTTTAAAATAAAAAAATAGGAAGACTTGGCAAAGTCTGTGGTGATTTATATACTGTGTGACACATCAGCTTTTGCTTTGATTGCTACTGCTAAGGAGTCAAAGAGGAGAGATTATAATCATGGGACAGTACCCTTGGCTGGAAGTAAGACATCAGAAGGCCATGCATTATCTCTAAATAACAATCATGTGACAAGTGAAAGATGGATGAAAGCAGTTTACTGGGTTTCCAATTTCTCAACATGATGTACACAATAACAGGGACCGGCTGTGTATAGTATATATGTAAAATCGGGTGAGGATTACAGGCTTTGCACTACTAAATACAAAATGACTGATTGTCAATGTAGCTATTTGTAATGGTTTATTTGCTTAACATATGACTGAACAGTAATACAAGGTTGGTCATCATTTTACTAATTTTTAAAATTGTATCATCCTATTTATTGTGATAAAGATCACCTGGTGCTGTTTAGAGAATAAAAGGCTTTTTTTTGGGGGGGGGGGGGGGGGGGGGGGGC
>NW_017729032.1:26127652-26138401 GCF_001723915.1 Gavialis gangeticus
GGGGACGGGTGCTCTAAAGTTTAGTTGTACATTATTGCCTATAGCATATGTTTGCAAGTAATATTGTTTTCTAAAGCCAGTTTTAAGTCTCACAAGGATTATGGAAGTGGCACGGGGCATCAGACTGCATCATGTACTAGGCCTTTTCTGTCTTGATCACTGTCTATTATATTATTGCACAATGGTTTTATACACTTTATATTCCTAATATGGTTTCAGCCTTCAGAGAATAGATTTATGGGGTTGTATGGAAGTGGGATTGAGTAAAAATATGCATAAATATTCCACTATCCTACTTCTACATCAATAAAGTTTATGAGGACTAGTAGCTAATACAGTTTGGAGAGGATATACAAACAGAATGGAGGGATTGTAAAACATTCCAGGCTACTTGTGGGAGGTGCTGTAGACAAGCAGAGAGTATACTGGGTAAACCCTAAGAAATGAGCCTTGGCTTTGCACCTGCAGGGTCACCATAAGGAAGTTACTTCTTCCCTGTGCTTAATTTCCCCATATGTAACATGATCATACTGATATTGTCCTTGCTTTCACATGTTAAGAAAAAAGGGTTATCTGTAGCTCTATATGAGTTGGTAGTATTGTTATTAGCATAATGGAATTACTGAATGTAAGTGGACTTACCTGATGCTATTTCTTGCATTTGAATTTTTCTCAGACATGATGCAAGGTCTTTGGGCTGGCATCTATCCTGTCATGGCTACCATTTTTTGCTTTGTTTTTATTCTTTTTTTAAGTTCAGACTCAGGTGTCACACTTTGTTTCATAGTTTCATAGTTTCTAGGGTCGGAAGGGACCTTAGCAGATCATCTAGTCCAACCCCTTGCCATGGCAGGAAAGAGTACTGGGGTCAAACAACCACAGCAAGGTGTTCATCTAACCTCCTCTTAAAAACCCCCAGGGTAGGAGCCTGCACCACCTCCCTTGGAAGTTGGTTCCAGACCCTAGCCGCCCTGACCGTGAAATAGCGCCTTCTGATGTCTAACCTAAACCTACCCTCTGCCAGCTTGTGACCGTTATTCCTGGTCACTCCTGGCAGTGCTTGGGGGAACAGTGACTCCCTCAATCCCTGCTGATCCCCCTTTGAACACATCAGTGTGCTGGAACCTTTTGCAGTGGTTGAAACACTACTCTCCCACATTGTGCAGCAATATGCTTGAGTAGTTCATGCTGGGAGTACAGCACGTCAAACTGTAAAGTGTGATTTTTTTTCACTGTGGCCACCATGCAGCAGGCTCAGATAAGAAATACTAGGGAAAGAGGAATGAAGAGTATGTTGGTAGTATGTTGGTAAAAATGAAACCAAAGAAAACTCAAGGACAGGAACAGAAGCTGAATGACTGAAAGGAAGCTAAAAGAAGTGATGAGTGAAAAAAGAAAAATCAGAAAGGATAGATAAGAGGGGAGAAAGTCAAACAAAGAAGACAACATGTTTTGCTGAGCTTCTAAAACAGTCAAGTGAGAGAATTACCTCTCTTCCTTTTTTATACTAATAGGTTGCAGAACTGTCAGGCTTTTTTCAGAACACTTTACAATCATTACATTTTTTCAGTATCCCTGAAAAATAGGTAACTGTCAAAAAGAAGGCATTTACATAACTAGTCAGTAGCAAGGTTGCTTGTTTTATCGTGCTATAATAGTTTAGAGATTATCTGTACAATATATGAAGTTTTCTGTGTAGCAAGAAGACAGAGATGGAAATGGCAAGCCTCACACAGGCAAGCCCTTGAAGGCTACTGCCTCTGGACTATGCAATGGAGCACCTCAGTGAAGCCCAGCATGCCAATTTAACATGTAGTATGTCCCTCAGAATAAAACACAGCAATTGGTGAGCACTATGTACTCACCAATGAGTAGACCAGAGTCAGATAATTAATGACACTCAGTATTGCTGTAAGGGAGACAGCATTACATTTTTACATAGGCTAGCACATATTGAAAAGAAATGCCATGCTTCACTGTGATATTTCCTAGTAAGGCTGTGTGAAATTTCTCTGCGTGTTTCATTTTGAAGCTGTTTTGATGTGTTTCGAGCTCAAAACAGTGAAATAGAAATGAAACAAATTGATTAAAAAGAGATTCAAAATGAAATGAGGGCACTCGAAATGTTTGATAATTGCTGCTGCTGCCTGTCCCAGGCAGCAACGGCACCCTCCTCTCATCCAGGGGCTCACACTCCCAGGAGGGCTGCCGGGCTGTGCTGGACTCCTCCCCAGGGCGCAGGCCCCGAGATCTGCGCTGGATGACTGGAGGCTCCAGCTGCCAGCAAGTGTCAGGAGTTGTGCTTTGAAGAGTTTGACTAGCAGTTTCCCAGAAACTTCTACACCTATCTCCTTGAAGCTTGGCAGGCTATATTCCCTCAGAAGGGGCTACCATACCTGCAATTTCGATGCAAATCAGGCAAGAAATGACAACATTTTAGGCATTTTCATGATTCCTCCTTATAGCCAATGGGTGAAACATCGAAATGCATCGAAACAAAAAAACAGTTTTGACAAAACGAAGTGGGACAGTGCTTCAAAACAAAATGAAACAATGGAATGAAACAATGTCCCTTCAAAATGGCAAAAAGCACATCAAAATGAAACAATGTTGTTTTGCCCAGCAATGTTGTATTTCCTAATACAGGCCAGAGGTAGTGTATGCATGGCTTAAGCAACAGATGAGCTCTGAGCACTGTCTGTGCATACTTTCAGAGGGGGCCTGGTTTCGTTGAAGGACTGATCAAGGCCAGAGAAGACAAACTATTAGCTCCTTATCTACCTTTCTGAACACAAGGCTATACCCATGGCCATGTCTACATGAGATGCTATGTGTGCAAAGGCTCATGATTACTGTGCAGTAGCGTCATGTGGCAGAAAGGGGATGCAACACTACTGCACAGTAGTCTCGGGCTACTCTGCAGTTAGTGTCAGGAAAAAGCCATTATGTGATGCTGACTGCGCAGTAACAGGAATTACTGCTCAGTCAGCACCTAGTGTAGATACAGCTCATGGACTATCAACACAAGTAACAAAGTAATAGATTGAGGGGTACTGTGTTAGGAAACTGGTCTTTTACTAATGATCTGTTATTCATTATGCTTTATGTTTTTAAGTAGTTTAAACAATGCTGAGTTCAAAACATTATACAGCACCTTTGTACAAGCTTGTTAACTCAACATTTCTTTCATCATCTTAGGACAGGGACACCACTGTATATGGGGAATATTGACTGTATAACGTTAGCCATCAGAATTAATTGTTATTTAACTAGAGTCAATATTTTTAGAAAAGAAAATCCAGTCGATTTAAAATTTGCCAATGATGGAAAATCTACCATAATCCTTAATAAATTGTTCCTACAGTTAATTACACTTCATTTTAGAAGAATGTGCCCTATTTCACGTCCACCTACTGGATCCTGTTACAGGTTTGTCTCCTAGACTAAAGATTGTGTTCCCTATCTATGACCTTTTAAGTTATGATTAAGTGCTCCTCAAACTTTTTTGACAAAGTAGATTGAGCTCCTGAAGTTTTCATTATGGGGCTTGTCTTCCAATCTTGTAATCATTCTCAAGGACCCTCTGAATCCTTTACAGTTTACTGATGTAACCCTTCTTCTAGGCACTGGACAGTAGTAACAAGAACTGAGTTAAATTGGGAGGCTTTACACCAATTTTCATGTTGGCTTGAGTCTCTGCCCACAAACCTAGGAAAATAAATTATATCTGGGTGTTCCAAGGGAAGAAACTTCCTCACTCACAAACAATATTATACTATAGGAGGATCTCCTAGTTCAGTGCAGGGTGCATTTGGTAGCTAGTGGGGCAGTGTAGCCTCCTGTTACCTAACCACCAGTATGGAGGGTTATACTCTGCTGCTCCTGCCATTCCTGGCCACCACTGAGAGCTACTACTCTACTGCTGCTTAAATGGAAACGGTAGATTTAATATCATACATAATGTTCTAAAGATGATATTATAAAATTCTAAAAATATTATACGCATATATATTATTATAATATCTAGTATTGTGTATAATATTAAATAATTATACCTATAAAATCTTCTTACTGACAACAACTCTGTTGGTCATAGATTTATTCTGGTGTTTTCCTTCCTTTAGCAATTAATTTCCATTTATAGCTTTGGGTTTTTATTCCCTACCATCCACTTTACTTTTCTTCCATTTGTTACTTTTAGTTTCTTATTTTATAAATGCGTAAAGATAGTGACATAGGAGCATGCTGATAATATACATTTCTGAATTACATAGTGTTATAAATCTCTTCACATCTCTAATCACTTTTGTACAAAAAAGAAGTGTTACAAGAAGTATGGGGTTTTTTTAGAGTTGTTTTGTCATAACTTGAGAAATGGAAACATAGTTCCTATCTTTACAAAGAGAGAAAGGAGGACCTAGGGGACCCATCAGCTGAAATTAAAGATCCAGAAATATATTGCAACAAATTATTAAACACTCAAAAGTACCTAAGGGATAATAAGGTGATAAGAAACAGTCAATTCAGATATGTCAAGAGCAGATCATGTCATACAAAATTAATTTCCTTCTTTGACAATGTTACTGGATTAGCAGATGGGGAGAAGTATATATTTTGACTTTAGTAAGGTTTTGACACAGTCTATAAGACATTCTCATCAGCAAAGTGGAAAAATAAGTTCTGGATGCAATTACTATTAGGAGGTAACTCATAAGTGGTTGAGAAACAATGTTCAAATAGTCAATAGTTCAGTGTCAGACTGGGAAAGACCTCCAGGGGTCTTTCTGGGGCCTGGTACTATTCAGTGTTTTCATTAACAACCTAGATAATGGAATAGAGAGTGCTCTTAAAATAGATGAATGCCCTTAGCTGGTATGTCTTTCAAGCACTTTAGAAGAGATTAGAATTCAAAATGGTCTTCATAAATCATAAAAATGTTTCAAAATGCTGCAACTTGAGACCATTGTTCCTTGTTCTGTCATCTACCACCACTAAGAACAGTCTAGCTCCATCCTCTTTGGAACCACCCTTCAGGTAGTTAAAGGCTACTATCAGGTTCACCCTCAGTCTTCTCTTGTCCAGAATAAATAGGCCCAGTTGTCTCAGCCTCGTATCATAGGTTGTATGCCCCAGCCCCTAACCATTTTCAGTGCCCTCTGCTGGATTCTCTCCAACTTGTCTGCATCCTTTCTGTAGTGGGAGGCCCAAACTGAACACAGTATTCCAGATGTGGCCTCACCAGTGGAGAGTAGAGGGGAGGGGAATAATTACTTCCCTTGATCTGCGGGTAATGCTCCTGCTAATACAGCCCCATATGCTGTTAGCCTTTGTGGTAACAAAGGCATACTGTTGGCTCATATTCAACTTATTGTCCACTGTAATACCTACCCTATGTCCTTTTCTGGAGAGCTGCTGCTTAGCCAGTAGGTCCCATGCCTGTACTGGTGCATGGGATTCTTTCATGTTAAGTGCAGGACTGTGTACTTGTCCTTCTGGAACCTCACGAGTAGGGCACTACTAAATTCATGACAGAAGTGGGCTGCACAGCAGCTCCTTTAATCTTGCAGGACCCCCAGGCCCTCTCACCTGCCAATTAGCAGAGGGCCCTGCTGCTTGGTCCTGATTGGCAGGGAGGCAAAAAATATGGTTTTAACTATGACTCCATTTTTGCTTCCCAGCCAGTCAGTAGCAAGCACTGGTGGGGCGGGGGGAGAGAAGGAGAGGGAACAAGGGTGCACAGGGAACCTGCAGTGCCCCCCTGCAAGATTAAAGAAGCTGCTGTGAAACCCATTTCCACCATGAATTGGTAGGGCCCCACTCATGAGATTTATTTTGACTCAGCCGTCCAGTTTGTCCAGGCCACTCTGAAGTATAACCTTACCCTCCAGTGTACCTACTTGGTGCCATCTGCAAACTTGCTTAGGGTGCAAACCACCCTATCTTCTAGATTATTAATGAAGATATTGAACAAAACAAGCCCCAGGACTGACCCCTAGGGCACTCCACTTGATACTGGTTGCCAATCAGACCTTGAGCCATTGATCGCTATCCATTAAGCATGATGATCCAGCCATCTTCCATCCACCTTACAGTCCATTCATCCAACCTATACTTCCTTAACTTGCTTGAGGCAGCAGTACTGCAGAGAAGGACCTGGGGGATATGGTGGACCATAAACTGAGTATTAGCCAACATTGCGTTTTGCTTCAAATAAAGCCAATAGCATTATAAAGGGTAGTGACTATTTTTTCTCTATTCAGCACTGTTGAGACCTCACCCGGAGAACTGTGTCCAGTTTTGAATCTCACACTTCAAGAAGGATGTGGACAGTTTGGAAAGAGTCTAGCAGACAGCAACAAAAATGACAAGAGGCCTGCAAGGAAAAGCTGAAAGAACTGAGGTTATTTAGTTTAGAGATGAGAAGAATAAGGAAGGATTTGATAACAAGCTTCTAATATCTGAAGGTCAATTAGAGAAAGGATGGAGATGAGCTTTTCTCTGTGGCTGTCGGGGACAGGATGAGGAGCAATTGCCTCAAGCATCAGTGAGAGAAACTGAGGTTGGATATTAGGAGGAAGTTTCTTCCTATGATGGTGACCAGCTATTGAAACAGTCAATCTGGGGAAGCTATTTCTTGGAAACTTTAAAAATCAGGTTATACAGATACTTAGCAGGAATAGTTTAATCAGGGATGATACTGTCTTGAGAAAGGGGCTGGACTATATCTTGTGAGGTCCCTTCCAACCTTTACTTCCCTATGATTCTATTAGGTAAAGAATTCCCTATGTAAGAATTCTGTATGTGTTACTATTGCAAAAAAAGGTAAATGTCATTGTGGGATATTAAGAAGTATGTCATTTAAGAGGGTAATATTTCTACTTTACTCAACATAGGGAGAGGCCTCAGTTAGAGTTCTCACCCTTCTTGTGCATCACACTTTAAGAAAGGTGTAAATAAACCAAACAGAATCTAGAAAAGAAAAGAAATGCTAAGAAAACAAAACTTATGAGGAAAGACTAAGCGAAATGAATTTAGTCTAAAAAAAAGTGAAGATTGGGAGAATCTGCTAACAATCTTCAACTGTGTAATATATTGTTATAGAGGATAGTGATCACTGGTTCTTCATTGTCACTGATCATAGGGCAAGAAATAATCATCTTAAATTGCAGCAAGGGAGCTCTGTATTGGTTATTAGGACACTGCCTAATTATAAGGATTGTTAAGCATACAAATCAGTTGTGTATGGAAGATTTCTGTTACTGAAGGCCTTTAAGGAAAGGGTAGACCAACATTTGCCAGGGTATACTTGATATTGCCTCAGAGCAGGGGAACAGACTAGACAATGTCTTAGAATCCATTCCAGTCTACAATTCTATGATTTCTAAGACCAATATTGTGTTTTTGTTTTTCTTACATAAAAATAATGTTAATAACTGGCAAAGCCACAATAAGCAAGCATGCCATGTGTCTTGTCAGCGCTCATGCTTACTGTTGCACACTATGTCAGTATGTTTGAGTGGGAAGCCTATGGGAGTAAGCATATAAGGGCATTTATACACATACCTTTTCATCCCGCAATTCACCAGAGATCTGGTGGGTCAGAGCAGGCTCAATTAATTGAGTCTGTTCTGCACGCAAACCAACATGCACTGTGCTGCTTCGCGTACAGTTGTATAAGTGGTGAAATGCATGACAGCATGCAGAAAATGACAGTGATGCACTTTTGAACTAAAACACTTCTGATAAACTAAGACCTCATTTGAACTAAAACACCTCGCCACTTATACAACTGCATATACCACAGCAGCACCAGGCACTTTTAAAAGCGCCTGGTGCTGCAGCACAAACATGTGTACAAATGCCCTAAAGGACTTGTGTCATTAATTGGCTACCTGTTTTCATAAGCCAAATGGAAAAAAAAATACTATTCACCACCAGCCTTCATTCAAAGATAGAAACTGATGAAAGGAAAATGTTTTAGGTCACCTACTAAGATATCACCATCTGCCAGTTGAAGATCAGTCCCTATAGTGTACTCACCTTGCTACTTTATCAGTAGTTACTGTCTGTGTAAATGATTATAACAGAACAAATGTTTGAAGATTTATCACACTAATTAAAACTGAACAAAGACAAATACATGTTTGGTAGAATTCTGTTCAGGCAGGTGAATAGTAGATACAGAACCCCCAGAGCAGAAAGAAAGCAATTTCATTGCTAGTTGATAAATAGACAATATCTGTTTGTTCTATATGGGCGCATTACAATGTACCAAATAAATTACCTTCATTAAATATTTTCATGGAGGATTAATGAGCATTGGTAATAAGTCAGAGTAGCACAAAGAAGTGTACCAAAAAACTATTTATAGGCTTGCAGTGGGAGGACAGGAGAAAAAGCCATTGTTATTGTTCATCTTAACTGAAAAGCACCCTTCCACTATAAATGTTAAGTACACAGTAGGTGCATTTACATATGCAATTCAGCCAGGCAATAAACTCCAATGCAGTTTGCACCAGAGTCCACTGCTCCTAAGCACAGTGTCTACATGTGTATCCGGGACCACAATACTTTGAGTCAGAGCAGAGTATCCCTGGGCTGGCAGGGGAGAAGGGGGGGTTAGCCCTGGGCTATGGGTTGTAGCATTGGGCAACAGAGGGGCTGGCCTGGGTACAAGGGTACTAAAACACAGGCCTAGGCTGCAGGCAGCCCCCACACTTTAGCACCCTTGTGCCCCAGCCAAACCCTGTTATGGTCTACATACCTGCTTCAGTGCACATAAGTACTCCACTATAAGATAGTACTGTCCCTGGCACACATGTAGATAGTGATGCTTTACTGCAGAGCTATCTAGTCTATTCTGCAGTAGCGTGCGTGTGTAGATGCGCCCTAAATGTTTACGCCAATGGAGGGCCAACCTTTTTAGCAGGCTTGCCACAAATTAGGCCTGTACCCTCCTTAAATGCTACTCCTATTCCCTTCCTATGCCTGCTCTTCCGCTCTGCTTTCTTCTCTATGCCCTGTGCTCCCTCCCAATCTATTATTTTGCTTTCTGGTCCCTTCCCTGTCTGCTACTGTGCTGCTTGTCCCCTCACCAATCTAATGCTCACCACACATGGAAGATGCCTGTACCATTTCGTTTAGGATTATGTCATATTGCATCCTCTTTCTGTAACTTGTGCCTAGAATGCTTGAGTGAGAAGTGTGATACTAAAGTTTAAAATTAAGCTTGTGATAAAATAAGATTTTGGAATATTTCTTCTGCTGCCTGTAACAGGGAACCCTAGCCCTTTTACCAGGAAGCAGGGTGGCCCCTTTAAGACCCTGGGAACAGCCTGCTGGAAGGGTAGGGGTTAAAAGCTGAGCCCTGCCAGCTAGTCAGGTGACCAGAAGGGAGCAGTCCAGAACTATAAAAACCATAGGCTGAGCTGTCTAATGGGGCTTACCTGCAGAGACAGTGGACTCCTGATGACTTCCACAGAAGCTGCAGCAGCCCCTTAAGAAGCACAGCAGGAAGTGGGAAGCAGAAGCACAGAGCCATGGAAAATGTCAGCTGACAGACTGCCTTCCTTAACATTACTTTGGTTATAGCCCAGGGGTTATTGTTTGTATTTGATAGGTACTCTGGTAGTTTGTGGTTGAGGCTGTAGGGGAAGAGGAGGCCTCATTAGTGCCGTGGGGCACAGTCATAAAGGGCCAAAAAGCCCAGTGCACCAGTGGGTGCAGGTGTATAGGGCCAGGGGCCCAGAGCTGGCTGTGGGAAGATAGGACTTTGAAGCCAGGTTCTAATGGGTGGACCTAGGCTAGTAGCCCAAGCTATAAGCTGAGGAAGCAGAGGACCCAACAACTCAGCTGCCAGGGGCACAGTGTGAAAGGGGGCCAGAAGGCCTGGTGCTGTGTTGAGGACAAAAGGAGGGCCATGGGCATGGAGAGTATTAAGGAGCTATAGCCTCAGAGCTAATCCCTACCTGGTAGGTTTAGGCTGGTAGGCCTAGCTAGAGAAAGACAGGGGTGAAAAGCAAATCGTGGCTGAGAACCCCAACATAGAAGTACAAGAAACATCTGTGAGGCATGGGGCATATATGGGGTGGCCAGAGTGTGCAAGGACAGCCCTGGTCATCAGGGTAGACAATAGGCAGTCTCCCACTTTTAAGGACAACTAAACCATATTTACATCAAATTGTGGCAGGAGAGTAAAGGCAGCCTACAGGATAAAATACAGGAGTGAAGTATTAAAGGACTTAAAAAGTGCTCCTCACAGGCTGCTAGAATGCCGCAGAGGGTGGCAGCCTGTTAAACTTCCCTTTATTTTTATGCTTGTTTTGCTTAAATAGTTCACAATTGAATATTAAGAAATCAGCAGCAGCTGAAGTGCCTCATTACTTTTTTGTTTCTTAATATAGAATGGATTTTATTTCCAATAAAAGAATAAGGATTGGGGGAACAAAGGGGAAAACTGCTGTGGAACTGATAACATGCACAGATTGTTTTAGATTTAGGCCATCATGAGGAATGTCACCCTTCATTCATCAGGAACTACCATCTTGTGGCAGTGAAGTGATCAGTGAAATCCATATATTTGAAAAATATATTCCCACATGGATGTCTGGGAAGCTGCAGCACCCCCACCAGAGAGTGGTGGTGGATGGGTCATTTTCAACCTGGAGGGATGTGGGTAGTGGCATTCTGCAGGGCTTAGTCCTCGGGCCCACACTGTTCAACATCTTCATCAGTGACTTGGACAAGGGG
>NW_017729032.1:26143401-26150111 GCF_001723915.1 Gavialis gangeticus
CGTGCTTCAAGAGCAATATGGACAACATGGAGAGGGTCCAGAGGTGGGCCACTCACATGATCGGGGGCAGTGGGCCAGGCCCTACGAGGAGAGGCTAAGGGACCTGAACCTGTTCAGCCTCCACAAGAGAAGGCTGAGGGGGGACCTAGTGGCCTGTTACAAACTAGTCAGAGGGGACCAGCAAGCATTGGTCCCTGTTCCCGCAAGCACTACCAGGAGTGACTAGAAATAATGGTCACAAGCTGGCAGAGGGTAAATTCAGATTAGACATCAGGAGGCGCTACTTCACTGTCAGGGCGGCTAGGATCTGGAACCAACTTTTAGGCGAAGTGGTGCTGGCTCCTACCTTGGGGTTCTTTAAGACAAGGCTAGACAAACACCTTGCTGGGGTCGTTTGACCACAGTACTCTTTCCTGCTATGGCAGGGGGTTGGACTTGATGATCTGCTCAGGTCCCTTCTGACCCTACCAACTATGAAACTGTGAAACTGTCTCACAGTGGTTTATTTATTTATGTAGCAGATGTGGTTTCGATATATTGTTTCAGCCATTTTAAGGCTATATTGTCACCACTGTGAAGAGCTTGAAGGCTACCAGGTAGCTCTTTCTGACTCGGGATGTGCACAGGCCAACCAGAGGTAACTGTCCTCTAGACTTCGTCCTGGCCAAAGGAGACAACCTGGTGACTGACTTAAACATAGAGGGCAGCCTCAGCAATAATGACAATGAAATTATTATGTTCATGGTCCATCACAAGGCAGACAAATCCAATAGCAAGCCTGAAGTTTTGGACTTCAAAAATACAAAAATGCAAACTTCAACAAGCTCAGGTCACTGGTAGGGAATGTGCTGAGGGGCCAGGGAACAAAGGTGAAAGGAGTGCATGAAAAGTGGTCATTCCTAAAGGATACAATCCTTGAAGCACAAAGGAAGTCCATTCCCATGTGGAGGAAATGTAGCAAAAGGGCTGAGAAGCTCTCTTTGCTAATCAGGGAAATCCTGGTCCTCTTAAGAATGAATAAAAAGGCATACAGTCAATGGAAGCTCGGGACAGCCCGTATAACTATGGCCCACACTTTTAAGCATCAGATTAGAAAAACTAAGGCAGTGACTGAACTAAAATTAGCAACGGGAATGAAGGACAACAAAAAGTCCTTCTTTAGGTACATAGGTAATGGGAAGAAAATGAATGGGAGTGTGGTACCATTGCTCAACAACTCAGGACAGCTAGTCACCAGCACTCAGGAGAAAACTGAACTCCTGAATTACTGCTTTGCTTCAGTCTTCCACCAGGTCAAGGGGAAATTGTGCCAGCTTGGGTACAGAATGAGCAGGGTTCAAGCGATTACCTTCCTATTATTGCTATAGAATTGGTGTGTGATTAATTAAAGAAACTGGACAGATATAAGTCAGCAGGTATGGATGAACTTAATCTGAGAGTGCTGAAAGAGCGAAGTAATTGCTGAACCCCTGGTGAAGCTCCTCCAAAACCTGTGGTGCTCTGGGAAGGTCCCCGAGGACTGGAAGAGGGCCAGCGTTGTACCCTTCTTCAAGAAGGGGAGGAGGAAGGACCCAGGTAACTATAGACCAGTTAGCCTAACTTCTATCCCAGGGAAAATCCTGGAAAAATTCATTAAGCAGTCTATGTGCGAAAGTCTTGCAGAAGGTAAAATTCTCAAGAATAGCTAGTATGGCTTTGTCATGGGCAGGTCTTGTCTTACCAACCACATCTCCTTTTATGATCAGGTGGCTCACCACCTGAATAAGAGAGAGGAGGTTGACATTATACTCCTTGACTTCCAAAAGCTTTCCTAGTATCCCACAATATTCTCGCAAGAAAATTGGAAGACTGTGGGCTTAACTTCAAGACAGTCAGATGGGTAGGAAACTGGCTGTGGTGCAGGACCCAGAGAGTGTTAATGAACAGATCTCTGTCATCTTGGCGGGAAGTGGCCAGTGGTGTCCTGCAGGGGTCTGTGCTTGGCCCACTGCTATAGATCATCTTCATCAATGATTTGGATGTGGGGATGAAGAGCTCACTTGCCAAGTTCACAGACAACACCAAGCAATGGGGAAGCGTGGTCATGTTTGAGCATAGACTGCAGATACAGGCAGACCTAGACAGGCTTGCAAGCTGGGCAGACCGGAACCAGATGAATTTCAACATCAAGAAATGTAAAGCGCTCCACCTGGGAATAAACAATCCCCTACCTACCTACTGGCTTGATATTGCTAACCTGACCAGCACTATGAATGAAAAGGACTGGGGATTAACAATTGACCGCAGTATGAACATGAACAAGCAGCGCGATGCTGTAGCCAGCAGGGCCAACCATACCCTGGCATGCATCAATGGATGCTTCTCCAGCAAAACCAAAGAAGTGATTCTCACACTTTACTCGGCATTGGTGAGACTGCAGCTGGACTGCATCCAGTTCTGGGTGCTGCACTTTAACAAGGATGTGCTAAAGCTTGAGAGAGTCCAGAGAAATGCCACCCATATGATCAGAGACTTGCACAGCAAGCCATACTAGTAAAGGCTGAGGGATATGGGACTCTTCAGCCTGAAAAAGAGAAGGCTGAGAGGGGACTTGGTAGAAGCTTAACACTACATCAGAGGTGTACATCAAGGGCTCGGTGAACAACTGTTTACCAGATCACCCTTGGGGAAAACTAGGAGTAATGGTCACAAGCTCCAGGAAGGCCATTGCAGGCTCAGCATTAGGAAAAACTACTTCACAACTAGGGTGCCCAGACTGTGGAATAAGCTCCCTGCATTGGTGGTGCAATTGCCTACCCTGGAAATCTTCAAGAGGAGACTGGACGGTCACCTTGCTGGGGTCACCTGACCCCAGTTGTCTTTCCTGCTTGGTGCAGGGGGCTGGACCCGATGATCTTCTGAGGTCCCTTCCAGCCTCACAGTCTATGAATGTGGGACATGATTTGAACTTGTCCACAAGGGCATTTGTTGTCATTGTGAAGGCCACAGTGGTATGGGTTTTGGACAGTGACCCTGTCCAATACAAGAATGTTTGAGAAGTACCCAATAATGGCATGGCCAATTAAATCCTGGTTGACTGACTGTAGGGTTAGATAATGTGGTGATTGATTGGTGCTTGTACTGACCATTCTTCATGTCATCAAGTAAGCAAGGAAAAATCAAAGGTGTTTGAATGGGTGGGCCATATTGTACATTTTGAGGGGCACAAAGCTATTGATGGGTAGAATATGTCCCAATGCACTGTTCCAAGATGAGTATTAATTTACCAAGCTTTCAGAGTGGATATTAGCTTTTGTTTCTAGTATAAAAATCCTAACATGGCAAAATTATATTATTTAGAAAATGTGTTTTGGGGGTCTGTTTTTTATGTTGTGCCTTTATGAACATTTATATAATCACATTTCCTCTGTGGGTACATTGTGTCCAAGCATAAGTATAGTGTGTCCAAGTATAACTATATAGTATTATATGTAGTGACTTATTTATTCTGCTTGCATATGCCATTTACAGCACCATGCACACAACATAACTAATGGATTAATGCATTAGGCAACCTGAAATTTGGAGGATTTATGAGACAGAAATGGAGTTTCCTATAAGAAAAGACATCAGTCAAGCAAACCTGAGAACATTTAATTGCCTCCAAACATAGGATTGAGTAGGATAATTGCTATAATAATACCTACGATTTTATCTCTTTGTAACTCACAATGGCAGTGCCATTTTATCATCACAGCACCAAAATTGCTGCCTCAGAAAGAAGAGATCTCCAGACATGGTGTTATACCAACAAAAATGCTGATTTGTTAGGACTCTAGCATAATCCATTATGGGGAAGATGTCAGATTGTGACAGATCAGGAATCAGTGTTGTGAAACGGAGTAAATAGACCTACTAAAATCATTTAAAGAAATGATAGTAAACAAAATTTCACACAAAAAAATCCTCTTGGCAGAAGATAGATGTGCTTTTCTCACTACTTCATCACTAAGTGACCCAGATTTTCACTCACATGCTTACTAAAAAAACCTTAATAACTTGTAGAAATAAGTGGGGCATTTTGCAAGGTTTTCTAAATGATCTTCAGAAACTGGATTCAGAACTCCTGGGAGAGATTTCTGTAAACAAGGTTGGCTATTCATAAAAAGAAATGCCAATTCTGCTGTCACCACAGTGACTTAATCACTTGAACACTGAAACTTTGTCAATAACTGAACCTCCTGGCATATGACTGCTTCTGCCTCCTTTCATAGCAGAATGCCACTTTACTATTACTTTTTTAATTTGTAATTTTTCTTTTCTTTTTTTTTCTCTCATGCGTCTGTGTGTGCTGATAAATTGCATCTACATAAAAGGGGGTTTTTTGTGTTGTCATCAGAGTGTAATTTCTAGAAAGCTCTGCATCATCTTTATACATTTGACATAGGAGTCATATTAAATAAAATACATGGCTATAAAAATAAAAATCAGCTTAGTCAATTTCCTTTAAAAAATCTAAACTCCTGTATATTGCAACATTCAAAGTTAACCTCTGTTTGCTGCCAAACATATTTTCTTTCCCTTCTGGAAATAAAAAGTTTATAAGGATGTGAATACTAATTTACATATTATTAGTATTATTTTTTTTTCTACTCAGATGAAAATAGCTTGAGAAGTAGATCTCATTCCAGGTCTTGAATTAGGAGATCATTGATTGTACATCTGTGTATGCTTGAGTGTGTAGTTTTGACTTCTTTAAATTTTGGCTAGCAGTGTGGTTAAGATTCAAAATCTGTTCAAAGCTATGTCCAATGAAGGACAATATGAGCTATCACGTAGTGCACCAGGGTAGGACTTAAAAGCACTGGGTTCAATTTGCATCTCTACTACTTCACTCCTGGACAATCTTGAACAAGTTGCTATTCTCACAATGCCTCACTTCCTTCATCTGTAGAAGAGAGAGCGAGAGTAATGCTAACAAGCAAAAAATGCTTTAGATATTTGTTAGATCCTGACGCTATGCAGCACCCAACAACTAGGGAGACGATGATCCATTTGCCCATGGATCCTGTTACTTATTAGCCAGAGCAAGCAGGGAGCAAACACCAGCATACATTGCTTGCAACAGCTTTATTCAGAATGGAGACAGCTTTGGTCCCAAGAAACCAACCAACCAGGGAGCCACAGTGAACATTAGTTCTTTTCACATTTTATACAACTTGGTTCATACATATTAACATTTGTTCCAACTCTGTTCCTCCTTCTGTGCCACCCATTTCTCCTCCCATCTCAAGCTCTGCCTCTGTTTACTGGTTACTTCATTAGCTTGGAATTGCCTATGCATTTCATTCATTTACATGCCTCTCCACTAAGAACGCATGCGTAAGACTTTGTCCTCTGCTTCCTTTGCTCATTTGCTGGTTCTTTCTGGTTCTTTGCTGACTTCAGCACCATCTCCAAGGTCTTGCTTCTGCTTTACCTCCTGATGATAGCTGGTGGGCTTTATCTTGTTCTTCTTACACAATGGGCGCTAACACTACGACCTTGATAGAAAACTTCTTACCTAAGTGTTTACAATGTTATTTTTAATATATCATTCTGCCTTGGGACCAGCAGCTTTTGCTGAGACACAGATTAAAGCCTTGTATTCAGCTGCAAATCCAGTGCTCCCCAAGATGCAAATCCTGTCACCCTAACAATCTTCTGATAAAGGAAGTGGGAAGTTTTTGTTTTTAATTGTGCTATTTCATATATCTATGTCTTCTTGACTG
Organism: Gavialis gangeticus; assembly: GCF_001723915.1. Taxonomy (NCBI): domain Eukaryota; kingdom Metazoa; phylum Chordata; order Crocodylia; family Gavialidae; genus Gavialis; species Gavialis gangeticus. The sequence goes on from NW_017729032.1 coordinate 26,149,152, forward strand.
TTACAATCCCCTCCTTGGAGGTGTTCAAGATGAGGCTGGACAGGCACCTTGCCAAGCTCATCTGAGCCCAATACTTCCTGCCCATGGAAGGGGACCTTGATGATTGTACAGGTCCCTTCTGGTTTTCTATGATTCTATGATTATATCCAATGCTATTTCAGCACTTTTTAACAGGCTGTTCCACTGTCAAATTACTTATTAAGATCTATGTAGTAAAACTTTAATTCTTAGTTATAGGTCATTATTTCACTATTATATTTTTGGGAGATCTCACAAAAAGGCTTCCCAGTACTTTATTTTATTCTTTCATAGAATCATAGAAGAATAGAATCATAGAAAATTGGGGTCGGAAGGGACCTCAGGAGGTCATCTAGTCCAGCCTCCTGCTCAAAGCACGACCATATCCAACTATATTATTCTGGCCAAAGTTTTGTCTAGCTGAGTCTTAAAAACCTCCAAGAATAGAGATTCCACAACCTCTCTGGATAGCCTGTTCCAGTGCTTTGCTACCCTTGTAGTGAGACTGTTTTTCCTAGTATCTAACTTCAACATCCCTTGCTGCAACTTGAGACCATTGCTGTCATCACAGAGAACAGTCTAGCTCCAATCTTTTTGGAACTACCCTTCAGGTGGCTGAAGGCTGCTATTACATCGCCTCTCAGTCTTTCCCTTTATATATTAAATAAGCCAAATTTTGGTTTTCTTCGTGGTTTAGGTTGGTCAATCAGGTGACCTGGCCAGATAAATTTCTAGGGGAAGGGGAGAGTGCTCTCTTTCTCTGGCAGGCATTTTGAAAGCAGCAAGGAAAGGCCCTAGGCTTCTGCCTGGAGATTTGCTGTAAATAAAAAAACTTGGAAACAAGCCAGTTGTTAGGAATTATATGTAGGCCAGTCACATCCTAAAAGGACCACTATGTCGAAAGCTATATAAGACTCTAGTTGCTTATGTTTGCTCAAAGTA
>NW_017729032.1:26155111-26156365 GCF_001723915.1 Gavialis gangeticus
AGCAAGGAAAGGCCCTAGGCTTCTGCCTGGAGATTTGCTGTAAATAAAAAAACTTGGAAACAAGCCAGTTGTTAGGAATTATATGTAGGCCAGTCACATCCTAAAAGGACCACTATGTCGAAAGCTATATAAGACTCTAGTTGCTTATGTTTGCTCAAAGTATATTCTGGCTTCCTCGTACTACCCTCCACCCCCTTCCTCCCTCTGATCAATAAAGGTGTCAGGTTACAGCCTCCTTTGCTGTGTTACTGAGGAGGAGGAGAGGGAAGCTTTCCACTCCCAGCTTGGCCAGTGGAATTTCCCTTTTTATTTTCCTTCAGTTCAACTTAATGCTATCTTGGGATGCTTAGGGCTGAAAGAAACACCCAGAAATATTACTGTGGGCAAAGCACCCCCAAAGTTCATAGGGTCTATGTGCCACAGGCTGCACAGAGCCTGACTGAAGACCAGTGCATGGGTGGTGGCAGTGTTACCCCAGGCTTGTGGGTGTTCTCTAGGAAGTGGGACAGCCAGCTGTAGAATCCCTGAGGGAGACTCCTGAAGTGTAGTTTTCATCCTTTGCGCAGTGCAGTGAGTGGCTCTGTATAGTAGAGCCCCCTACTGTGCACACCACATCATGTGTCCTAGCTCTTTAACTATTTTTGCCACCATCCACTGAACACTCCCCAATTTGTCTATATTCTTTATGCAGTGGGGGGAGGGGGGGGGCATATGTGTCCTCACCAGTGCAGAATAGAGGGGAATAATCGGCTGGCAATGTTCCTGCTATTGCAGTCCAACGATTCTATGATTCTATGACATATTGGACTGCAATAGCAGGAACATTGCCAGCCGATTATTATTATGTGTGCCTTTCCTTTTCAGAAAAAAACCCCCACTATTGGCTCATTCCCTCAAGTCATTTTAACAATGGACATTTTCTTTCTGTTTCTTAATATTACACAGATCTACATGAAACACTACTGTGCAGTAGCAAAAAGCTACTATTCAGTAGCCTGTTGCTGCTGTGCAGTAGTGTTGGGGGGCATTAATCATGATGCAACACTACTGTGCAGTAGTAATGAACACAGTAGTATCAGAAAAAAAACCTGTGGGACCTTACTGCAAAGTAATGCCAGTTCCTGTTGTTATTCAAATTGCCAACTGATCAAATCACGAATGAGACTTTATAAAGGGGGATAAGGCAGGTGCCATGTTTATTGGTTACATGATTTAGACATAGAGGTTTGGACACACCATTCATACAAACACACA
>NW_017729032.1:26157114-26158084 GCF_001723915.1 Gavialis gangeticus
ACTTGGTTATGCAAGTATTAAATGACTGTGCAGTAACAACTTTTCATACTTGCACAGCTACCTACCTTCTTAATTGATCCGTATATTACTTCTAATGTATTGCAGTCCTTTCTATAGTGGAATTCAAATAAATAGTTTAAAGTTTTTTGAGTGAGTTATGCCTATATCTATCGGATGACTGTGCAACTGGGAGAAACATAAATCTCATTATTTCTATTTATTGCTATTTTAAAAATGCTTTAGTATGTGAAAGTGAGAATTAAAAGTGAAATTTACAAAATTCCTGGAGCTTTACTTTATACTGGTGTATTCAGTAAAACATATTCTGTCTGGGCATACATGCAATGTTCAGCAGTAGTCACATGGTTAAAGCACCTTATGTTTTAATTTCCCTGGATTTTTACACTAGAATGAAACTGGAGTCCCAGTGTTTGAAAGCCAGTGTTTTATCCTTCAACTGTCATACCATAACTGCAAATACAGAAATCTGAGAGTTTTGTACAATGGACCAATGTCAAGGTATACCCATTATAATATAATAAAAGGCTTAGTTGGTCTGTCAGTCTGTAATGCTCTGGACTAACTGTGCATACGCTGCTGAGAGGGTGGGCAGCAACTGGCTGGCCCAGGGAGGTGCAGGCATAACTTTGTGCTGCTGCTCAGGGGCGGGGGAGCCACTGCACCATGCTGCCCAACAACAGCCAGCAGGGAGGAGAGGAGAGAGGAGTGGGGGTTGTAACTGTGGCAGTCCCCTCCTCCCCCCGCTGCCACAGACAGATTAATGAATGGGCTGGTCATGAGTCCAGGGGCCCCTTACAATTCAAGGCCCTGGGATGCTCATGAGCAGGGTGGGGAAAGCCACAGTTTTAAATTTAGTACCCATTTTTTACTCCAAGTTTACAACTGCAGCTTTCACATTTGCTTTCCCAAAAGCTGGAGTGGGAGGCAAGGCTGGGGTTGGGCTGGCAGA
>NW_017729032.1:26163084-26166758 GCF_001723915.1 Gavialis gangeticus
AACATAAATCTCATTATTTCTATTTATTGCTATTTTAAAAATGCTTTAGTATGTGAAAGTGAGAATTAAAAGTGAAATTTACAAAATTCCTGGAGCTTTACTTTATACTGGTGTATTCAGTAAAACATATTCTGTCTGGGCATACATGCAATGTTCAGCAGTAGTCACATGGTTAAAGCACCTTATGTTTTAATTTCCCTGGATTTTTACACTAGAATGAAACTGGAGTCCCAGTGTTTGAAAGCCAGTGTTTTATCCTTCAACTGTCATACCATAACTGCAAATACAGAAATCTGAGAGTTTTGTACAATGGACCAATGTCAAGGTATACCCATTATAATATAATAAAAGGCTTAGTTGGTCTGTCAGTCTGTAATGCTCTGGACTAACTGTGCATACGCTGCTGAGAGGGTGGGCAGCAACTGGCTGGCCCAGGGAGGTGCAGGCATAACTTTGTGCTGCTGCTCAGGGGCGAGGGAGCCACTGCACCATGCTGCCCAACAACAGCCAGCAGGGAGGAGAGGAGAGAGGAGTGGGGGTTGTCACTGTGGCAGTCCCCTCCTCCCCCCGCTGCCACAGACAGATTAATGAATGGGCTGGTCATGAGTCCAGGGGCCCCTTACAATTCAAGGCCCTGGGATGCTCATGAGCAGGGTGGGGAAAGCCACAGTTTTAAATTTAGTACCCATTTTTTACTCCAAGTTTACAACTGCAGCTTTCACATTTGCTTTCCCAAAAGCTGGAGTGGGAGGCAAGGCTGGGGTTGGGCTGGCAGAGCTGTGCTGCACTGCGCCTGGGGGGAAGGGGGCTAAGCTGGACTGGGAGAGCTGTGCCCTACCTGCTGAGGTGGGAGGGCTGGTTGGGACCAAGCTGACTGTGCCAGGAGCACCAAGCCATGCTGCGCCTTTGAGGGTGGCAGTACTGGGAGGGCCTTGGGGGCTACAGCCTCTCAAAATTAATGTTAGCTCCCCCACAGCTGAGCTACCCCTCCCAGTGCTGCCACCCACCCACAGAGATACAATGCGGTGCTCCCCACTCAGCCCAGCTTGGCCCAGCGCTCTGCATTTGCATGGCTGCATGGGACAGCTGGCCAGCAGCTCCCTGCACATAAGTGTAACAGGGGCTGGGCAGATAGGGGCAGGGAGTGAGACTGAGCCACAGGCGGCTCACAGCAGGAGGAGGAGGGTGGGCAGAGGGCTGCCTCCATGTGATTGAGAGTGGAGGAGGGGGGGCCCTGTGAGTAGAAAGTGGCTGGGGCTGTGTGTGAGGGGCTGTGGGTGTGGCTGTGGGTGGGTGTGTGGCTGTGGTTGGGGGGGCATGTGGCTGGGTGTGGCATGTGGCTGGGTGTGGTGTGTGGCTGGGTGTGGCATGTGGCTGTGTGGCTGTGTGTGTGGCATGTGTGGCTGTGGCTGAATGTGTGACTGTGTGGTTGTGTGTGGCTGTGAGCGTGGCATGTGGCTGTGAGTGTGGCAAGCGGCTGGGTGTGCAGCTTGTGGTTGGCATGTGGGTGGCTGTGTGTCTGCATGTGTGGCTGTGTGTTTGACTATGTGGCTGAGTGTGGATGTGGCATGTGTCTGGGTGTGGTGTGTGAGGGTGTGACTGGGTGTGTGGCTGGTTGTGTGTTTGTGGCTGTTTGTGTGCTGTGGGGATGTGTGTGTGTGTGTGTGTGCCATGGGGCTGGCTTTGTGTGGGTGTGTGGGGCTGTGTGTGGGTGTGTGGGATGTGGCTGTATGTGGGTGTGGTGTGTGTCTGTTTTGGATGTGACATGTGGCTAGGTGTGGTGCGTGGGGGGGTGTCTGGGTGAGGGTGTAGCATGTGGCTGGGTATGGGTTTGTGGCACATGGCTGGGTGTGGCTGTGTGTGGTGTGGAGCTGTGTGGAGTTATGTGTTTGGCATGTGAGTGGTGTGTGGGTGTGTGTGTGTGTGTGTCTTGGGTGTGTGGGGGGGCACACAGGGCAAGACATGGAGCGGGGATAGGGGGAGGATTGTGCACAGTCGGACGTGGAGTGGCAGCAGCGTGGGGTGGTGGGTGGTGGTGCTCCATCCCCACCACCCTCTTGTCATTGTTGATGGGCAAATGGGTAGTTTTCTCATAATTGTCGTAGTTCTCCTAACACTCTTTTATGAAATCAGTTGTGCAAAACCATGCATCTACCTTTAGGAGCTAAAATCTGTTGAGTCCCCAGATTCTAGACATGCTGCAGAATTTTTGTGAGGGGGTTCATACATAAGCACAATGTGCAGCAGAGTATCCACATAGGCAGAGTATTCACAGCTTAGTACATTTCAGCTACTGTAACTGTGTAGATGGAACATATTGGAACACATACATTTATACTTAAGAAGGTGCATTTATTTACTAGTCATAATAAAGAAGGCATAGGGTATGCATCAAGGGCTTTCCTCATATGGCTTGCCTTTTAAGACTCTGATCATACAGGTGGCTCTTCTTTGAACTCTCTCAAGCTTGTCCACATCCTTGTTAAAGTGTGGTGCCCAGACCTGGATGCAGTACTCCAGCTGTGGCCTCACCAGTGATGAGCAGAGCAGAAGAATCACCTCCTTGGTTTTGCTGGAGATGCATCGATTGATACATGCCAGAGTATTATTTGCCCTACTGGCTACAGCATCGCACTGCCAGCTTATATTCATACTCTCATCAATTATTACTCTCAGGTCCCTTTCATTCATGGTGCTAGTCAGTTTGGTGCCACCAAGCCTGTAGGTATGTTGGAGATAATTTGTCCTGTGGTGGAGCATTTTACATTTCTTGAAGTTGAACTTTATCAGGTACCAATCCACCCAAATTGCTAGCCTGCCTAGGTCCGCCTGTATCTGTAGCCTATCTTTAAGTGTAACCACAGTTCCCCATAACTTGGAGTTATCTGTGAACTTGGCCAGTGATCTCTTCACCCCCACATCCAAATCATTAATAAAGATGTTGAAAAGTACTGGACCAAGCACTGACCCCTGTGGGATACAGCTGCCCACTTCTTGCCAGGATGACACAGATCTGTTCACTACAACTCTCTGGCTCCTATCCTGCAGCCCGTTTCTCACCCACCTGACTGTCTCGCAATTAAGCCCACAATCCTCCAATTTTCTCACAAGGATATTGTGAGATACTAGATCAAAGGCCTTTTGGAAGTCAAGGTATACAATGTCAACCTCCTCTGTCATGTCCAGGTGGCAGGTTACCTGGTCATAGGAGACCAAGTTGGTAAGGCAAGACCTGCCCACAACAAAGCCACGCTGGCTGTCAGTCACAATCTTACCTTCCACAAGCTTATCACAGATAGACTCCTTGATGAACTTTTCTAATATTTGCCCTAAGATGGAAGTTAAACTGATTGGCCTATAGTTACCTGGGTCCTCCCTCCTGCCCTTCTTGTGGATGGGCACAACACTGGCCCTCTTTAAGTCCTCAGAGACTTTTCCAAAGTGCCATGAGTTGTGGAAGAGTTTCACCAGGGGTTCCACAATGACTGTCGAGCTCCTTCAGCACTCTGAGATGAAGATCATCTGGTCCCTCTGACTGATAGTTTCATAGTTTCTAGGCTCGGAAGGGACCTGAGTAAATCATCTAGTCTGACCTCCTGCCATGGCAGGAAAGAGTACTGGAGTCAAACAACCCCAGCAAGGTGTATATCTAGCCTCCTCTTAAAGACCCCCAG
>NW_017729032.1:26167475-26169320 GCF_001723915.1 Gavialis gangeticus
CCCATGTTCATCTTGGAGTCAATGATGACTCCAAGATCCTTTTCCGCCTCTGTACTGATAAGAAGGGAGTTCCCCAGCCTGTAGGTATGGTGCTGGTTGTTCCTCCCCAGGTGCATCACTTTGCACTTGTTGGTGTTGAGTGCACTTGCCCAGGTGCATCACTTTGCACTTGTCAGACTTGTATAGGTCTAATTTTTTAATTGGCTGTATACCAATTCTATGGCAATAGTAGGAAGGCATTTATTCCTACCTTGCTAATCCTCTACTCTTCCTTGTGTGGTTTTCCCCTTAGTTAGGTGATACACTGAGGTGAAGTAGTCATTCAGGAGTTCAGCTTTCTCCTGGGTGCTGGTAAGCAGCTCTCCTGAGTTGTTAAGCAATAACCCCACACTCCCATTTGTTTTCCTCCTGTTCCCTATGTAGCTAAAGAAGGACTGTTGTTGTCCTTGATTCCTGTTGCTAATCTAAGCTCTGTCACCACTTTAGCCTGTAGTATCTGTTCCATGCAAATGTGGGCTGTCATGGAATAGTCCTCCTTGGGGCCCATCCCAAGCTTCCATTTTTTATAAGCCTCTTTCTTCTTTCTTAAGAGGACTGTGATTTCCCTGGTTAGCCAAGAGGGCTTCCCAGCCCCTCTATTATCTTTTCTTTGCATGGGAATGGACTGCCTTTGTGCTTCAAGGATCATGTCCTTAAGGAACAACCATTCTTTGTCCCTGGTCCCACAGCACTTGGCTTACTAATGACCTAAGCTCATTGAAATTTGCATTTTTAAAGCCCAAGACTTCAATCCTGCTATCCAATTTGTCTCCCTTAGGTCAGACAGTGAACATGATGGTTTCCCAGTATATTTAAGTTGAGCACAAGGTCATCTCCTTTGGCCAGGACCGAGTCTAGCAGAGCATCACCTCTGGTTGGCCCATACACCACCTGAGTCAGGAAGAGCTCCTCAACATCCCAGGGTGATTGGTGCTTCTGCAATACAGAAGTAATAAAAGAGCAAAAAACACTTACAATAAAATATAATTGAAATTTTAATAGCATAAAGTGAATTAATTTGAGATTTTGATGAAGGTTCAGAAGAAATTGTATTTTTTTCCTCTAACCATTCACCCATCACCCAATTTTTTGCTAGCAAACATCATTTAATAGATGACATACTAAAATTCCCCTTACAGACCCAACACCAGACATGTCAGCTAAGACTAAGTATTCCATTTGCTCAAAGTCACTAAAATGGATTGACTTGAATCTGTCCCCTAGCAAGCAATCTAATTAATAAATTAATAATTAAGTGGCTATATTCTCAGGGCATGGATTCAACAGATTGTATGTAAATAACCATTGTGGACACACAATGATGGCTACCTTACAGGTAGTATAAGCATGTAACTGAGAGAATTTTCTTTCATTTTGGATTGAAGTGTATTCAATTAAAACCTGTACATTTTCCTTGAAATTGTATGTTTCATCAACACTTTACAGCTTCTTATACTATCATGATTCATTTCCACCAGCAAAGGCATCATAGAAAATATGGCAATGGAATTTCAAGAGAGAAACATTTTGGAGTAATTAGTCATTTGCTTGAGACCAACTGCAAAAGAATTTGAATATTCCGACAGCTTTTTGTGAACCCAAGATATATGGGCACGCTAGATGGGAGGGATAGGCTGCAATCAGACCCAGACAGGTTACAGGGGTGGGCGGATGAGAACAGGATGGGTTTCAACACTGACAACTGCAAGGTGATGCACCTGGGGAGGAAGAACCAGAAGCATACCTACAGGCTGGGAAACTTTCTCATCAGTACAGAGGCAGAAAAGGATCTTGGAGTCATTATTG
>NW_017729032.1:26174320-26184656 GCF_001723915.1 Gavialis gangeticus
ACAACATGGAGAGGGTCCAGAGGAGGGCCACTCACATGATCAGGGGACAGCAGGGCAGGCCCTATGAGGAGAGACTACGGGACCTGAACCTGTTCAGCCTCCACAAGAGAAAGCTGAGAGGGGATCTAGTGGCCTGTTACAAACTAGTCAGAGGGGACCAGCAGGCATTGGGGGCGTCCCCGTTCCCCCAAGCACTACCAGGAGTGACTAGAAATAACGGTCACAAGCTGGCAGAGGGTAGATTCAGGCTAGACATCAGGAGGCACTACTTCATAGTCAGGGCGGCTAGGATCTGGAACCAACTTCCAAGCAAAGTGGTGCTGGCTCCTACCCTGGGGGTCTTTAAAAGGAGGCTGGATGAAAACCTTGCTGGGGTCATTTGACCCCAGCACTCTTTCCTGCCATGGCAGGGGGTCGGACTAGATGATCTACTCAGGTCTCTTCTGACCTTACCAACTAAGAAACTATAAAACTATAACAATACATGTGCATACCCATTTGGAATGATAGTCTGGGCTGAATAAGAATTATAAATTAAAGGTCAGTGAGTGCATCTACATGAGACATTTACTGTGCGGTTAGCTAATTGTGCAGTAAATATCTCAGTATCTACACGTGTGCCCATATTAGGACACACAAAACTAATAAACTCCACATTAGGGTATAAACTCACTAGGGGGGACCAGAAAGGTTTGGGAGAGACCTTGTTTCCCCTAGCACCCCCTGGCATAACAAGGAATAACGGCCATAAGTTGTTGGAGAGTAGGTTTAGATTAGACATCCATAACAACTACTTCACAGTTAGGGTGGCTAGGATCTGAAACCAACTTCCAAGGGAAGTGGTGCTGGCTCCTACCCTGGGGGTCTTTAAGAAGAGGCTTGATGCCTATCTGGCTCGAATCATTTGAGCCCAGTTTTTCTCCTGCCCAGGCAGGAGGTTGGACTTGAAGATCTACATGGTCCCTTCCTACCCTACTTCTATGATTCTATGAATTGTACATACAAACCCTACCCTGTTGCAATGTATTTTCATGAGCAGCAGCACGTGTAGATGCTGACTAAATGGATTGGGCATGAGGGTGTTTCAGTGCCAGAGTTACCTCCTGTATTGAAACACCCTTGTGCCCCAGCCAGTCTCTGTGCAGCACACTGAGCCCAGTCGAAGCAGCCCTAGGCTTGCAGGCTGACCCCCCTGCCCTCCCTGAGCCCTAGGCCAGCTGGGGCTGCAATAAGCAGTAAGCTCCACAGTTTATTATTGCCTCCTAATGGCACATGTAGATAGTTTCAGTGGGTGAATGTACATGTATGTACATTTGTGCCAGCTTAAAATTACTACGCAGTAAGCAGGAATAGGCCAGCGTCTACACATACAGGCATTAAAGCGCATTAATGCTGTGTGTTGGCTAACTAGCCCCAAGTCAGACCACACACACAGTGTTACTATGCAGTAAGGCGTCTACATGTGCATTACTGCACAGGAACTAATCAGGCATAAATTTGATACCTGCATCATGGAAGTATCAAAATTTATGCTCAAGTCAGCATAAGTCTCCATGCACATGTAGACACATGCCCATACTACACAGTAATTTCAGTTACTTTGCAGTAAATATGCTCATGTAGACACGCCCACTGGGTACTTCTCGTTCCCCTTCTGTATGTGTCCTCTTGCTACCTGCTGAGTCCTGTAACTTGAATAGTAGATATATTCGGTGTTCAATTCTTGCTCATGATGCATGATGGTAGACTTATTAAATATTTTAACCATTTTACCAACCTTAAGGAATTTTATTTAATCTAATAAATCAAATAAAATAGAATATTAAGGTACAAAGTACAAGTACTCAGTAGTTAGGAAATGCTGGAGTTTTGGTAATTTGTGCAAGCTTAATACAAGCTTGTACACAAGGGACCTCTTGTATGCATGGATTAGGATATAATCTATGATATCATCTATAATTATATGATTTCTTACTACTTTTTATGTAGTCCCCTCCCCCATATCCTACCCCTCTGTTGGACATATAGAGCATTTCCAGGTGAGCACGCAGGTGCATTTCCCATAGTTGTGCCACTGCTACTTGCCCCCAGGGAATGCCCATGCACTCACGCTCTGGCATATGGCAAATTGCCCCATGTGGGATAGGGGATGCTGGGGCCAGCACCTGAGCTAGCCTCCACAGCCTTACCTGGGGTCCTGGGAGCTTACCTGATCTCCAGTGGCAGTGATTCAGCAGCAGAGAGCTTGCCAGCAGCCAGAGCAAGGATCTCCCAGTATCAAAAAACTCCATGCTGCAAATCAGCTGTATGGGAAACACCTGTGCGTGCAATGCACATGCAAGCTCATCGGAACATGCCCATAAAGGAACAAAATTAAGAACATACCAACATTTGCAGTTTTAGCATTCCTTTCTTTGTAACTCATAGTATCATAGAAAATGAGTGTTGGAAGGAACTTCAGGAGGTCATCTAGTCCAACCCCCTGTTCAAAGCAGGACCATCCCCAGCTATATCATCCCAGCCAAGGCTTTATCTACCCAGGTCTTAAAAGCCTCCAAGAATGGAGAATCCACAGTCTGTCTTGAGTAATCTGCTCCAGTGTTTTACTACCCTCCTAGTGAAAAGATTTTTCCTAATATCTAACCTAAACTTTCCTATTATCTAACCTAAACTTAACCTTGCTGCCATTTGAGACCATTTCTCCTTGTTCTGTTATCTGCCACCACTGAGAACAGTCTAACTCCATCCTCTTTGGAACCAAACTTCAGGTGGTTGAAAGTTGCTATTAAATCCCTGCACAATCTTCTCTTCTGCAGTAAGAAAAAAATAAGTCCAGTTCCCTCAGCCTCTCCTCAGAAGTCATGTGCTCCAGCCCTCTAACCATTTTTGTTGCCCTCCATTGAACTCTCTCCAATTTGTCCATATCCTTTTTGTAGTAGGGGGCCAAAACTGGACACAGTACTCCAGATGTGGCCTCACCAGTGCTGGATACAGGGGAAGAATTACTTCCCTCGATCTGCTAGCAACACTCCTACAAATGTAGCCCAGTTCTTGATTTGTAGTTTTCTGATACATATATATACATATATTAGATAAGCCACTTTTGCCATACTTCATTTACATTATATGTCATATATTTGGGTACATTCTCCAGTTCTTTACATTTATAGGCAGAGCCTGTCATGGGTCAAATTGAGTTTTACCAAAGTCTACAATCTCCTTTATCTCCAGCTCTAGTTTAGCAAATAATACTATCCACATTCTTCCCTCCATCTACCCAGCCCCAGAAAGTCACATTTTTGTCCATTTTCAGAGCCTTGCTTTCATCTGGCTGTAGGCCTGGGTTGCCATTTTTCATGATATATTCCTAAACATCCTGTTTGGTAGGTTGCTTTGCTTTGCTTGAGTAACTAGCCATTCTACTTTATGATTCATAAGGAAAAGCTGACTTCCTTGTCAGGGAGCAGTCCTACCTAACAGCAGATTAGAGTGTTCAGTTGGACTTTCTAATGAACTCCACATGACTACTTTCATCGGTGTATATCTGGGACTGGTATGAATTTAGTTAATATAGCAGTAGACTTCACACTTCTGGCACAGCATCTAGCTACACTACTTTCCCCCTCGTCATTAGAAGGAAAGACAGAGAACAGCCTCACTAAAGATCTAGACCTTCTGGGAGGTGTTGGGGGATTCTTTTAATCTCTTTCACCTTCCCATACTCCCCCTTCATTACCGCATGTAATGAGACATTTTTAGGACAGTGGAAGTAAATGTATGATAGGACTAGATTGATGCAAGTATAGTTGCTGTCTTCATGCTGCAGCTGAGGCTAAAATAGTTGCTCAAGCAATTAGTGGCTGAAAGCCTGGAACTTGTTATACCAGTGAATCAGTTTGTATCTTGGAGCAGTAACAGTAACTATATATTACTGAACTAGCCTTGCTTGATGTTTCCATTTTTAGCTTCAATCCTGACAAGTTTGTCATAGAGAAGACTGCAGGAGAAAGTTGCCTCATAGCTAATGTTGGTGTGTCACGTTCAGTAGTGAAAAACTATGAAAAAATAGAAGGAGATGAGATAAGAGAAGAGAGGAAAGGGGAAAAAGACAGTAGTAAAAATACAAAGGAAAAACAGAGTTATGCCCTATAAATCTAAATTGGCAGAATTCAAGATTAAATGCTGCAGGGGCTAAGTGAAAGAAAATCTCATTGACTTTAGTCAGACTGGTACATGTGGAAAGTTGTTGGTGAAGCTGAGCCTGTTTGATAAGATACAATACAATTAACATTTCTCCCTACACACTTGATACCTTTTTTCTACAACAGATGATAATGTATTTAAAAGGAAAAGTTTGCATTTTCTAAGGAGGAACAAAATATTTCATACGTTGAGAATAAAAAATCACAAATTAGCTTGGAAAATCAAACCAACTTAGTATATATTTTCTTATCATTTTCATGGATCTTTGAGGCACCAGGCTTGTGGGAAATAGCAATACATAGGACTTGACTAATAAAGAAGTCTTTAACCCTTAGCAGTTGAGTGGATTGACTAGGAAGGTTTTACCAATAAAACAGGTAGGGAGAAGAGTAGAAATACAGGGCACAGCTATTAGCTGCTTAGTTCAATTGGACATGTCCCTGGAGCTTAATTCAAGGGAACACTTGAGGAGATCAGCTCTGATATAAGAGGAATAAAAATGTCATTGAAATGTTTCTAGGGAAGGGGAAATCTGTCCAGAGATGGCCTGATAATGTGAAAATCTGGTTTTCATTTCACTCTATGTAGCATATTAACTGCTGTTGCAGAAAAGCTCTTACCTTAGCTTATCTCCTAATTTATTTTTAAGATAAATGGGTGCACAAAGCAGTCAACAGAGAACTGCATTAAAAGTGAGGTTTTTTACTCTCCAGAAATTTCAACAGTTTGTCTGAAAATTTGTGGTGGGGGATGCGGGGAGATGCAGGGGAGATATTTAGATTTGGTGCTTCATTTTCCCATGAAAGTTGTAGTTTTGGGTGCCTCTCTACACCATAGGACGTCAGCTCCTATGACATGCTATGGCAGTTCCTCCCGGAGAAGAGAGGTGGTGCACCCTGTGGAGTCTGTGGCCCTGGTGCATCATGAAAGACGTAGGTCAGGTAGAGTCCAGTTCATCAAAGAGAATGAATAAATGAAACATCAACATATCACTGAGGACTATTACGAGATGGGAAGGGAATTCCCATGGGCATGAGGCAGGGGAGTGAATGGGAATGAGTGGAAATATAAGTTTTTTTTTTCTTTTATGGAAGTAATGAATAGTGCTTGGGAAGTGAAGTTGTGTTAGGCGGGGGAGATGTCTCCTAGGTGAGAGGCAGTGGAAGTGTGTGGGATGCTGAGGATTGCTTTAAATTTCGGGGTATTGGGGGGAGTTTGTTTTGCTATACTATCATTTTAATATTTTATTCTGATCGTATAAGTATTTTTTTCTCATTGTAAACTACCATGACATTTTGGGGAGGTGTGGCATTTAAATCTTTTAATTAAAATTTTCAGTCAGCATATCCAAATTGAAATATTTGGATTTTGGCCAAACTATTTTGGAATTTGGTTGTGCATTTTTCAGGTAAAAAAAAAAAAAAAAAAAACTTTTCTGGGGGGAAAAGGTGCTTTGAAAAAAAATCATTTTTAGTTGAAACACAAATTTTACACGGAAAGCACATTATCTAAAACAAATAAACACGCCTTAATTGGCTGGGAACTCTTTCAGTATAAGTTACTGAACATTTTCATGAAAAAATGAATGAAGCAATATTTTCACAATGTTATTGGCTTTACTTTTAGGATATAGAATGAAAATTATACCATATCTGTGGATGTTTTGAACTGTCTTGAGGAGTTTCATGAAATTTCTTTGTGTAAGACTTCATAAGCAAAATATTGGCCAATATTCTGTCATTTTCCTTAAATCCAAGAGGAAGATATACTAAGAGTTCCATTTCTACAACAAAACTACATGAAAAAAGCTTCAGCTCCAGATTTTACGGGCTTATTTAAACTACAAAACTCGGAATATATTTAAAGTTTTTTTTTCCATTAAGAACACTTGAATTATATTCATAACTGGTGTGTTATTTGTGTGGTTTTTTTTTCAGAGATCATCTATAGTTGGGTATTTAATGAATTCCCATCTTTCGTGGCAGAAGATAGCAGACGTTTCATCTCTCAGGAGACAGGCAATCTGTACATCTCCAAGGTGCAAACATCTGATGTTGGCAGCTATATCTGTCTGGTAAAAAACACAGTGACAAATGCCAGAGTTCTGAGTCCTCCTACACCACTTACACTACGAAATGATGGTAAGCAAGGACTTCCTAATGAATGAGAGCAAAAATGTTGTAGTTCAAATGCATTGGACAGCACTTTATGAAACACAGAATTAGAACAGTTGATTTGAGAACAATTATTTATTGTTTCTAAAAAGTATGAAAACATTTACTTCAGTAAACATCAAACAGTGACCCATATATTTCTGTTTAGGAGCTCTACAGTCCCTTCACAGTACCTGCTGAAGTAAGCCCAGTGCTTACAAAAGTTTTTTCTGTGCACGTCTGATTTGGTTAGCCTGTTAGATGCAAATCTACCTGCTTTCTGTCACAAATTTATTCCTGGGTACATAACTTCAGGCACTGTTTTCCATATTCAGACAAATAAACATATGTGGGTGCCACCAGCTCATGTTGAAGCTATTTATTTGAGCATTTTATTGCAAATCAGGAAGAAGTATATGTAATTATATCTATTGTCTTTATTCTGAAGTATCCTCCATTCCAAGCTGCTTCTTATGTCTTCAAAAATGCTAAATATACCTGTACTAATGCCCATATGTACACACATGTATGAATAAATCATAAACAAAACCACAAAGAAGAGAATACATAGAAATTTTTTTTGGCTCATAGTCACAAAAGAATAGGACTGAAAGGGACCTCACAAGGTCATCTAGTTGGGCCCCTACTCAAAGCAGGATCATCCCTGACTAAAAACCATCCCAGCCAAGTGTCTGTACAACTTGTTCTTGAAAATGTCCAGGGGTAGATGAAGAATCCACAACTTTTCTAGCAAACCTGTTCTAATGCATGGGTACCCTTCAAATAAAAAAGTTTCTCCTAATCTCCAACCTAAATGTTCTCTGATGCAGCCTGAGGCCACTGCTCTTAGTCCTGTCTCTGATGGCCATACAGAAAAGTCCATCTTCATTCTCTCTATAATTTCTATTCAGATATTTAAAGCGTGCAATCAAATCCCTCCTCAGTCTTCTCTTCTCCAGATTAAATAGCCCCAGTTCTTTTAGCCTTTCTCCACAAGTCTTCCTTCCAAGCCCTCCAGTCATTTTTGTTGCTGTCTGCCAGACTCTTTCCAAACAGTCCACATAATTCTTGAAGTGTGAGGCCTAAAACTAGACACAGTACTCCAGGTGAGCCCTGTGTTGCACAGAGTGGAATAATCCTTCTCTTGATTTGCAAGTGACACTCCTGTTAATACAACCCAGCATGCTGTTGGCTTTTTTGTAGCAAGAGCAAACAGTTGGCTCCTATTCAGCTTTTGTTTCTCCATAACACCCAAGTCCTTCTGTGCAGTACTGCAGCCTACCTGGTCGTTCCCCAGTCTTTATTTATGCATGCCGTTATTATGTTCCAAATGAAGGATTTATCCTTGTTGAATCTCATCTGATAGACTTCAGACCATTTCTCCACTCTATCCAAATCATTTTGGATCCTTGTCCTATTGGACCCAGGGAAGACCCCCAGAGAACCCTAATTGATACCTTCTCTCAACTAGACACTAAGACATTGAGAAATACTTGCAGCATATAAACATCCAATGTACCCACCTTACAGTACTTTTATCTTGTCTGTGTTTTCTTAGCTTGCTAATAAGAATGTTGTGGGAGACAGTGTCAAAAGCCTTGCTAAAGTCAAGGTATACCATGTCACTGCTCTTCTCAACCCTCCCCCCGCTCTTCCCCCAAATCCACAAATCCTGTCGTGCTATCCAAGAACAAAATAAGGTTGCTCAGGCATGACTTGTTCTTGGTGACTCTATTCTGGCTGTTCCTCATCACTTTGTTCTCCTCTAGGTGCTTTTCAGTAGATTCTTTGAGGATCTGATCCATGATCTTTCTAGGTATAGATATCAGGTTGACTGGTCTGTAGCTCCCCAGATCCTCCTTCTTATTCTTTTCCAGTCATCCAGGATGTCGCCCAACCTCCAGAAGTTCTCAAAGAAGATAGGCAATAGCTCACAAATTACCTCAGCCAATTATTTTGGTACCCTCAGGTGCATCCCATTTCACCTTGATAACTTGAAAACAACTAACTTCTCTAAGTAATCCTTAAACTGTCCTTCTATTACACTAAGCTGTTTGACTCCTTCCCTATCTCTGCTGCCAACTGCACTCGTCATTTGAGAAAACTAAAGTAAAGAAGGCATTAAACATTTCAGCCTTCTCTTCTCTGGATTGCCTTCTGCATTCCGTAGGAGACCTATCGTTTCTCTGGTCTTCCTCTTACTTTTGACACACATGTAGAATCCCCTTTTTTTGTCTTTTTTGGTCCTTGTCAGGTGCATCTCAAATCATGCCTTGCCCTTCCTAATTTTCACCCAGCATGCCTGTGTGACATTTATACTCATCCCTAATAATATGTCCAAATGTCCATGTTATGTAGCATTCCTTTTTGAGTTTCAACTCATTACAGAGATCTCTGTATAGCCGGCTGGTCTCCTGTTTCACTTTCTATTCTTTTGTCACATAAGGATAGTATGCTCCTGCTCCATTAAAAAGACCTCCTTAAAGTACAGCCAGCTCTTCTCAACTCCTTTTCCTCTCAGATTTGTCTCCCAGGGGATCCTGGCCACCAGTTCTGTGAGTTTGCTAAAGTCTGCTTTTCTGAAGTCCAGTGTTTTTCTTCTGCTGCTTCCCTTCCTTCCTCCTCTCAGGATCTTTACAATTTTGCAGGCATTGTCACTCAAGTTACCTTCCACCTTTATATTATCAATCAATTCTTCCCTGCTTGTCAGCACCAAGTCAAGAAGAGCTTCCTCCCCTGGTTGGTGTGTCTACCATCTGTACCAAAAAGTTATCCCTGACTTACTTCAAGGATTGCCTGGACTGGTTGTGCACTATTGTGTTTTCCTATAATTGAAGTCCCCCATTAGAACCAAGTCCTGTAGTTTGGAAGCTATCATCAGTTGTTTAAAGAAGGCCTCATCCATCTCTTCCTTCTTGTCTTACAATAAGAATTTCCTTTTACTGTAACATCATTACAGATGGGTGGGTTTAAGAAAAATACTTTGATTTATTACGGTAGGTAAAAAAAATATGTTTGCACCTTATGGTATGTAAGTTAATCTTTGTTCATGATTACATGGCTGAAACTGTTGAGATGTGTACAACATGCCTCCTGCACCAAAAAAAAATCTTTACAGGCTACTGTGTAACCTTCTATTTGTTTTTTATGTGATATTGACACTAATGTAGCAAGTTTTGGGCAGTTAACCTAAGGGAGAGCTGATCTTTTGTCATATCAACTTTTGAAAATTAAAAAATATTCTCTTTCTAAAAAGTTATTTTTTAGTATGAAGACACAGAATTTAGAAAAGATTATAAAAGTGGCCATTCTTAACAGACTGGCCGATGGCAACATCCTGGGGGATAGCCAGCACAGGTTTGTTGCAGGTCGGTCTTGCTTGACCAATCTCATTTCCTTTTATGACCAGGTGATCTATCACCTGGACAAGGGAAAAGAGATTGATGTCATATATCTTGACTTTAAAAAAAGCCTTTGATCTGGTATCCCATGATGACCTCTTGGCAAAACTGGCCAACTGTGGCCTTGGCTTCACCATGATCCACTGGCTGGGGAATTGGCTCTGTGGTCAAACCCAGAGGGTGGTGGTTGATGGAAGTCAATCATTGTGGTGCACTGTGACCAGTGGGGTCCCTCAAGGCTCCATCCTTGGGCCAACACTATTCAACATCTTCATTAATGATGTGGACATTGGTGTCAGAAGCGGACTGGCCAAGTTCGCTGATGACACCAAACTTTAGGGTAAAACATCCACACCTGAGGACAGGATGGTGATCCAGTCTCACCTTGACAGGCTCAGGAAATGGGTGGATAAGAACCTGATAGTGTTTAACACTGAAAAATGCTAGGTTCTCCACCTCGGGGGAAACCCCCCCCACCCCCCGCAGCATACTTATAAGCTTGGCAGTGCTACGCTGGCTAGCTCTATGGATGAAAGGACTTGGGGGTCATGACTGACCACAAGATGAACGTAAGTCTTC
>NW_017729032.1:26189656-26197550 GCF_001723915.1 Gavialis gangeticus
AGGGTGTTCACCAGGATCTGGGAGAACGTCTGTTCACCAGAGCGCCCCAAGGGGTGACAAGGTCAAATGGTCACAAACTCCTCCATGACCATTTCAGGCCAGACATAAGGAAAAACTTCTTTACTGTCTGAGCCCCCAAAGTTTGGAATAGACTGCCAGTGGAGGTGGTTCAAGCACCTACTTTGAACACTTTCAAGAGAAATTTGGATGTTTATCTTGTTGGGATCCTATGACCCCTGCTGACTTCCTATCCCTGGGGCAGGGGGCTGGAGTCCATGATCTTCCAAGGTCCCTTCCAGCCCTAATGTCAATGAAATCTATGAACTCTATTAAATTTAATTGCTCTGCCTTTATTCAACACCTAGTCTTTCAGTCACTTCTTAAACAGCTATTCAGTATCAGTTTTATACTATAGTCTATAGGGATAAAGCTCATCAGCATCATCAAGCCATGATTCAAAATTCCTGAAAGAAAAAAAATGCACTAATTTTGCTAAAAGCCAAGTGTGTTATGTAAATCCACCTCAAGCAAATTTGAGTTCCATAGCTGGCTGTCATAGAACTATAATGATCTAATCCAGGGGTGAGCAACCTATGGCTTGTGGACTAGATCTGATTAATGGAGCCATTTTAGCCAGCTCACAGATCCAAGGGATGTCTGCAGCATTTCGGCAGCCAGAGACCAGGTGACAGGGAGAGGCAGTGGCTAGGAAAAGCAGATGAGGCAACATCATGGAGGGCAGCGGTGACTGTAGCTTTGGGTCCAACTCCAGTTCTGGCTTTGGCAGAGGCAGAACAATCCAGGTTGGAAATGGCCTTCTTTCAGTGCTAAGCTCCATTAGAAGTCTGAGTAAACACTTGACCAGGTAGAAATGATCCATTTCCTTAGTGCTACCCAAAGGCATGATAAATTTCATGCCACATTGGTGAACCCTGATGTGATCTTCTGAATCCTGTAGGAATATTATGGAAATATTTGAATACAGATAAACTATTCCTGAGTAAGTTTTCCATTACATTTTTATACACATGCATTTAGATTTTGTGAAGAAATCTATTCCTATAATGAGATTGGCTAAAAGCTGCCAATAATTCCTGGCTGCTTGTGTAGGACTCTTAGAGCAGCTATATACATAATGGACGTCTGCTCCAACACGTGCCAATTAGCATGCTTTGGAGCAGACTTGATTAATTGTATCTGCTGTGAGTCTGCTGGAGTCACATGTATTCAGAGTCCTCACATTCAGAATGGCACTGGGGGCGCTTTAACTAAAGCTCATTGAACAAGCTTTAGTTAAAGTACTTCCACTGCCATTTTGAAGCTTGGGACTCTGAATCCATGTGATGCTGTGGGTGCTTTAATTAAAGCAGCTCTCAGAGCCACTCTAATTAAAGTGCTCCCCCTCCACCCCAGAGCATGTGTATTGTGAAGAGATACAATGAGCTCTCTTCACTGCTCATGTACCCCATCCCTAAAGGGCTTGTGGCAACACTGCCTTTACCACAATTCTGGATCCACCCATGCTTGTCAGAGTTAAAGAAAATTAGACTAATCTGTGGAGAAAGATGATGAAGAATAACACCCAAATATGAAATTATAAATGGTGATAAAAGGAATATCTGGGTAACTAAATATTTCCTTATCTTCATGTGGCTATTTTCTGCTCTGTGACTCTGAATTTGGCATTACATTTATCACACCTATGAGTATCACTAAGGAAATGGATCATTTCTACCTTGTCAAGTGTTTACTCAGGCCCCAAAATCGCACCATTTTCTGAGCTGATGCTTCGCAAACCAAGCAATTACATAGTTCTGTGATAAAGTAGGGTTAGCCCACTTTCCTAGTCAGCAGACCTATCCAATACATTTTAGGAAAAAAAGTTTTGTGTCTTGTTCTAAATATATACTTTTTTATTCTTATACTTTCCATTATTTGGGTATAAATGTCCTACTTTCTATACCAATCATTGTTTACTACTTTCTTCTTTGGTATAGATGTCCTACTTTCTATACCAATTATTGTTTATTACTTTCAATGTATAGGTGGTACCAGGGGGACTGGACAACTTCAAGCAAAATGTCTCCTATCATTGCTACTGTATATTTATCCATGAGGAGGAAACAGAATAATATTAAGGGGGTTGTGTCAAACTCTGCAAGAATGTAGGAACTTACTTGGCTTTTATAAATCTTTTATTTCTTTAGTAGTGTGTCTCAAAGGGAAACTTAGCTCCCTGATACGAAGTAAATTAAATAAAAACATCAAGAAACCCTTCAATAGATTCTGAATAAAATGAATACCTCATTTGTTCAGATGTCCTTGACAATCAGTCATTTCATACAATTCAATTTTACTCCAAGCTGGTTATAAAAACACTTTAAAATTCTATCTGAGGTGATAAAAAGTTTTATCAAGGAAAAAAAAATCATGCATCATTTCATTAACTGCCTTTATGATGACTTAGAAATGTTGTCAGGTGTTATCAGTGTCATTGTTATTGTCCTCGTTGGGTGTTATTGAGGTGTTGTCATTGTTGAAGTCTCAGGAACTCCGGTGTCAACAAAGTCACAGCCAGGAAATTCCAACACCAATC
Source organism: Gavialis gangeticus (assembly GCF_001723915.1). NCBI lineage: Eukaryota > Metazoa > Chordata > Crocodylia > Gavialidae > Gavialis > Gavialis gangeticus. The sequence continues at coordinate 26,192,253 of NW_017729032.1, forward strand.
TTGTCTTAAAGAACAACCATAGGCTCAGTTTGGTGGCAAAGATTTGGCCAGGTTTATTGTCTATAAGCCTGGCCCTAACAGCACAGCCCTAACATGTTTTGGCCTAACAAGCACATTAGACCAGGAGATAAAGTAATCAGCACAACACCACACAGGCTCCTGTAGGCCACTACAGAGTTCCACCAATTTCCAATTCTCCTTTTATACAATGATTGAAAAAAAAATCACATATTGCTTTCCATCTGTACCTTGAACATCTTAATCTGTCCTGCATCAGGGACTTGTTTCACATTCTGACCTGGAAATTCCCATTCCTGCCTTATCATCCTGGTACTGGATTATCCTAGACCTTGTATCACCCCTCCCAGCTCTTGGGAGAGATGCACAACTGTCCCACATGCCAAGTTTTGTTTATGTGAGGAGTTCATGTATCAGTCAGGTTTGTTGATTAGGCTTATTCATGTCAGTGCTTTAGAAAAGCCTTTGTGTGAGCAGTATATATATTGATCAATGCTCCAGTGAGGCCTAGAAGAAACTTTGAAGAATTATTTAATAAGTGTTTACAAATAGTAAAAAGAGGTTGTTAAATTTTTGTTTTGCACACTCAGGGTCTTATTGGGAGCACAAAAGTCTTGCATGATAAAAACATTGGAAAGCCTTGTCAAATTTAGAAAATTAAAACATTTGATGTTTGATAGCATTAGGCAGTTATTTCAAACTCACATGGCTTCACTTTGGCTTTCTTCTTTTTGCCTCATTACTTTTGAAAAGGTTTTTAATGTTAAAAAGATTACTGTACAGTAGAGACTTAAGTTGCTTCTTATTTCATCTCAGTATTAATACAGCTGCTTCCTAGTTTTCTTGCTGCAATTGAAGATCCAAGAAAATAATGGAAATATATATAATTTTGGATACCAAGAATACATTCTATTTTCCTCTCCCACTTTAAATCCAGGCTGACCTCACTGGAGTCAGCACAGTGAGTCCAAATTTATCCAGAGGTAACTGAATACAATGTAATTTGCCCATAAATAAATTTCCCACACCACCACTATGCTATGAGTCAAGTTCAGTCTCCTTTAATCACATTGATTCCAGTGATACTAAAACAAACAGGATTTTGACCTGCACAAGTATGAGTAGTTCTCAAAGTACTGAGATGTTCAGTTCTATCTCTGGGACATGGGATGCATGCTTATGTGTTTGGTTTTACAGACATATTTCCTGTTTATGGTTTGAAAGTCTCCAGAATATCTGTGATTAACATTTGGTAAAATTAAGGGACTTTTTTGGAACAAGCAAAACTGATTTTCCAACTCATTAGGGAAAAGACACAGCACAAGGAGCCTAGTAATGCATAGAGAATTACACTGCATAAATTAACAGAATTGGAGGTGAATTATTGATTTCAGTAACACAGGCTACCGCTCTCCATTGAGAATGGAGGTGTTTGTTTATCGGCCTGCTAATTATCTGTCAAAAGATTTGCCTAGAAAATACCTAAATCTTCTACAATTCTCCCTCATTTTTCCCCTCCCCCAAAACAAATCCACTAAGGATTTGTTTACTTGCATTATTTTGCTTTTCAGTATACATGTTTATTTGGAACCAAATTCTAGAAAGTATTACATGTCTAGGGGGTGTATTAGGAATTGAAGATGCTTGTTTGCTTCAGATTTGACAATGCTCAGGAACCCTTATAAGGTTGGATCCATTATATACTTGTTATACAATATTATTAACATACATTTTTAAATCAACAATCATGCGTTATACTAATGAAAACTTTACCCCATTGCAAGACTGACTAGAAATCAGCGGGACTTCTTGCAACGGCTTGTGCAAACAGGTTAGAATAGTATGAGAACTTGAAAGCATGCTACCTTTAGTCTTTTCTATTTTCTTATGGTTCAGGCTAGACGAGGGAACAAGGTCAACAGAAAATTGAAACACAAACCACTACACAGCAGGGCCCAATGCAGAGTAGCTAATTTTAAAGCAGGGGAAGTGAAGGGGGGCAAATACAATAAAACAAACAAACCCCTAAGGTTTATTTTAAATCAGAAAAAAACAACCCATCATGGATATCTTTTCCACACAACATCAAGGCTTTGGTTTATTTATTTTCTCTATATTTAGCTGATCTCCTGATACGTCCAGGTAACCTTTTCCCCTAATCCATACAATCTAATTGATAAGCTGGAGTGGAGCCAATGTTTTAAAAGAGGCCTTTCCTACACAGTACCCTTAGGTAGGAAAGGGAAGTCCTACCCTTGCTCTTCTAAGTAATTAATAGCCTGCCTACCCAATTCATCACTCTGTTTTTAAGAAAGCTTTTATACCCCACTTTGTTGTGTGAAACTAACTAATCTATTAGACAGAGGAAACAATGAAATTAACTACAAAGTGCTGCCAAAAGCATGAAACAAGCAAATTAAAAAGAGGGTATTTTTTCTTTTAGTTCACTGTTAGTAATTATGATGCATGTAATATTAGATGCTAAAAATATTTTAAAACATAAACGTGTTGATTCATTTTTAGTTACTGGTGTTCCTTCAGCCTTTCAAGGGTTAGCATCCTCGATCTGTAAGATGGAAAAAATACTTGCCATCATGAAGAGAGGAATAATATTTTTAGAGTACTCTGAAATGAAAAGGCTCTTACTGCTTAGTATCATTGTTGAGAAATATTTTCAATGGCAATCTCTATTTCCCCATCTTCTGCCCACCAGGTTTCCAAATATAAGTAAGACCTTTCTTTTATATATCAGGCTTATTTCCTTATTTCCATGGTCACTGCACTCATGTGGAAAAAGTAGTGAAATTCATATTGCTGCTATACATTTTCTGATTGTGGTAATTTGGCATCATAATTGGTTCATGCAAAAATTATGAAACAACCTGACAAAAAAAATTAAATGGTCTTAACAAAGAAAAGCACACGTTTCTGCCTTAAATCCACTGTCATCACCTTGCTATAAAACTAAAGCAAAATTTATACTTTATCTAGGATTTTGTAACGATGCAGAAAAAATTCAGAAGATCCTTCAGATGGCTAAATATTGTCAAAGTTGAATCTATTATTGTGCACTTGATCATTTATTATTTCCATGTGTCAAAGGAGTGGTTATACAGTACCAAGATACTAGGAATAAGGACATAATCATCCAAGACTTCTATGATTTATTAATATGATTAGATCCAGTCTGTAAATTGTATTTTACATCTGAGTTATTCCACAGTTTAGGAATATTTGGATTTTGGATGTTATTTGGGACCCAGTATTATACATGATTAAGGATAATACTTTTAAGTTTTGGAGGCTTCATCCTGGTGGTTCAGTCTTCCCAGATTTGTCTTCTAATGAGTCATAGGATTTTTTTTTCTCAGGGTTTTGTGGTTTTCTATTATGTTAGCTAATGAGATCATCAGTAATAGGTGACTTCTCTATTGAGCAACACACCTGTTGCTCCTTTTAACCTTCAAACATGGTGCAAGTAAAGAGAATTATCCTAGCATTTATTTTGGCTACATAGAAATATAACTAATCTACCACAGAAAACAGGAAACAAAATTGAAAGGTATAGAAACAGCCTTAATAAAAGCTATCAGTTTGTCCATGCTTCTGACAAGCTTTGTTGTTTCATAGTTAGAGGAAAATAGGGCTACCAAAATATATGCTGCCCCATTTCTAAGAATAATGGGCTTTTTGTCAAGAAGTATTATCACAACATGAACAAAGTGCAATGGACCATTTTGGGTATCTCCTTTTTTTATGGCATTTTTTCTCATACTGCCAGACTGTATCTTTTACTTCTCTTCAGCAGTTCTCTGAATCATATGCTTAACTTCATACAGTTTTTGACATGAGGTGATATTAAACCAAGGTACGTAGTTGGGAGATTATAGACAAGCTTTTGGTCTTCAGGTGTTCTTAATCGGCTCTTCATAAAGGGCACTTGAAGCCTGAAAGTTTGCCTATGAAAACCATATTTGGGGACCCCAAATCCTGTGACAGGCCATGCCCCCTTGCCACGCCCCCATGGGCTATTTGTTTGGCATGCCTGTTGTAAAGTAATGGGCATTTATATGGGGAATTCCAAGAGATGAGTGCTTCCATTCTAAAGAGCTCTATTCAATTTAATTGGATAACAATGAATGCTACAGTAATCTTGTTTCTGTTCTAATTAATTAGGACAAAGTGAAAAATTCACTTCAGGATGTAAATATTTCTATATTTTTGGTACCTGGATGGGGAGAAACATGTATCTTGTGTTCATCCAAAAAGGAAAGGTTACATGGGAGACTTCAGTCAACCTGACCTCTGCTGGAAGGGCAATACAGCAGTGCGCAGGTGATCCAGGAAGTTTTGGGGGAGTGTTGGGGACAATTTCCTGGTGCAAATGCTGGAGCAGCCACCTAGAGGCCTTGTTCCTCTTGACCTGCTGCTCACAAACAGGGATGAATTGGTGGGAAATGTAGTAGTAGATGGCAACTTGAGCAATAGTGACCATGAGATGTGAGTTCAGGATCCTGAGGAGAAAAAGGATGGAAGGCAGCAGAGTAACGACACTGGACTTTAGAAAAGCAAACTTTGACTTGCTCAGGTCACTCAGGGAGCTCATAGGTAGGATCCCTTGGGAAGTCAGTTCACTCAAAAACTGAGGGGAATCCAGGACAGCTGGCTATACTTTAAAGAAGTCTTACTGAGAGTGCAGGAACAAACCGTCCTGATGCACAGGAAGACTCACAAGTGTGGCAGAAGACCAGCTTGGCTTAGCAGAGAACTGTTCAGTAAACTAAATCACAAAAAGGAAGCTTATAAGAAGTGGAAACTTAGATTAATAACTAGGGAAGAATATAAGAGCATTGCTTGGGCATACAGGGCTGAAGTCAGGAAGGCCAAAGCACTATTGGAGTTGCAGCTAGCAAGAAATTTGAAGGGTAACAAAAAGAGTTTCTACAAGTATGTCGATAGCAAGAGGAGGATGAGGGAAAGTGTGGGTCCCTTAATGAATGGGGGAGGCAACCTTGTGATAGAGCATGCAGAAAAGGCTGAAGTGCTCAATGCCTTTTTCACCTCAGTCTTCACAAGCAAGGTCAGCTTCTAGACTACTGCACTGGGCAGCACAGTTTGGGGAGGAGGTGACCAGCCCTCAGTGGTAAAAGAGCAGGTTATGTTCTTTAGAAAAGCTGGACATGTACAAGTCCATAGGGTTGGATGGGATGCACCTGAGAGTGCTGAGGAAATTTCATAGATTTCATAGACATTAGGGCTGGAAGGGACCTCTGAAGATCC
>NW_017729032.1:26198092-26205917 GCF_001723915.1 Gavialis gangeticus
TCCGTGCTCTCAAGAAGGGAGTTTCCCATCTTATAAGTGTGCTGCTGGTTACTACTGCCCAAGTGCAGCACCCTGCACTTGTCAGTATTGAAATGCATCCTGTTTTTGTTAGCCCACCCCTGTAACCTATCCAGATCTTGCTGCAGTCAGCCTTACTTCAGTCACTGGAGAAATCATGGAGAAAATCCTCAAGGAAATCATTTCTAAGCACTTGGAGGAAAAGAAGGTGGTTAGGATTCACCAGGGGCAAGTCATTCCTGACCAATCTGATTGCTTTCTATGACAAGGTGAATGGCTCTGTAGATGCGGGGAGACCAGTGAATGTGGTGTACCTTGATGTTAGCAAGGCATTTGACATGGTCTGCCACAACATTCTCGCAGGCAAGCTAAGGAAGTATGGGCTAGTTGAATGGACTGTAAGGTGGATAGAAAACTGGCTGGAGCAGTGGGCTCAGAGAGTAGTAATGTCTAGTTGGCAGGCGGTATCTAGTGGAATGTCCCCAGAGGTAGGTCCTGCGGCCGATTTTTATTCAATGTCTTAATCAACAACCTGGAAGATGGCACAGAGTGCACCCTCAGCAAGTTTGCAGATGACACCAAGCTGCGGGCAGCAGTAGATAAGCAGGAAGGTAGGGCTAGCGTTCAGAATGACCTAGACAAATTGGAGGATTAGGCCAAAAGGAATCTCATGAGGTTCAACAAAGATAAGTGCGAAGTCCTGCACTTAAGACGGAACAATCCCATGCACTGGTGGGGGCACGAGCTGGGGACTGACTGGCTGTGCAGTAGCTCTGCAGAAAAAGACCTGGGAGTTACAGTGGACAGTATGCTGAATATGAGCCTGCAGTTTGGCTTTGTTGCCAAGAAGACTAACAGCGTATTGGGCTGTATTGGTAAGTGTGTTGCCAGTAAGTCAAGGGAAGTGATTATTCCGCTCTACTTGGCACTGCTGATGCCACATCTGGAGTACTGTATTCAGTTTTGGGCCCCACCACTACAGAAAGGGTTTATTTAGTCTGCAGAATTAAGGACTGAGCGGGGACTTAATAGCAGCGTTCAACTACCTGAAGTGGGGTTCAAAAGAGTATGGAGATAGGCTGTTTTCAGTGGTAGTAGATGACAGCACAAGGAGCAACTGTCTCAAGTTGCAGCAAGGAAAGTTTAGATTAGATATTAGGAAGGCTTTTCTCACTAGGAGAGTATAAAACTCTGGAACAGGTTTTATTAGAGAGGTTGTGGAATTTCCATCCTTGGAGATATTCAAGACCCGGCTAGACAAAGCTTTGGGTGGGATGATCTCATTGGGGATGGTGCTGCTTTGAGCAGGGGGTTGGTCTAGATGACTTCCTGAGGTGCCTTCCAACCCTAATTTTCTATAATTCTATGAAAGTGGGGATTTCAGGGAAAGTAGGAAGATTCAGTTGAAACTTGCTGCAGAAGGTATATCTATTCAAAGTCAATCAAATATTCTATCATTGAGGTATGAAGAGTGCTGCATAAAGTATGTTCTCTTCTAAGTGCACATGTAGATTAAATGATATACTCCCAGTCTAAGAATGACATTTATGAGGCTGAAATGTGGGGTGGGATGTGTGGTGGGATGACAGAACAATCTTGTCACTAAATACTAGTCTGGGATCTATGCAATTTGGATTGAGTTCTTGGTTCTGCCATATATTTTCTGTATTGCTTTAAACACATCACTTAAGATTATCTCTCCACCTGTTAAATAATAAACAAGGGTAATAGTACTGCCTTTGCTTCCTTGGTGACTTAGATTTAGTTTTTTCAAAACAGGAATGTTTCACAATTTTACATTATATCTTACTAGAGTCGAAATTTCTTATCCTTTTTTGTACTATACTAAGTTTTTTTTAGAATCTGTAGGTGCTATTTTGAAAATAATCAATATATTTTTTTTACATACTCAGTTTGGATGTTGAGATTAGAGTTCTTCTGAATACATAAACTCATGGATGCACAGATTGTAGCTACTATTTATGTTGTGGAAGTAGACTGATACTTATGGATGCACAGATTGTAGCCACTATTTATGTTGTGGAAGTAGACTAATACTTGGCTTTGAAAATCTAGAGCATTGTGTATAGGATGAAGGCTATTCCAAAATGCTGGGAGATGTTTTGGCTTAAAGGAGGAGGTCTCCCATGCATAGTTCACAAATATTTTAACATTTTGCTGGCCTGGGGCCTGCAACATTAATCCTCTGACATAAAATAGTGGAAAGGCAGCAAATTTGGCAATTGCCATTGCTTAGTTACTGCAACCCTAACTTTAAATTCTGGACATGGGTGCGATCCTCAGCCACTTGCTTTGCTTGCTTAGAACAACCTGAAGGACCACCAGCCAGAGTGAGAACGAGGCTGAGCCCAAGCCCCTGCTGGCTGCTCTGGACAGGATTTATAGCCTTCTAATCATGCCACCTGTCACTCACCCAATGGTCCAATCATCACCCTTTTTGCAATACCCAATCAAATTCAAACCTGGGCAATACTTAAAAGGACCAGTTAATTCAAACTATTTCAACTCAGTACAAGCAACATTATCATAACTGCCTTATTAATCAACATATCAACATTGATAAACAGTTGCATTACCATTATACACTGCGCATGCCCAAACCTTAAAAGCAAGGCATGACTTCATTAGGGTTGAGAGTTCAAACCCTCTAGAAACTTCTCACCTCTAGCCATATGGTGGACTTTCACTGTTCAACAAACCCATCGTTGTCTTGTTGGTATTATCAGGATTAAACTTTTTCCGCCTCTCCGTCATCCGTGCCTGGAATGCACCCAGGCCATGAAAAATGTTTTCAGCTGTATTTTCTGTATTGGCTGAGAGAGGGAGAGAGCTATCACATGCATCTATGGGCACTTTCTAAAGAAATAACAAATCTAATGGAACTGTATTCAGTTCCAGAAACTGTTACCAGAGCAACCTGGCCAATCTCCATGGAGTTTAAAGAAGACCACTGAAGTATTAAAAGGGTTTCAAAGATTGACTAAAAGAGGAATGAATATAAAAGTTGCACACACTATCTCCTCATCCATTGGAGATGTGTTTGAACAATACATTTTGAAAAAAACTGACCATTATTTCATGCTAGGTTCATAGTGATTAAACAACTTATATTTCTACCCTTCTCTATTTATAAATATTACATCATCATATTATGAACTAAAAAGCTGTCTCGTTCTTTATTGTGTAGTGTTCAGCAAGATGCTTTCTTCCTGGAAATTGCATTACTAAAATCCCATTGATATAAAGCTAGCTCAAAAAGCACATTCCTGCCAGAGGATGTGCTCTAACATTTGCTCCAAGTATTCTATTAAACAACTTACGGTAGTTTTAACAGTTGAGTGCACTGCAGAACAGACATTTTACATGCTCCTTTTTCTGGATTGTCAAAGAACACATATTACTACGGAAAAGGGTAGGGAGTATTTCTAAATGGAAGGAATATTTTTTTAAAATACTGTAGAACAACAGTCCTGCAGTAAATTTTCAATATAGTTCAGAGAAAGTTGGTTATGCTGTTTACATTAAAATTAATAGTAGCTAAGTCAATAAATCCCATTCAGTGCAGTGAAAATTTCCTTCTTAGTGCAAGATGAAAATTCTTTGGGTGTGGACAGCAGATCTGGGTATTTATGACATATTTGCACCAATATAATTTACACTGGGTCAGCACTGCCATTATAGACTTCTCTATTTGGGGGGGGTCATGCAGATTAATATTTAAGGCTTTTTAAAAATTCAGAGTGACTGAGAAGGCTCTAAATAGCCATTTATCACAAAAGACAGTAGTGGTTCCAGTCTGCCTTGTATCATGTGTTACTGATGTGACAAAGTGTAATAAATCATGCACTAGTGTTACTGCCATGCCCCACTAGTCTTAATCTTATTTTTTTAAATCTTTAAATACATGTTTACACAACAGGTTATAATGACAACTGGGAAGAAAATACATTACCTGTCCATAGGACTTTTAGAGAATTCAAAAATGTCTTCTTCTACCCACAACCTTTCAGTATTTTTTTATAAAAAGTAGTAGAGATGGATGCACTCCCAGACTCAGGATAGCCAGTCATGTAGGATGCATGCCTCAAACGGCACTGACATTGCTGTTCCCTGGTGAGACCCAGTTTAAGGTCTAAATTTTGCTTTTTTCAAACCAGACATTTTACCTGGGGATCTCACATTTATAAGCTGGTTTCCTAACCACTGAACAGCAAAGTTATCCTCAGCAGCCTTTTTTCAAGTCTCCTGGTTGAAGCTGTTTCCCTAGTGTGAAATGTGTATGTAAGTGAAACAGAGAGTACCTAAGCTAGTAGTAGTAGTTATTTTTTTTCCTCCCTCTGGAGTCATTAATTGATTAACAAGGCTTGCTCTGTGTGGGGCTGGTTTAGCTAACTGTGGGGTGAAGCTAAGGTAGACAGCCTTACAAAAGGTTAGTCTAAATGGGCATCTTTACATGTGTTTCAGGGTGGAGGGGAGAGGTGCTTTAATTAGCTTACAGGAGCCACTCTAATTAAAGCACCCACAGCATCTCATGTATTCAGCATCCTGTGCTTTAAAATGGTGGCGGGGGTGCTGATCTCAACCTCATTTGTTGACTTTAGAGCACCCCTGCCACCATTTTGAAGTGTGGGGGATGCTGAATACATATAACACCAAGGCTGCAAATTAGAATGCTCCAGCAGACTCAGTCGAGTCTGCTCTGACACATTTTATTAGGACACATCAGTGCAAGGGTCAGGCATGTGTACAGGTACCCAATGAAACTGCTTCCTAGAGAACAGAGGCTAGAGGGAGTTTGTCTAGATAGTTCACTGTAGGAGGGAGTTGGGAACAGGAGAGAGAGAGAGAATGTGTGTTTAGTCAGTTTTTGTGGGGTGGGGGTTGAGTTGTTTGTTTGTTTGCTTGCTTGCTTGTTTACAGCCTACGTGTCCTCCCAGGAGCAAAATAGGCACATATGGAGGTTAGGTCTGCAGTCACAACCTGTTAGGACGTGCAGTGTTTGGGTGCCTATACATGTGCTCTGGGGTGTGGGAAGGTGGGGGGAGAGGGTTAATTAGGGTGGCTCCTGATAGCCATTATAATTCAATGAGCTTTAGTTAAAGTGCCCCCACCATCATTTTGAAATGTGCAACACTGAATGCATGAGACGCTGCAGCACGCTGGAGCATTCTAATTAGAACACATTGAGGCATGTGTATACATTTTGTGTTCCTCCTAGAGGGTAAAAACCACTTCATCTGCACCAAGTGTAAGCTGGTGTCTGCCTTGGAGGAAAAGATTGAAAGACCGGAAGAACAGGTATCCATGCTACTTTACATCAAGGAAAAGGAAGAATATTTAGACAGGAATTATGAGAGTCTGGCACTGGGAAGACCAAAGGGAAAAGAGGAGAAGTGGTAGCATGTAACTACACAAAGAAGGAAGGTCCCAAGAATCAAAGATGAGCAGACTGAAGTCATCAATTGCTTTAATGTACTCTGCAGTGGAACAGCTAAGGAAAAGGCAGAAGTAACAACATCAGCAGGACTCAAAGGACTCTGTAGATGAGAGCAGAAAGTGTAGAGCCCCAGGGATGGGGGCTCTAAAACCATTGCACCAAGTAGGAGTGGTAGTAGTTGGTGGCTTCCTTCTGTGGGGAACAGAAGTACCAGTTTGTCGTTCCGATTTGGGGCCCCAGGGGTGTGCTGTCTGCCTAGAGCCTGAATGCAGAATGTCATGGATAGACTGCCACAGCTTATCCATTGTTTAGACCACTACCCTTTCTTGCTTGTCTATGTACACACCAACAATATTTCCTAGAACATCACTGAGCAGATCACAGGCATTTGGCAGAGGCGTTAAGAAGCCTAGAGCACAAGCGGTGTTCTCATCAATGCTCCCTGTGAAAGGCAAGGGCCCAGGCAGGGACCATTATATCATGGAAGTAAATGCATGGCTGAGATGGTGGTGTTATTGTGAAGGTTTGGGGTTCTCCAATAACAGGTGGATATTCTGTGAAGAACTGCTATGAAGAGATAGGACCCACCTGACCACAACTATAAAGATCATCTTTGAGCATCATCTCACTAACCTAGTAAAGAGGTTGTAGTAAAACCTAGAAAACTAAGTTCCATGGGGCATAGTGGATAAAACACTCAAACAACAAAGCAAACAATCCACAGGGGGAAGGACAAGAAGATGTAGCTTATCTCTGGGATAGAGCCAGAAAGTCACAAGACAGCAATAAGTTATGGAAAAGGAAAACAAGAAGGTTGAATGCAAAATACATACTAGGTGCATATACACATGCTGTTAAGGCAATATAAATTCCAGCACAGTTTGCACCAGAGTTTATCATGGCACTTTAATGGCATGTGCAGATGCTCAAACTGCTGCAGTCCAGGGTGCATATGCAGATGCTATGCCCTGAACTGCAGCAGTTTGAGCTGGGGAACAGCAGCTCTGGGCCGGCAGGCGACTCAGGGGTCAGGCCCAGGTTCCACATGCCAGTAGCAGGCAAAGGGGCTGGCTGGAGCACAAGGGTGCTGGAGGGTGCTAAAGTGTGGTGGCTCAGAGGCAGGCAGCCCCCACACTTTTGCACTGTATTGCCCCAGCCAGCCCTGGTCACCAGCTACATGTGCTGTTCAGCACAGTAACTACACTGTAAGATAGTGCTGTCCCTGACATTTACTGAGGAGCTAATTAGTTAGCTCTGTAGTAAAGTGCAAATGTAGATGTGCCCACTATGTACGTATACAAATGCAAGAAATATGGACAGTAAATAAGATGAGCAGGAAATCACAGCCTATGAAAAGAACTGATTGGAGACCTGATGGGACAGCTCTTATGACTGGAACTAGCCAAATGCCCATCAAGAATGATAGGCGGGAGGAGCGGATGGGGATGGAGCCCAGCCCCCCCATCTGGGCTTGTTCCCTATTCCCTCCTGCTGCTTGGGGTCTGGTCCCCACTCCCATATTGGGCCCAGGCCCACTCCCTCCCTGCATTACCTGCAGGCAGCAGGGTGTGTGTGGGGGAAACGAGGCCAGCAAAGCTCTGTCCCCATCATCGCAGTGGGTTGCCTTCTGTCAGAATGCTTCTTCACGCTCTGATTGGCTGTTTGTCAGCCAATCAGAGTGCAAATAGATTGTTATGGACAGACAGACTTAAGTTTTTATAATGACTGGAATGGCAACATTGAAGTTTCCACTCTGTTTTGGAAGGACAGGGTTGGGAGAAAAGGTGTCAAAAGTGCATGCACTTGTACCCTTATTCAGGTGCAATAAAATATCAGAGCAGAATGCATTTGGGTGAAGATAAAAGATAAACAATACAGCACTGATAAAAGGGTGGGGATTTATTATAGTCCACCTAAACAGGAAGAAGAGGTGGATGAGGCAGCCTTCAAAGATGTGACAAAATCATCACTATGTTATGAGATGGTACTGATGCCAGACTTAAGTTTTCCTGATATCTTCTGGAAGAACAATACAGCCAAACATAAAGTATTCAGCCAGTTCCTAACTTGTGTGGAGGACAGCTATCTGTTCCAGAAGGTTGAGGATGCAACTAGAGGATCATATATCTTGGATCTTGTCTTGACCAAAAGGGAAGGATTGGTGGAGGATGTGAAGGTGACGGGATTCTTGGGAAGAAGCAATCATGATATATTAGAATTACAGATCCAGAGATTGGGAAAGCATGAGGTTGGCAGAATTTGGATGTTACATTTCAAAAACTTGGATTTCACACAACTCAAGGAGCTAATAGATTCATAGATTCATAGAAATTAGGGCTGGAAGGGACC
>NW_017729032.1:26206295-26209451 GCF_001723915.1 Gavialis gangeticus
CATGCACGTGGCTCTTCTCTGGACTCTCTCAAGCTTCTCCACATCCTGTTTGAATTGTGGAGCCCAAAACTAGATGCAATACTCCAGCTGCAGCCTCACCGAAGCCGAGTACAGGGGGAGAAGGACATCCTGGGATTTGCTTGAGAAGCATCTATTGTATGGTATCATGGGAAGACAGACTGAAGGATAAAAGCACCCAGGAGGGCTGGAAGCTTCCTGGGCACAGTATTAGAAGCCCAACAAATAACTTTTCTGACATGATGGAACCACAGTACGAATGGTAAGAGACAAATGTGGCTGTACAAGAAGCTTCTAGAATGCTTCAAAGGCAAAAGGAAAGCATACAGATAATGATAAAATGGGCAGGTCACCATAGAAGCATATCAATAGGAAGAATCTGCAAGGAGAAAAATCAGGAAGGGAAAAATAAAGAATGAGTTGGACCTGGCAAGCAAGGTTAATGACAACAAAAAAGTCCTATATGTATGTTGGCCAGAAAAAGAAGACCAAAAAGCTGTGGGTGCACTAATAAATAGTCATGAAGAACTCTTAACAGAAGATGCAAATAATATGGAGATACTCAACATCTGCTTTGCTACAGCCTTGACAAAAATATTCAGTGGCAGCCAGATAGCTAACAAGGGTTATTTAGATACAGAAGGGGACAAGCTGAGGGTTGGAATAACAGAAATCATAGAAACATAGAACTAGAAGGGACCTGTAAGATTATCAAGTCTGGTCCCCTACCATGGGCAAGAAGTTATTGAGCTCAGACAAGCTCAACAAGGTGCCTGTCCTGCCTTCTCTCGAATACCTCGAAGTATGGTAATTGCACCACATCTGCTGGAGTGTGTTCCGGATTCTGGTGACCCTTAACAGAGAAGAAATTCTTTCTTATATCTAGCTTGAATTTACCCTCTATTAGCTTATGTCTATTGGTCCTCATCCTCCCTTGGGCTGCTTTCATGAAGAATTGCTCTCCTAGATCCTGGTGCTCACCTCTGACACACTTGTAGGTGGCTATCAAGTCACCTCTTATCCTTCTCTTACTTAGGCTGAACAGGTCCAATTCCTGGAGTCTCTCCTTGTACAGCCTAGCCTCCATACCCTTGACCATATGGCTGGTCCTTCTTTGTACCCTCTCAAGTTTATCCATGTACTTCTTGAAGTGCGGTGCCCAGAACTGAACACAGTACTCCAGCTGAGGGCTCACCAGTGCTGAGTACGGAGGGAGGAGCACCTCCCTGGATCTATTAGCCACACATTGGCTGATGAACGCCAGAGTTGTATTTTCCCTTCTGGCAACCTCATCACACTGCTGGCTCATCTTCATCTTTCAGTTGATCGTGACCCCCAGGTCTTGTTCAGATGTTGTGCCATCCAGTGGGCTCCCACACATTGTGTAGTTGTGATGAGGGTTCTTCCTACCTAGGTGAAGGCCTTTGCACTTATCCCTGTTCAACTTCATCCTTCATTCAGTTTATTCTGCCCAAGATTCCAGTCTGTGAAAGTCATCCTGGATCCTAGCCCTATCCTCCCACATGCCCACATTTCCCCAAACCTTGGTATGATCCACAAACTTAATCAGAAAAGACCATCTTAGAGTTTAGATGAGTCCAAATGAATTCAAGTCATTAGGGCCTGGTGAAATTCACCTCAGGGTACTGAAGCAAGTGGCAGAGGAGATCTCAGAGCCCTTGGCAATGATCTTCATCAGGTCATGGGAGATGGGCCAAGTACCAGAGGACTGGAAAAGTAGCAATATAATTTCTCTCTTTAAAAAAAGGCAAAAGAAGGACCCACAGAACTACAGACTGGTTATCCTATCCTTAATACCAGGGTAGTTACTGAAGCATATCCTAAGGAAGGCTATTTGCAAGCATCTGGAGGAGGAAAGGTGGATCACCAGCACTCAGCATGGATTTGCTAAGAACAAATTATGCGAAACAAAGGTGATCTTCTTCTCTGACCAAGTAATGTATTTCACGGTGTATAGGCCGACCCTGGTTTCCCAATGCAAAAAGTTAGGATTTTCATAGGCATGGTATATAAGTTAGTACTGGGCTTGGTGCTCATCCCCTGTGAGCAGTGCTGCTTGGGCCATGCCAGCTGAGCATTGAACCCAGCTCTGTCCACTGTTAGCAGTGTTGCTGAGTGCTGAGTCCAGCCCCATACCCTGCTTGGCAGCGCCACTCACAGGAGACAGCTTGGCTGGCATGCCCTGTCCCCTGCGAGTCCAGCACTGCCCAGTACTGAGATTCTTGAACAAGTTTGCAGCCAACATGAAACTGGGAAGGATTGCAAACATGTTAGAGCAGGGGTTTTCAACCTTTTAAAATAAGTGTACCCCTAGCGGTTGGGCGCGGAGCAGGGGGGTGGGTGGTGGTGTCCGGTGGAGCGGGTGGTACATGGCTGGATGTGGAGTGGCGGCAGCGTGGAGTGGGGTGGGGGTAAGCTGATGTAGGGGGGGCTGAGCCTCGCCCCCACTACATCTGACCAGCTAGGCGGCACCCTTGTGGCCCACAGAAGGGTGCTGCTGTCCTCGCCCTGGCTCCTGGGAGGCAGTGGCATGGGGTGGTAGGTGGTAGCACTCTGTCCCCACCTGCATGTACCCCCTAGGGCCTTCCCAAGTACCCCAAGTTGACGACCCCTGTGTTAGAGTACAGGAACTCAATTCAAAGATGTTGACAGATTGCAAAACTAGGCTGGAGTCGACAGGATGAAGTTAAATGCTGGCAAATGCAAGGTGTTACACCTCAGGATGAATTATCAGAAATAATCAGGGTGGTACATGGCTAAACTATGGAAAAAGAGCTGGGTGTCTTGATAGATTAGATTCAACGTTGCAGACAGTGTGATGCAGCTGCACAAAAAATGAATACAGTTTGGGATGCAACAGCATTAGGTGCAAGACAAGGTTCTACCCATAGTAGAACACGGGTATTTCCTGTATTTCTGGGTTTTGCTGGTTGCTGCATGGAACTAGGAGGATTTTTTTTCCTCTCCTGCTGTTACATGTGTCAGGGTTTTTTGAGGTTTGTTAGGGCTTTTTGGTGGGGGGGGGTGGAGGGGGTGTTCAGTCTTATTTTTATTTTTTTAAGCCTTCAAGCCTTTTTTTAAGGCATTAGGCACTGGCTAGAGTCAAAGTTGGGGATT
>NW_017729032.1:26214451-26232196 GCF_001723915.1 Gavialis gangeticus
TAGGGCTTTTTGGTGGGGGGGGGTGGAGGGGGTGTTCAGTCTTATTTTTATTTTTTTAAGCCTTCAAGACTTTTTTTAAGGCATTAGGCACTGGCTAGAGTCAAGGTTGGGGATTTTGACTAAGGGGTGCCCATCATCCTTCTGGGACTTTAGCCTACCCAGAGGGTCTTGCCCGTCTGCTCATGGTCAGACCAATTGCCATATTTGGGGTCAGGGAGGAATTTTACTCTGTGGTCATATTAGTGGGGACTATGGGGGTTTTTGCCTTTCTCTGTGGTGGAGGGTGTGACCCCCCTCCTTGGATTTGTTGAGTATTTTTTAACAACAGCAGCACATTGGATGCTGTGGTCCCCCCTGCCTTACCTGTGAAAGGTTAGGTTGCTATGTCCTGTGTTTTTGTCAGGGTTAATTTTAATTGTATAATTTTGCTAAGAGGTTGGCAATTGATTTTTATAGGATGGTTTTGATAGAGATGATTCTGCCTCAGGGCGAGGGTTGGACTAGATGACCTCTGGAGGTCCCTTCCAGATCTACCTCTCTATTATGTTATGACTTGCAAACAATTGTTTGTTGAAATAAGACAGGACAAGAAATAACAATCTTAAAATACAGTAAAGGAGATTTAGATGTTGATATTCTGAAGAATTTTCTAACTATGACAGTGGTAAACACTGGACAAGATTACATAGAGAGGTGGTGGAACCTCCATCACATGTTGCTTTTAAGAGTAGGTTAAACAAGCATCTTTCTGGGATAGTTTTGGCTGGGAATAGCTTCCTTCTTTGAGCAAGGAGCTGGGACTGGAATATGTTCTATGGTCTCTTCCAGACCTATTTTCTCTGATTTGATTATTCCATTACTCCTACTAAATAGTCCTCAATCAATAATGTTTACAGCATTTATATGGTACTTAGGTACCTTTTACCACAGTATTCAATCATCTCACAAAGTATCCTCCCAATGGCTCCCAATTCATGAGGTTCAATAACAAGTTAAAAAGTCCTGTATTTAGGACATATCAATCCTATGCACTGGTACAGGCTGGGGACCAACTAGCTAAGCATCAGCTCTGCAGAAAAGGACCTGAAGGCTATGGACAATGAGCTAAATATGAGTCAACAGTGCGCCCTTGTTGTGAAGAATGCTAACAGCATAGTGGGCTGCATTAGTAGGAGCATTGTCAGCAAATGGATGGAAGTGATTCTTCCTCTGTGTGGCACTGGTGAAACCATATCCAGAGTACTATGTCCAGTTTTGAGCCCCCCACTGCAGAGAGGATATGGACAAATTGGAGAGAGTCCAGCAGAGGTCAATGAAAATGGTTAGAGCAGGGGTTCTCCAGGAGGTTGCAAGCAACTTAAAAGGGGGCCGCAAACTTCCTAGGGAATACTGCAGCAGCACGGAGAAGTGGCATGCGGTATTGGCATGAAGTGGTGGATAGCGGCTACTACATGTGAGCTATCCATCCCCTGCCACTGCCATCCAGCACTCGTGGTTGCAGTATCACAAAGTTTGAGAACCCCCGGGTTAGAAGTCACATGATTTCTGCGGAGAGGCTGAAGGAACTGGACTTATTTATTGTGGAGAAGAGAAGACTGAGGGGAGATTTAATAGCAGCCTTCAACTACCTGAAGGCTGGTTCCAAAGAGGATGGAGCTAGACTGTTCTCGGTGGTGGCAGATAACAACAAGGACCATTGGTTTCAAGTTGCAGCAAGGGAAGTTGAGGTTAGATATTAGGAAAAAACTTTCTTACTGTGAGGGTGGTGAAGCACTGGAACAGCCTACCAGGAGAGGTTGTGGAATCTTTATCCTTGGAGGTTTTTAAGACCTGGCTAGACAAAGCCTTGACTGAGATGATCTAGTTGGGTATGGTCCTGCTTTGAGCAGGAGTTTAGACTAGATAACCTCTTGATTTTCTATGATTCTGTGCCAAGTTGATTACCAGTTAGCTGAGCTGAGCATCTTGGCAGATAAAACTGTACACAAACTAGATGCTCCCTGAGGAACCCAATCTAGTAGGCAGGCTAATAACAAATGTGTGTACAACCATGATTCTGCTTCAATAACACCAGCATTATTGAGTTTACATACAATATGCCCACAGCTGCTTTCATTCAAAAAGATAACCAGAGGGACTGAACACAAGAAGATGTGTGACTAGCTCAGTGATGTAAGTACTCCCTCTTGAAGAGAGAGTTATGGTTCCTTGTGACTGCTTATGCTTTTTACATTTAGCAGTTATTATATAAAATGTGAAAGTAGTATTGGGAGTAAGGTTACAAAGGCATGACTTCCCCCTCACAGAATGCCTCATTTCTTCCTTGTTCTCTTTCTCTGATACCACGAAACTTACGTTCTTGGTCATCCACAAGATGTATGAAGATTGTCTCACATCCCCCATCCCCAACGTCAACCAAAACCTAGATGACAGTTTGATTGTTAAGATTCTCTCCTTGGAGGTGAGAGATGTGGGTTTGAACACCTCATATGGAGGATGACATTGAACATGGGTCTTACAATTCCTTCATGAGTGGTCTAACAATTAGGTTGCAATATAAAATGTGTGTACTACCACTATTCTGTAAACAACAAAAAAAGTAATTCCAACTTTAAGAGATGACTTAGGTGTATAGGTGTAAGAGGGAGTTTGGGGCTAGGAATTCCAGTATCCCATGCATGTCTGAGTCCAGGAGAAAGATGGCATTTCAGTTTCTCCTCTCTTCAGCATTTTCTGTTGGTTTTCTTAAGCATCATCCTACTCAGTGTGCTGGCTTTTATGAAGACCAGAGGTGTCTTACAACCCCCGTTTACTATTTAAGGAATTTCAGCACCCTAAATCAATGCTGTGGATTCCTTTCTGTAATCAGGTACCTAAATGCTTTCTTTGGCATTACCATATGTAAGTCCTTCTTTAGATCTGGGCTGAGCTGCACAAATGACGTTTGAGGGGAATAGCCAACACCTTCTGAGTTTTATGCTTGAACACACCACATGGACCATATTTCTCCCCTCTTATAAAGCGAAACATTCCAGACTTAATGAATTTTCTTGGCTTTGTTATAAAGTACCTTACTGTGGGGATTAAGAAAAAATGGTTTATTCATGAAATGTAGCAAAAAATATTTGTATGAGAGACAAATGGAGAAGATACCAGATTTACCTTTATGAATGTTATCTGCCGTGGTTCATTTGATTGTTCTTATGTAACTACAAAGAGTTAATTCCTGCAAGGACTGACTTAGGCCTGGAAAGCAGGCAATGATTTCAGATAAGTCCTATTTTCAGTACTCAGCAAGACAATATAGGTTTCATTACCTTTGAATTTTCATCTCAGTTTACCTCTGGCTGGCAAGGAAAAAGCCTGGTGGGACACAAAAACAGACAACTTTGATTTTGAAACAGAAAAGTGAAGAGATTTGGGGGGTGGGGGCTGGAAAGAGGCAAGCTGATCCTTTGACATAGAAGGGAAGAAGGGGCAGTAATAACCCAAGGTCTGCTTAAACAAGCAAGAAAAGTTATTTCATGTTAGACAGAAAGCATTGTAACTTTAATTATTTTTATGCTGTTTCTTGCTGCTTAGTATTTTTCCCCCTCCTGATCCACTAAATCATGCTTGTCCACTAAAGAAGCTGTCTTGAATCACTGCATTTCACATTAGCTCCCAGAGAGGGTTCTATAGCTGGATCCAAATCAAGTCTGGGCTCTGTGGGCACGTCCAGATGTGTGTGGACATTTGGTTCCCTGGGGACAAGTAGCAGCAGCCAACATCTGTGGCACACATGCTTTGGTGCACAGCACGTTGCCCCAGGTGGCATAGGGGAGGTTGAGGCCAGTACTATGCTGGCCCCAGCAGCCTTACCTGGAGTCCTGGGGGCCTTTTGGCAGCCACAGTGATCCTACCAGGTGGAGCCTGCCCAGCAGCTGTAGCACGGCTTTGAGCGTAGCGTCCTGGTCCAACTTTTTAGCAGCGCATGCTGCCTGAGCGTGCGCTGCTTCAGGGTTTTTTTCCTGCTTTTTTTTTTTTTTTTTTTTAAATACCTGCATTTCCAGGGGTCAAGAAAACTGCAGGAAAAAAAATTGGAACAGCATACTTGGGCAATGTACCCTTGCAGTGCGGAGAACTCCAGACAGTGTGGTATGATGCATACTACATGACCACACTGATCTGGACACACCCAATGAGGGATTATGACTGGTGAAACAGGAGATTTTGTAACCTGATAATCGCTCTAGTGCGGTGAGGTTCCATTCTAGAGTAAGTGCTAATAGAAGCTTGTCATGCAGTAGGCCTGTGCAAATAGAGAGGTATTCAATTTGGATTCAGAATCAACAGATTTAGAGGACAGTGATTTGATTTGGAGATTTGGATCACTGCCCTGAATCAATTAGGCTGAATCAGCTTCAGAAAATTCAGAGAGAGTCAGTGATTTGGATCGGTCTGGGAGAGGCAGGCACAGCCGAGTGGCTGCAGGTTCTCCTGCAGCTCCTCTGCCTATGACTGCCTCTTCCTGGGTGGGAACTGCCATGGGAGAAGTCCCCATGGCTGCCCTGCCCGGCCCCACCCCCGCCCGGCCCCAGCCTAGTCCCAGCACTTAAAGAAAAAAAAAAAAACTGGCTGCAGGAGGGGTGATTGGGGCCTCTGGGCACTCATAACAGAGCCCACCACAGTGTGGGGCAGTGTTGGGCAGTGAGGATCGCTGCTTGGCACCCGCGCATTACCTGCCCCATGGCAGGGGTGCACCGCAGCTTAGCAGGGAGTTGCATGCTGCCTGGGAGCTGGAGCTGCTGGGGTTGAGTGCTGCCGGGCTCCGGCTGACTGCTGGAGCCATCCCATCTCCCAGATAGTGCACAGTGCCCTGCTGAGCCATGCTGCACCCATGCCATGTGACAGCTGCTGCATGGGTGCTGGATGAGGGGGTGATCTCCACTCCCCTGCACTGCATGGGGGGGACTCTGCCAAGAGCACCCAAAGGCCCCTGATTGCCACTGCTGCAGCCAGTGATTGTGGAGCTCTTAAAAAAAAAACCAGCCGCGTATCCACTGGCTGCAGGAATGGCAGAGCTCCCCTGCACAGCATGAGGCAGCTGGGGGCAGTGCAGATCACCCCACCCATCTGGCATCTGTGCAGCAGCTGTCTGGGAGCTTGGGCCACTGAAGCTGAGTGCTGCCAGGCTCCGGCTGACTGCTGGAGCCACCCTAGCTCCCAGACAGTGCATGGCACCTTGCCAAGCCACACTGCACCCATGCCGTGGGGCAGGTGCCATACAGGTGCCAGGCAGGGGGACAATCCCTGATGCCCCCCCACTGCCCCACACTGAACAGGGGGGCTCTGCCATGAGCCCTCAGAGGCCCCAATCACCACTGCCAGAGTCAGTAAATATGGGGCTTTTTTTTTTTAAAGCACTGGAACAAGGTTGGGGCCAGGCAAGGCAGTCCTGAGGGCTTCTCCCATGGCTCCTCCAGCTGTGCCTGCCTCTGCTCCAGTGCGGGGAGCCGCGGGGGCTCTGCCCTGCTGCTGCTTGCCCAGCTGGTGGGGGGGGGCACAATGCAGGTGCAGCTCGGTCTGGGCAGCAGCAGGGCATAGCCCCCATTCCCAGCACTGCCGCACCCGCATCAGCACTGGGAGCAGGGTCTCTGCCCTGATGCCGCTTGCCAGCCAGCGTGGAACAGGTGCAAGATGCAGGCATGATAGCGCTGGGAGTGGGGCCTTTGCCCTGCTGCCACTTGCCTCCTTCCACCTGGATCAAGCTACACCTGCATCCTGCCCCTACACACCCTGGCTGGGCAAACAGAAGCAGAGCAGAGCCCCTGCTCCCAGTGCTGCCACGCCTGTATCCCATGCCCCTCACCCCCCTCCCCAAGTAATGCACCCCCCACTGCAGCTGGGCAGCTTGTCCCAACCCCAGCCTCAATCCCTCCCCCACACTCCTTCCCTCCCTTCCCTGCCCCCTCCCCCAACCCCAACAGATTTACCAGCTGTTTAGTCTATGGCTGAATCTCTGAATTGGCCAAATCTTTTCTGAAGCATTTCCAAATCGATTTGGATGTTTCAAATCGATTCAGAGCTTTTACTTGGTCTCCCGATTCAATTCAGATTCAGAGATTCGGTCCCTGAATCAGGCCAGATCTCCTCTATATTGAATCAGCTACTGAAGCTTTGCACAGCCCTGTCATGCAAAAGGGATATCAGCAGAGGTCCTAGGAGAGGAATCACAGGTACAGCTCAATCTTTAATGGTACTGTGTTGTCTGTGGTTCTTCCTGTTTTCTATTTATACCATGTTTTCACTGTATGTATTCTTAAATTTCTGAACTACCTTGGTAGCTGTTTAATTACATACAAGACATAAATTATATATATCAGGTCTGATAACTATAAATGATTTAAGAAGCCTTTAAACCCTTAATCAAATGTCAAGAAAAAGAGGCAAGCTGATACCTTAAATATTATTGAAATTAATACATACAGTAGAAATGTGTTGAACATTCAGGCTCATTTTTACCTCTTCCTAAAGTGTGATACAAATTAAATGAAATTCCCGATGAATAGGCAAATTCTGACTAGTTTGCTATTGCTAAATTGTAGTGACCAGAACAAAAATAGGTAAAGATAAAAAACCTTGACATACACCAGGTATTTCAAAGTGATTACATGTAGGGGGAGACAAGGCTTTGAGAAATTTGCCCTTGATGCCCAGACAAATATAGTAACCTTCCTGAATTCTGAGATCATAAATAATAAAAATGAAAAATATGGTGTTAAAATAATAGACTTTCTTTTTTCTCCCCAACCTTCTTACATGAGTAGTCTTGCCATGGTCTAGAGACCAAGTGATTGCAGAACACTTGTATTATATCTTGCTGTCAGTTCCTGCAACATTGAACCATAAAATAGTTCACAATAACATGACAAAGTACAAAATGTTAGGAAATCAGCATCTCATGAGGACCATGAAATGAATGTGTCATAAATAGAGTATTTGATATTTATATTTACACAGGGAGTATGAACTAGTTAGTGTTTACCTGAGTAAAGAACTGAAACTGATTTGACTGAGAGTATCTTCAATTTCAGTGCTTCCTGAACACTGTATAAATTAGGAACAAGAATCATGTCATTCTTTTTTTTTTTTAATTCAACTGCGTCAGAGGAGAAAAACCTCAATTGTTTAATAGCATAAAACAGTACAACAGATTAGGACAAAAAGAATCATAAATGCAGGGAGATCTCGGGTAGAATTTAATTGCTTTGATTTTAACCAAAATACCAGGATTAGTGACCCTATTTTTGGAAAAAAAAATATTACTTCATCTTTAATCATTGCAGGTGGTCGTGGCCTTGACTTTATATCAGAGTTAAGAAACAGTGTTTCTCCAAGCTCAGTGTCCCATAAAATCCTGCCAGGGTATTTATTTAATACTGATTTAGACACCAGAATGTATAATCAACAGCAGCTCCTGCATTGCCTGTGTATTGGCACTGATCTGACTCAGACCTGTTTGGTTTGTGGACTTCAAAAGAATGCAGGGCAAGGATGGGATGTGTTGTGCAAAAACTCTTTTAATAAGAATCAACACATCATTATTATTTCAGCCAATGTTATTTATGGAATCAATAGTCTGGGGAGTGGGTGTTCAAAAATGTTATACCTCTAAATTAGTAGTTTCTTTATTTTGATAGAAGTGTGTCTCTATGTTTGTGTATTAAAATATATTTTATATATATATTCCATACAATGTTTTCTATTCTACTTTCATTCCTTTTCTATTCCTATGTGTGTTGTATCTAACTATCCTAGCTAATATTAAACTTCCCAGAGATAAATTTAAAGTCACATTCCCTAAGGCAGTTAATAAATATATATGTACACAGCAGAGACACCAGCCCTCTGCACTGGGCTTAGCCAGAGAATTTTCTGTTTTGTCAAAAAGTTGAAGTTTTGTTATTTGTTTTAATTTTGGATAGAATGAAAATGAAACCCTTTTAATTTGGCGGGGGGAGGAGAGGGGAGCGGGTGGGAGAAGCAGGTTGTAGTAAAGAGGGGAAAGGAAGAAAGGGACAGAAAGGGTCTTAAACTGAAAACCACTCACCACTACATTAGCCATTATATGAATGTTTACACTATTCAACTGGTCTTTAGAAAGCTTTAGCAACTTACAGAAGTTACATTTTTCATGCAATGAGGCCCCTGAAAGCACTCTACAGCTGTAACATATATGGCTACTGAGTGCATTTAAAATGGCTGATCATGCAAAAATTTAACCCTCATCTGATGAAGTATCAGACAGGAGCACACTAAGGTGGAGCACCCTAGTGAGGGGCAGGCAATTATTTCTGGTGGAGGGCCACTTACTGAGTTTCAACAAGCTGTCAAGGGCCACGTGGGTAGCCCTGCCCCCTGACAGGTGCTTCCCCTCCCCCAGTTGCCATATTGGGACTGGAAGTCCCGCCCAGCTCCCAGCCTTTGCCACCAGAAGTCCCTCCCCTTGCCCTCAGAAGTACTTGTTTCAGCAAGGGCTTTCTCCATCTCAGAACCAGAAAAATACCAAATTATATTCTAAAAATCAAACAGCAACTTCATTAATCTGATTTCAAAAAATATTTTTGTCCTGATTTACGTGTGTTTGTATAGTGTACACAGAGGTGAATTTAAAAGGAAGTCTTACTGTTGTATACGGGGGGGGCAAATGGGAGGTGGATATAGGTTTATGGGGGGCTGTGGGTATGTGGGCTGTGGGGGAGGATTTGAGTGTGTGGGGTGGTTGTTGGGGGATTGGTGTGGGGATGTGGAATGAGGGAGCATGTGGGGGTGTCTGTGTGGATATGTGGGGTGTGGGTGAGTATAAGGCTGTGGGGGCTGTGTGTGGAGGGAGGGTGGCTGTGATGTGTGAGGGGGTATGGATGTGGAGGTCTGCATATATGGTAGTGTGTGCTTGTGGGGCTTGCCCTATGAACACACACACACTGTCTCTCTCCCTCCCTCACTGCATGTGTGCGCGCGTGTGCACACACACACACACCATATGCCTTCCACACTACACACTCTCTCTCTCTCTCTCTTTCTCTCTCCCTCATTGCTCTCTCTGTCTCTCTCTCCCCCTCACTCACTGCATGCACACACTAACCCACCCACACACATATAAACACCCCCACTCTCTGGGCTGGGGGGCAGGGCCTGGACGACCTTGTTGCTGGCTCTTGCTGGTTACCCTGGGTCATCTTTGACAGGCAGCCAGGAGCAGATAAATATTAACTTTCTGAATTTTTAGGGGCCCCATGGGCTGGATAAAATGGTCTGGTGGGTCAGATCCAGCCCACGGGCTATATTTTGCCCACCCCTGGCCTTAGGGAACCTGCATACAGGTACCCTGCAAAGGTTATTTTCAGCAATTCTACCTGCATCCCATGCTGCCTTGTGGAATGGAGGGGTGCTTGCCTGAGCAATCACCAGCTTAGCCCCGTCCCCGGGGCTGTCACAGAGATGAGACATAAAACCTCTGTCTCCTCCCTGAGCAGTGGGGGTTGTGGGGGGAAGGGAGCCTCCCTGCTATATGTGCCCAACCCAGCTATTTTGCTGGGGTCCTGGGGGAGCTAGGCTGAGCCCATGAGGTGTGGGGGGCTTACTTCCTCCCCCTGCCCCATGCACAAGCATCTTGACAGCAGCATCCTGGGCTGGGGGCAGGAAATGGAGCCCCTCTACCTTATGAGCCCAGCCTGGCTACCCCTGCTGGGATCTTGTGGAGGACTGGGCCAGGCCCATGATGCAGGGGGCTCCATTTCCTGCTGAGTTCAGTGGTGCCCTAACTTGTGGTGTTTTGTGTTAAGCACCATGAGTTAGAGCACGTCCACAACAGGCTGCCTGCACTTGTGTATATGCCCTTAGTTACAAGTCTCTGCCTATCTACCAAGTGAGTCTTTCCTGAAGGAAATCTTCCATTCGGTACAAATAAATATGTATCAAACAAAATATATTCTATAGCTTAGTGGTTTGGTAGAGCAGCAACTTAAAACAAGCTCTCCTAGGGATCACATAAATCCTTGCATAACTGAGGTTTTGGCTATTCTCATAGCTTTGATGGATAGTGGGGGCTGCCTCTTTTTCTCTCCTCTTGACTGGAAATTCTCTCCTTGATTTGTAAAACTTTCCTAACAAATGCTTGATTAAAGCCTGTGCATTTCATGCATCTTTTCATTTGGCTAATCAGCAATTACTGATGAAAAAAATATTTTGTTAACCTCATCTCTCTCTAGCCTGATTCTACCTGGGTGAAGGAACATAAACCAGGACCTCCCAGACATAGAGACAAATCCCTGGGAGCAGAAGGGAACTTCTCAATAATAACTGCCTGCAGCTGCAGCAAATGTCCCAAATGGATCCCTTTGACCCCCACTGTGAATCTTCACAGCGATATTAGCAGATGGGTTCTCATATAAATCCTAAATCCGCTTGCTAGACTGTTGGTCACCCTAACCACCTCCTACCACTTATATTTTTTCCATTTCCACTGCAAGGGTTAGTCTCTGGTTTCCATGCTTAGCATTGTTTCTTTTCTTTCCCACTCTCCCATCACTTTCTCTTCCTCTATCTCTTTTTCTCTTCCTTTGTTCTGTTGCTTTCATACCACCACTGAATTTGAGAGGGATCCTCTCCATTGATTGTAATGGGCTTTTATCCAGTCCTTTATTTCTGGTCTGGTTGACTATTGAATTTCACCCAAACTCACCTTTTCCTCAATTTCCCTTCCCCAGGAGCTTTGTATGGGCCATGCTCAAATCTTACTTTGGCAAATGTGACTTTGCCATTTGGCTTCCGTATCTCATGTATCCATGCTACCTCATCTCTAGCCTAACCAAATCACCCCTGCTAATACCACATTATTTTTCCAGTCTGAATATGAGAGCTCTGCTCTTTGACTCTCATCAAATCAAACTCCTCACTTCACTTTATATAATCTCGCTCCCTTTAATGTATAAACTCCACCAGTTTTCCAAGACTGTCAGTTATCCAAGAGCAAATCTAGAATAACTCCACTGATTCATTCTTTATATTTTTAAGAGTGCTGAATGTGTTTATTGGATTATTTTTAACTTAACTGAGTAGGTTGTTGGGACCTAAAATATAAATAAATAAATGTACATGCATGCCAACTGTGAGGAGGAATTTTGGGCTTGATTTTTTTTTATTTTTGTGTAAAAGTTGTTCTTTTTTCTATGTGACACTCACGCTTTCACAATATTTGAACATTTTTTAGTCAAGTGAAAATGTTCTTGATAGAATAGGGCATAAAATGTCTGGTTATTAAGAAGACAGTTTTTAAGATTCTGGTTGATTTATCAGTCTAAGTTACACTCCATCAATAATTGGCAAAGTTACAGTATATGTAGACTCTCAAACCTGCAATATTGAATACACATTTTAATGTTTTTAATTATAAATTTTCAAAGCATATTTGAGAAAATAAGTCTTTGCTTGTAGAAAGTGATATGTTTTTAATACCTTTGAAGTCACCATCTCATATTTTAATGTAGGAATAGAATTTGAACAAAGGGAGTCAAAATAATTTAAATAATCTCTGTTCGTCACAAACTTAATCACCATATAGGTACTAACAAGCATACAACAGTGGTTTGCACAATGAAATCTTTAGGTTTAGAGAGAATTAGTGAATATTTTTTTAACACTTTTAAAAACCATTCTTTATTTCCCAGGTGTGATGGGGGAATATGAGCCAAAAATTGAGGTCCATTTTCCATATACAGTTACAGCTGCTAAGGGAACTACCGTTAAGATGGAGTGCTTTGCTCTTGGCAAGTAAGTACATAATCTCCCATAATTAGACACCATTGCTTATTAAAATGTGACACTTGTAATTTTTGGTTCAGTTATTTCACACAGTTTCGTTTTCACCGGATGTTCCTTGGTGTATTGACAAAGTTTTTATAGATCAGCTAAATGGGAACTGACTAAGTAACCAGTTACAAATTTCATGCTGTGCTATGCACAGTAAGGTGTACAAGCTAGAAATATACTGGTTCTACATGAAAAGTACTTTCTTATAAATGAAAAAAAGAAAATTTTCAGCCATATGCTTTTATTTATCAAACACTTCCCACTCCTATTTATTCATGGACTGTTAATGCAAATTAGACTGTATAATTCCAGTTTTTCTTACAAAATGTATTAATTGGGAATAAATTATTATTATTATTATTACTATTATTATTGTAGAGCCTTTAACAAATCTGTGCCATAGATTGTGATAAAAATAAGAAGTGAGACAATAATCTAAGTATTTTAAGAATATAATATACATTATGAACTATGTCAAAATTAGTTTGCATCATTTTGTATTACTCTATTTCTATTTCTCTCTACAATGCCTAGTTTATGGTAATACCTGTCATCTAATTTATAAAAGTTTGGCTAGCTAGAGTTCAGGGACATAATATCTTACATATCCTAGACCTTTTCATGCAAGTCAGCAGGTAATAAGGAGACTAGAGTAATGCCCTGCAATTTTATAACACCTTTCATCAGGAAAAGTTGACCTCAGAATTCTTTTTTGCCTTGAGATCCAGCAAGAGATTCTTAACATTATTCATATAAATAATCTTTGCCAAAACTAAAGTTTGGTGGTCATAGTATATGTTCATCTAGAGCTGAAAAGCAATGTCCAGGACTCAGGAAAATCACTTTCTATCTGTACATAATCAATACAGAGACATAAATAGGTAGAGGTATACAGGAAAATGATCATTGTACCCTGTAGTAAATGGAGATCATGTGTGTATGTGGCTATATGGTAAGTTCCTTTTGACCTTTTTGGGTGCATCTAAACATACATTTAAGTATGACTAAATTTATTGTGCATTAAGCTAATGGCCAGCAAATGATTTTTGGCATGTGTCTTCACAAGCTACTGCCAAGTCCCTCCAGCCCTACAATGTGCCCCTGTGGCCACTGGGGAGAGCTCCAACTTCTGGCCACATGACCGCCAGCACTTGGCAGCCATGCTGAAGCCAGACCCAGCTCCCAGCACTTGGCATCCATATTGGAAAAGAAGCCCCACCCTCTGATCCCTTGCCAGCAACTTTCCTGCCCAGGAGCCATGTGCCCAGTGCAGGGGCAACATGCAGCATGTCCCTCCTTGCTCACCTTGCCTCCCCACACCATGGCTGCTCCAGCCCCTGCCCCTGCAGGTGACGTCCAGCACCCCACTGCTCCAGCTGCTGGAGCAGGAGGGTCCAAGTACACTGTGCACCACTGGCACTGTTGGCCCATATGGATGGTTCCAGCGCTGGGTGGCAGCAACCCAGAGCCCACATCCCCCTGGGATTGGTGGGCTCTCCTCCACATCCAGATGTTGGTCCTGCAGAGGCAAGAAACAGAAGCCTTTTGTGAAAGCTTGCAACATTTGACATACACGATGCTCTGTGCGCTGGGGACCATACACTGCCTAGCCTCAGATAGGGAGTGAGATATGCACAGGTGCTCAGGATCTTCCTGGTTCTCCAGGCACACCTGCATTTCTGGTTGAGGACCCTGAGATGCAACAGCATGGAGGGCAAGCCTGGCCTGCCCCGCAACCTCCACCACCACCTGGAAGGATACCTCTACCAGCGTTACATGCCCTTGCCCCCCACTGCTGAGGAGGGCACAGTTGCCATCATTGACACCTTCCTCAGGGTGTGAGAGCCCCATGCCCACCCAGCTGCAGGTGCACAGGCTGCTGAATAAAGTTCTGAACTGTGTCCTGCCTCTCTGTGTGCTGGGGGGGGGGGGCGGAGAAGACTAAGGGCCAGGAGAGTATAGGCCTAGACAGGGGTCAGGACTGGGGAAGTGCCTCTACCACATGGCTTCCAGTCCTTAGCTGTACCCCTGTGCTCCTGGATTATGAATATTTGTTAAACTTTAGCTCTCAGCTTTAGTTTCACCTGGTATCAATGGATATGCTGATCAACTCAAACAGGGTTTTCTTCCCCCACCCCCAGCTTTAAACAAAAACAAACATAAAAAGCTGACAGGAAAACCCAATAGCTCATTAAGGCCTCTCACATCTTCACCACTTTTCCACCCAGTAAACATGGATCATTAAGAGACAATGTTACACATACAAAGAAACACAAACACAAGAAAAAGAAGAACAGCAGATGCCATCATATCTGATGAGTCCAGGAAAATGATTGTTTTGTTTTATCCTAGAATCAGAAAGGCGTTTCATGTGGTGTCTTTCAGTTAACACCTGTTGCCTTTAGATTGCCCACAAGTGGACAAAATATGGCCCACAGGCCAGGTCCAGCCCACTAAGCCATTCTATCCAGCCCACGGGGCCACTAAAAATTTTAGAAAATTAATAGTTATCTGCTCCGGGCTCCTGTAAAAGAAGACAAGAGTCAGGGGAAGTAGGACCCAAAGGAAGACCCGGCAGCAACAGCAGAGCCCAGCCCTGCCCCCACCTTCTGGCCTGGGACTGTGGGGCTGTTTGTGGCTGCGCCAGCATGGGAAATTCAGGTAAGAAGGGGGGAAGGCAGGGGAGGACCATGGCAAACGCCCCAGTCCTCGGGGATGGGCCAACTCCTGCTGAGCCCCTTGATCCAGCCATACAGCCAGGAGCTGGTGGGTGGGCAGGAAAGCGGTGGTGGAGGCAGGGGGGAAGTGGAGTGTGGGGCCTGTGCTGGTGTCCTGGGGCCAGAGCTGGTGGGGCCCAGAGTGGGGCAGGAGAAGAGCGGGATATGGGCTGGCAGGGGTCTGTGGAGCTGTGCTGGGCTGCACCAGCAGGGAGAGTGGGGAGCTGGCCTGGCTCCGTCGATCCCCTGCTAGCCAGGACCCAACGCTCCTGCCACCCTGCTCTGGGCCCCACTGGCGCCAACCCTAGGATACGGGCATGGGGCCTGCACTCTTGCCTGGCTGCTGCTGGTTCCCACACACCCGCTCACTCCCAGTGCCCCTGCCCCAGCCACACAGTACAGGTGGGGAGCAGCACACAGCCCTGACCCTGCATTCACCCACAGGGAACAAGCAGGTGCTCAATGTGGGGGAAAAAATGCACCCCGCATGGCTGGCACTTCCTGTTGTAGCCTCTTGCAGCCCATGTGGGGCTGTCCTGCCTCTCTGCTACATCACCACCATCCCATGGGGCAACAGTGGCAATGGAGAGCAGCCACAAGCAGCTCCGTGTGGGCTCAGAGCCACTGCAGCATGGGAGCATGGGGCGCTGGTCATGGGGCGGGGGCTGCTTTTACCCCGTGCTGAGCACCAGCTCATAACCCACCACCGCTGCTAGCATGGGCCCTGCGCTGGCTATGGGTTTGCCCACTGGGGCTGAGCCATGGCAGCAGCAGGGGTTTTTATCAGAGAATTTTTTATTTATTGGAAAAGCAGGATCCCTGGTAATTATTCTAAACTCAAACTAACGCTAACACTAGCCAACATTTGATAAGTTTAAAGGTGAACATGTAACATGACCCTTAGGAAATAGGCAGGGAAGAAAAAAGAATAAACATGTGAGACCAAAACCAGGGAATTTGACATGGACAAGAAAGAAAGAGAGAGAGACATGATTCAAAGAAGGCAGATTCTGGATTCCTCAAAGAATTTGACCTAAGCCCAGAGGACCCACTAGACTTTTAGAGAAATGTATGTAAGGCTTTATTATATTTTGTCTGGAGCTGTATGTTCTTTGTGCTGTATAAAGTAAAGTGCAATTGTGTTTACAAACCTGTACAACGCCTGAAAAATCTGTTTGCTTTTGCTATATCTCTGAAGAGATAACTGCAAACCTAGAGGGCCATTAATCTTGGAGTTCTGGAGATATGTTTAAACTACTGAGAACTCAGGGTTCAGTGCTGGTTCTAGGGGCTTGGTTAGCTGGAACAAATGTCCTAATCCAAGAAAGAATAATGGACAGATCATATGCATGGGAAGTGTGCTAGAAAGCCCAAGGACAGAGGCAAGACAGCCACCTAATAATAGCAAATGAATCTTAGAAATCATATAATCATAGAAAATTAGGGTTGGAAGGGACCTCAGAGGTCATCTAGTCCAATCCCTTGATCAAAGCAGGACCATCCTCAACTATATCATCACGGCCAAGGCTTTATCTAGTCGGGTCTTAAAAACTTCCAAAAATGGAGATTCCAGCACCTCTCTGGTAACCTGTTTCACTACTTTACTACCCTCCTAGTGAGAAAGTTTTTCCTAATGTCTAACCTAAAATTCCCTTGCTGCGACCTGAGACCACTGCTCCTTGTTCTGTAATGTGCCACCACTAAGATCAGTCTAGCTCAAGGGCAGGCAAAATATGGCCCATGGGCAGAATCCAGGTGAATCTGTCCCCTCCCCAAAATAATTATTACCAGCCTATGGCTGCCCCTCTGGAAGCCGGCAGGAGGTGGGCTTTCAGAGGGTGCACCATTGGACCAAACAGGCTCTGTACTTCCACCTCTGTGGTGCTCCCAGCATGCCATCTGGAAGACCCATGTGGAGGCATCAATCATGATGTCACAACTGGACAGCTGGTGAGTGGGGAGGGGAGCTCCTGCCTGAAGGAGAGGGGACTGGGTATGGGGTTTATGGGTGGGGGTGGGTTAGGTTTGGGGTTTGTGGGTGGGGTTTGTGGGTAGGATTTGTCAGTAGAGGTGACAGTAGCAGGAGCAGGCAGTGGCCCTTGGGGTTCTTCTGGCCTGCTGCAGGAAAAGTTCCCCCACCCCAGCTGTGCGCAGCTCCAGCTGGATCTTGGGAGCTGCATGTGGCAGCATGGAGCCTGACCAGCCCAACCCACTGGTGTGCACCTTCAAATTGGACTGGGTTGGCTAATTGCCAGTACATGGGGCTGCAGGCTGAAGCCACACTCCATCAGGCTGGGCCAGGCTGGGCTAGGCCAGCTCCGTGCCTCCATGTGGGGCTTCCAGCACTACAGTGGAGAAGCACACTTGGAGGCATGGAGCCCACCTAGCCTGATAGTATGTGACTCCCCATAGCTCCCGGTTCCCATGCCACAAAGGTAGGGGGGCTCCATGCCTCCATGTGCAGTTCCCCACTGGAGTGCTGGAAGCCCCAGGTGGAGGCACAAAGCTGGTTCAGCCTGATGGTGTGCAGCTCCCACCTGTAGTGCTGAGAGCCCCACATGCTGATATGGAACCAGCCCAGTCCGGCTTGAAGGCACATGTCAGCAGGCCGGGATAGGTCAGCTTCATGCCTCCATGTAGAGCTCTCAGGATTCAGCCAGAGCCATGTGCCAGTGGGGGGCTCTACCTGCATTGGTCCAGGAGTGCCCCTAGGGCCTGCCACCTGCTGCTGCTGCCACTGCTAGCAGTGAAGACTGTAAACCATGGGGTGGGGGGACATGTGGCAGCGGGGTCCACCACCGCCTACACCCACCCATATACACTACCACACCCCCCACAATCCTTCACAGACCCCACACCTCCAAAACACACATACACACACACACATGCCCTTCATAACCCCTCCAAAAAACTCCACTCTCCTACACTCCCTCCACAAATCCCATACACACACATTGCACACACATCCCACACCCACCTGCCATGCCCCCACATACAGTATACATGAGTAAGACTTTATTTTGAGCTATTATGAAATCATCTCTATATACACTATGCAGACACATATACATTAGGAAAAAAATAGTTTTTGAAATAAGATTAAAATATGTTATAATAGATGTTTGATTTTGAGTATATAGTTTCATAGTTTCTAGGGTCAGAAGGGACCTTAGCA
>NW_017729032.1:26232207-26236786 GCF_001723915.1 Gavialis gangeticus
CCTGCAGGGAAAGAAAATATCTGTCAATTTCCTCCTCTGCTTCTCAGATTCCCTTCAGCCTGCTAACCTCCTCCTGATTTGTGTTTTGCTGGTTCCAAGATGGGAACCACCCCCCCCTCACAAAAGGAGTACTTCTGGGGACAAGGCTTCTGGTGCCTTCAGGGTTTAGGGGTAGGACTTCTGGTCCCAAGGTGGTGAGCAGGGGGTGGGGCACCTGTCAAGGGGTGGAGCTACGTTTGCAGTCCTCGACAGCTCACTAAAAGTCATTAAGTGGCCCTCCAGTCAAAATAATTGCACACACCTGGCCTAGCTCCATTCTCTTTTGACCCGCCCTTCAGGTAGTTGAAGGTTGCTATTAAATCCCCTGTCAGTCTTCTCTTCTCCAGACTAAATAAGCCCAGTTCCCTCTGCCTGTCCTCAGAAGTCATGAGGCCCGGCCCCTAACCATTTTTGTTGCTCTTTGCTGGACTCTCTCCATTTTGTCTATACAGGCCCACAGTCCCAGTTTGGTAGGACCCAAAAGCAACAGTCTATTGACTGTTCACGTGGACAAGCTCTGCAGGTCTGTGAGAGAGACAGTCTTAGGTTTAGAACTCTAAGATGTGGCTTGGGAAGCAAATGTATTTAGCATGAAATATCCAGAGCGAATCACATGACTATGTTTTATATTAAATTCTAAAGATATTTTGTAGTTTTTAAAATAGAGGCTGACCAGGACAAATAATTTTTAAAAATGGAGCAATTCTAATGAGATCCCTGGAAACACTGAGAGGAGATAAGGAAGAATGCAGTTCTCCAGCCCTTGGAGGCTTCAGATATTTATGTGCCAGTAATATTTACACTATTACTAGGTCAAGAGTTGGCAAACAGACTCCTATTGTTGCTTGGCTATGGTTGAACTAGAAACCACCATTTTTTGCTTTACTCTTTCATTTTGTCTCTAACCAAAATACAGCTGATGACTAACTTCTAAGCTACTGTAACATCCCAAAAGAGAAAATATGTGAAAATATTGTCTCTAGCTAGGGACATAGGGTAGAAAAGCACTGCTGAATGCTAGTCATCTTTAGTAACACTTCACAACCATTTAAAAAATCTCTTGCAACAGTACACGAAGAAATAAGTTTGACAATAGACACTTTAATTACCCTGTGTCCACGTTGACATTGGTGTTAATATATAACAAAATAAAAAATGCTCTACTTCACCAAGCAATTTAAGGTTATCTGATATGTCAACCCAATCTGCTAAAACTGTAACTGGCAGTTACTTCTACTGTACACATTCCTTATCTTACTTTCACAGCTATTAGCTCACAATCAGATCAGCCTTGCAAAAACTGCTTTTGACCAGATACAGTAGTAATAATTATATGAATGACATTTCAGGCCTCATCTGAAACCTGAAGGCAGAGGTGGGAGGTAAGAATGCATTAAATTCCCTGTTCCTTTTCATTTTCCTCCATCTCTTATTCCTGATAGCTTTTTTACAATTTATTTTCCTGTTACACTCCATTAAGTGCCTGTTAAGGAACTGAGGCTGGAACTAATTTGTTCTTTCTTTTATGTAGAATTTTTTTCCCTTTGTCATTTGCATTCTTGGTATAAATTAAAAAAAACCAACTAGTTACTACCAATCCCTACCAGTATGCTGCTGGGTTTTTTTTAATGCTGTAGCTTAGCTGTTTGAAATGCTCACTCTTCAGTTCCAATGTAATAGTGAGAAAGACAAATATTCCTCAGAGATTTCTTGTGGTAGGCAATTGGCAAGTATTCCTGAAAGAGCCTAGTCTTTAGTTACAGATTAATCATTTATTAATGGTGTTTATTTGGAGCTGCCACTCACTAAGGGCTTTAAGAATTAAAAAAACACCTAACTGGAGCGGTACTGCATTTGTCTATCAAATGAAAATCAAATCATTTAATTGCTTGATGGACAGAAAGTCTGGGAAAGGATTTGGTCCCTAGCCTAAACAATCAATAGTCAGTCCATTCACAAAGGAAAAATTGCTAGGTATCAATGGCAATTATTAGTTGCTTTTTTCATTAGTAAGGAATTATCATAAGCATATTACATATTATATTTTATTCTGTATTGATTTTCTGTTAATAAGTTGTTGCCTATGAAACCTCATGCCTTTCTGAGATGCCACCCTACCCTACCTTCTGCCTGACTTCAGACTAACATGGCTGAGAACTTCTGTGATCATTAGTAAAGGACAGGGATACCTCAAAAGTTTTTTATTGTTTTTATTTATCTGTTGAGATGATAGGAGCCCCTGTGCTAAGCCAGGATCACATTCTGAATAGACACTCGACAAACACAGAACAAAAAGCACACCCTGGTTCTAATACCAGTAAGATAACAGCTAGAAAACATCAGCTAAACAAGAGGCTTATGGCCATATGTTGTATGATAAATAACATACTTTGCTGAATGTGCTTTTGCAGTTTGTGCTGAGAATGATCCACTTTTGTAAAAAGGTCACTTTGACCTCATGCATGCCATTATGTCTTTTCGACAGGACACTTTTATCTTGCAATTACCTTCACATTTGAGGATGTAAACAGATGTCACCAAATGGAGCAGATCAGCTGTACTGCGATGTCCGTCCCTCTGCACAGCTGAACCACTTCATTGGGTGAAACACACCTTGCCCATTGTCTTGTCAGTTGATCCTCCAGGACAATGGGAGGCATGTTCCCTACTTGCAGAGGTGTGCCTAGAGATTCCCCAGAGTGCACCTATGTAACCAGGGAAAGCCAGGGTTCTCTATTTACAGACCTGCCCCAGAGATTTTCTGGGGAAAGTCATAGGAAAGGAAAGCTGGGCCAGGCAAAAATGTTGAGTGCCACTCTTATAGTGTGTTTGCTTTTTGTTTGTACCACCATAACATTTGTAGGCAGCACAAAAGTGACGCCTATTTGTACATTAATGTAAACAAATGAGTTCTCCGCTGTTTGTATAGTTCTGTCATATTAGAGACACTCGCTTTTTTTTTCCTCCTCTAATATAACATTCTGACTGCAGATTTTTTAATGAAAAAAGCCTGAGGTCTTTCCATAAAAACTGTCAATACCTTTCTTTGTTTCTGCAGTCCTTTTAGCTATACACTGTTTAATTTACATATTTATTGAAGCCATATTCCAAACTTCAGTTGGATATTTTCACTCCTAGTCTCTCTTTACCCCTATTTCTAACTAGTCCTGTAAGTGTTTGAGCTTCATATGACTTAATTATACAGGTCTGTGACACAGGTTAATTTTCTTTTCCTTTTTTTGGCTTGTTTCTTATAAGGAAATTTATACCTTTCTCAAATGACATGCTTGCATTGATTACAGTATTCATGGTATTTTTTAAATGTCTATCTGTAGTCCTTTTTGTTAACCTACTTTGGTGTTACCAGTTGTAGTAGGATTTCAACTTCTACATTTTCTATTCAAAATTAATGGCTTCCAGGAACATTTGAAAGTAGCTGACTTATTCCTCTAATTCTTTGTCCATGGACATTTGAGATTAAAGGATTTTGGGAGCTTCATTTTCCTCCAGTTTTTTCAAACTGTTGCTGTTTCTCTTCTTTGGACGCCACTTAATAATGATGTGACAAATGGTCATGTTGCTAGGAGAAAGGTCTTTACCTTCTGGTCCCAAACATATGAGCTGGGTGAACATCACAGAAAATTAAGTTAAGGCTGACTGATGGCTACTATACGAGTGGGTGTTCTTAACTTTGCTATTTTTTGAACTTGGATTATATCTATCTTGTAAATATGATTTAAATGCTGTAATTTTGACATAAGGCTTGAAAGCAGGAAAATTAAGTGAATGTTTAGAAAGTGCCTTGAGGAAAGTGAGGTTTGACAATACAGATACTGACAGCAGACTAGATTTGTTCAAACTTTCACAAAGAGATGTCAGTTATACCCTCTGCAGGGGCTGGGACCCTGCCCCCTCAGGAGAAAGTGGCAAGAAAAGTGGCAGCGATGCTTAAGACGTAGCTATAAGTTGGTCACTATCTTTGGAATTTCACCATCCACCAACTGTCAATATCCTCAGCATGATACTGTTAGGCAGAAAGTAGGGTAAGATAATAGCTTAGCACCTAACTTATTCAGAGAGACCTACGCTTTTGTAGGTGACAGCCTGTTTTGTCGGATTTTATGGATGGACTTGTAGGGTGCATTCAGACATGCACGGCTGTGCAGCATGTGGTACCGCAAACACATCTGCAGCACCACATACTGTACAGTCAGGTGTTCTCTGCGCGGCAAGGGCATGCTGCCTGTGTGTGCGCTGCTCCACCGTTCTTTTCCACGTGTTTTTTTCACCCCTGGATATCCAGGGGTTAAAAAAATGGAGCAGCACATGCTACTGCAAAGCAGAGCCAGGCCTCCTGGAGTCATGCTGCAGCTGCCAGCCAGTATCTGCTCAGCAGGATCGCTGCTGCTGCAGCCTGGGAAGCCTCCAGGGCCCCAGGTAAGGCTGTTGGGGCCAACACAGTGCTGGCCCCAGCCTCCCCTACTGCCCCTGGGGTAACTTGCTGCGTGACAAAGCATGCGTGGCATGGACATTCCCCAGG
>NW_017729032.1:26241786-26259284 GCF_001723915.1 Gavialis gangeticus
GCCAGGCCTCCTGGAGTCATGCTGCAGCTGCCAGCCAGTATCTGCTCAGCAGGATCGCTGCTGCTGCAGCCTGGGAAGCCTCCAGGGCCCCAGGTAAGGCTGTTGGGGCCAACACAGTGCTGGCCCCAGCCTCCCCTACTGCCCCTGGGGTAACTTGCTGCGTGACAAAGCATGCGTGGCATGGACATTCCCCAGAGACAAGTAGCTGTGGTGCAAGCTATTTATACCCAGGGAACCAAACATCTACTCTCATCTGGACCCAGCCGTAGAGTGCAGGATGCTAAATAGAAAGGAATTAAATAATTTGAATACAAGGGAAAGGAGGAGGAAAATACAGTGGGGGAGAGCAGGCAAAGACAGGTTGAGGAGATCAAAAAGGATAAACAAAGCAGTTAACCCATGGAGGAACACAGCGATTATAAAAGCTAGTTCATAATGGGATAAGTATCCAAAATCTTTGTTGAAACCATCCTCAGCGCAGTCCAGTCTGTGCAGGACTCCTGGTTCCTCATTTCACACTCAAGTTGCTTTTTTAAAAGTTTTATGGTTTAAGAACACCTGCTCTGAGGCCAGGTGTCTGTTTAGTACTCCTGCTCTCTAAAAATCCATCCATAGCATCTGATGAAGTAGGCTATCACTTACAGAAGTTCGTGTCTCTGAACAAGTTAGTTTCTAACTCTGCCATGCCTTCTGCCTATCTTCAGACTAATACAGCTAACCACCTCTCTCATGATACTGTTAGAATTTATATGATGACAATGCATCAAGGCTTTTTATCAACATAGGAAATAAACCCAGTAACTAATCTGATTTACGTATGAGTAGAGAGAACTTGTGCGTGGTCTGAAACCTGCAAACAATGTGGAGTTGTGGATGCAACGGCATAATTAAGGCTCACTTTCTCTGTATTTAAAACACACTCCCAGAATTTCAACAGTGACAAAGAAACTATATTAAGAAGTTTTATGCATCCATATTTTTTAATTGAAGTTGGTTTTATAACACACGGATCACCATACAAATGTTTCTGTTGATAAGAATCAAGTGTGTATAATGCTGACAGCTAATTCCTTTTAAGTCCCACATGTTTGTTTCTCTGCTTTTTGGGAGATTGTTTTACATTAATGCTATTTCTGTATGATAACAACGATACATTATTTCAGCTTTCTTTGTAGAGATATAGGCCACATTAGTAATGTCAGAGCTTTGTATTTTTAGCATAAAATATACTTGGTTAAAAACCAGAATAAAGTAGAGATATTGACCTCTTTTAGTATTGAGTTATGATGCAGCTCTTATCATAGCAGCATTGTTCATGCTATTATAGTTAATGTTGCTTTAATAATTTCATTGTAAACTCTGAGAGATTTATAGTTCAGTTATAAGCATTCATTCTATCTGTAATTTGGCCTGCAAGATCTCAGCTCCATAGTTCATTTTTAAATCATGTTTTCTAAATGAGATATAATAAAAATAAAATAAAATTACATATTTTAAGTCACACAAGTGAATCATATTGGCCAGTTAATAGTCTATAAAGTGATCTAAAATGTTCTTTTGAAATAAAAAACCCTTTTATTTGATTTTGATTAGTGAATGCTTAAAGATAATAATTAGAGAAGAGAATTTCATACCCTTGATCTGACTTTTTATCAAATTTCCTGACAAGCCATGTAGCTTTAGATTAATTTTATTAGTGTGTGTATGATTTAATTTTTATTCTAGAAGCACTCAAAAATGTGTTAGACTGTGTAGAGACATACATAGGAGAATGCAGTTTACAAAGAGTTTGCAATATATGTAGACCAGGGTTGTCCAACTGGCAGCCCACAGATTGCACCCAGCCTGCAAGGGTGAACACGCGGCTTGCAGGTACCTGCCCAGCTGCCACTCCTCACATCACGCCTGCTGCAGTGGCTCAGATTTTGCAGGCAGGCAGTGGGAAGGGGCCCTGTTAGCCTGCTGCCCACATGGCCATGGGTTTGTACAGCTCATGCAGTGGCCGGGGAGAAAGGTGAGGGGGAAAGCTTCAGGCTGCTCCCATAATAAGGGGGTCGCAAGATAGGAAGGTGCATGGGCCTGGGGAGATCTTGAGGTGTGCAGCCCCCATGGCATGCAACCCACAGAGCGTGCAGCCCAGGACCTGTGACCAGTGCAGCATGTGGCCCCCAGCCACTCTGAAGTGGGACAACCACGATGTAGACAAAGGCAGAAAAAAGGTTTTGGCTCACCCGTACAATATGTAAGCAGAGCAGCATATGGCCAGATTAGTCCCTGTATCACCTTGGCCCAGCCCTGCATGCTCAGATCAGGCGACGTGTGTCCAGTTAAAACCCCGTGCTGTCTTGACCTAGTCCTATGTGTCCAGATTGGACCCTGTGACACTTCAGCCCCAAGTGGCTGGACTGGGTTCTTCATAGCCAAACCAGCCCCACTCTGGCGTGGCCCCATGCAACTGATCCGGCATGCAGGGCTATGCTACCTGGTCTGCAGGGCTCTCCATGGCCACATCCAAATGAGCACATACTGTACGTTCTGTTGTTTTCCGCACAGCAAGGGAGCAGAGTGGAGGGTTTTTTTGACCCCTGGATATCCACAGGTCAAAACAAACCCACAGAAAAAAAGCATCAGAGTGGCACATGTGGCAGCAGTGTGTGCCACCCAAAGCCCAGCCAACTGGAGCCAAGCTCCACTGCCAGTCAGGCCCCATGAGGCAGGATCACTGCTGCTGCAGCCCTGGGAGGCCCCTAGGACTCCAGATAAGGCTGCTGGGGCCAGCCTCCCCTACCCCACCTGGTGTAACATGCTGCATGTCAGACCACAAGGTGTGCCACCACTAGTTATCCCTGGGGAACCAAATGTCCACACACATCTGGACACAGACCATGGGTCCAGAAAATTGGCACCAGAGGAGAGGTAGTTAAGGCTGTCCTGCTCCCCCACTGCAGACCTCTGGGGAGCCTTGCAGGATCAATGACATGACTCTACAGACTGGATCTGGCCCACAGGCCAGGATTTGAGCACCCCTAATCTAGACTAACAATACTCTGTTATTTACTGACAATGGCTACAGTTACATGAACCAGATTTCACATTTCTAAGGCTAAGTGTGATAGGTATGAAACACTGTTCTGTTATTGGCATCTCTCTTGGCTACTTCCTTCAGACATGCTGAAAGGTCTTTCTAGCGTGGTGTCAATCACAGGGAGACAGATCAGAAATGTTGCCTGAGATAGAACAGGTAAAATTATCCATGACCAGCAGCTGCTTCTCTCTTGACATTTGCTTTTTGAACTGACTCAAATCTTCTTAATCTTTTTAGAGAACACTGAGTAAATCCCGCCTGCATAAGACTAACAAATGCCACACACAGGCACTCTGCTGTATAGCATCTTGAATAGCCTGTTTATGTGAATGAGGCATGCAATACATGCTTAACAACTCTCAGTTCCTCCACCTGCACTGGACTTGTAGTCCAGGCAGTCCTAGTCACGGCAGTATAATTCCAGCAACAGTAGAGAAATCTCAGTCTCAAATGATAAATATAAATCATTGCATCAACTACATGTCAACCTTCTACTGATATCACTTCATTAAAAGCATGGACTCTAAACACAGAGGCCAGGAAGAAGCAGGGAGCAAGTTGGCCTTAGACATGTGACAACTGCCATTAAAGCTGTTACCCATTTCTGAAGAATGACATCCATGATTTGTGAAATGCTAGGTTCCTTAATTTGCATAAAATGGAGCAAATGGATCTCACTAGTCTCTTCACTACGGAAATGCAGCCATTGAGAGTAGTGACTATCAGGGATCCTGTTTTTCTCTGATTTAAAAAAATCCCCAATTTTGGCTTAAAAAAAAGTAATCCCAAATTCACATTTTTCCACAATTAAAATGAAACACCACTATATATATCTATATATTTATATATATCATTCAACAAACTTTAATTAAAGGAGCCCCACCACCATTTTTAAGCATGGGGATGCTAATACACAAGTTGCTCTGGGCTCTTTAATTAGAGCAGCTCTCGGAGCTGCTCTAATTAAAGCACTCCCTTCCCCCCACTCCCAGGGCATGTGTATATACACCCATAGAGATTAACTGGTTCAGGGAAACGCATGCATTTGGAGGCAACAGCTTGCTTTGTCAGATGCCTCATCACAGCATATGATGAAGTTAGGTATTGTCTGAGAAAATGTATGCCTCTCTGAACCTGGAAGACTCTAATATGTCACCCTGGTAGCCTTCTTGAATACAGATTAACACAGCTAACTTTGTTACAGGAATGAAAAAAACTTGTAAAAATAAATGTACTATAGGTGCAGACAGAAATGCAGCTCCTCAGTCTATCTCATGGTGCTGTGTCAGCCGAGCCCTGCTCCTGGCGCATGCAGACAATAGTTACTGAAGACGCTTTGTTTTGGAGCATCTTCATCTGAACCCACATACAGTGAAGGTTCAGATTTCTGCAGGACTGTGCCCTTTTCAAGCACTGCAGCCATGCACTTATGCTTGGTCATGGCTATAGAGCACTTTCAGGGGCCAGATTGCACAAAAGTTGTCACTTCTGTCTCATATTTTATGGTTTCCTTGGTTATCTTGTTTTGTTATGTTTTAATCAAGATGAACAGTGCATATCAGAAAAGCATTTCTATTTAGGATCTTACAAAACACTAATAATTCCTGCTGAATTCAGTAGGAATTGCATGTGCCCAGCATCTATTAAAATTAAGCCATAAACCACCCCAAACCTCAAAGACATGTGAATGGTGTATCTTATGATTACTATAGGTAGTTTACTGAGTCAGAGTGACAGCTGTGGGGAGAAGCTGCTTTTCTACCTGTTCTGTTGATTAAGTTTCCTGTACACAAAATCTCCTTTCTTACATGAGCACTTAAGGATTTTCTTTTTGGTTAATGAAATATAAGGCATTGTGTAGTTTTGCATCTTTAAATGTAATGGTCTAATGACCCGCAGAATAGAATTCTGTGGTTCATTTCAAAGGTACAATTGTACGGCTAGCAAATACACATTTTTAGACATATCTGATGTGGAGAAGTTCATGATAGACCTCAGCATTCTAATGCTACATAATCATCCTGTAATAATTAGAAGATATTTAACACAGTTGGAAAACTGGAGGGCATAAGGAGAAAGGGCTGTCTTCTAATCTCAAATGCACAGTCATGCGGTGCTGCACCAATGGGGCGTTTTCAAGATATATTATGATGTGCACCTGTGAATTTGAAAGCACTACTGAGACCAGTGATTTATTTGTAAAATTCCTATGGGGTCCCAAGGAAATTACACAATGAGGCTGAAACTGCAGTAGAAGGTAAATAGTGTTTTGATACAAAGGGTAATACAAACAGCACATAGAAAAATAGAAAGGGGTGACAAATTTTTCTATTTCCTACCTCTGATGTTGAAAATTAGTAGGTTGGATCCATGGAAAAGACACTTTAGAAATCAGGGAGCTATGAAGGGCATTCCCATGTGTCCCATTACACCATTCATTTACACCAGATATGTCCATTTTAGTTCTTAGTAAATCTTGTTTCCTCTGGAATTCAGTGAATCATGATACTGTATTTGTTCACAGGGAAATATTCAGAAGTGTTTTATAGTTTCTAGACTCTGATACCACTGAGGTCAGTAATAAAACTCCCACTGACTTTGATAGGAATAAAATTAGGCCAGCACTGAGTACTTAATGAAACCCATGCCCTTATAATAATTTTTAGATGCAAATGCAATACTTCCTTTCCTATTCAAAGTAAATACATCTTTTGTACAGACACTGAGTTTATTCTCATCTGTCATAGTTACAACTAGAGTAGGAGAACTTTTCTTTCAGTTGAAATGGATGAGGAGGGTAATCCTGTTTTGAAATCACTGAAAATGTTGACATTCTTATCAGTTAATATTAGTCTCCAAAAACACTGCTTTATTTCCAGGGGTAAAATGTGTGAGTCTTCCCATTTGTCCTTAGCATAACTACATGCATGAATAAAGGTAAGTTTTGGCAAGATCAAGGTCTAGGTTTGAAAACAAATAATTTGAATAAAGTATAGTCAAAATGTAGTGCTCTCATAGATTTGTGCTAAGGTCAAGACAGAATTGACTGTGAAGAACTTTACCAATTATGTAAATTGGAGCCAGCTCATGCATTCATGGTCAAGTTTCTCTTCCCTTTTTTTTTATGAACCTTAATTTCATTAAAAACATGGAAAATATGTGCATAACTTAGCTAGATGTTACAATGAATTTTATGAGATTTCTAGGAAAAAGTCACACAACTTTATTCTTTGATATCCTCTCTGAGATAGTATTTCATTTT
Organism: Gavialis gangeticus; assembly: GCF_001723915.1. Lineage (NCBI taxonomy): Eukaryota > Metazoa > Chordata > Crocodylia > Gavialidae > Gavialis > Gavialis gangeticus. The sequence goes on from NW_017729032.1 coordinate 26,248,134, forward strand.
TTTACGCAAGTCACAAAGGAGAACTACATACAAATATATTTTCATTTCAGAAGCAAAATTCATACCTCACTTGTGACTTATGCAAGAAAAATAAGAAGCTTCATTAAATAGAGCTACAACTTGTCTATGAGTTGCAGTTTGGGAGAATTTTCTTTTGAAATTATTAAATCTTTCCAGTCAAAGTATTTTTATCTCCTTGAAAAATCCCACTTATTATTTCATCATTATGAGAAAAAAGACAATTTTTCAAAATATGTTTCCTAATGACCTAGGCAATGATTAAAAGTTACTTCCATATTTTCCATACTGAAAGCACTTACTTGAAGCAGCATGCAATTAAACCAAATTAAAAATAAAGTCAATTGCATTTATAGATTTTTTTTGGTACATTGACTTGCATAGTAATTTCTTACCTACTGGGTGATATAACATTCATGCTTTATGGCTTCTTCATTGTTTCTCTGCAAAAATATGTTAAGAAAAATTCCACTCCTCAGCTTTATTCATTTAAACCAAAACACTGAAGTCAAAGGGTGTTTTGCCATCAGCTTCAATGGTAATGGAATCTACCCTGCCTTCTAATAGAATTGCAATCACAATAAGCTCAGGACCTTCTGCAAGCAATCCATCAGGGCATTTGGTGCATTGGATGAGATCTATTACATTTCTGGAGGTGCAGGTGTAAGATCCAGGAATGGCCCACTCCCACAATAACTACACCCCACAACAGAGCCATCACCAAAGCCATTTGGCAATGCTACTGCACAGTAACTCTGGTTACTGCACAGTCCTTTAGTACATGTTTATACAAGTACTAAAGGATTGTGCAATAACAATTGTATAGTCAGCATCCCGTGTAGAGAGTACTAAGTGTTAAGAATAAAAGCTAACATTTCTATTTAGTGCTTGGAAAGAAGAGTGGTATCCAAGTGAACAAAAAAAAGAAGAAAGAACTGAACCTGAGTTACCAGTAAGATTCTGTGACAAAAAAAGGGACTTATGAGATCTGAGGATGCATAAATACGGGAGCACTGAGTAGTAGTCAGGGAGTGATTTTACTTTGGAATTGGTGAGGTGCATAATAGTGTACTGTGTCCTCAAAAATACAAAATACAAAAATACAAAAAAAATTTGTATTTTTTTTAAGTATTAAAAATTTGGGGAGGAAGAAGATAAGAGTTGCAAAAATGATTCAGGGGCTAGAGTAAAGAGTTCAATTTGTCCTTTGATGTCTGCTCATCAATTCTAGATGCCTTTCTGGATGATATACATTAGCCAAACACTGGTTATGCTTAATGTAAACATTAGCTAAGCTAATGGTTTTAGGAGTGGGGTATAGGTGTGAAATTTAACAGCATATAATATATAAGAGATTAGACTGATCTACTGGCTCATTCTAGCTTTAAATTCTATGTGAGGTACTACCTGAATGTGTATGGTTATGGTTTTAAAGGAAGGTCTACGTTATGATTTTTGTATACTAATCCAAATTCCTAAAAGTTTCAGCAGTATTATAATCTAAATTAATTTTCATAGATTTCATAGATATTTAGGGTTGGAAGGGACCTTAGTAGATCATCAAGTCCGATCCCCTGCCCTGGGCAGGAAAGAGCGCTGGAGTCAGGCGACCCCAGCCAGGTGCTTGTCCAGTTTCCTCTTAAAGACCCCCAAGGTAGGGGAGAGCACCACCTCCCTTGGAAGCCCATTCCAGATTCTGGTAACTCTTATCATAAAGTTCTTCCTGATGTCTATTTTAAATCTGCTCTCGGTTAGTTTGTGCCTGTTGATTCTAGTAACTCCAAGGGGTGCCCTGGTAAATTGAGTGTCTCCTATTTCTTGCTGTCCCACCCTGACAAATTTGTAAATGGCCACCAGATCCCCTCTCAGCCTTCTCTTGTGGAGGCTCAAGAGATCCAGGTCCCTCAATCTCTCCTTGTAGGACCTTACTTGCAGGCCCCTAACCATCTGAGTAGCCCTCCTCCTCTGGACCCTCTGAAGGTTATCAACATCCCTCTTGAACTGTGGCACCCAAATCTGAATGCAGTACTCCACTTGCGGTCTTACCAGTGCTGCGTAGAGGGGAAGTATCACCTCCCTAGACCTGTTCATGATGCATGTTAATGCTAATGCATGTTAGAGTGTGGTTAGCTTTACTGATCACTTAATCACATTGAGAACCATTTCATCACATTTGAGAACCATGTGTAATAGATTCCCAATAGATCCTGTATGAGTCAAATGAGACGATCCAATTTTTTTCAAATGATGTTCCAAATGACATTTTAACTGATATTCAAAATGCTAGGGGCACATCTACACAAGACATAGCTCACTGTATGCCGACATAGCTCGTCACTACAGTGACACAGCTTTGGTGAGCAGGAACTGTGATACCGATGCTACTGTGCAGTAGGGTCAGAAACAACCCATGTGCCGCTGGGACTGTGTGGTAGCAGAGATTACTGCACAGTCGGGGTGCACATGTAGATGCACCCTAGGAAACTTAAAAAACTTTGACTTTAATAAACATAAATGGGTCATACTTTAGCAATAGTGATAAGCATTTTAAGTTTATTTTGCAATAACTATTTTGCAACTCTTGGAAATAAAAATATTGACCCCACAATGTCCCCTTTTTAAAAATACAGTCACCTTATATATAAATCCTTTAAAAAGACTGAGACATAATTTGCCTGAATTGCAGCATTATTAAATTTGTCTCATCTACATTTATGAATAGACACATCCTAAATATTTGAGACACTGATGTACGGGAGCACTGTTCTTGAATGTGAGATCCTGGGAAGCTGGGACAATGATTGTACTTACACAGTTCATCTAGGCATTAGTGATGCGATTTCCTTTTGAGTATGAAAAGAAGGGACTCAAAGCCTTCAACAGTAAAGCTAACAGTGTAGATTAATCCCCACAGAGTACATTTTGAATGAGTTAATTAATATAAATTAAAACTTAACTTCCTTTGTGGAAAACAAGGATGTTTCCCATATAGTTGCATTGCTTAATAGAGATTCCCTATGGAAAGAGAAGTATATCAAGCAGTACATGGGCCTTAATTGTGATTACATTTTATTGCCACTTAGGCTATTAAGTACTTAAGTTACCAGATAACGGAATCTATATTCTCAATAGTGCTAACAGTACTTTTACTAAATATTTCAGCCCTGTTCCAACAATCTCATGGAGGAAAGTTAATGGTCATAATCCGAGCAAAGCCCGTCTGAGAAAATCCCAAGCTGTGCTTGAAATACCTAACGTGCAGCTAGATGATGCAGGGATGTATGAATGTAAAGCTGAAAATTCACGTGGAAGGAATGTCTTCAGAGGACAGCTACAAGTGTACAGTAAGTGCCATACAACAAAGAAAACAGCTTCTCCATGCAGAAGCCTGCAGGTACATGTGAAAAAAGTAGTAGCAAAATAATCAAGTAATTGTTTCTTCAATTTAAAATCCATTTGATATTAGCACAACATTAAAGTAAATAACTATTAAATACTGAATGTGAGTACAGCAAACTAAAACTTTCATCAGAATTTTCCTCAAAAAATCATAAAAATAGGAATTGGGATGTACTGATTTGTTTTCTTTTAGTTTTGCCATTTTTGCCTAAGATTAATTGAATTGTCTTTTTCTAATGTATATATTTAAATGTTCACTTTTTTTACCTTCTCTTAAAAGTATTCTACCAATAGAATTTTTACCCCACACCATGCTATTCTAAGCATTATACATGTGTCAGAAACCTATTTTAGAAATGTCTTGAAATTTTTTATCCTCCTGCTTGTTAATCTAAGTCGGGCATGTCAAGATTTAGCCTAGGGTCACTCTTTCCAGCCCACTGTTCTACTGGCAGGCCACCAGAAGGCCAGTGGGGGCATGACCAGGAGGAGTGGCCTACCACAGAATCCAGGGCCCTTGAACTCTGGTGGGTATTGCACTTGGCAGATGCAGGGTAAGCAATGGTTGATGCAGGCCCAGTCACCCTCTCCCAGCTTTGCCCATCACTGCTGCTGCAGTCCTGCCCCCTCAGCCACTGGCCGTGCTTCTGCCCCATGCTGTACCCACTGCATGCCCTGGGTCCCAGGCTGGAACTAAAACTGCTCCTGCAGCACAGGGGATATGGCAGTAAGGGCAGTTCCAGCTTTCACAAGGGGCACGTGGCAGAATTGGAGCTGCCACCACTATCACCATGTGCCCTGAGCTGGAACTGCTGCCACAGGTGCCTTGCACCCCAGCTGGATCCAGCCCACAAGGAGCTGTTCAGATCCAGTCTGGGGTACAAAGTGAATTGAAACCCCTGATCTAAGTTATCTTCAGTCCAACTGTACTGGAATCATAAGCAGAAACCTGCTCACATTTTCAGTCGTGATTTTCAGTTTTTGGGGATCCAGCTTGAGGACCTACAAATCAGTCTGATTTTCATACTGTGATAAGCATATATGACCTTTGAAAATCAGGTCCTTTTATTAGAAATTGAAGGTCCAAATATCAGTTATCACATTTGAAAATTTAGGCTGTGGCTCTAAAATGAACCTATCCTAATAAGACCTAAAAGATAACTTAGATCTATATTAATATCAAGAGCTTATACCTCATATTGTAAATATCTTTAAGGGATGGAAGCAAATAATGATATCAGAAAACTGCATAATTTGAATGTTTACCCATCAATTAGATCATTTATTTTGCAATACTTTGTATATAAATGCATATACCCAGTCTCCCATTAATATATACTTATTTTTAATATATTAAATTGACATAGGTTGAGACAGTACTGTAGAGAAGGACCATAAGCCTTACTGTAGACTATTAACCAAGAGTGTGCTCTTGTTGGAAAATGAGCCAGTAACATAATCCCGTATTATCTGGAGTATCTATTGCAACTGAAGGGAAGTAAATCTTCTGCTGTATTCAGCACTGGTGAGGACTTACCTGAAATACAATCATCGGTGTTTCAGTTACTTCCCTTGGCGACTATTGCTTAAAGATTCCTATAAAAAGGAAGTTTTTTTCCCTGATGTTCAGCTTTACTTTCCCTTTTTGCAATTTCATTCTGTTACTCCTAGTTATTACTCCACTGAATAATCACAATAAGACTTATGTCTTGGTATTCGTACCCTTTAGTTGTTTATAGTTTATCACCACGTACTTAGCTCATTTTCCTTGCAGTTCAGTCCTTCCAGTTCCCTAAGCATGTTTCCTGTCCTCTCCAGTTTGTGCATGCCTTTATGACAACATTACAGGCCTTTAATGGGTGAGTGTTAAGATTGCATTGGAGCAGTCTTCCCCTGTTTCTTTTCTTAACTCTTTCAATCAGAACCAAGGGCAATTTGGTGGCTTTCAGTCTACACAGAGGTTCTGGGAAGAGATGACCTCTCTCTCAAATTCAGTGACTAGCATGGCTCTCACTGGGTGTCATCCGCAATGCCCTCACTGCACTCTGATCCTAACACTCTTACTGGAAAGACATGTCAACCATTCTGGGAACCATTCTGACCATTTCAAGTAACAACAGTACAAAATGTTTCCAACTATTACAGATTCTTACTGTCAACTGTCTCTGTTTATATCCAAGTTTTTAAGTCTCATTGATCTTTCTCCTTAGTACTTCTTAAAGGGACTCACATTCTCTAGTACATTACAGAAGAGTTGTAAGATACATTCTAGTCCTCAAACAAGCTTGCTCCTAGATTGTGTCTTTAACAGATGTCAAAGCACTTTAGGAAAGAATTATCACTATCTACCTTCTTTAAAAATAAAGAGATGAAAACACACAGACAGAATCCAAGATGCTATACCCAAAGGTCAGGAATGTTTTGGGGTTTTTTATCATAGAAATGTACAAAAGTACACCTGTAAGGAGCCTCAAGAGGTCATCCAATCCAACCTCTTTCTCAAGGCAGGATCATCCCCATCTAAATCAGACCACATACTCCATGGTGATTGGACTGTATGTTAAAAGTCCTGCCTGTTTCCAAATGTGGCAGCTGGTCTTCCCTGAGCAGTGCATGACCCCCTAACAAGAAAATGCTGGGGTTTTAGTCCCAGCAGGAGCTTCATCACATATCAGTCAAAGACCCCTGACACCTGTAGGATCATAGTGAGATATATGATATTTGAGAGCAGGCCCAAAAACCCACAAAGAAAAATACTACTAAGAGGCCACAAACAGGATAATTATAAGCTCTCTCTATGCAGTATGACATTGGAATGTGAGCTGATAAACGGGGATGGTACAAACTGAACCTACCTTGAACCCACTAGCATAAGTAACAGTGCTGAAAAGAAAGTTGCATGTTTGATGATAAGGAAGATGCTTCTGTGTAAAAACTGCTCAAAGCCTATTATTGTGTAGTTATAAAAATTAACAAGGCCATAGATAATAGTATAGAAATAATCTATAAAGCAGACTTAGTGCTTCAAAGACACAGCTGGAACAATCAAAGATACCGTCCTCCTCCCTATTACTTAACGTTTCAAAGCAAGCATATAGCCAAAAGCCAGTTTGAACTAATTAAGAATTTTCTCATACTAACCTGATATCTTGGGAAAGTCCCACCTGCGTGCATATCGTGTCATGTGCACTAGAAGTTTTAAGTAACCATAGAGGTTGAGTCAATTAAGTGTAAAATCTGTGACGCAAAACTGTCTATATAAACTTGCTTACTTGTTATCAAGGGGGGCTGGTTCTTGGAGGAGACGGGCTGCTCTTTGCTGTTGTGTGCACGCTTCAATAAAGAGCTTTGAGATAAGACCTTGCTGGTGTTGCCTGTCTCTTGCGGTCAGACAGTGGACCTGGGAAGTTGGGGTTCGAGTCCCTGACAATAGGTAAGTAGGGCTGGAAGGATCATAAGGTTCACAAGGTCATCTAGTCCAGCCCCATCTCAAGGCAGGAGCATTCTTGACTAAACCATCCCAGCCAAATGCATCTAACCGGCTCTGGAAAACTTCCAATGATTGCATTTTTAGAATTTCTCTAAGTAGCCAGTTCTAATGCTTGACCACCCTCATAATAAAACAAATTCTCCAAATAGCAAACCTAAATTTCCCCTGCTGCAGCTTAAGACCATTGCTCCTAGTCATCTTCCCTACAGCCACAGAAAAGGCCTCTCTCCATCCTCTTCAGGTATTTGATAACTATTATCAAATACCCCCTCAGTCTTCTCTTCTCTAGATTAAATAACCATAGTTCTTTCAGACTTTCCTCATAAGTGTTGCCACCAGGCCCTTACTCATTTTTGTTGCTCTGCAATGGACTCTTTCCAAACATCCTTCTTGAAGTGCAGGACCCAAAACTGAATACAGTACTCCAAGTAAAGTCTTACGAGTGCTGAGTAGAGCAAAAGAATCACTTCCCTTGATTTGCAAGTGTAACTCCTCTCACAAGGGAGTGGTGGCAATGTGTGGCAGGTGTGTGGCAATGGTAACTCAGTTTCCCTCAACATCATTTCAGTTTAACAAGAAAGTACAAGTAAGCACGATTATTTATACACATAAGTATCCAAATATTAAGCTGTAGCCCAGCACAGAAACCTGATAACACAATTACCCCTTTAAACAATGCAATTTTAAACCCCTATTCTGAAGAGTTTCACAAGGACCCTCCAAAGTTAGCGTCTTCACTTTGTGTACAGCCCAAGCTGTCCCAGATGGCACAAGGACTTCCAATGCCTCATCGTCACATTGACTGCACTTACTTCTGCAGCCTTTTCAGTGCTACTCAGCTGGGTCCTGCTGGGGTCTCCTTTGTGGGAAAGTCAATCCTTTTCCCAGCTGCACTCAAACCAGGCTCCTCTATAATCTACCTGGGGCCTGTTTCAGTTGTGCTTGGAGGCATGTGTGACTGGTGCCTCCTGAATCTGGGGCGGCATCCGCAGAAGCCACTGACAGCAGCGGCCCTGTCAGGGAGGGCACCAGCCCTACCAACAGCATCAGTGTTGGCCGTTGGGGGGGCACCGGCCCCTTCGGGGGGGCACATGCACCCCCATGCACCGCCTACCAGTCACCTATGCTTTGCGCATACCAGGGAACAAGGCCTATCCCATGCTGTAACCATTTTGGCTACAGGCAAATTAATCCCATGTTGCAGCTCCTCTTTCCCATTTCCCCTCTTGCTGGCCCTCAAAGCAGTCTGGGAGCTGTAGTTTAACTCACTGTCCCCTGTTTCTCATTTCTGTGGGCTTTTTATAGCCCCTCCAATTTCCTCTCCTGTTGGCTAGAGACAATTTTTTGCCAGTTTCCAAGGCAGTTTGCGAGCCATGGTTGGGAACTCCCTGGATCTGACTTTTCTGGGCTTCCTCTCTGCTTAACCCTTCACAATCCAGTGGCATGGTTACACAGATGACACTGTTACTACAGGTCAGTATGCAACAAGAGCACACTGCTACAGCAACAGGAGAGGAAATACCATCCCAGGCCCATACTGTAATCAGCAAAGCCCTAAAGCATGAGAAAAACAAGCACCCTCTCTTCTGCATCGCAACCTGGAAACTGCAAACACAACTTTGCCCATCACATGTCGTAACTGGGGAGACAGAACTCTGGTTTTTGTCATCTTATCCCTCCCCTTTATTTATTCCATCTATTTTAATTTTCTTCTATAAACAAGTTATTGGTTGTGGTCTGCTTCATTCTTCTGCTGTTAAGCTTCATCCTCTTGAGTTTCCTTTGAGCTGCAGAGCTTTTCTCATAATCTCCATAAGATGCAGGTATGACAGTCTCCTAGGCTTCTAACTTACTCTTTATGGGGTACTCCAGGAATAGCTATTCCTAGTTTGTCCTTGACCAATGCTTATCCCACCTCTTCTTGAAAACCTTCAGTGAGGTTCTACAGCTTCTCTATCCCTAGGTAGTCTATTCCACTGCCTCCGTCTTCAAAAAATGAAGATTTTTTTCCCCCCTAATATCCAATCTAAATCTACTTTGCTGTAATTTCAAGCCATTGCTACACATCCCACTCTCTGCAGTGAGAGAGAAAAGATGTTCTCCATCTTCTTTGTGGAAAGCCTGAAGATATTTGAAAGCCATGTCTGACAAAACATTTCCATGTTGCTTACCCAAACCATACATTATCACAAACCTCTCTCTAAATGTAAATTTTCACTCATATGCTACTTATATTTTTATGGTTGTCAAAAGGCCATTTTTCAATCACAGCCTGTATGGAGCCATAACAGGTGGTGTTAACCTGTAACCTGTGCAGTTACATTAGAACAACCTCTTTGGGTTAATTTAGGGAAATCCACTGTGGATTACCAGATTTTACAAGTCAACGATCATGGAAGAAAACAGGATGTAAGAAAACAAATGTATAGCACAATTTCACCTCTCTGTGTGAATACGGTGGAAGCTCAGACTGGTTATCTGAGGTCAGCAGACTACCAGGTGCCTGGAATGGAAAGGAGCACAGAGCACTGAAGTCAAGCTGTAAGCATCCTATATTAGTGTACCTTTCGTAGGTTAGGACAGAGGCCAGGAAGTGGCCCCTTCTGGCCTGTAGAGCATGTGACATCATTCACAACAGCCTGATTCTGGGACAGAAGGAGTTTCATTGATCTGCAAACCTTGACATCTATTTTCAGAGATGGTTTGTAGTCTTGTGGTTTAGCAGGAAAACTTTAGCCGAGCTTTACTGCACAAGTCTCTGTTTCCTTTACCGCTGAGACTTTTATGGGGAGATTTTAAAACTTCATTTAAAAAAGCATTTGCTGCTGCCCTAATTTGAATGACTTCTGGTAGAATAAAATATCCCATGTTAGACACTCATATTTTTGTGAGAGAAGATGTTATCTAGAGGTCAGAGCTCTTTAGCAAGTCATTCTTACTTACAAAAGGTTCCTTATACAGCTTCAGACCTGGTTGTACCACTGGCTCTCTTGGTGAGGGTCACACTGATTTACATATGTCCCCAGGAACTCACTTGCTGTCTATTTTAATGTTACGCAGTTACTCATTATTGTCAATTGCATCTGATCTGTTTCACCACCGGGTACATTGGGACAAGCCCAGGACGCTGAGTTTGCTTTTCTGGTTCAATGCAATCAGCACCTCATTTGATTCTTGTCTTATCTAACACTGACATCCAGATGTACCACGATTGTCTGATGCAGCTGACACTTTGGAAATGATTGTTGTAGAATCTCGGTGTTTGGCTGAATTTCAGCTGTGGAAGTGACAAAACCATTTAAAATTTAATTTTGATAAAACTGAGATATCCATAGCAGACTAAATATACTTGTCAGAAGTCCATTTTGAGAACTGTTATTCCCCCAAAGTCATCTGGTCGACTTGTAATTTACAGTGACTTTTATTCAAGCTCAGTCTGGTTCACAAATAGAAGTTGGGATATGTGAAATCTGGACAATAAATTATTAAAAACAAAAACATGTTCTCACACTGAATGTGATATGGAAGATGAGGAGGAATGAACTGTAATGTTTATTCTGTTCCTTTTTATTTTCTTGTCCTCATTTTATCATTATTTAGTATTAGAAGTGCTTGAGTCTTCTTGTCCCATCCCTTTCATTCTTTTCCAGAACTGTTTATCTCCTCTTCACCCCTTCCCTTTCATTATTTTGCTGTTCTACCTCTGCTGTCTGTGAAATAATTTAAGAGTCTGTGAAATGGAGAAACAGAAAGAAACAGTGGAAAAATTAAAGGAAAAGTTAAAAATGGGAGTGAAAGAATGGCAGTGACGACTGAATGTGAATAATTCTGAAACAGAGGGACTGAATAGAGAGGTGAGAGGTAGAGGAATGAGTGCTAGAGTGATGGAGGGATAAAGGAATAATGAAAGAAAATGTAAGTGGGAAAGTGTTTATCCATAGGCTGAATCTGAATGTGGATCACTGGTGATATTTCATTGTGCATATAGAGAAACTGGCCTGCCACAACCTGTTTATCTACCTAAATTGGGCTCTGACAGCCTGCAACTTACATTTGCCTCAGTAAAAATGTGGCTATCAGTCAGGCTGTGGTTGCCTTCTGGTATTCACGCTGAGACCTCCTATAACCTGTTGACCCACTGTGCCTCTGCATTGACTGCTAAGCATAGTTTCATTGTTGGGGTTGTTGCTATTCAACATGGTTAATGAGCCCCAACCAACATCCACATGTACCCAAAGGTGCAG
>NW_017729032.1:26264284-26266130 GCF_001723915.1 Gavialis gangeticus
TCTCCTGTTTTTAATATAATGTTTCCATTTTTCCTTTAGTTTCTTAGTTTTGAAGACAAAAGTGGGGGGTGCATGATAAACTGTACTTATCTTTTGGTCCTCCCTGGATGTGTGTTTGAACCTCTGTCATACCCTTCCCCCTCTACTCATAGGAAGAGAGCCTGCCAAACCCATCCCTATCTTGAAGCTGAGGGAAGATTTTAAGCCAAGTATGTATTGCTTGTTAAGTACAACTGGGGCATTTAGAATTGACATTTTGGAAGAAAAATGTTATTTCCTGAGTGGAGAGACCAAGGAACTGGTGCTAACGAGAAGGGAGCCCTGGGGAGGCATAGGAACTACCTTGTATGGTTTTATATGGGGGCAGGACAATCATGGTACATCTGGATGTCAATATTAGATAAGACAAGAATCAAATGGGAATAGGAGGAGGGTGGGAAGAAGAAAATTAAACTCGGTTAACCTAAACCCCTAGAAAAAAAACCACACAGAGGGTGGCGAGCATGTTTTTGTGTTGAGTCTCCAGTAGATTTTGTTCTCTTCCTTTTTGCCTGGAGCATCCATATGTTCTTGTCCCTCTCCCTATCTCTTATCTTGACCCTCTTCCAAACAAATATTGTGATCCAGCCCAAGCTAAGCTGACTCACACTTCTATCTGAACTTATTGGGAATAGACAGGGTATAGATTTATTGATGTTTGGGTCAGAAGGAACCTTTGCATATCATCAAGTCTGAACCCCTGCCCTGGGCAGGAAAGAGTGCTGGGGTCAGATGACCCCAAATAGGTGCATGTCTAGTCTCCTCTTAAAGACCCCCCAAGGTAGGGGAGAGCACTACCTCCCTTAGAAGCCCATTCCAGATTATGGCAACACTTACTTTAAAGAACTTCTTCCTGATGTCTAACCTAAATCTGCTCTCTGTCAGTTTGTGGCCATTGTCCCTAGTTACTCCAAGGGGTGCCCTGGTAAACAGAGCATCTCCTATTCCTTGCTGCCCCCCTCCCCACAATGAATTTGTAGGTGGCCACAACATCACCTCTCAGCCTTCTTTTGCAGAGGCTGAAAAGATCCAGGGCCCTCAATCTCTCCTCGTAGGGCTTTGCCTGCAGGCCCTAACCATATGAATGGCTCTCCTCTGAACCCTCTTGAGGTTAGCTACATTCCTTTTGAAGTGTAGTGCCCAGAACTGGATGCGGTACTCCAACTGCGGCCTGACCAATGCCACATAGAGGGGAAATATCACCTCCCTGGACCTGTTTGTCATGCACCTGCTAATGCATGATAAAGTGCAGTTAGCTTTACAGATCGCTTCATCACATTGATGACTCATGTTCATCTGGGTGTATAAGCTTGACAAACAGGCCTCAATTATTTTATTAGCCACATCATGTAAAGATAGAAGAAAGGGGATTGGAAGCAGTAGTTAGCCACTGATTCATAGATTCATAGTTTCATAGTTGGTAGGGTCAGAAGGGACCTGAGCAGATCATCGAGTCCAACCCCCTGCCATGGCAGGAAAGAGTACTAGGGTCAAACGACCCCAGCAAGGTGTATATCTAGCCTCCTCTTAAAGACCCCCAGGGTAGAAGCCAACACCACTTCTCTTGGAAGTTGGCTCCAAATCCTAGCCGCCCTGACCGTGAAGTAGCGCCTCCTGATATCTAGCCTAAAACTACCCTCTGCCAGCTTGTGACTGTTATTCCTGGTCACTCCTTGCGGCGCTCGGGGGAACAGGGACTCCCCCACTGCCTGCTGGTCCCCTCTGACTAGTTTGCAACAGGCCACCAGATCCCCCCTCAGCCTTCTCTTGTGGAGGCTGAACAGGTTCAGGTCCCGTAATCTCTCCT
>NW_017729032.1:26266146-26266361 GCF_001723915.1 Gavialis gangeticus
ACAGGTTCAGGTCCCGTAGCCTCTCCTCACAGGGCCTGCCCTGCTGCCCCCTGATCATGCGAGTGGCCCTCCTTTGGACCCTCTCCATGTTGTCCACTTCCCTCTTGAAAAGTGGCGCCCAGAACTGGATGCAGTACTCCTGCAGCGGCCTGAGCAGTGCCGCAGAGGGAGAATATATCCTCCTTGGACCTGCTTGAGATGCATCTGTGGATGCA
>NW_017729032.1:26266546-26335529 GCF_001723915.1 Gavialis gangeticus
CTGACTTAAGAATTCCTGGTCTAGCTCTTCCCCTTGGTTAGATTATAGAGTCAGAAATAACCCAATGGATCATCGTGTCCGACCCCCTCCCCCTGGCAGAAGAGAGGACCCCAGCCAGGTGAATGTCAAGCCTCCTCTTGAAGACCTCCAAGTTAGGTGATAGGACCACCTCTCGTGGAAGCTCATTCCAGACTCTGGCCACCTTTATTGTAAAAGATTTCTTCCTAATGTCTAACCTAAATCTACTCTCCACTAGTTTGCACCCATTGTTCCAAGTCACTCCCTGGGGCGCTCTGGTAAACAGCGCATCCCCAGTTCCCTGTTGTCCTCCCCTGATAAATTTATAGGTGGCTACAAGTTAACCCCTCAGCTGTCTTTTATATAGGCTGAAGAGATCCAGATCTCTCAACCTCTCCTGGTAGGGTCTTTCATGGAGACCACTAATCATGCAAGTGGTCCTCCTCTGAACCCTCTCCAGATCCTCCGTGTTCCTCTTGAAGTGCAGTGCCCAACTGTGGCCTGACCAATGCCACATAGAGGGGGGAGCATCACTTCCCTCAATCTGTTGGTCATGCATCTGTTAATACACGACAAGGTGCGACTGGCTTTCTTGATGGCCTCATTACACTGCCGGCTCATGTTCATCTTGGACTTAACTATGACTCCAAGATCTCTCTCAGCCTCTGAGCTGCTGAGGAGGACATCCCCCACTCTGTAGGTGTGCTGGGGATTCCTCCCTCCCAGGTGGAGTACCTTATATTTATCTTTGTTGAATTGCATCCTATTACTTTCCGCCCATTGATCTAACCTGTCCAGGTCAGCCTGTAACTGCTCCCTGCCCTCTGGTATATTCACTTTGCCCCATAATTTGGTATCATCTGCAAACTTGGAGAGGGTGCTCACCACACCCTCATCCAAATTGCTGATGAAGATATTAAATAATACCAGCCCAAGGACTAAACCCTGCGGTCCTATGCTACTCCCCACTGTCCACCTCCTTCCAAGCCAAGAATGACCTGTGAACCATCACTCTCTGGGTTCGCTCCCTAACCCAGTTGGCCACCCACCTGACTGTGTAGGCATCCACTCCACAGCCCGTTAGCTTCCATATAAGAATGGGATGCGAAACTGTGTCGAAGGCCTTCCTAAAATCCAGGTAAATGACATCGGCTTGTGTCAAGGCAGTGTACGACCTGGTCATAAAAGGCTATAAGATTTGTCAGGCAGGATCTATCTGTGATGAATCCATGCTCACTTCCTTTCAGCATCGTTTCCCCTCTTGGGCTTTCATAAATATGCTCTTTGATGATTTTTTCTAGTATTTTCCCAGGGACAGAGGTAAGACTGACTGGCCTGAGGTTACCCGGCTCCTCCCTTCTCCCCTTCTTAAAAATGGGGACCACGTTGGCCTTTTTCCAGTCCTCAGGGACCTGTCCAGAGCACCATGAGAGTTCAAACAGCCATGCCAGTGGCTCAGCAATGACACTGACCTATTCCTTCAGGATCCGTGGATGGAGGTCATCGGGGCCGGCTGACTTATACCCATCCAGCCCTTCCAAGTGCTCTTTAACTAAGTCAACACTAACCTTTGGTGGTCTGGTGCCTTTTGGACATCTTTTTGTACTTAAGGTGGGGGGATTGTCTTGGTCAGTATAAGGAATATTGTAGCGAAGAACTCATTGAAGAACTCTGCCTTTTTGTCTGAGTCAACCACCAACTGACCTGATTGTCCTGCAGAGGTCCTATGCTACTCCGCACCTTCGTTTTGCTCACAGAGTAGCATAGGACTGTTTCACTATCTGTTGAAAAAGTCACTTCAGTTTTCTGTTTTTCAGTCTACATGTGCATTCATGCACTAGTTTAAATCTAATACCCCCACACTTCTAAAGGGCGGCAGGAGCAGTTGGATGAGCTTTAGCTCAAATGTCCCCACTGCCATTTTGAAGTGTCGGATTCTAAATGCACATGACGCTGCAGGCACTTTAAATATAGCTGTTGCAGCTGCTCTAATTAAAACAACCCCCTCCAACCCCAGAGCACATGTATAGATGCCCTCCATTGTGAGGTACTAGGAAAATGCACATTAGCTTATTTTAACGTACATTAACTAAAGAACACGGTTTTTAAATGATGCTTAATGTGCATTAGCCTATTTATTGTGCATTAGTTAAATAGCATTTTTAAGGGAAGCTTTATTGTGCATTAAAATAGGCTAATGCACATTAAAGTGCATGTGTACAGATCACTGAATCTGTGGCATAGTTTCCCTAAAGGGTATTTAATAAGAAAACAGTAGCTTCATACTTCTTTTACTCATATCTCGGCTACAATCATGCTCATTGCCAGATGCCACCTTGCTCTATCCTTATATAGTTTGTTGTACTTCTTGCTTATACTTAAGATGTGTTTTTCTTGGGTTTTTTTTATAATTAATTAGATACAACTATAATATAGGAAAAATACTGGAGTTATATCTACTTTGCCCCTGATTTATAGTAATGTAAGTAAGATTAGGATCTATTCCCAGTGTGTTTAAAAAACAAACTCAACCAGAAGCTAGAATTCTACAGGGTAAACACAATTTAAACGAAAATTGTGACATTCATTATGGGGACAGGAATCTTGCTCACCAGCAGCAAGGAAGGTCAAAGGTGATTATACATGACTAAGGAGGACCAACTGACAGAGGTGGAAGGCAAAAAAGAAATGGGTGCAAATTATTTTCTATTTACTTTATAGATTTCTTCCATCAGTTTTATTTAACTTAATTCATACTATATTCTCACCTAGGCCACTTTTCTCTTGTTCATGCTTGTACTTTTCTTTAAAGTGGAAAAAACCCTCAGATTTGTTCATGCAAATAGCTGGAAAATTCTGAGTTCAGAGGCCATTTAGAGATGATGCATTTGCATATTTACAGGACAGTCATTTAGAATAGCGATAGTTATTAGCAACCAATCAGACCACCGGGATTTTCATGTTTGAGGTTGTAAAGGAATAAGTGTACAATGATTATTCAGTTTTGATTCCCACAGCCTGTGGGCAGGAAATTGCAAAGCTATGTACTAATTATAACATCCCTAAAAATAATCTGATGGGACAATGGAGTAACACACTTATATTCAGTGTTTTGCAAAATAATACACATTTAGGATTGATATAGACTTCATTAACTTCCCTTGAAACCAATGCACTAGAATTTTTATACTCACTACAGTCACCCATCATGTTCCCTCGTATCTTTTCAGCTCTGTGATGGGAGACTTATCAAATACCAGACAGATTTATTTTTAAATTCAGTCTAATGTAGGTTCTCTTTATTTAAGTAGTTTATTGATTCACTGTTGTCCAGAATAGATTCTTCACTGTGCTAACTCTGGGTTACTATGCAGCTCAACCAGAAATATAGTTCCTCCTTCCTGAGTTTATTGCAAAAGTGAATTAAAAGTTTTAGTCTTACTATTTTAGGCTATTATATACATTCTGTGGCTGCTTCCTTGCCACAGAACTTCATCCTCCATTCTGATCTGTGATCTGTTCATTAAGTCTCACTGAATCAGTGAGCTCTTTTTGGGCTAGGTTTCTAGACATAGAGATCTGATTACGTGATCAGAGGCCTGTGTTTCCATTCATTCTACTTATTGTTAATGGTCTCCAAGATGAAATTCAAGGTACTAATTTTTTCACATGATCCCTCAATCATTTAGGTCTATTCCTCCTTAAAACTATCTCGTTCTTTCTGACTATGTGATTTATGCTCCTGGAGAATTCTGCTGTATCCCAAGGGTAATGCATCATTCTTAGGAGCAAGCCCATTCACTCCTTGCACAAATAAGATTGCATACACATGTGGCCACTTTTTAAAAGAACAGGAACAGATAGTTCACTCACTTCCCTGCCTTTCCAGCTGAGTAAATCCTAGTTTCCTACTGAACTGGTAAAGCTACATACATCAGATAGACTAGGCTGGTTTGGTTTCCATACTAATATTTTAAAGGTCTTAGCTTAAGTTAAAGTGAATATGATGGCAACCAAACAAATATTTGGAATGCTACTTTAATGTCTTAACTGTAGTGTAGTTATTTTTTGTCTACAGTATTTTATTACATGAGCAAGGCTTTTTGCTTCTAAGCATGGCATTGCGCAGTTCATAATCTTATAGCATCCTTTGGTCAAAAATTTAGTTTTGTCACTTTTCCTGAAACTCAGTATTATATACACACACACACACACACACACAATTTAATACAATCACTAAAAAGAAACTGGTCTTAAAATCTGAATGTTTGTAATACCAACTAAAGAATTGTAAACTGTGTCCATGCTCCCATATCACATCATAGTACTCTTTTACAGCCTATCCACATTGGATGGAGAAGCTTAATGATACTCAGTTAGACAGTGGAGATCAGCTTCGATGGGAATGCAAAGCCACTGGAAAGCCAAGGCCAACCTATCGTTGGCTGAAGAATGGACTCCCTATTTGGACACAGGTACAGTACTCAGTAAAGCACCTCTCAATTGTAGTTTCTTCTTTAATTCAGGTAAGGTGAACTGAAAAAAGCGGTGAAGGGACAGTGCTTCAAAAAAGTGCCTTCATTATTTTCCTGCTAATTTCAAATATCCAGGAACTCTAGCACCAGTTTTCCTATGAGTCCATCTCCTGTCCTATGTCAACCTACATGCCATCTAACAGGACTAATGATAAACCTCAAAGAACAGGAGGTGGAGCCTTCACAGCTGAGTCTGAAGCACCTTATCCCTATTTACTAAACTAATGATATGTAGCTGAACAAAGCAACAACTGTGGTTTATTTCTGTTTTAGACTGTGATTTTCTTTTTCAGTGGTTTGTTATATCTAGATGTTTCTGTGTAGAGGCACGTTATGAGCAACCACTGTGTAACTGAGCAAAAAACAGGAAGGAATTATTGGTAAAGAGTTCCTTAAACTCAGAGTCCTATGATATATATCACCTACTGCATAGGTATTAAATATTACATGGTGTGGTCTACTTATAGTTCTCAAGTCCCTCAGTGCTAACACACACTTCTACAAAGTATACAAGGGCTATTTCTTAGTAGCCATTTTAGTTTTGCATCTTCAGATATCAAAATAACTCTCCTGTGATTAACAAAGCTGGCCAACGACATTAACTTGTTTCATTTGGGAATTCCAAGTTCAAAGTGTTCTGCTCTGACACATTTAAAGTAATTTCTTGTTTATAGTGTTTCTCATTGTAAATGTTTGCTAATGTCATGGTCTAGATTTTATTTCGTTTTAATTTCTCTTGCTGAGTCATCTTCCCAGTTAATCCCTTTTATTTATTTATTTTTAACCAACACATTTCTATTCCTCTAAGGTCTCCAAACACTAGGAGTAATAGAAAAATGTTTTGTAGATTTGCTTCATATGTTGCCAGATTAAAAATAAAATTGTTCAATTTGGCAATAAATGTCTCCATTTATTAATGGATTCACAGCAGAGTTTATGAATATAAAAGATGGCATGCCTTTCTTTTCAGTGCATGCCTCAACCTGTGAAAATCAAGCAATTATGCAAACAATACGAAAGTAAACATATAAGTCAGTTTGTTTTTGAAGCCCTAAGGCGTTGAAAATATGGCTTCACTTTTCCATTTCTGTTTTTGCAGAAGTAGTGGTGGGTATTCGGTCCTGCTTAAGATTTTCCAAAGAGCCACTTGTTATCAGCATATGAACTTTGCAAATTCAATTTAATATCAAATGAAAATGCAAAAAATGGAAGGGAATTTCTTTTTCTCATTCTTATATGTTTTCAGATGCTGTTTTTATTAATACACTTTTAACTAAATACTAATAGTTTGTAGTAACAATCCTGAAGAATGTACTGCACCAGCTCCAGTGATTCATTATACAACCACATGGAGTGCATGTTTCCCTACACAGCTGTCAGCAGCAATTCACTTCTGACCTGCAGCAATTATTTTCTATTAATAGGCCTTTTGAGATGATAAGTTGCCATTATTGACACAGACAACTTGATCCTTCCACCCTTTACCACATGAGTAGCTCTGAATGAAAATAGTGCCATTGATGCCAATGAGATTATGTATGAGAACTAATAATGTTAGGCTGTATGTGTTTTGGTATGTAAACAAAAGATTCATTTTGAATTAGATTTAGCCCACCCCAAAATACTTCAGCCTTCACTTGAACCTTAGTTCCTTGCCTGGAACACTCACACGCTATTTCAAGTTTGCAGAGTCATCTTTGCTGAACGATTTATAAAGGGCAAATAAGTGCAGTTAAATATAAGCGAATAAAGCCATGCTGGAGGATGTAGTATTTACAATCAGAGAAAGTAATCCAGAGGAAAATCTGTATTTTATGATATTTTTCAGACTCCAAAATATTTTGCATTTGACATGGATAGTAAACCCCCCAAAAATCACTCTCATAAGTCACTAAATTATACTTTAACCACATTTATATTTTATTTCTTCGTGTAAAGCTAACAACCCAGAAAATCCACCTCATTTGTTTTCTTTTGTAGAATTATTTTTTTATTCCATTACAGAGCAGGGTTGAGATGGTTAATGGTGTACTGATGATCCACAGTGTGAATCTCTCAGATGCTGGAATGTACCAATGTTTAGCAGAAAATAAATATGGAACCATTTATGCCAGTGCTGAGTTGAAGATTTTAGGTGAGTAATGTCTGAACAGAATAGAATTGTTCTCTATTTTCTCTTTGATAATTACATGGCTCTATGATCTGTCATGAGAAAGAAAGAGCTCCCATCTCTCCAACCTTAGCAGAAGTGGATAACACATATATAATTAAATTTGGCTGAGTTTTTCTTTTTCCTTTCTTTTATTTATGTGTAAGTAGCTCCTTGGTTACCTAGGAGTTCGAGGGTACTTTTGCTAACACGGTGTTTTCTTTTTGAAGCTACTCATTTAGTTATGCTTTGTGAATTTTTCTTACTCAAGGCCAAATCCTGTATCTGGGACAATATCTATGAGGGAAATGATAATGGTCTGTTCAAAAGCACAGAAAGATCCTCTTTTCTTTCCAAAAAAAACAGTCCTAAGAACAAAAACCTCTTACTATGAAGAACATGAGAAAATTTCAAGACAATAAAAAGAAATCTCACATTTCATGGATTACACTATTAAAATCTGTTTTTCTGCACCATTGTATCCCATTCTTTTTTACAAATGTCTTTAATGATGTGATTAGTTTGCAACATATTAGCAGTCCCTTTAAAGTCACCTTATGAAGGCACAACCATTAGTACTTTCCTATTTTAAGTTATAATGCCCAAATTAGAGTTTATTAGAAAATATTTATGGGCGATATACATATTTACAAGATACAAAATAAAACAAACCGTCAAGATAATAGGCCCTTGACACTTTTATCAGTACTACACTTCTAGCATTGAACAGAAACATGGTGATATCACAGAATCAGACAGTTAGGGTTGGAAGGGACCTCAGGAGGTAATCTAGTCCAACCCCCTGCTCAAGGCAGGGCCATCCCTAATTATACCATTCCAGCCAAGGTTTTGTCTAACTGAGTCTTAGAAACCTCTAAGGATGGAGATTCTACCGTCCCCCTGCGTAACCTTTTCCAGTCCTTTACTATCTTCCTAATGAGGAAGTTTTCCCTAATATCAAATCTAAACTTCCCTTGCTGCAACTTGAGACCATTGCTCCTTGTGCTGTTGTCTGCGACCACTGAGAACAGTCTTGCTCCATCCTCTTTGTAACTACCCTTCATGTGGTTGAAGGCTGTTATTAAATCCCCCCACAGGGCTATTAGGGATGAAAGAATATTAAGGTTTTGGTTGAAATATGTAGCCAAAGTTCACTTGGTTCCTAATCCTTCCCAAAAAAAGCCCTAAATGGATGTAGGATTCACTTGTAAGGTTCGTACAATAAGAGGTCACTGGTTATACAAACATTGTAAATTTCAAAATATGGGTTAGGCAAGGGTTTCTTAGGGTGATAGCTGTTAGGGAGCCCTTGCCTCTTGCGTAATTTCTGGACCATCACAGCTACAACATCCCTCTTGCACTACCAAAATATTGGTTAGAAACTTAAAGTACCATATTTACCTGAATCCAAGATGACTCTAAATTTAAGGTGACTGCTCCATAAATAGATTTTATATATAGAAATTGTATAAATTTGTCATTGTTTACATATATACAATCTAATTATTGCAGGGCCCTAGTTCAAGGCTGGAGT
Source organism: Gavialis gangeticus (assembly GCF_001723915.1). Taxonomy (NCBI): domain Eukaryota; kingdom Metazoa; phylum Chordata; order Crocodylia; family Gavialidae; genus Gavialis; species Gavialis gangeticus. The sequence goes on from NW_017729032.1 coordinate 26,274,783, forward strand.
TGGAGCTGTAGTAACCACTGCTCCCTACCACCTTATATTTGAATCCAGGATGATGGCCGTTTTCCCTAGGTTAAATGGGGGAGGGGGGAGAAACATGTTTTGGGTAAATCCAGTATTGTTCCCGCAAACCCTTAGCTCTATGATAAGTTTCACTGAAGTCATTGGAATCATGCATGTGGGTAAGTTGTTTTAGGTTTGGTGATCCAAAAAAATAAGCTGATTCAGGGTATTTATAATAGTTTTTATTCATGATGGCTCATGAATATTCTCTCAGGCTTTTCCAACCATTCTCCTTCCATGACCCTGCTTAGTATCAAACCATATGAAGTACATGATAGAAAAATAACTTTAAAAGAGTCAGTCAGACTTTCTGAGTCTCAGAAAAAGATTTGATTTTGGTTCAGTTTGGTTAAGATGGCATAAACAATTGACTTGATTTTTTTCCAGTCTAAACTGTAGACACTTTGCAAATGAATGAAGTCTTAAACACTTTAATCCTTCTTATTAAATTCTCAATTTTAAATACCTGGCTTGTGGGATACTATAAGCAAACAAATAGGCAAGTCAAGCATTAACAGATATGAGGGACTGGAATTTAAGAAAGCCTGAGAGTTTGGGCCATTGTCTCTAAAAACAGTTAATTTCATTGTAGATTTTCTCAAGCACCATAGGATATCACAAGTAATATAACTTTACAGTGTTGATAAGAGTGATTTCTTACTATTTGATATATTGATTAAATTGTAGTTTATTCTATCTAGATTTGGATGATGTTTTAATGGTGCTCCTGTACAAATGTCATATGCTCTTTAATACAGTAATTTCCAAACCAAAATAAATGAAAATGGATGATGAACTCTCTTATTGATCTAGAAGGATTTGACTGTTTTCTGTAGAACTAAAACTTTTCTTTTTAACAGCTTCAGCTCCCACTTTTCCACTACATCAAATGAAGAAAACAATAATTGTTACCAAGGGCCAAGAAGTTGTCATTGAGTGCAAACCACAAGCCTCTCCAAAACCAACTATCACCTGGAAGAAAGGAGACAAAGCAGTAAGGGAGAATAAGAGGTCAGAAGCATGTTCAGTAAACTATTACTGCATTTACATTTCAATACAGTGGTTTCATATAGAAAGTACAACAGGTGATAGGTGAGCATATGCATCTGTATGTAGTAGACGTATTAGATGAGCTGATTAACTTAACAGTAGCAGTGTTCTAAGACATGCTGAGATCAAAACTCTGGTAGTTTAAAAAATGAAAATAAGGTGGGTTTTTTTGTTTTTGAGTTGTTTTTCTATCCCCTGCTTTAATTATAGAGCTGCTGCATTTATGATGTGGAGGTGTTACACATCTTGTGGCTCAGAAGATGCAACGTTTGTAGGCTGAACTTACCGTAGTGGTGACATAAGACCATCACATTTATTTATTTAATATACTTCTAATAGAAGATCTAAGTGAAGGTTATCAGCTTGTTAGCAATGGAAGACTGCCTAAGGGCGCCTTGGAAAGCATTGCACAGAATAGCAATACAGTCACATTACAAGATTCAAGTGTGCAGTACATCACGTCTGTCCATAGTGGCACATCCGCTTAGCAGACTGTGTTTGGTTAAGTAAATTCTGTCTGGCTTTGTACTTTAAATGTAGTTTAAGCAGCTTCAGGTCAAATGGCAACTGTAATTGCATTACACAAGATAGTTCTTCTGTGCATTAGAGCAGTTTTGCCAGCCTTGACATGGAATTTAAGAATACACAATAATCTTCTTTCTGGTAAAAATTTATGAATGGACCATTTAAATTGACTTGTATGGTATTAGACTGACAGATAAAAGCAAGAACTTTTTTGTACTTTTATATAATACTGATGAATGCTCTACAATTTATCTGTCCTAGTTAACTATTATCGCCATTTTGCTTAAGTGAATGTTGCTTTATCTTATCTTTGTGACAACATAATCTCATGCTGTTTGTTTTGTTCTGAAAAAGAAAAGGGGGAACATTTTGTAGGATGTGGGTTCCTTTGGGAGGGATAAAGCAATATTATTAATTAATTGATATAACTTCAGAATAGTAGATTTTGAAAATATGAGTTCATAGATATAGGCATGTTGTAATGGAGGATCAACACCAGTGAGAGTGTCGATTGTAGAAGATACTACTGGTACTGGTCTCTCAATGCTATTCGTTGTTGAACTGCTACTGCAATCAACTCAAGAGATTTTTGTTTGGCCTGGAATTTTGTTTTACTAGGTTATAGTGTTTGTTCAGACCATGTTAATTTAAGTGTGTGTGAGTGTGTGTGTGTGTGCGTGCGTGTGCTGACAACTGGGGTGCTCTATTGACAAATACAATCCAGAGCTAGCAGGAATGCCTTTTATTAAAGTCGGTGTCAGTATCTTGTTAATAATAGTACAGTAGCAAGATGTTTTGAAAATGCAGTATGTAGCTTTTTAGGATGTATCAAGACATACTTAGTGATTTGAGAGCTCTGAAAGCATTGGGGACCTCTTCCCTTCACCCTTACAATATAGTTGTGAGGCATACTTTCCATTATATAACTGTAGCCAGATTCTGCCCTCTGACTTCAGTAGAATTACCTGATTTATACTGCTGCAACTGAGAGAAAAACCAGGCCAATTACTACTGTTAGTGTAATGGAACCAGTTAGAGAAAAATGTGTTAATAAGTCAGAGGAAATGTGAGGGGGAGGAGAGGGAAGAAGCAAGTAACAGAATCAATCTGTAAATTTTAATAGCATCACAAAAATAAAGATTGTAACCACTGGCCTACCTAATGTAGGCCTGCATATTATTCATGACTGAATTGAGGGAATTTATGTCTACTCTAAATACCAGTCATTAAATACGGATGCTTATCTGACGTTTTCTCTAACTTAGGCCAGGTACAGACATTACATATAAACCAGTGCAAGTCTCTGGAAATCAATCAAAACCTGTAACCATACACAAGGTCAACACACATAGACTGGCCTAAAATGGGTGGAACCCAGTCTAAGATAGACCTGGTTTGATGTGTATTCAAATCTAATTGATTTAGGTTAAGCCAGTGAATTGAACTTCCTTACCAGATCCCCTATAATTTCAAGTTAAATCACGGTCCTCTGGCATGCAACCCTGTTACGTGGCCCCCTGCAACCCGCCCCTCACGGGGAGGCGTGCTAGAACTCAACCTGTACTGCTATGGCCAAACACCCAGCCAACCCAGTCCCCGAGCTCTCCCAGAGCCAAGCTAGCACAGACCCTCTCCTCAGCCCTGCCTCCAGCCATCTGTCGGTCACAGAGAGGCAGTGGGGGAGGAGGGGAGACTTCTGTGTCCCCTGCACAAGCCCTGGTACCTGGGGACATCTGCACCTCATCACAAAGCACCCCACGATGTACACACACACCTGACATTGAGCCCACACTCAGCACAGTCCCACAGAGCCTGACCCTGGCTCCTGCACACCCAGCCAGGGACCCCTATGCCCCTGTACTTGGGCACAACCCCACGGAGCCTGACTCTGTCTCCCAGTCAGTGGCCATAGCCAGGCACCCTTCCACCCAGAGCCCAATATGGACCCCTCTCTGAGCAGAAGCCAGTGTGGTGACTCGCCTCTGGTGGGCAGGGGGACAGACCCATCAGGACCAGGCCTGGATACAGGCAACCCTCCACAGCTCAGCCACTGCCAGCAGGTACCTGGGCCATAGGCACCTGGGGTACTGCAAGACTTGTGGTTCACAGCTACAGTGCCCCCAACCTGCAGGCCTCATCCAGTGCAGGAAGCCTGTGTGCCCCTCTCGCCAAAGGGAAAATGTGTATACTGTTTGCTACCAATCTAACCTAGGCTGCATACAGAAAACCACATCATTTCTGCCTCAGGCTTTTTGAACATCTGTACTTAGCCTTAATCTAGCTCTGGTGGAAAAAATCTAACTAGGACAAGACATTGAGTTTTTTTATTTGGTGTCTGTTGGTTCTGGGTGGGAATAGTCTTTTTCTTATTTATACTTCTTGGTTCTGATGGTGCCTGGAAGGGGACGTGAAGTGACATGAAGATAAAAGGAGCTGATTGAATGTTTTCTAGCTTTAGAAAGATTTGGTTTCTGTTCAATTTAACTCTCAGTCAATTTTTACACAAAATCCATTTAGTTATTCCTGTCCATTTTGTTTACAACTAGAAGCAAAATCAGTTTCAAAGGAACTCACCTCTGACTTTGTACACAGTATTCCTAAAACAATATAGGTAGTTTGTTCGAAGAAGAGAAAAGAAGGACATCACATGAATGACTGATATGTTGGAAAAGAAGTACTTTTACGGGCACAAGGACAATCTTTCCTGTGCTTTGTGCAACTTTTCTGGAAACTTATACAAGAGAAATTCCTACCATATACTTTTTTTAAAAGGGGGAAGAATTCCCTCATTTTGCTGATTGCTCTCAACTGTTCATCAACTACTGCTAAACATCTCAGTGAAATCTCATGATTAAGTCCTGTTCATAGAACAGTAAATGACTAGGGATTGATAAATGTATCTCAAAGAAATCACTAAGTAAACAGCAACTGACCAGCCTCACAGTTTTCTTTGAGAAAATTAGTATTGATTTGACATCTTGCCACATTATTTCTGCTGACATCTGCTAACCACTTCCAGGCTACTTTGCTTCATTTTGGATTCCTCCATACTATCAGATACTCAAAAAACGATAAGCACATCCCCACATGCAGGGGCATATGTTTTCCATGCCAAAATAGCATGAGCTCAAATTTGTGCCCCTGCTTTTTGCCTCTGCATGTGGGGTTTGGTGTGGGACAAACTGTCCCAGGTGGGGTGGGGGAGGATGGGCAGCATCTATGCTGGCCCCATCAGCCTTACCTGGGGTTTCAGGGGGCTCCCAGGGCAGCAGCAGCGCTGATCTGGCCACTCAAGAGTCTGTCCAGTAATCCAAAGCATTGTTCTGGCTGGCCAGGCTCCATTTTTGGCAGCACACACTGCTGCCACATGTGTCTCACAACTTTTTAAAAATGGTTTTTTGTTGTTGTTGTTGTTGTTGTTGTTTTTACACCAGGATGCCCCAGTATCAGATTTTGGCACCATATTGCAAATTAGCCCAGTGAACAGGTGCACGTGTGCCATATATGGTTTGTGGTGCCTGAAAGAGCTTTGAGGTACCACGAACCACAAATGTGCACTCATCTGGAGGCATCCTGTGGTGTCAAAATTACTCATTTTCATCTGCAATTGGCCAAAAATTTGCATTCATTCCTATTCATCTCATATCTCACCAGGGTAATCTCTGCACCTGAAGCTTAAACTGAAGTTTGGTCTTTAGATTTGAGACAAATGTTGGCTAGAACTTAGGTTCTAAGGTTTGAAACCAAGGCATTGATTCTTATGACCTCTTCTTGCAAGATGTGGGATCATAAATTGTGATATCTTGCAAAACCTTATTCTGAGATTTCTGACACATTTTAATATGATACAGAACATGGGTCTTTTCTCATTTGTAAGGTAAGTCACACTCAAAACTTTTTTCTAACCTGAAGGTATAATTCATGGAGACATATAGATTGCTACGACTGGTGATCCAGTTTGGTGCCTATTTCTAGTTAAAAGTAGATTGGTTCTAGTTTGTAAAGCTGCAGAAAAGAGTAAAACAGATGTTTTGTCAAACTTTTCAAGCATCCAGTACAGCTTGAAATACACAGTATAATGGCCTTGAATCTGCTGTCAGTTATATCAGAATAAATCATGAGTAACTCCATTAAAGTCAGAGATTAGATTTTGGCCAAATGTTATTTATAAATGCTTTAAAAAACCTTTTGTGCAACCTTCTGTAAACCAAAGGTGTTTTCTAATGATTTATGACTTCACAAATTTTAGTAAGTCATTTCTCTATGTACTGTAATCTCTGTTTCATCACTTTTTTAAGGTCACCTACCTTTCTCCTCTAGATTTATTCTTGCAGTAGTGACTATAGCTGATGTTTAAACTGATATGCTTGGGGAATCATAGGTATTAAAAAGTGTCATATGTCTTTGTTCATCTGTTTTTGTTCTCTCTCTTACATCCAAAATATTCTTCTCATTAAATTCATATTGGATTTTCACTCTAGTTCATTATTTCCTTTACATGGCAATTAATTATAGTTAAAATAATTCAGAAGCACTCTAGCAGTGCAAAAAATGCTATTAAGTCTCTATTATTACTTAATCAGCTCCTTAAGATATAGAAAATGGCAATTTTTTGCCACCAAGCAGATAACTTAGGGAAACAGTGGTTTTATTAGGAAAAATTTGCTCTGTTTGGTTTTGGGTTTCTTTCTTTTACTTTTGAGGATGAATAATTAATAATGGAGACTTCTTCAGCCCTCTTTCTACAGCTGGATTTGTGGGTTTTTTCCATTGACAATCATCACAGTACAAGAAATTTCCAAATAGAAATGGAGGGCACAATATCTAAATGTTACCTCTAGAATAATGCTATGTGGCTTGTGAAAGAAACTAATAACTTCTTTAAAAATAAGGTTCAAAGCACCACAGCATTCACAATGTTTCCGCTAACTCCTACTGTTCTATTTGTTCAAGGGTGTCCTGAAAAAAAATTACTCCGATCTCAAGTGTGGCAGAATACTGCAAGGTTGGGAAGCATGGAATATATTGAGAACATAAAGTTATACCTTCACTACCATTAACAGATTCAACCAAAAAGTAACTTTAGACTCTCATGTGCATCTCACATCTTGTCCCTCTCTCTTGAAATGACAGTGACAGACATAATGCACAGACTGCATGCCTCTCAGATGGCTTGCATTTCCTTTCTGGGTAACATCAGTCACCTCCTGGATCTCTTTCCTGAGGATGCACTGCTTCAGCTACTACTTCAGGGTCATGTTTACATTTCCTTCCTAGGCAGTAGCTACCATCCCATTAAACACAGTCCTAATGCAGTGGCCTTTCTTCACCCATGTCAGATTCAGGCATCTCATCGTCAGATGTAGGTTACCCGCTGTTCTTAGATCCTGGCAGTTCAGCCTTGTTACCTTCTGGTGACATATGACTGGTTGTCATGGTAGGCTGCAAAGCCAGTGGCTCAACAAGTGGTGACACTTCAACTGCTGCTTCTTTACTCTGTTTGACTTTCACTCCTGTATCTTATAATTAGTCATGATGGTGCCAAACAGTTTTAGGCACCACTTACACCTCATGCAACAAAGGTTTTAGGCATGCACTCAAAACTGCAAGCCTCCCTTAATGAAGTCCTTGGTTATCACCTGCCAATACTCTGATCATGTGTCAATACTCTTTTGCCTAGGAGTATCTATTCTCCTTGTCATTGCCTGGCTTAGCTGGTAATTTCTAACATGTTTTTGCAATTCTGGTTTTAATAAATCCAACCTTGACCTGAGATTGTGGCCCATGTAAAGCACTACTAATAAATTAATGGTTCTACAAAATTAATGTGGAGCTATTGCCAGGAATTGGATGGCCATTCCTAGGGGTGCAATAGTGACAGTTTGAGCATATTCTGTACCTGTTGACATCTTGTACATCCTTTAACAAGGTGTCCTATTTTTTAGTTAAGACCAGGCCATCATAAAAAGCTTTGAGCTAGTGTCTTGTAACACTTGATCCATCGCCTGTTGCAACATAGCAGGCGGGGAGGCAATGTTAAACACTAGTCTATTATACTGGTATAAAACTTTTTTGCATCTTTGTAATAACATGCACAGGAAAGGGAGACAGATCTGACAAGGATTCCTGCAGCAGAATGGAGGGTGGAGGCTGGGACTAGCTAGAAAAAGACTAGCATAAGGAGCCAACCGGGAAAAACACTGGGCGCATCTAAACTACACATGTACTTTGGAGTTGCCTAACTAGCTCCTCAGCAAACATCTTAGCATCTACAAATGCAGGCTATTAGGCTGCAGGAATCTAATTAACTGCACCATGGGTTAGTACTTGTAAATATAAATTCTAGCTTGTGGTGGGGCTTTTTACTCTGAAGCAATGCACACGTAGACACTGACGGGGCTGGATGGGGCATGAGGGTGCTTCAATGTGGGATCTGCCGGGGAGCTAGCCCCACACTGGAACACCCTCGTGCCCCAGCCAGCCCCTCTGCAGCATGTTGACAGGGTTGGAGCAGCCCTCAGATGATGATGTACTTTATAAAAATCCATGAAGAAATTCATTATTTTGTACTCATATCAGATTTTGAATTGTATAAAGTAAATAAAAGTAGGGCCAGACATTGAACCATGAGAATACAACAATTGTTTTAATTAAAGAAGCACACTAAATGAGACAGGGATCCTACTGCAAAATAATAAGTGATTGAGTAAAGGCTGTGTCAGACTGTATGTTCACAAAAGGGCCAATTTAAGGTTGGAGAGGCAGTGGTAATCTGAAATTTTGCATCACTTTGTAACATTACTGTTCTTCTAACATTGGATATGTACATATATGTGTGTGAGAAAGGTGGGGGAAAGAGGGAAAAGGAGAGAAAGATGTGGTATAATAAAATTACTACATAGTTGTATAGGATTGCAACATCCTTTAGCAAGATTCAAGGAGATTGTAACTATTTTGTTGACTACATATCAACTGTTCTTAATAACAGTTTCAAAAGCAGAGATCCTATACACCCTGATTTTAGTCTGCTTTTTGTTATCCAATTACTTGAAGCACACTTTGCACTTAAATCTAAAAATAGGCTTATTCAAAAAGTCAGAAATGGACAGGCTTTTATGTTCATTTGGAGTTTCTGCTTCATTCATTTTTAGTGTTGACAGGTTCTTATTACAGCCTTGCTCTTCATCTACTGTATTTAAGGATCTGTCAATGTTTCCATTTCCATTATAAGTGCTTATTTTAAAAGGTTTATAACTCAATTTTGGAAAGGAAAGGAAAGGAAAGATCTGATTTCCTAGGAAACAGATGTTGCCTTTGTGCCACCATAAAAATAGTTGGTTTGGATTTGTCTACTATTTTGTGGAAGATATCTGTTTGCTTTAAGGTGGGAAAGCACAGATGCTGTCCAACCACCTGGGGCAGGCCCTCTCAGGGCTTTCAGGGCCCAAACCTACATGCCTTGGAAATTTCAATTCAGATTCCCATTTGAATAACAAAATCCCCATTCCTGAACCATGCAGGATTGGGCCCTTGAAGACCCAGGACTGCCTGCCTAGCTTTCTCCATTTTCAGAGGCATACCTTGGAAATTCCACAGCAGGGGATTTCCTGATTGTGTATTATGCTACCTAGTGCCCCTACTCATAGTTTCTTTGCAAACAGAGAAAGCTTTGGTTTTCCCAATTGCACAGGTACCCCCAAGAATTCCCCAGGTGTTCCTCTGCTATTGGGAAAACCTGGGGTTCCCTGTTTGCAGATCCACACCCTGAGTGTCATCCAGCAGGATCAGGCCCCAGCCAAGCCCAGGAGTGGCAGTGGCTCAACCCTGCAGGACATCAAGGGGACATATGTTTCACCCAGTAAAGCACATAAGCTATGTCAATGCATCCCAGGACGGCTGAAGTGCTTAATTTGGCAATGTCTGTTTATAACCCCAGTAATTCAATTTAAACAAAGTTTTTGCCATTTTATGTGATACATTATATTTAAAAAATCTGTATACTATACATATAAACATACAGGTATATACATATATGCACACATATTTATTACAGATAGATTGTGTGTGTGTGTGTGTGTGTGTGTGTGTGTGTGTGTGTGTGTGTGTGTACGCACACCCACACTGACAGCTTCCTCACTGTTATAGGTGCAACTGATTTATGCTACAAGCAGGTTTGACCCCCTGTGTCTTTGGCATGCCATGCTAATTTATACTGAAAATGGCCAGGTTTTTTGTAAATGTATCTTAAAATTTGGAGAAAATTCAGCAAGCTGTTTTGGCTTTGGAAGTCAATGAGTAATTACCATGCACTGTAGTTTTGATTCTGATATACCCAAATATGTACTTTTATAAATGTATTTGACGATAACGCACTTGTCCATCTTTTTTAAAATATTACATTCATCCATATGGTAAGTGTCTGCCTTTACATATATACTACAGTGCCTCCATGGTCACTGCTTAACCTTACTTTTCCATCAGGTAAATTTCCCTATTTGTTTCCTGAGTCCAGTTTTTTTTCCCTCAGTTATTGGATGGAAACAAAAACAATGCAACATCTCCCCAGAGAAGATAAACCTGCAGGACTCGATGATTCTAAGCTGCCAATTATCACAAGGCACTTGATCTGTGGTGCTGTATTATACCTCCAGATTCAGCCTCTGCTTCTCAAGCTAATTACCAGTTGAGCTAACAGTTCATAAATTCTGTTTCTAACTATGGTTCATTTCCTGCAGTTGCTATAAATGGTTACCCAAGCTCTTGTGTGTGCACCACATAGGCAGAACTTAAACAAGTCATTAGTTACTTAAAGGCTTTTCTTTGCTTAAGGCCCCCCTGACTATGACTTTCAGCTTAATTTGTCCTTAATAGAAACTACATCTTAAGTTCCTGGGAATTCAAGCATCTAACTACATGCTACCAACTGATCCCTGCACCCCCAAGTGACACTTTAATGATCATAAAATAGTAAAGAGAAAAGTTGCTGAGGACATTTAGAAAAAGACATTTCATGACAGAAATTCTTATCTTCCTGGGAGAGTTCAATGCTTTTCACTTTTTGCATAAATCATGGTCTAATTTAGCTCTGGCAGACTTAGAATGTAAATTAGAGATTTGGTTATAAATTAGAGAAGCAAAACATTGATAACCTTGATTATAAAATAAGAACAAGCAGCAAGATCATCTCTTAGCTAGAAAGATATCTTTGTTCCAGAGAAACACTCTTGTGTTAAGTGGTTTTGTTATATCGAATAAAAATTTGGATCATATAGGTTAGGTACAGAGAGTCAAAAAGCCCAAGCCAGAATTGATTCAGTCTTTGCAAGTTAGTCTAAGCTGCACAGAATAAATTGAAACAGAAGTGAACAGACATTTACCTTTGGTTCAGGTATGCAGCCTCATGCCTGCAGTGGCTTAGGCCAGAAGCTGGGGGGCACTAGAGCATGGCTCACTACCTGTGTGTTCACTTCCTCTTCCCACTGCCCATGAGGTCCCTGGGATTTGCAGTCCAGATTACAGCAGCAGGATGCTGCAAGGTTGCTCATCGCTTCCTTTTCCTGCTTCCAGGTGCCTCTTGGGATTTGCAGTCCACAGTTGCAGTGAACTGTAAATTTGAGTGGGGGAGGGGTGTTTAACCCAGCTCCCTGGGCAAAGGCACCAGCTGAGGTTTGTCTGGGGTGGGGGGACATTCCCCCCCATACACTGGGCTGTATCCCCCAGCTGGGCTTTCTTCCCCCCGCCCCCCGCCCCCTTGTCTGCCAGCCCTCACTGCTCTAGCTAGGGAGCAGAGGGGCAGAGCCAGCCTTTCTCTCTGGAGCAGATACCACAGCCCAGACCAGGGCTGGAAAAGCATGCTGCGGGACTGTGCTTTAACTTAAACTAGGAAGGGATCTGGGACAGAAGTTTCATAAATGGGTTTGACCCAAATCAGTTAAGTCTAATACTACATTCAGCCAAATTTATCTTAAACCAGTTTCAGTCATTTTGAAACTGGTTTGTGTGCGCTGAGCTTATGTTCCGTTACAGGTTTAAACCAATTTCTGATCACTTAAACCGGTTTATGTGTAACTTCTGTCCCTAGCCATAGTGATTTGGTCTGTGCTTTTAACTCTTATTGTGATGGTAAAACCTTAGTTGTTAAGGGAGAATTAAAACACAAATTTGAAATCCATCCACATTTTTTTAGTTTAATTCCTATTTGTTCAAGCCATTTGCCGCTCTTGCAACAATTAATTCCAGGGCACATACAACAGACAGACACAAAACAAAAAAAAAAAGGAATACAGAATAGTAGCTGAGGTAATTAACTCCATCTTCTCTGGCCAGCAGTCCCTTTCGGTCCTGATCTCACTCCTCTTGTTGGATTTCCTTCTAGATAGCTGCTCTCAAAGGTGCTGACAGAAGTAGCAATATTTGTAGTTAACTCCTCATCTCCTCTGACGCTCACTGCATGTTGTGAAAAAATGTGAAGCAATGCTAAAGTTCTTGATTTACAGACAGTTTGGAGGATAGTCATTAGATTCATTTCAGCAGAGATACAGAGTGGCTTAGAAGAGAAAGCAGAAGCCCTTTTCTTGTTTCATCTATGCTATACTTATTTGAACTTGGATAAGTCCCTCACCTCCTTGTTTCTGTGGTTTTTGACTCAGTGTTTGCTCAAGTGCCCATAATCACATGAGTCTTCTCCTCATAGCCTAGCACTAAGTATGCACACCCAGCTTGGAGCTTATATAACATTTTGTATACACATGAAAGTTCAATGTATATGCCATGAATTCAATTTCCAATAGAGAAACCTCTGCTGGAGGCCATTCTTTCTTGATTTGACATAAATGCAATGTGGCTGTTGTGTCCCCTTCAGTGGAGCATCACCTACTGCATCAAGAATTTCTGGCCTTTTATTTTTTTTTTGAGATGAGGTTGTTTCTAGATTTAGAATTACTGAACTGGATTTGGACTAGAGTTGTTATAAATCTTGCACTCTCTGTGCCATAAACTGACCATGTTTACACAAGACACTTACTGAGCAGTAGCCTAACACTACTGTGCAGTAGCACTGTGTGACAAAAACTGTGATGTGATGATACTGTGCAGTAGTATTAGGCTACTGTGCAGTAACATCACCAAAAAAGCATATACCAGCATTACTATGCAATAACTCAGGTTACTGCACATTTATTTAGTACTTGTATAAACTGTCAGCCAAGCACCTTTCCCAATCATTAATTCACTTCATTTTTAAAGGGGCACAGTTAGCCTCAGTGTTATATTTCTATGTGAAAGGTGTGTGCCAACTTTTATTATAACACAAAACTAAGATCACTGGGACACAAGCGGGGAGTATCTTTCAGTGCCAAACCTCTACAAAAACCTCTGCTGCTTGATCAGTGAGAACAAGCTGAGATGTGCCAAGGGGCCAACTTCTTGATTCAAGGTAGCTCAGTTCCATCTATCTCACCCGGGCCTTGCCAGCCCTAGCATAAAGACATTTTGCCAGCTGAAAAAAATCACACCTTTGTTCAGCTTGTGCAAGAAGGTATGGGTCTTCAATCATATAGTAACTAGCCTGGGTTTACCAAAATGCTCTGAAATTACACTTACCTCAGACAACAGCAAAAAGATTTATTACAGAAACAAGAGAAATCAGAAAAAATAGTAACTGTATATTGAAGACAGACAGAGGTGTAAAACAAAGCAAACAAAAATGTGATAAGAACTATAATTTGATCTTACCCTAGGTTGCTCTACTAACTAGAAAGCAGTTGCTGGTTCTAATCAGCCAAAGTTCCTGCAAGCAGCCTGTCTGCTTATACTGCCCAGACTTTGCCAAGTAGGGGACCAAGGGCTATGTCTCATGTTCTACTTAGGATATTCTATCTGCACTTAAACATGAACATCCGTAAGTTCAAGAAGTAAAACACATGCTAAGTGCACTGGATTGTAGCAAAATTACAACTTTTTTGCGGGAGGTATATCTTCACATGGTACTAAATAACATATGTTCAGTTATTGTCCGACTGCTTCATGGAGATAATACATGTTCAAAATTCCTTTGAGGTTCTGGGGAGTCTTGAACCAGCTCCTATGTGGCACCAGGGCTGGGGACAGCAGTCAGCTGCATCCCATGCAATAAGGTCCTATGTCTTTGAAGACCATGGATTTTTAGATCCCAAATTACTCCCAGAGCAGCTCTTAAATACCCATTCTTACCTGCACCTCTGTGTAGTTCTACTGAATTCTTGTGCCAGATATCTTCATGCCAGACATATAGCTGATTGATAGGTCAGGCATCTTTCCTGTTCCAATTATAACTAGAAACTATTTATATCCTTGTAGACAAAGAGATTATTAATCCCACAATAATGGGTGAGTTACAGTCCCTCACTTCTCTCCAGAAAGGTTTTGATTAGACTTTTCTCCAATTAACACCTTTTTCCTTTTCAATATAAATGACCATTGTCTGTGTGAAGATGAGTTTGGGGTCATATATGCACCAAATCATTTGTCTGCACAAAATGCAGATGTCTCAGAGACGTGAATTCTCAAAGATTTTTCTTCCTAAGGTGGCCAGATATTGCTTCTCTTGGGTAACAATAGCCTTTATCCTGATGCCTAATCAAAAAGCATTTGACTGGATTATATGAGTCACTTATAAAATACAAAAGTACATTGACATCAAATACCGTAGTCCATCCAAACATAAAAATGATAAAACTAAAAACAGCTTAACATTAGCTATCAATAGATATCAAACACCGTGGGTGCATCTACACGTGGCGCTATGACGCATTTGTTGCTGTGCTGTGCAATATTGCTGTGCTGTGCAATATTGCTGTGCAATAACAGCCCGTACTGTGTTGTATGCATGGTGCATGTATATTTTTAGTAGTTACTTTGCCATAGAGGCATGCTATACCAGGGACCATGTCACTATGGCTAAGTAGCTGCTAGTCACATGTAGACACCCATGGATGCTACATCGCTGTAGTGCATTGGTACAGTGATATAGCATCATATGTAGATGCACCCTATATTAGGAAATGTAATTCAGGAAAATATATATTTATGACATATGAGCACCCCAAAATATTCCTATTCTTGGTGTGAGTCAATGGCAATCACTATTGTTGCAAAAGACAAGATTTTTTTTTCTTACGTTTATTTATTTTATTAATTTTACAGAACTGGGAATATCTTAAGTTTGTTTTGACTGATTATTAGTTGTATTGCTTATCTCAGACACTACTATAATGATAAAAGTCTCCTGCCCTTCTTTTGTCTAATTTTTCATTTTCTGAAAATTTTGATTGAATGGTTCCCTTCAGTATGGCAGAGGAAAAGTACATTTCCTATTAACTTGGATCTAATCTAGTTATTTAAGCCAGTGCAAATAAAAACTATTATTCTAGGCTCATGGTGTTTCACACATTGTAGTTATGTCTGTGAAAATGGTAGGAATTGTGGATGAAGTCCTGGATCCATTGTAATCAACAGTAAAATTTCCACTGGTTTTCATACCTTTGGGATTTCAACTCTGTATCTCATGGCCCTTTCAAAGCTCCTTGTTAGACAGTTCTTTTTCTACTGCTGGTAAAACAGACGATAGATGAGGATAGAAATTCTTCAGAGAAAAAAATCCTAAATTAAAAAAACCCCTCATACGTAACGGTCTGCCATAGTACTTAGGTTAATGTTGACTGGAGGCTTTTTATTATTATTATTTAGACCAAAAAAGCAAAAGGAGAAAATTCATTTATAAAATCAAATTATTTACAGTTTGTTATCAGCTATGAATGTCATTAATGTATTGTTTTCTCCCAGATTATTAATAAAAATATTAGGTAAAACTGCGCCAAACAATTCCTGCTTCATTTCACCCAACGCTTAAAACTCAGCATGATATGATGCCTTTTTTATTATCTGTCCTTCAGAGTGCTGTCTATTAACATAAAGGTCGATAGTTTTTTGCAGTGAGCTTACAGGAATGGCTCTTATCTCTGTGGCAAGTTCACAGTGAAACTAATCAACCTAAAGCTGAAAAATATGAGATCTACAATATATCATGGTATCAGTATATTAACTATGCTAAGCCTTATTAAAACAACCCTAAAAAATTAAAAAATTACAGATTCCAGTCAAAACTTCTATAAGATCTATGAAGAAAGTTATTTTCATGTCTGATTGCTGCAGGGCACACTGTGTAAATCTGCTTCATCACATTGTCTGAAAGTGTTGGAAGTGATGATATGGTGCCATACAGGATGATGCTGTAAGTCAGGTAACACAGTAACAGGAAAAGTGTACTTTTTTAGGCCGTTAGGTGCTTGATGTAGCATCCAAAATCCCTTTTACTTTTACAAAGCTCTTGGAATCATCCTAGCACAAAGCTTATCTGCTCTCCTCATCCTGATTCAGCAGAAATCATCCCCTTTTTCAGTATGTTGTGAACCCTCCTCCCCCACCCTTTAGTGATTGCTTTGTGTGAATAAAACATTTTCAAGGATATTTAGTTTTAGACTTCTCTTTATTTTATCCTTCACCTCTTCTTCCTGTGTTGTGAACTAATAGCCAACAAACATTTTCCTGATTCTGTTTTTGCTTCCTCATACCTTCTGGGCATGTCTAAATGTGTTGCTTTGGTGACGTTGTTACTGCACCATGATTTAGTACTTCCTTTTGGAAGTACTAAATCACGGCGTGGTAACACCCCGTACTGTGCCGTATGTATGGCACACAGTTATTTTTAGCAGCTACTTTGCTGTAGCAGCACACTATACGGGGGAGCATGTCACTACAGCAAAGTGGCTGCTGGTCATATGTAGATACCCACAGACACTACATCACGGTAGCACATCGCTACAGCAACATAGTATCTCATGTAGATGTGCCATCTTTGTATCTAAACTTATTGGTTCAGGCTATGCAGCTTATACTAACTTGTGAAGATTGTCAGCCTTGGGCTTTTTGTCTGTACTTAGCTTAGAAGATGGCACATCTGCACTTGACATTCTATCACTATAGCAATGTGCTACAGTGATGTAGTGTCTGCAGGTGTCTACATGTGACCAACTACAGCTTTTCCCTTTCCCACCTGCTCTCAGTCAGCAGGGGCACCTTTCCTCACCAGTGCCGAGCCCATCCATGAAGGCAGTCACTGCTCAGCCCCACCCCCTGAGGCTTGATAAGCTGGGGAGAGCCAAAGATTGGGGCTTTTCTCCCCCAGCCACCTAGTCAGGGAAAGGCTGCTGGGGACATCTTACCCCCATGAGCACTGAATCTGTCCAGGCAGGAAGTCACTGCCTGACCCCCACTCCCTTCTCCACTGCAGGGAGCACGGGAGAGCCATGGTTGGCCCCAGACATGACTGGGATTCAGTAGTGCCCTGTGCTCGGAGCCAGTAGGCAGCCTCATCAATTTCAATGAACCACAGTTGCCTGCAGCTAATTTAAATCTTCCGACAGCTGCTCCAGGTGTTGCAGAGGCCAGCCAGACAGGTCTCAGAGCAGGAACCGGTCTAGGAGTTGGGGATGGGGAAGGTTAGGGGAACAAGACTAGGGGCCAGAGTGGGGCAGGATAGGGTCCAGAGGCTGAGCTTGCTGCGTTGGGAAGGTAGGTCACATGGGATCATGGCCAAGATATGGTGGGCAGGCTCTTGAGTGAAATCATTAGCCCTTGAATAGGCCTGGCTGGCTAGCCATCGAATGTCTGGGTGTGCTGCTGATTGCAACACATATACATTGTGCACAGCACAATGCCCTTGCCCTTCTGGTCAACTGCTGGGAAGCAGGGGCAATCAATCAGCATCACCTGCACTCCAGCACCTAGCTAGCAAAGGTGTGCATCTCCAAGCTAGGGCTCAGAGATACACTAAGCCAAGAACCCCTCCAAAAGCTGCAAGTCCTCCCTCAGGACCCCATCCACCACCTTCCCAAGCTCTCAAACACAACACCAGTCAAGCACCAGCCACCTTCCCCCACCCAAACCCTGACTTACCAGAGACATTTTCTGGGGTGTTCTCAATGTCTGTGCCATCTGAGCTGCCACCATTCTGGACTGGGGTCCACCTCCGAGGTTTCCTGAGATCTAGGTTCAGCAATGGAGCTTGAGAAGAGGGTCACAGAGAACACCAGGTCCTCAGACTGCCTTGAGGGGCAGGAGTTGGCTGTTGGAAGGAAGCTGCCTCACTGATGGTCACAGTGGATTGGCCCTGAGGCTGTGCGCTGGACCACATGGTGAGAAGCCCTCTCAAGAATCCATGGAAGGAGATCAGGGTCCGGCTGCCTCAGACACCTTGTTGGCATGACAGCTTCTCATGTAGAGGAATTTCAGGGCCTATATCTTGGTCCTGACTTGAATCCAGTCCTGCTGGTGCCCCTACACCACCATCTGCACCACAATCCTGACATAAATGGCCTGATTCTGCTAGTTCCCTTTATTTCCCTTTGCTGTAGTTGCAGTGGTCCTCCCTTCTCCCAATACTGCAGTGATGTCTAGCACCTCCCCATGGTTCCAATTGGATGCCCATCTGATAGAGTCTGGGGGGCAGGGGCAGGGGAGGGGTATCCGTTGGCTCATGCTGGCTGTGTGAATTAAAGGTCAATGGACAAAAAGTTTGTGTTTGCTAGCTGGCTAGATGGCATGTGATCTGCAGTCTGTTTGCACAGGATTTTGCTCCTAGGCATGAGAAGGTCACACCCCTGGGGGGCAGTAGGGGGACCCAAAATTGTCCCCTGGGCAGTAGATTTCAGGGAATGGAAAGTTTGTCCCTATAGAACCAGCGGGTGGAGGAAGGGACACGGCACCTACGATAGCAAATGGCCTATCTGTGGGAATGGCCAGACCTTAACGGAACATGAGCTGGGTAACATGGATCAGAGATAATCCTGCCCTGGAATGATGCAACTTTGAATTTAAAACTACTTTCAGGTGTTAATCTGCAGACCATCCAAGTGTTAAGAGCTCCAGGAGCCTCCTAAAATTCCTGTGTAACAAGGCCCTTAACCAGATACCATTTGTAGTAGTTATACAAGCTAAGATCCAACCATATGTGAGATCCATTGCTGTGCATAGTTGCTTCATGTGAAGTCATTACCTTTCTAGATGGAAAATGGATGCTATCTTCCTAAGAAAAAAACTGTGTTTCTTTTTTCAGGAAAAAACAAGTCTGAATTTTTTTTTTATCTTTGAACTGAAAAAATTTTGAAGCCTTTTGGGCTGAAAAGTAACAGTTTTCCACTGAAAGCTAACACTCTCCACAATTCATTTGGAGAGTCAATCAAAGCCCTCTTTTTCCACTAAAAAAGAGGTTAATTGTAAAGTTTACAACCAGTCCTGCAAGTAAACCTACTTTGTTCTTAGTTGTTGCTAACCTCTCATCTCCTACACCCTAAAATGTGAATTCTCTTCTTCCCTCTGTGCACTCAACAGAAGCTTCTGATTATTTTTATTTTCTTGGCTTTTCTGCATAGCACTACTTCCACTACCCTACTTCTTTGACTCCCCACAGCAGCTCTTTAGATTCATTCCTTTATTTGCTTTCTGGTCATCAAAAACACCCTGCTTTCCCATCACACTCTCCTGACCCCTTACAACATTTGACTGTTTCCCTCAACAAAACCATCAAAGCCAAGGTTTCCTTAGCTAATCAGCCCAAAAGAATGGCATCTCCCCATAAGGTGCTTGTTAGTCCAGTTCCTCTGTAAAGAAAAACTTACACTTTTACTGTTTTTTCTTCCATTATTTTCTTTCATTCTGTACTATTTATATGTAACAGTGCAATGTTGTTCATGGTTGGTATGGCTGATCTGTAATTGCTTTTCCTTTAACTTATATATAACCAACTTTAAACAGGTCTTTTCCATGATTTTTCTTGATGATCCTACTTCACCCCCATAATGTATTTCTAGTGGAGAATTAGAGACTAGAGCTGATGAGAAATGTTTTTCTTGTCCAGAATAATTTTCAAATTGTCAGTATGTTTTTCCCGTTATACATCAGGACAAAATTGAGACCTTTCTGATTTTTTCATAAGAGGGAAAAGATAGACCCAGCCATTTCAGAACAAGTGAACAGCCCAATGGTGAGAGCGCTCAGGTAAAATATACAAAACCCAGAATCAAGTTTGTGGTCTGACTCAAGCAAAGTGATGGTTGAATACGGATTTCCTGGGTGAATGGCCTAGTCACAAGACATTTAGCTATTCTGTATTGGGCCCGTTGAGTTGTTCCACCTTGTATTTATAAAAAACACATACATTTTCTTTAGAACAGATAGGCACTGTTTCTATAGCCTGCTGCTTGTGATTCTGAGTTAAGATACAGATAAATTAATTCCTTGCTTTGAACTAGATGGAGCAATGATTTGACCCTTGGACTTCCACTAGGCGATTCCACTGATGGGTCTGTTTTTAATCCCCCCTCCCATCCTGCCCTGAAGAAACCGTCTCACCCACTCCTATTTTCCCCTTATATCTTCTCCCATCTGCAACAGCTCATATCCCTCTTGATTGTGAACTGAAGGCAGGCTTTCTAATAAGAAAGACTGTTCCTACAAATTCCCACCGGCTCTTTTTTTCCCCACCCATTCTTGCCCACAAAAAATATAGTTTCTTGCTCCTTCTGGCTGAGTCTCCTGGTGGTATCCCACTTTTCATGGCAGGGCTCTGTCTTTCATGTTCTACAAGCACCCCTTCACCACTTAACTATACTTTTGGGGAATAAGAGAAGGGACTTTTTTTCCTTTCTTCAAATTTCTTAACTGATGCCTTTCCCCAGAAGGAGTTTTTTCAATGAATTGCCATTCTGGAGAGGGAAAGTTGCATTAAAATATTCCAAGCCAGCTGTAATAGGAACTGTTTCTTCCACCAGCTTTGTACAGCACTTAGCAAGGTTTTGACACTATCACCATCTAAATAATAAAAACATTTGTCCTCAAAAACCAAAGTTAAAATTCTGTTTTTATAATTATAACACATTATACATCCTTCAAATATTATTTACAAACAAACATATATTTTTCATTGAATGGTATTTCAAGTTCTCCTATAGAGATAAAATTATGTGCCATGCTCACATATTTGTAAGTCTCTAAGAGTTATCTGGAAAATCATACTCCACTTAGCACATGAACATATGAAGTCTGTTATATTTTATTGTACGCTGTACTTTAGAAGGAAAATATCTTATCTTGAAAACAAGAAAAAAAATGAAGATAGAAATTCTTTAGCATGAATGCACCTTTAATTTACTTTAGACTAAGTAATTCAAGAGAAAACTCTGCTAAATAATACTGATGTTATTGACAACTTGGTAGTTGCAAATCAGTCTCTCTCAGCCTACCTCCTGATTCTCGCATTTCATTTCATTCTGATTTCAGGCATCGGTAAGTTCTGAACAATCCACATCTCAGAGCACGTCATGTACTAATTTTGCTCTGACAACCTTGTAATAGAAATTATAAAACTTATTACATTTTTCTTGCAAAAAAACAGAGGGGCAGAAAGCCCCCCCTGTGTTTGCCCTGCCTCAATATGGTGATAGTAGATCTGCTCTTTTTCACAATTAAGTCTTTTTTTTTTTTAACAGGCTGGCATAAATGGCACCTCATGATTTGTTTCTAAACTATTTTCCCTTGAGATGAAAAAGTAGCATTCATAAGGTCTTGAAATTCCAGGTTCACCTGAAACAATGTAAACTCTGCAGGACCTCATTTAAAGAGAAAGGAAACAGTCTTGCCAGAATATATATTTAAAAGGTAGTTTATTTCATCCTGAATCAGTTTTTTCAATACTCATTCACATTTATATGCAAGACACAGTATTAGTATTGTTTAATTTTTATACTCTGACCTTTTTCACATGGAAAGGATCAACCCCATCAAATAGCTCTTTGGGGTGCATCCAGATGAGCCCGCACGTGCCTCTTGCCATGTCTCAAAGCCATTTGAGATGTGGCAAAAGGCACGCTGGGAACAAAAATACATGCAGCGCAGGCTCAAAATTTGATACCTGGATTTCAAGGTATCAAAAAAAAAAAAAACTTGCAGAAAAAAAGTGGGGCAGGACATAGTCCAGAACCATGCCCTGAGGCAACCAGAGGCTCAAGTCCTCCAAAGAGATGCTCTGGTAGCTGGCCAGAGCATCTCTATGGCTGCTTCTTGCCCTGGTGCTGCAGCGTGCTGCAGGATGTGCAGGACAAGGAGCAGTGCAGGGACCTGGACCTGAGCTCTGTCCACAGGAAAGTAAAGACTGGGGGTTGGAGGATTGGAGCCAGGGCTGTGTGGGTGCGGGGGACATGGGGGGGAGAGGGACTGAGGTAAGGCGGGGGCTGCTCTGGAGGGGTTGGTCCCTTGCCTGTCCCCTCCATGGCCCACAATTTCCCCTGCAGCAGCAGGGGCCATCAGGATCCTCCTGGCACAGCCCCCTCCCAAGGTGTGGGGCAGCATGGTTTGGGTGTGGCTGTCCAGCACCCAGCACTGCCTGTCTCAGCGTGATGCTGTGCCCCTTTGAGCAGCTCCGGGCCACTTGGGCTGTCACCTGGGGCCCTGCACCACTCACAGGGACCATGTGTCACACTGGGCTGGGTCCTGCCTGCATGGGCCCTGCATGCTGTCAGGCCGGGCTGCTTCCGTACAGGCAAGACCCAGTCAGGCATGACACACACTCCCTGTGAGCGGCACAGGGCCCTGGGTGATGACCTGAGTGGCTTGGAGGTGCCCGAAGGTGCACAGCACTATGCCGAGTCAGGCTGGGCCCATACAATGTAACAGAGGCAGTGCCAGGTGCCAGGCAGCCAGGGCTGAACCATGCTGCCCCATGATGTGCAAGGGGGCTCTGCCAGGAGGGCTTGAATGCCCCAAAGTTTGCTGCTGCTGTACATAAGCTCTGGGCCCTGTGGGGGGGCGGATATTGGCCTTGCAAGGGGGTGGACTGTGACCCTGCTGGAAAGCGGGGACCCTGTGAGAGGGACAGTTCATGTGCTGTGTGGGGGGACTGCCCCCTGTGGGGGGCAGGGGTGCCACCCCACTGAGCAGCCCCCAACACACAGTGCCCGCACACCCACAGTCCCTCTACAATCCCCCCACACCTACTCACACACTGACCTGCATCCCCCCACATTCCTCCACACCCACCCACATCCCCCCACTCCTATAAACCCCACATCCCCCTATCACACAACCATCATGTGATAAGAAAACCAAACATCAAAACATATAGATATTTAGAATTTATTTTATTATGATATTAGAGACACTGGTAGACTTCCAAAGTGTTTTAACAGTGTACCTATAATAATTAAATATTGCCCAACTGATCAATCTCTCTCTCTCTATTATATATTTAACCCCACGCAGCAGGATTATACATACACACACACAGTGGTTTTTTGCCCTAATTGTGGAACATGGATTTGTGGGTATTTTAAAGAATGAATTCGGGATTTTTCTATCAGAGATTTGTCAGTTTTTAAATAGGGAATGCCAGAATTCCTTCTAGTGAGGCAAGAGCCAGGACCCAGGCAGAGGAGCCTGCTCAGGGCTGGCACCCGGGATCCAGCTGAAGGTCGCTGAAATCCTGGCCACTTGGGGCCAGGAGGACCTGCTTTGATAGTTCAAAACAGGCTACCACACTGAGAATATATTCTGGGCAATAGCTCCCGAGATGGCAGGGCAGTGGCACACATGGCAGTAATGCTGCACAAAGGCCAACTGTGCAGCCACAGTCCACTGGCAGCTAGCCCAGAGGTGCAGATGCCTCTGCTGCAGCTGTGTGGTCCCTGTCCAGGTCTGGCAGACTTACAACCTTGGGCCTCAGCTGTGGCCATGCAGTCCCTGTCTGGGTCTGGCAGGCGCACAGCCTTGGGGCTACATGCTGTCGCAGATGGCAGCAGGTTATAGCCAGGCAGCAGCCCCCACTGCCAGACTTCTGCAGTGGGTAGAGGGTGCAGAGACCCCTCAGGGCTGCTTCAGCAGTCCAGCTGGCACAAGGGGTAGTGTCCCCAGATACCAATTGGCCAGGCCCCAGAAGCTCCTGACTATTTGTACAACGCAATTATCGTGGGCTCTGACCCACATGGTTAACTAATAGCTTCTAATATATGGGGATAATGGGTGACACAACAAAATACTTGGGACAACTAATGAAAAACCAGGATAGGAGTGTTGCGTGCGTCAAAGGGTCAAAACATGAAAATAAGTGTGCCTGAGGGAGGACACCCAGCAGAGCCCCCCAGGCCGCACCCACCAGTCCTCAAAGGCATCCGGTGGACACCACCCACTGGTGCTCCACCCGGAGACGTGCATGGACAAGTGAGAGGAAAATGACCCCACTGTCTCTGGGCACCTTCCCGGCCAGAGCCTCCTTCCTGGTCAAATACAGGGCCCGCCAGGGCCAGGAGGAGGTTGACCAGGAGGTCCCAGGACTTGGTGCGGCTGCAGATGGGGTGACCAAAAACAAAAAGGTGGGGGGTGAAATTCAACCAGAACCTCAAGAGGAGGCTCTGGAGATGGAGGTAGAAGTGGAGGGGCTGCAGCCTGGCACACTCAAGGGTCATGTGTGCCTGAGGTGATCACCAGGGCAGCTTTTTATACTGCTGAGGCTAGCACAGGTGCTGGCCCCAGGCTCTAGCTTCCCCTTGCTGCAGATCCAGTAGGAGCTGGGCAGGGTCATTTTGCCCTAAGTGGCACAAATTGCCCCACACCACAGTGCATGTCTGGGCATGTGTGCTGAGGCAAAAATCCAAATTTGTGTCACTCATATTTGAGCTGCTGCAAACCCATGTGCCTGCATGTGTGAACAAGTCCTTGTTGTCCACTGAATGCTCACTCAAGAGTGTTGTACAGCCTCTTTAATATTCCATTAATACGCAGAAGCTTCTAAAATCAAATGTCAGCTTAAAAGACTCATTAGACTTGGACTGATGAATTTTAACATATGTGCTTTCCCCTTTGAGATTTAATTCCTGGTTGACATTTGACTCATTCATGATGATTCCAACTGTACTTTCAACTGACACTCAGATAAATGTGTATATTGGAAGGAATAATCCAACTTGTGTAGTGAAGAGAGTCCCTAGCATCTAATACCCACTCCTATAAAAAAATCCTGGCAAGTACTGTAGTAGATGAATTCTTATTTATTAAAATCATTTCTTCCTTAGCATGGGGTTGCCTCTTCTGTCGGAAGTAATTTTCCCAATATACTTAATGAAAGAATTTTCATTGCATAAACATAATATTAAAATGAACTAATTCAGACACTTCCGACAGAACCCCAGAGTGTAGAGAATTGTGGAATGAAATTGACTATACACAACACAAATAATAAAACTCACTCTTGTCCTTTTGTATTTGAATAAGGAGAAAAATCTCTAAATATGTTTATGCTGAGTTCATTTCTGTGTCATCTGAGTCTTCTTCTAGAGTAATTATACAGCTCATTTCTCGTTTATTTCTTAGTCCCTTCAGGGCTAAGGACAGACATTCAAAAAGCCCGAGCCTGAATTGATGCAGTCTTTGGAGGTTAGTCTAAGCTGTGCAGCTTAAACTGATTAATAGCTGGACAGACATTCTCTGTTAAATCAGGAAATACAGCCACATGCCTGTGTGGCTCAAGCCAGAAGCTGGGGGACACTAGAGTATGCCTGCCAACCACTGCCAAAGGGCAGTGAACAGAGATGCCCCATCAAGGGCCTCACCCCTCTCTGCTGGAGCTGAGGGTGTGAGACCAGGCACCAGCCAGGGCTAGCACAACACACAGGATGCCGGCCACCAGCAGGGGGTGAGCACTGCTATTGCCAGATTGAGGAGTGGGGATGGGAAAAAAGACCTTTCTCTGAAGCAAGCATGTACTGAACACTGCAATTTGCAAAGCATACAACAGGGAACTACAAAAATCTTTGCCTAAGCTAAGATTCAGCCCAGTAAAACACAGCATACACAATATAATTTAATTTCAAATGTAAACCAGGAAGACAAGAATTAGTTTTACTAATCCTGAGGGCAGAGTTTCTCCTTACAGGCAGGCATTCAGAAAGGCTTTGTTAAGGTATTCCCAACTTTTACATGTTCTGCTTTATAATGTAAATGTAGCCCTCTATATTCTTTGGTAAAGCTGTCTGCAACTTCCCTTAACTGCATCTTCAGCACATGTAATAATTGTCAGGTCTTTGCCAACACTCCCCACCTCTCAGTCTGGTCCTGCAGGTCTTAGCTCTGGGCTCACAGATTCAGGGTTTGGCTCTTCACTCTGGGGACCAGCTTGCCTCTCTCCCTCCCCTCCCGCACCGCCCCCCTGGGACACACTGTGGAATTAATTCCTTCCCAAGCTGGAGAAACTGCAGCCAAACCTGCAGGGGCTCCAAGGGAGAGATGAGACAGAGGAAGGAATTATCTCCATCCCTACCTGGCTGCAGGCAAGCCGTGGAGGTGCGACTGGGGCTGGCAAACCCCAGCTGCCATCCCCAGGATTTGCCAGTGTAGTGGGGTAGGGAGAGAAGGGACGGACAGAGGAATTTGCCTCAGGGGCCATGGCAGGCCAGGGTCTGGCCACACCCTGCCCCTGCTCCAGCTAGAGAGCAGAGGGGAGGGTCCAGCTCAGCTCACTGGAGCAGAAGGCAAAGATCCACCAGCCCAGAGAGCATGCTGGAATGCTAGAGATGTCTGGCTTATCTTAAATCAGCAAGGCACCTGGGACAGACATTGAATAAACCAGTCTGAGCCAAATCATTTAAGTCTGATACTACATTCTACCAGGTTTATCTCAAACCGGTTTCAGCCATTTTGAAACTGGTTTAGGTCCACTGAATGTTTAGGTGCACAGAACCTGTTCTGTTACAGGTTTAAAGCAGTTCCTGATCACTTAAATTGGTTTATTTGTAATGTCTGTCCCTAGCACATGGAACACCTGTTTATAGCCCATTCTTTTCATATGATACAGTAGGACCAAGAAATTAGTCCAGTGACTCCACAATTTATGGAGCATACTGGAGATAGTACTCCAAAATGTACTAAGTCCCAGAGAATATGAGATCCTTTGCTCCCATCTTATTTTGACTTGGAAAAAAGTGGGGTTTTAAGGGTGAACTGACATGTTACACATACTAAGTGCACTTAAAATACAGGTGTCTGTATGTTAAAGCTTGTTAATTTGTGCTATGTGCCCTTTGAGTGTCTCAGTGTTACACTACTTTAGGTGAGGGTTAATTCTGGCTGAGGCTACCTAGCTCATGATAGACTCATTTCAGCATGCTTTAGGATGATAAAATGAGCCATTTGCAGTCCTTCAGTATCCCAGGATGGACCCTCTCACCACCTCCCAGTACCCCTCACCACATAGGCAGGCATAAGGGTCAGATGTCCTGGCTTCTTGCTATGCCCCTGTTTGCCACCCCTCTAATGGCAAGTCAGAGCTGTGAAGGTAAGGAACAGCTTACACTTTTAGCATGTGGCTGCTCACAGCACATTCTAACTATAATGCCACTTGAAATTCCATAGATTTAGTACAGTCTAAGTGTGACGTAAAACTTCACCCTGAACATGTTGGCTAATACATGCTAAATACTGTTTTATAAAAGTCATTTGGGTTTTAATATGTGTTAGCTGGACAGGCTCAACTCTAATAGAGTCGAGGATTTATTACAGTGTATTAAAATGACAACCACCTTGCATATAATAGAATTTAAATCTGAGTAAATTAACATTATATAAATGCACCCTTTTTCTAGTGAATTCAGATCCATTAAGAAACGCCAAAGATACCCTCGGATGATTGTTCATGTTCCTAGAGACATCTCTTATATGAAGTAGTACTGGCTTTTATAATTTAATCCATTATGTGTAATGTAAATTTAAGGTTATTAAGAGGAAGTGAGGTGGTTTGAGCACTATTCCAATGATAACTAGCTCCAGCTCCATTTCATAGGACCGATGTGATATAGATGATCAGCTGCCTGGGTCCTGTGAACTATTTGATCTAGCATTTGATCGAGATGAGGGGAAGAATAAGATTGCAAATTTTACATATGGTAAAAGAGTTTAACTGGGTAAAATAATAAGAGAGTGGGAAAGGATATGAGCTCTCATGAGCCCAGGTTTACAGTCTGAGGAGTTTAGATCTTCTGTAGATTGTGGCAACTCAGGTACTACTAGTAGCCAGGAAAGCTATTTGAACTCTGTTTAACCAGGTAGGTTGAACCTTTTCTTTCAGATACATAGACGTATTGTGTTTAATCAGCACCGTTGTAGAAAAACGCCATTCATTTTTTCAGAAAAGAGTGGGGATATTTTTTTAATTTTTTGTGAGCATCTCCAGATCTCTAAAATATGTATATACATATAAAACTTAGTTTAAAAATGGTTTAAGAAATGCTAGCTATTAGTATCAGTCAATGTAAATATCTTTTATTAAAAGAAGTGGAGAATGTCATATTTTTGTCATGCCAACAAGAGAGTTGGGGAACATAAAAAGGCTAAAGGTGAAATCCAAAGATGTAAAACCATGCCATTGCAGCAAAATCTGCTACCCTGAAATAGATTTCTAGATTCTCTGTGCAATATATGAGAGTGAGATTCACAAAAGCCAGTACACTACCCCAGCAGGCTGCCTAAACTAGCCCGTAAGATACGCTGCAGAAATTCCTTGCCACTCTAGGACTCTGGAAGGTGCTTTTCCTCTTGGGATTCATAGACCTTTCTTTCTAGAATCAAGGAAGGGTCAGACCTTTTCTGTTTGGTTAGTTGTTTGGTTTTTTTATCCTCTTTCACTCGTTTGTTTGTTTTGGGGAGGGGGATTGTTTTAAATGAGAGGCCAGAAGGAGAATATTTTAGTGGGTTAGATCCTGCAGCAAGGATGTGAGTCAATATCCACCTCTGGCTAAGGGGATTCAAAAGGGCATCTCTCAGTTCCCAAATAATTGTCCTGACCACTAGCTAATAGGCTATGTTGGAACGGAGGGTGCCTGTAGACATGTGGGATGCCTTTAATCACAGTGTGTCAGAGCAGACTTGATTGAGTCTGCTGGAGCATTAATTAACATGTTCCAGCAGCCTCCACATCTCATGAATTCAGCATCCTCACATTTCAAAATGGGGGTGGAGGCACTTCAACTAAAGCTCATTCAACAAACTTTAAGGTGCCCTTGCCGCCATTTTGAAGTGCAGGACATTGAATATACAAGACACTGCAGAAGTTTTAATTAGAGCAGCTCCCAGAGCAGCTCTAATTAAAGCACCCCCTCTCACATCTTCAGAGCACCTGTACAGACATCCTGAGGTTGAAGGAGAGAGTTTCCTGTGCTTGCTGGTTGAAGAGTAGAAGTGAAGATTGACAAGTTGGACATCCTTGTAAAAGAGACCTCTTCAGAGTTTCATCATCATCAAAAGCATAGCAATGATAATCAAATGTTTTTTTTTGTTCAAGCCCTCCAAGTTGCTTCTTAGCCATCTGTGTTTTGTCTTAGATGCTGTAACATAATGGCCTGCCCTTTAAAGAGTAGAGGGCTTGCTGCTTACTGCCAGTCAGCTTGGCATTTATCAGGTGCACCTTAAAAATAGTTAGTGTTCTCAATAAAGGGGAGGAAGATATACAAAATGGAACACAATTCTGCAGTGGAAGGCTGGGAATTGACAGGAAGCAGTCTCTGGGAATACCTGCTCAGGGTAGGTAGAGGAACTATTTTGGTTGACTTTTGTTTAAACTTTATGTGGCGTGCCCTGCAAGAGAGTTGGTTGTGGTAGTAGATCTTTCCTAGGCTGGGAAAATAGGCAAGCTTCCTTAAATGCAGGCAAAAAAATTACTTAAAGACACCCAAAATATAGCAGTCAGTGACTATGCAGGCAGTCCTCAACTTACAACGTTTTGAGTTACAATGTTTTACACTTACGGCATTTATAAACTGACACCCTGTTTCAACTTTATGACATCAGTTTCAACTTTACAATGCTTGATCCAATGTGACGCCATGCAAGTGAACAAGTGTTCTGCGTCACTCATCTCCCTGGAGAACATCTGTCCAAATTTCCTTGGACACTTTCTTTAAGAAAGCAGAGAAGACTCCAGAAAAACCTGCAGCTAAGATTCCTGAGAGTCTAAAGCTAAAGAACCCTTCAAAAAATCCAACTGAGAGCCTTTCAAAAAGTCCTGCGAAGTCACCTCAAAGAAGTCCTTCCAAATCAATATGATGGCTTTTTACAATATAAATACATTAAAGCAGCTATATTACTCATCTATAATTGATTGAGTACAAAATTCTGGGGTATTTTTGGTGAAAATAGGGTATCAGGCCTTGGTTCAGGAATTAATCCACCATTTATAACATTGTTTCTTATCAGAAAACAATTGGTTTCGAGTTATAATGTTTCGACTTAAGTCTTAGTTTTCAGGAACCAATTCATCATCTTTTAAAACATGTTTAACAGAAAATTAAAAAATAATATTTCTGTGACGGAAACTACAAAAAAAGTAAGTTTTTTGTAAAATTGCTATAAAATTTCACCAGTGAAAAAATTATATGCAGTTAATTGACAATATTTGACCAGTGAACCGACCAGCTTGCTGACCCTAATCAATAGGGCTGTACAAAACGCCAGCATTCCATTTCAACCAGCATTGTGGTGGAACAATGTTCCATTTTGAATTTTGTTTCGATTCAAAACAGCTGTTCCATTCCGTTCCGTTCTGTTCCATTGAAACGGTGAAAAAGTTTGGACGTTTTGCCCATAGGATATAATGGAGAAGGTCAAAACAGCCTATAACATGTCTGGCCTGATTTTGATGAAACTTGGAGGAATAGTAACCCCTTCTGAGGACATAAAGCCTGCCAAGTTTCAAGGAGATAGGTGCAGGGGGTTCAGAAAAACATCACCCCAAAGTCTTGAAAGCAAAACTCAGGTCTCGTGTATGTGTTAAACCACAGCAGGGTCAAAACTGCAGGCATGCTAGCCCCTGTGGAGGCCACTAAAGCCCACCAAGTTTCAAGGAGATAGGTGCAGGGGTTTTGTTTCGAGGCTGTTTCAACTATATCTGTTTTATTTCGATTTTGCTGTTTCGACCTTGAAACGAATCGAAACAGCGTCAAAACAAAACTGGCAGTAAAATTTCACACAGCCTTACTAACCAGTATAGAACAAATGCATTTGAGCTGAATGCATTTGATTCTGTGTCTGAAAAGAATTCCTCTTGCTTGCAAAATGAAAATAACATGAAAAAGATGAAGGACAGAAGAAACATTTAACAATTCTAAAGCAAACTCTGGGAGTTCAGAAATTCTTCTGTAACTACCATTAGCCTCCTAGCTTGATCATTGGGAGGGAGGGGGAGGAGCAGGATTTTTAATGGCACCCAGCAGAACTTTCAGGAAGACTGTATTTCTGGATTTTTATCTAACTACTATAACTTGAAATTTGCACTTAACATGAGGAGAACTTTGATCAATAGCATGCATTTTACACAGGGGAGTCCGTGGAAAGACATTAAACTTACCAAAGCAATTAAAAGAAGTTTCAGGGAGCCTTGACAAATTATAAACTGACGACACTCCTGGTGCATTCTAAGAGAAAAGCTGACACGATCTAATTAGTAACAAGGATTTGCAATCAAAAAAGACCAAAATAGAAAAAAAATTCAGAAGAGCTGGTGAATCTTTGCAATACTTGGACAACATGACTGATTCCATATGCAAAAATCATAGAATGAACCCCAGATAGACACAAGGCTTAAATGTGGCTGATAGGCTGTTATTCTAAGTTCCTCCATATTCTTCTAGTATTTAAAATCAAATATTAAGATACCAGTTTCAATTCTATATTTGCAAAGGGTGTTTTTATGATTCATTTTCTTAAAATAGAGCAAAATCATGGGAATAAATTACAGAAGATGGAATGGTTGACTATATTTGTTGGAGTGGTCACCAACAGTATGTATAAAGCTAATGGCCAGAAAGGGCCATTGAATCATCTGCCCTAAATATCCAAAGTACCACAAGCTACTAAATGTCACCTACCCTCCAGTGTATTGATCCTAGTAACTTCTGTTTGACTAATGTATGTCTTTCAAAACAAAACAGAATGCCTGTTTGCAAATCTAAGACATGGAAATCTGTAACTTCCCATGGTACCCAAGTGGTTAGTCACAATGGGTGCATCTACACACGTAACTAATCTGAAGCAATAAACTACAGAGATCTTTGAGCCAGAGTAAATTCCTGGGCATAGCATCTAAACATGCACCCAGGACAGCAGCAGTTTGAGCTGGGACAGAGCAGTTTACTTCAGGGCTGCTCAGCCCTGGGCTCTGAGTGGTGGTGTCAGGCAATGGAGGAGTTTGCTGAGACATGAAGGTGCTGAAATTGTGGAGCTGTGTTGCTAGGTGGCAAGCAGGAGTCTAACCCTGGCTGGCTGAGCTGACTGAGTGCAATTTACACCTGTAGTCACCATCTACATGTGCCTTTAATTGCAGTAAATTATCCTGGTGTAAGATAGCACCGTCTTTGACAGTACTGTGTTACTGCAACGTAAATTAGTTTACTGTGGCCTAATACTGTCACACATGTAGACAGTGATGCTTTACTCCACAGTAAAGCACATATGTAGACATGGTCGCTGAGCAGTTGATATTTGGGGCAAAATTTAGAGAGGTACTTTAGACACCTAAACCTGCACTTGGATGGCTTCTAGGTGCCCAAGTCAAAAAAGCAATCCAGGGAACACCTACTCAGTGGGCATGTCTACATGTTATATTAGTGTGGCACAATAAACTCCAGCACAGTTCACACTGGAGTTTATTGCTCCAAGGTACTGCGTTTACATGTGCACTCAGGACCACAGCACATTAAGCTGTGTCAGAGCAGCCCGGGGAGTCAGCCTGCCATCCCAGGACTGCTTCAGCCTTGTTCAGCGTGCTGCAGAGGGGCTGGCTGGGGCACAAGGGTAGCTTCAGTGCAGAACTAGCCAGCAGGCAGCCCCCCCGCTGAAGCACACTCATGCTCCAACCAGCCCTAACAGCATCTATACATACACTGAGGCATGCTAAATGCTAAATGTGGCCACAGGATAGTACGAGTGTTTACAAGTACTATCCTTCAGTGGTGTTTATTAGTTTACTGTGGCCTAATAGGACTCCACGTGCAGATGCTGAGACTTTACGGTAGAGCTAATTAGTCAGCCCTGCAGTAAACATCTTGTGTAGATGTGCACAGTGGCTACTTAACTGGAGGTATGTAAATTAAGTGTTTCCATTAAGTGGACCACAAAATTCCCTCTATGCCTTAAGTTAGATTCAGATCTGTGTGCAGGCTCACACCATTGCAGAAAGGCCAAACTCCAGCCTACTTTCTGTTGTGTTCTAGGTTCAAGGGAGAGCACAACAGTCTTGCCTAAGTTCCTGGAATCCTGATCTCTTAGGTGTGGTCAAATCATGTCTAGTTGCTGCTGTCAATCCCTGGACCATTTTCTGTATTCCACATTAGACAGACATTGGATAAAAAACAGAAGTAATTCTGGGATCGGGGCCCAGAACACAGATTTCCCTCTCTCTCAGCTGAGAGTCCTAGCCCTTAAGTAATAGTCAGACTTTTCTCTCCTTCTGGCCCTATGTTCTTCTTATTTCATTTTCCAGTAGCCCCACTCCAACATGGTCTAGTAGTTAGGGCACATTTTGCGGGGAGTGGCAGATGTTGGTTTGAGACAACTTAGATTGAGGAGGGACTAGTCATGCTTCTTTGACACTCATGTGACAGTGCTGGCATCATCACTACCACCCAAACTGTACCCTATAAGAGAGTTGGTTGTGGTAGTGTGTCTTTACTAAACTAGGGAAATAAGTGAACTTCCTTAAGTGCAGACAAAAATTGTGTGAAGACACCAAGAAATCTATCAGTCAGTGACTACACCTCTACTAGGCTGCTTGCAGATGTTTAAAAAAAAATGGCACTTTAATTTAAATTTGCCATGTTCCCATGCCAAGCCTCATGCATGACTAGAAGAGGCAGTGCCTTAGTTGGATCTGGCTTGCCTTACATCTGTATAGATTGGGCAGTGTAGTGGGGCTTTTTTGAAGCTTTCATCTAATAGCTGATTGAATCAGCTTTTGCTAAGAGTGCCAAAAAGCCCCACTGAAGCACATGATCTATACAGATGCTTCAGAGCCGTGTCAAAGTAATGCTCTGCAGCTTCTGGTAAAATGTGTTTTTATTTATTTGGTTTGATTTTTTTTAAGTCTGCAAGCAGCCTACTCTAGCGTAGTACTCTGGTTTAGCTCCTGAGTGAACGAAGGACCTTAATTTACATGTCTGAGCAGGTACCTAGAATCCAGAAGATGGCTGGAGGTCAGATATACCCTGTTCTTAGTTTTTCCTATTTGCTTGCTGTAGGCTGCTACCTCACTTTTCAGAAATGCCTAACCTTGTTTCTTTGAATTACCTTCCTGGGGCCAGGTATCTAATTTTTTGGGTATTATGACAAGTAACCTGGAGACATCTCCAGGTGTCTGTCTGGATCTTGTCCTTTGTGCCTTATTTCCAATTTGATTTGTCTGACTTCACTTCCCAGTGACTGGTTCTTGACATGTCTCCTTTTCCACAATAAAAAGCCCTTTAGTACCAGTTGTTTTCTCTCCATAAAGATATTTTCCTACTGTATTCCAGTCACTTCTCCATCTTCTTTGTGATATAGTAAACAATTTATGTTCTGTATCTCTCACTATAAGGCAAATTTCCAGCACTTAAATCATTTTCCCTTGCTCTTTTCTGTATCCTCTCCAGTTTTTCAACATGCCATTTAAAATGACAGGAGAACTGGATGTAATTCTCATGTACATCTTGCTAATGTCACAATCTGAAGCAAAAATCACCTTTCTATTCCTGCATGCTACTGCAAATCCAAAAATCACATTTGTTCATTTTGCTACCACATCATATTGGGAGCTTGCATCCAACTGATTGTCTACTCATGCTCCTAAATCTGTTTCAGTCACTGCTTTCCCCAGGATACAGTCTCTCATTCTTCAGGTATGGGCAGCATGGCTTTGTATTTGATGTTATTAAAGCAAACTGTTTGAACAGATCCAGATTACCCTAAATAATACAGATCACTCTGTAGGACTTCTCTACTACCTTTACCATTATTTACCAGTCTACCAATCCATACATCATCTGCACATTTTATCAATGGAAATTTTAAATGTGCTTACAGAGAATTGGTAAAACAGAGAAACAGCCTTGAACTTAGTATTAGCCCCTGCAGAATACAACTAACAACATAGAATAACAGAAGATAAGTTTGAAGGACTTCAAGAGGTTATCTTGTCCATCTTCCTGCTGCAAGAGTATATCTGAGTCAGTTCAGGAAGATCATTACCTAACCTGTTCCTAAAAACCTAAAATTATGGCAGTTTAGTAATCACCCAGGTGACTGTTGTTCAATAAGCTCCGTATTGTTCTTAGAAGTTAGGAAATCCATGACCTTTTTGAAATCTGTTACTCAGTTTGTGATCTATTTAATGTGTACTTTACATATATTAGATAGTACTGGTTATACCTCTCCTCTTGAAATCTCCCCAAATTGAGGCTTTAAAAAAAACCTACTGTCATATAGAATAATGAACTGGAAAGGAATGGGGGGAAAAGAAAGCTCTCAGTAAAATCTCTTGCTTGATGAATTCAGCAACAAAAAAATAAACATGATCCAAATAATATTATTTATATTAAACTGCAGCAATATCTAAGGACTACAAGCAGAGCTTTATGAGCTCATTGGGCTAGACACTGCACATCCACCTCATATAACTATCAGTCAGGGATGCAGGCTTTTATAATCTGGCAGGCTAATATGAGCAATTTTCATTCTTCTTGGTATCAATTTATTTAAATTTTAGAAAAAAAAGTCTCAATCTATATTTAATATTTTTATGTTAAAATGGCATTGGAAATTAGTTCTGGGACATACTGTTTGGCACAAGATACAAACAAGACCTACAATAAAACTTTGAAATATTTTAGTGGTGTTCATAAGAAGAATTTTTGTAATGATATGTGAAAACAATAGAAATACTGTATATACTCAAGTTCCTATCAAATCCCCATTAAATACTACACACAGTCCATGAGAGTGGATGATTTGTTCTGCTTTTCTATGAGAAAATATAAAACATATTTCTAGTATAAAAAGCACAAGAAAATCAAGCTTGTTAAATATATAGTCCAGAAAAGAATCTTAATCTAATTCATAAACAATGACCTGGGCTGTAATTTTCTATAGTATGAGAAATGTCTTCTGCCAATTTATAAATAGCAACTTGAAAAGTTCTGCCCTTAATTAAATGTACACTGACTAATCTGATTGCCCTGTTACATCTTTGTAGACTATGATTTATAGACAAACAAAGGGTCATGGGAGCTATTCATCCAAGTTAATGCTGATATATGAGAACAGTGTCATATCTTCAGTACTTTATTAAAATCTTCAGATACAGGCTGCGACAATGTTATAGGCTTTATTATCTGTTAGTATGTGTGCACATGTAATCTCTAAAATAACAGGCAGTTTTGACTTGGTCAAGATGGTGCTTTGGGACCAAATTAAACCCTAAGAAAGCCCTGGTATATGGTGGTCTCATGATAATTAGTGGGAGCAACATGAAATCCCTTGAGAGCAGAAATAGGCTTTGATGCAGCTGGTTCTAGATACAGATACATAACACTTTAATCCTGGAACCTAAAAGGAAATAAAACTTGGCCAGTTTTCAATATACAAATCTGAAAATCAGGCCAATGACTTGTTTAACTATTCAGATTCAAGTGGCTTCCACTGTTCATAATGCTTCTATTCAGTGTTCAGTTCTATTGCTTCTTCTACCTTCTGGGTTTTACTGTACCTCAAGAAAACAAATGCCAACATCAAGAGTTGGGAGAAGTTGGCTGTTGACAGACTCCAGTGACACTGCAACTTCAGGCAAGCAGCAGCCCACTTCAAGGTAAAGAATTCTGCCCTTGAAGCAGAGAAGAATGGCCAACTAGGGGCCAGAGCAGATTATGGATCATTTAGAAAAGCTGGGCATGTACGAGTCCATGGGGCTGGACGGGATGTACCTGAGAATCCTGAGAGAGTAGCTGATGTGGTTGCAGAGCCACTGACCATCATCTTTGAAAACTCATGATTTAGAGAGGTCCCAGATGATTGGAAAAGAGCAAACACAGTGCCCATATTTAAGAAAGGGAAAAGGAGGATCCAGGGAACTACAGATCAGTTAGCTTCACCTCAGTCTCAGGAAAAATCATGGAGCAGATTCTCATGGAATCCATTTCTAAGCACTAAAACAGTCAGCATGGATTTACCAAGGACAAGTCATGCCTGACCAACCTGATTGCCTTCTATGATGAGATGACTGGCTATGTGGACATGGGGACACCAGTGAATGTGGCATACCTTACTTTTAGCAAAGCTTTTGATACAGTCTCCCACAACATTCTCACAGCCAAGCTAAGGAAGTACGGGCTGGATGAATGAACTATAAGGTGGATAGAAAACTGGCTGGACCATAGGGCTCAACGGGTAGTAATCAATGGCTCAATGTCTAGTTGGCAGCTGGTTTCAAGTGGAGTGCCCCAGGGATCGGTCATGGGCCTGGTGCCCCCTGCCCATCTGGCAACAGCAGAGGGAACAACTCTGCACCACCACCTCCACTGCTGCTGGGCAGGTAGGGCGTTCCTTGCCATGGTGGTGCAGGGCTCCTTGGGGAAAGGCAGCAGGGTAGGGATCCCTGAGCATTCAGTGGCCAGCCCATATCTGCCCCCACCCACTGCACAAAACTGGGGGGTATATGCCACCTATGCCCCCTGGGAGTGTGTGCAGCAGCACTTCCATCCTTGGTGGCCCTCTGACCACCAATCTCTCTTGCCAAGTGCCTCTGAGCTCCAGATGCCTGTTTTCATTTATACTTTTAAACATTTGATTATTTTATTTTAGTCTTTCTTCTCTGGTTTCCTCTTCTCTTCACAGACATATAATGCCCAATTTATGGCAATTCCTTTTAATTATTTCTGGACACCTGCAACCTGTAATTGATCTGGGACTGATATGTATTTCCTGACATCAGTCCAGCATTTTCATAGATTTCATAGACATTAGGGCTGGAAGGGACCTCAGAAGATCATTGAGTCCAGCCCCTTGCCCCAGTCATAAGATCCCAGCAAGATAAATGTCCAATTGACTCTTAAAGGAATCCAGGGTAGGTGCTTGCACCACCTCTGGTGGCAGTCTGTTCCAGGCCTTGGGGGCTTGGACAGTAAAGAAGTTCTTCCTTATGTCCAGCCTGAAATGGTCTTGGAGAAGTTTATAACAGTTCATCCCATGGGGCACTCTGGTGAACAGGTGTTTCCGCAGATCCTGATGTACACACCTTATACACTTATTGCAGTGCGTTAGACTTTTCTCCCTTTTGGTATGTATGCAAACACGGGGTAGAATGCAATTCATGGCTTTTCTTTGCCTAGTCTGTCTTTTTCCCATTAATATTAAGAATGCAATAGATCCCAGATAGAATTCTGCAGATAATTACGTAGATACAACTTTCTTTGAAGTCAGTAAGGGTTGGAGCCATGCAGCTGAAAAAAAGAATTTAGGCCCTAAGTATTCAAGAAACATCAGTATTCCTCTTCCTGCTTTCAGGCTGTTTATCTGCAGCTCATTGAACCAAGTTCAGCAAAGAAAACATCATGTTTATAAGGTCTGACTGACAAATCAGTGCCTCCTCCTATTCTCTAGTTACCTCAGAGACTAAGAAAAGCAGGTGCTTCATTTTTGCCAACAATTATCATAATAGGAGTTAAATAAAGAGCTGATGAAAAGGTTTGTAGTAGAATTCTATTTCACCTACTGAACAACCAAAGTGCAGCTTGCAACCGTCTCTGACTTG
This sequence comes from Gavialis gangeticus, assembly GCF_001723915.1. NCBI lineage: Eukaryota > Metazoa > Chordata > Crocodylia > Gavialidae > Gavialis > Gavialis gangeticus. Next base: position 26,313,322 of record NW_017729032.1, read on the forward strand.
CACAACTTAGGCTAAAGACATTCAAAAAGCCAGAGGTTGAATTGATTGAGTCTTTACAGGTTAATCTAAACTGTATATCTTGAACTGAGAAACAAGTGAACAGACTTTTGATTCCAGAAATACAGTCATATACATTCAGTGGCTCAGGCCAGAAGATGGGAGGCACTAGAATATGCCTCCCAGCCTGTCAGCCACTGCTTCAAGGTTTTTCCCCACTCCTTGCCTGAGTGGGGGGATGTGGTCAGGCCCCAGCCTGGGGCCGACATGCCAAGGCCAGGGGTAGTAGAGCTGTAAACTCCATTCCATGGCCTGTATGGGGCCCCAGGCTGGTGCCGACCATGGACAGGGAGGGGTATGCCCCTGCTAGGTTTATGCCCCCCCCCCACTTCCCCACTTCCCTGTTCCCAGCCTGGGCCACCATGCTGAATGGGGAGAGGGTAGTGTTTAAACCCCACCCCATGCAGGGGACACCAGCCAGGGTCTGCCTGGTTGGGAGTTAGGCATACCCTGCCAGGCTTTTGCCCCAGTGCTCCCTGCTGGGGGGGGTTGGGAGGTCAGACCCGACCAGATGTTTGCCCCCACCTCAAGCAGAGAGTGTTGGGCATGGCCACACCGCAGCCCCAGGCCAGCAGGCTTGAGTGAGAGGGGGTTTAAACTGTGTGACCCCAGCCATGGTCTACCTTTGGGGCTTCTGCCCCATTATCCCTGCTTGAGGGGGAAGGCCAGCTCCTGCCAGGGTCTGTTTACCCCCCTCCCAGCTCCAGCGGAGAGCAGGGTCCATGGCCACACCCTGCCCAAGAATAACAAGATAAGGGGAGGTTAAGGGAGGGTTGGGGGGTTTAAGATCCCCTTCCTGGTGACATGGGAACCCCAGCCCAGGTCTGACGGGGGGAACAGCCCTTTCCAGGCCCCTGCCCCCACCTTTGAGTGGGGGGGGTGGGGGGGCACAGCCACAACCTGGTCTGAGGCTTGTATGCTGAGGCAGGGGTGGGGGGGTGTTTAAACCCCCTCCTTGGCCCTGAACCCTAGCCAGAGTTTTCCTGTGGGGGCAGCCCTTTCCAGGCTTTTGTCCCCCTCCCACTCAACCAGAGGGAGCTGGGTGTAGCCACGTCCCAACCCAGGGCCAGTAGGGGGAGGCAGATTTAAACTGCCATGCTTCTTCTGCTGCCCACTCCCTGCTTGGGTGAGGGAGAGGGCAGCCCCTGCCAGGGTTTTCTCCATTTGTCATTGCTGGAGCAGAGAGCAGGGGGAATGGCTATGCCTCAGCCCAGGGCTTGCACACTGAGGCAGGGAGGCAGAGGTTTTTAACCTCTTCCCTGGCCCATACAGGACCCCAGCTGGGGTCTGATGCTGGGGACAGCCCCAGCCAGGCTTCTGTCCCTCCCCTGTTCCCCACTTAAAGGTCTGGGGGGCAGCCCTTGCCGGGCTTTTGCACTTTCCCTACTCAAGTTTAGAGTGGGAGTGTGGCCACACCCCAGCACGGGGTTGGCACACTTGGGGAGTGGGGGAAGGGGGTTTAATTTTTCTATCATGAGAGCACAAGACCTGAGCCAGGTCTGCCTGGCCAGGGGAGTGGGGACAGATGCTGCCAGGCTTCTGCTCCATCCCTGCTCCCCACTTAAGGGCTTAAACCGCCCTCCCCCCCAACTCAGTCTGCTGGCCTTGAGCTGGGACATGGCCACACATCCCCTTCCACTCAAGCAAGGGGGAAGCAAAAGCCTAGCAGGGTCTGCCCCACTCCCCCAGAAAACTCTGGCTGCAGTCTGGGGTGAGGGAGGTAGTTTAAACCCTAGTCCATCCCCAACTCAGTGTATAAGCCCCAGACCAAGGTGTGGCCATGCCCCACACTCTCTTCTCAAGCAGGAGTGGTGGAGGCCTGGTAGGGGCTCCCCACCTCCCCCAGACCCAGGCTGGCATCCCATCTGGCCAGAGAGTGGGGGTTAAATTCCCTTTCCCCATCAGCCTGCTTGTCCCAGGCAAGGGTGGGGTGTGGAGTAAAATGGAGGGGCAAAAGCCTAACAGGAACTGCCCCGCCAGGCAAACCCCAGCTGGGGTCTGGGGTCTCCCTCCCTTCTGCCTCAGCATACCAGCTTGCTCCCTACAACTGGCCATGCCCCCCACCCCATCCACCGGAGTGGCAAGTGGGAAAAAGCCAGACAGGGGCTGCTGTACCCCTGCCAAGCTGACCCCAGCTGGGGTCCTGTGTTGACAGAAGAGAGGATTCAAACCCCTTTCCCTCCCCTCTACCACAGCTTGCCAGCCTTGGCCAGTGTCTGGCCACACCCCTCCCCCTCTCTGCTTGAGTAGAGAGTGGGGAAAAACCAGCCAGGGGCTGTTCTGCCCCCCACAAGAGGTCCCATGCTGGTGAAAGAGGGAGCTTAAAGCCATCTCCCCCCCCCCACAGCTGTCACTGGCCCAGGGTCTGGCTGTACCCCCCTCTGCTCCAACAGCAAGTGGTGTAAAAGACTGTGAGGGGGCCCTGCAGCCCTCCTAGGAGTGCAGGGGAGCCCCAATCAGCCTGCCAGATCACAGCAGGCTGCTCCTGCCACCTGGGATGGTGCTGGGCGCAACCTACACCAAGCGCCGGGAAGCTTCGTGCTGCACAAGCTGATTTTCCCTGGGCCCCACACCAGAGCCAACCCAAGGAAGGTGCGGAGCCCGGGGCAAATCAGTTCATGCAAGGACCTGCCCCAATCTTGGGGCAGATCCCCGCATGAACTGATTTGCCCTGGTCACCACACCAGAGCCGACCAGAAGAAGGTGCGGTGCCCAGGGAAAATCAACTCATGTGAGGACCCATCCCACCTTGATTCAAGCCCCCAGTCTGCCTGCTGGGTGACAGGAGGCTGGTGCTGCCAGCTGGGGCCAGTGGCGGCACCAATCTTCCCAACACTGGGTGTGGGCTGTGCCCAGCACCATCCCAGGTGGCAGGAGCAGCCTCCTGTGATCCAGCAGGCTCCCCACACCCCCGGGAGGGCTGCAGGGCTCTGTTGACTCCTCCTGGGGGAGCAGGGGGCCCCTGATCTGCCTGCTGGATCATAGAAGGCCGTTGCTGCCAGCTGGGACCATTGCTAGGCGCAGCCCATGCCAGGAAGATTGGTGCTGGTCCCAGCCAGCAGCACCAGCCCCCTGTCATCTGGCAGGCAGATCGGGGGCTCTGGGAGGGCTGTGGGGCTCTGCCGGACTCCTCCCGGGGGTGGAATGTCGATATGGCAGCGATACAGCACCGAAACAGCGAAACAGCAAAACAGTTTTGACTAAATGAAATGGAACAGTGCTTTCAAAATGAAACCAAACTGGAAATGAAACAATGTTCTGTTAAAACGGAAGTTGAAGTGGAACTATTCTGTTTTGCGCAGCCCCAATTAACAGCCCACACACTGTTTGGAGGCCTAACTTCTGAATTAAACTGTAGGTATTTTTTTATCTGTGTATAGGACAGCTATAACGTATAAATTTACATTGAAACCCCTACAACAAAGAAAATTCTCATCACTGTGGATTTGAATATTAAATTGTGGCCTGAAACAGCCACTGTAAAAAGTAGCTTAATCTGCTGATCACAAAGAGTGTGTTTTCTATTTGCTCTCTGGAGCAAAACTGTTCCCATCCCCCCACCTCCCCCTCCCTTCCGAACCAAATAAAAGTCTTTTATTTCTTATTCCTGTTAAAAGGATGCTTGTGTTATTTTTGGCAGATACCATCAAGTTAGCTGCTGCTTATTCTGTGTAGCTAAATAAACAACACATGGAGCTTTCAAAACAAGTACTTGACTTTATTTCAAGAGATCCATTCCCTCTTACCTTAGCTACACAGCTTGTTTTCTCTTGATCAGAGAGGATCACTCTATTCAATGAGTTAGAATATAAATATATTAATGGAACATGTAGATGCAGGATTAGTGGAATAAGTGAAGTCTAGCATGCAAGTTAATAAAATGTGTTGCCTTGGCAAGTGCCACTGTTTCTCTCTTCAAAATCTCCCAAGTAATGGGAGCAGGGCTATGTACTTCTGCTGTCTCTCAGGGATACTATCAGAAGAGTCCAACTTAAAGCTGTAGTTAGAGCTTCACACAGGGAATGTGCTGAACCAGTGCATGTTCCCCTCTGCACCTAGCATCACCCATTTTTGAAACCCAAACTAGCAGTCTTTCAAGAATTTTTCTCATGGCTGTCCAACCAACATATAGAATACAGGAGTCTAATTAAATTCACAGCAAATCCAATCTTCTGGGTACTTATCCATTTGATTTTTGAATTAAGGATATCTAAATTGTTAGTTATTCATGCTATCTAGCAGAATCATCCTATAACTATGAGTAAGGAATTACTGATACTTAATCCTAGCTCTGACATTGATTTGTCAGTACCTTGAGCAAGTCACTTAACCTTTGGGAAACAGATGCTTCATCTGTAAAACAAGGTTCTTTGGGTGAATCCGATATTTTTTATTAGACCAACTTAAATAGTTGGAAAAAAAATTGTTGGCAAGCTTTTGGGTTTAAAAACCCTTCATCAGGCTGAGGAAGTCTCTGCAGTTGGTGTGTGCTCTTCTGTAAAACAGAGGTCATAACAATACATATCTACTTCTAGAGGTCTAGCTTATTAGGGCAAAGCACTCTGAAGATGGGTAAATTAGAAATTGAAATGCAAAAGACTGCACAGCAATAATTCACCAGTTGAGAAAATTATAACCTTATAATTTCACTAGTAATTGAATAAACCCATGGAACTGGCACAGTGTCATCAACTTTAAGGCTGCTGTTGTGCTTGTAACCTGAGGATTTTGTCAGCATCTCTTTTAGAAAGTCACAGCAAGAAGTATTATTCTCAGGTTGTTAGATAAGTAGTTTATTTAAAACTTTTGCAAAAACAATTCAGTAAAACTGAGAGCAGAATTAGATATCATACATAAAATTATATAATATTTGTTTATTGGTAAAAGCATACCAATGTTTATATATTCTACCATTTAAATTAAAACAAAAGTAGCATGATGACACAAAGCAAAGATAAAATGAAATAATATGCCATAGTAAAAGAATAAAGACAGGGACATTCTCAGGTTGGTCAAAACATATCGATACATTTTCTTTCTCACAGAAAGCTAGATTTTCAATCAAATAAAAAATGTTTGAGGGTTCTATTCTTATGGCAAAACCACACGGTTGAAAATGGTGGGTGTGGGAGTGAGCAGTTTCATTTGCAAAAAACAAAAAAAAATGTGGATGGCTTTTGTTTTTAAGGAAAAGTTGGTATTTCCACAGAGAAGGTAAATCTGAGAAGCTTTAATTGTTCCTTTATGTACACATTGTGTGGGAGAGAAATAGAATATAGCTTTTTGTCTAGTAGCCCAAGAACTGTGACCTTAACTGTAATTTGTGATTAAATACACCAGGATTTTTCTTGCCTGATACTATTCCTGTTCAAAGCTATAAAAGAAACTGCAAACGTTGGAAATAATTATAGAAAAGGATCCCTTATTAATCCTATGTTTATGTCCACTCATTTATCTGTTTATTGACATAATCTGCCTCTGTAGCATGAGGATATGGGACTGCTGTGAATTGTTATAACAACTGTGATATCAGTTCATGAAGGAAGACTTGGAGATGCTAAATGACAGCATCTGTGCAACACTTTTTTCCTTCTGTGTTGCTAGTAAAAGGTCATTTGTTGATTCTTATGTTGGTTGCAAACTGTTGGAATAATACTTAAACCCACAAATTAACTGTGGTGACAAACTGATGATTTTTTCTACCTTGCTTTCCTTCTACCTGTTTTCCAGGGAGAAATAGTACAAAAAACATTGCCCTGATATAAAGGGGCATCACAAACACCAGTGCAGAGTAGGTTCTTTATGTCATTTCAGCAGATTTATCAGGGGAAGTGAATGGTTTCAGGCCTGAGTTCTGTCCATGTCCTGACCCCCTGGATTTCCTGTGCGAACTGTCTATAATGTCTTCTTGTGAACATTTTGAAAACTTGGTTTTCCTATTCACCTTCTGCAGCTCAGTTTACCCCAAGAGAAGGCAAAAAAGCATAGTCTCATCTCCTCTTCCATTTTGTGAGCATTCTCTTTCTCACCAAGAAAACCCCATAAAATGTAGTAAAGCATAGCTGCTGTTTTTTCCTAGATGGCACAGGTCTGGTTTCTTGGAGAACAGATGTGGCTTGTCAGTATTATGTGAATCTATTGCTGCATAGCACCTATAATCAAAAGAAACCTGTTTATGTGAGAACAGGTGCTCTCATTTTGACAGGTAGGTTTGAATGCAAGTATACATAAAATCCAAATGTAAGCACAAGTTTGAGGGAGGTTGATTTTCAATTGAGATTCTTGAAATAGCTCTCTTTATCTTTGGAAAAGTGTATGGGTTTTCCTGCTAATCTGGATGGACTGGATAAAATAAAATAGTTTCTAAACCATTATTTTTTACTAATTTTATTCGAAACACAGCTAGAAACACCATATTAAATGGAAGGTCCACCTCCTCTCTTGGACTCTTTCATGGAATCAGCCAACAAAATCCCATGCATAGAAAATCTTTTAGTGCCCGTGATTGGAGAGATGGAAAAACAAACTCTAATGAGCTAAAACTAGGCTATATCACCTGCTACCTTCTGATAATTTATAGTCCCCTCCCAGTAATGAGTAGATTAAATGATCAGTGACATGAAAATCTCCAAATACTTGAAGGTTCACTTTAGTAAGGATTAACAACCCAAAATTTATCAAAGCCATCCAGTCTGGAAATAAAAGTGTCGGGAAATATTGGGAAACCTGATGAGAAATGTTGTACCTAGAACAAAATTCATACTCTGTTCTCTTCTTTTTTCTTTAATATTTTTGTCAGTATTCTCAACCAGATCTAAAAGAGAGAGCCAGATATAGATAACAGGTACTTATATAAGGAGAAAAAAATCTTCTAATTCTCTAGCCTTTCTTGACATCCTTTAATTGGTGCAGAAGTTAGTAGACTAGGAGTATTTTTGTGACAAAGATTAGGGACCTGTGTTCATAAAAAAGCAGTATAGATGCTTTTGCAATACAAAGAATAAATAGAAGTGTTTGGAAAAGAGCATGACAGAGTTATTTCACTGGAATATGTCAGTGTTTGCAAGCCATTTTTGTTGAGAAACAAAACATCCAGGTTTTGACTTTCCAGTGAAAATTGAAAAAAAAAAGAAAAAGAAAAAGAAAAAGTGAGGAACATAATTACATTCTTAAAAATTATTCAAAGGCAAAATTTCCAAAGGGGGGGAGGGGAGAGAAATGATGGCAAAAACATCAATTGGCCCTAACAATATATAAGAAGAGTATTGATGTAAGCTTGTATGTAAGAAAACATTTGAGTTCTCTTTAATTTAATTATTTTACTTGGCTCCAGCCATAAAACAGCTGAATTTTATAGAATAGAGATTAGTATTCAGGATATTTTTAGTCAAATGGTTAGAATTACTGTGTAATGTTTGCCTATATTTGACTTGAATTGATCTTGTTTTTCAGTCACAAAATGGGTTAAAGCTTCCTTGATCTGAGAAAAAGTTGGGTCTAAAAATACTAAATGAGTTACAGAATATTTCCTCTTTAAAAAAAAATTGAGATTCATCCTGCCACTTCTGCCCACCATCAGTGCAGACTCTTGAGCTGTCCCACTATGAATCCATATATGTTTTAGTGTATGATTGCAAATATGAATGGGCCAAGTTTAACCTCAGGTTAACTAAGTTCATCTCCATTGACCTCAATGAACATACTCCTACTTACCGAAGGATTGAATTCGACCCCATGAGAATGTTTACAGTGTGAAATAGAAGTAGTCATTTCTCCATACTAATTATGAAGCAGGGATTTTGCCTCTGCATTTTGCTGTTATAATAAAATTAAATCCCTTATTAGATATTTGGTTGAGATAATAGAGCTACATAGAATACAAACCAAATTAGCACCCTCGGCAGATATCAGGTTTGTGAATACAAAGAAAAATGCTGACATAAAAGAAAAGTTCTTGAATAGTAAAATCTCCCACACATTAGTGAGTTGAAATTAAAAGCTAGATATGGGTTGTAGCTGAATCCAGAGAGAAGTAGAACAAAATGAGAGCTCTTATCAGTTCACTCCGGGTCGGTTTGTTGTTATAATTCCAAACGTTTAACAAATCCTGTCTCACTCGAATTTGTAATGCGTCAAAATAGCTATGTACTGTTCAAGTAGATAGTAACTATAAGATTCAAAGGACTATAATTTCTGTTATATCAGAGCAGATTCTATTATAAATCTGCAATGAGAAAGGATAGACAGCAGTGATCTTCTGCATTCCTAGAAATAGTAAAGTAGCTTGTTCTTTCAACATACTCATTAATCATTACCAGTTGCTCCATTTCAAGAAATAAGCTGAATAGTTTGTGTGATGTTCTTTTAACAAAAGACATCTTAACTTCATATAGGCAATCAGAATGCAGTTATGTTCCAAACATTTCACATGTGAAATAAAAGCAGCAAAGCATCATGCTTGTGTGTGAAATTCAGTATGAGCTGATCACCAAACTGTCCAAGGCCCCTTAGAAAAGCTTAATTTAAAAAGCTCAGAAAAAATAATGAATTTATATAACATTGCTTTATGCTACATGCAATTCTCACTCGTTTCTGGCTGATTAGATCATTAGACCATTAGATCTTCCAGTCTGAACTGCTTAATATCACAGATCCTTAAATTTCACTTATTATTCCTCATTTGAGCTGAATAACTTGTATTAGGCAAAACCTATCTTCCAAAATGTGGATTTGTCTTGATTTGAAGGCATCACGATTACCTTGATAGGTTTTTCCAATGGTAAATCACCATCAGCATAAGAAATATGTACCTTATTTTTGAGTGGGAATTTGTCTGCATTTAGCTTCCAGCGATTTGGTTTTTCTCATGCTCTTCTGTGCTAAATTAAATACCCAGTATTCTCTGTCTGTGAGGGTTTATACTTATATCCAGGTTCTTTCTCAAACTTATCTGTGATAAATTAAACAAATTGAACTTCTTATGCCTCCCACAGCATGACATTATTTTTTCCCCCCAGATCTTGAATAATTCTTCTGACCTTTAGCTAGATTCTTTCCTGTTTCTCAGCATCCTTCTCCAAACGTGGAAACCAGAACTCTACACAGTATTCTAGTACTGGCCTCACAATGTCACCTGATAAAGTAAATTAATCTTCCTGCTGTTGTTATATAGAGCAATATTGAAAAAGCAAGAGAAAAAATTGTTTGGGGCATCAGCTTCATAAGGGATGCTGCTTTCTACAGAAGCAATTTAGTTCAAGTTCTTCCTGCAACTTCATCTCAAACAACAGCATGCTAGTACCTACAACACTTGCCATCTTGTATTTACGTCCCTTTGTGTGAGCTTCACAATACTGGTGTTTTCCAGAAGGAGGTGGCATCCTCAAATTCTTCTGCCAGGCAGAGATAGCAGCTCCATGGATTGACGCAGGATTGACTTTCTAACTAGCCTGAGGTGGTTTTACCACTCTCTTTAAATTAACATGTTCTCTCACAGAAGCAATAAAACAAATAAACAACCCCCCCCAATGTATAGTATATTTTTATCATTACATGATGTGTTCATGCGTCCCTCCCCTTTTTCTAGGGCTTGTCAAAGATGGGTAGAATACAAGCAAAATGTATTAACTGTGCTCAGGGTCTGTACCAAGTAATGGATCTCCAAAAGCAATCAGAGGTAGCAGAGAAATCTCTCCATTCAGGCAATAAAACATAACAAATTCTACCCTGCCAGTTTTCATTATAAAGCAGTATGGTAGCAAAATTGCTTCTGGTTTGATGTTATCAGTTTTCTTAGGGAGAATACACATTTTAAATTTTCTTATGTTGTTGAAACACATTGTCTTTCAGCAACAGCTGCCACCTCTGCTATTCTTAATTTCAACAGAAAGACTGAAGGAAGGGAGACAGTATAGATTAAAAGTTCAAGTGATTTGCAGATGTTATGGACTCTACTGTGAGTCAGTAATAAATTACTGTGTAGAACATATTCAATAATAGGGGCTTGATTTGAAAGCAGGCAGCTCTTAGACATTTTATCTAATGTCTTCAGCTGTGTGGAGTTAATGAAGGTTTGTAATTAGTATGAATTTTAACTAACACCCACTGCTTTTTTGTTACATTTTGTTTTCAAAATTGATGTATTAATCACATTAATGGCATATTTTATTGTTTTTAAAATTGCCTGACCACTGTGTAGAGGGTCCTGTATGAAACTGTCTATTGCTGTCTCTTGAAATACAATATGAGAGGCAATTTGATGGAAAATAAAATATTCCCAATTTCCTGGAGTTGGCAGGGTCCACAACAATTTCCTTCCTTCCTTACTCATTTCTTTTTAATATTTTATTCCTAATTTGTCTTGTTTCTTAGCATTTTCTGGGATTGTTGTTCTTTTTTTTTCCTTTGTTTTTGTGGGGTGAGGAAAATTGTTGTTTATACAGTGAAAATAATTTTTTCCTTTTTGTTTGAGTCTTAAAACAATTAGATACCAAGTAAGAAGATAGAAGCTATAAAGGGCAAAGTTCTGGCCTCACATAAATGAGTGTTAACTCCCATTGATTTTGATGGGGACAGAAAGTTTTAATGCTGACTATTTGTGGCAAAGCACAGGAGTTTCCCACGGGTCAGATCTTTTAAAATGCTCCCTTTTCTGCATTTCCACTTTGGAAGCCTACAGCAATTGTAGATACAAATGAAATTGCTTGGATCACCAGCTCTCTGACCTCCAGGCACACTCAGCTAGGCTAGAGGCATTCAAAAAGCCTAAACCTGAAATGATTCAATCTTTGCAGGTTAGTCTAACCTGGGTAAACTGAATCAGTTTTGTAACCAGACAGACATCCCAGAAATGCAGGCATATGCCTGCACTGACTTAGGCTAGAAGCCAGGGGGCACTAAAGAAGCCCTCCTTTTGCTTCCAGAGCATGGAGCTGAGTGGGGCATGGCCAGGCTCTGGCAGGACACAGTGATTAGCCCAGCAGAGAATTGATAATAGTGTTCATCTCCCAATTAAGAACACAACAGAGGGACATTACCAGCTACTTGTTGATTCTGCCTGTTGACTTTGCAGGGACAGTAGCCAGCATGTGGTCTGCTTGCTAATACACAGAAACCTCAGCAAGGCAGAGGGGAGGGGGGAATTCCTGCTTACCAGGGAGTAGTGAGGGGAGAGGGGGCGGAGCTGCAGCCAGGTAGCAAAGGGGAGGGCCAGCCCTGCAGTGGAACAGAGCCCCGTCCAGCCCAGAGAACATGCTGGGATGCTTGGGGTGTCTGGTTTATCTTAAACCAAGAAGGGGTCTGGGACAGACATAGCATAAACAGGTTTGAGCCAAATCAGTTGAGCCTGATACTGCATTCAACCATGTTTATCTCAATCTGGTTTTAGCCATTTTCAAACTGGTTTATGAGCACTGAACATCTGTTCTGTTACAGGTTTAAACCAGTTTTTGATCACTTAAACTGGTTTATGTGTAATGTCTGTCTCTAGCCCTAAAGGTCTGTGTGATGTTAGTTGTGTTCACAAATTTGTAGACATGTGATAGGAGGGCAAGACTGATCACAAGGTTTTTCTTTAAGTCCTTTGTAGAAGAGCAAAAAACATACAGTTGCCATCAAAAACTTTTATATGTGTAATAGGGATAATTATCCTCTGAGCAATTTACACACTTAACTAGTCAGGCAGAAACATTTGGGGGATGATGGCACATGAATTTCATGCATACCTTGAGACAGGGTCATAGAGTTAGTGGTAGAATGGGGAATATTATCAAGGGTTTTCTGCTCCTGGTCTCCTCCTTTAACCAAGTACTTGTATTTTCTATAAACTCACTTGTTCATAAATGACATTGCTCAATTCAGTTCTGTTGCAATCAGAAACATAACAAGGCACCTGTGTGCCTTTGGCAGCAGCAGTACATGGGGCAGTGGCAGTTGCCTGCAGTGGTTGTGTGGTCAGCCTCCAGCTGTGGCGGTGGCAACTTTTGCTCCCCTCCCCACAAAGGTAGTTCCCAGGGCTGCTGCCCCTTCCTCCCCTCCAATGACATGATCCATATGAATATAACGATGTTAATTCCTTTTCTACATTTTGCCTCTGTCTATCACTCTGTAATCAGGGGAATTATTTTTAATGAGACACCAATAAAGAGAGACACCAATGAAGAGCTGCTTCAGTGAAGGGCTGCTAAACATAGAGAATAGGATGACAAGAAATGAGGAACTTCCTCTTTGTAGTAGATGTTACTTTATACCAGGAAATATTTTACTGCAAATTGGGTTGATAGTCATCTCCTCCTGGTATCTTTCCTGTGTGAACATAATCAAATGTTGGAGAATCTTCATTAACTAATATAAATGTTGAAGTGCTGGAATACAGTGACAAATTCAAACTATAAAACAGCAGTGGGTAAGGCAATGCTACTTTCTGGGCCCCCAAATTCTACACCTCAAGTAAAATAAGCCACCTGACCCTTGAGAGTTGGTGATATCCTTACTAAATAAAGCACCATTTCCTGAGGGTCCAACTTCAAGGACCTAGCATTCTCCTGATTTCATTCATCATGCAATCAAATTTCTAAAGCATGACAAACAGCAACCCACCAGCTCCATGACCTTGATAATAGAAGGAAGAAAATAGGAGAAATGTAGAAAATATTACTTTAAAATGTCAATCTTTAGTAATTGAATAATTTAGTCAGTAGATAAGACTGACTAAATATATTTCTTAACATTCTTTCCAAGATATCAGTAAAGCATATTTTTAACCCTAGAGCAATGGTAGCTTTTGCCTCTGAATTTTACTATTGTATACACCTCAGATGAAAATCAGTCCTTCCCCTCAATACTTTATATAACTACTCTTAATATTTTATGTAGAAGGAGGAATCAGACTTATAAATAATAAATCTAAACCTCCTAGGTGGAATACATATGAATAGAGTGAGTTTCTATAAAAAATTACAAATTTAATGCAATAGTGCAGTATTTTATTGTCAACCACAATCACATGCCATCACTGAAAGAGAATAAATTGTCAGTCATTAATGTGCACATTGAAATTAATCAAGATAGTTAATGACAATATTCTTCTCTTCTTTGTGCTTGATCAGTTCATAGGAATGCAAATTTTTTAGATTAAAAAGCAAAATGTGTATTACTGACAACATGCTCAAAAAGAACAATACACTTTTTATTTTTATTTTACAGAGTATAGTAGCCTATATCTCAGGTCTCTAGATTATTCAAAGAATAAGTAATTCCTACAATTAGGCAGGATTCAATTATCCCAGAATGGAATTTTAAAAAAAGATCAAAGAAAGGCTACCTCAAACTGATGATAAAATAATATGGGATGACCTAAGCTAGATAGACCTGATAGTTCTAAGCCATATAGAAAGATATTGATATTTGTGTGTCAAGAACCATAAAAGGATTCTTATGGGCATAATCAACAAGGGCACCTCAGATAAAGGATAGTACAACATAGAATCCCTCTTCCTTGGCAGAGCCAGATTAAACCTTTGGACTATGAGGAATGCGCAGCCAACCTCACAGCGGCAAGGTGGGGGAGTGGGAGGGGCTGAGTGGGGTGACTGCCCCAGGTACTGAAGTGAAGGGTGCCAACAGGCACTGCCCAGCCAGGGCAGGACGTGGGATGGAGCTGTGAGTGGCTTGTTTGGGGTGGCTCCTCCTGTTGCGTGCACTCCTGGGCAAGCGTGGGGGGACATGTGCCCCCCAGATCTATGCATGGGGCAAGGATGGGCTGCCACTACAGGCTTTGCCCCAGGCACCAAACATCGCTGCTATGGCACTGCAACCTCAACATCATTGGGCAGGCCATACTTTTTAGTATATGTAGAAGTAGAAAGATTTGCTCAGAGAGATCTTTAAGCTGGGAGAAAAGACAAAAAGTCAATCTTCAGTATGACAGAGAGCAAAATCTAAAGAGCAACCAGAAAGAACGATATGTCTATCTTTGTAGTATGTTTTCTTCTTTTATTGTGTGCCTGTGTCACAAATAGCAATGAGGAGAATATCCCTTCCACCTTTACCTTTGCCCAGTAGCTAAGAGGTTAGGGCACTTTCTGGGAAGTAGAAACCCTACATTTTTGGTCCATATAGCCTCAGAAGATTGAAACCCACATCTCCAACTTTCCAAAAATAGTGCTGTATTCATACAGCCATGGGATAAGCAGCACTGAGGTCCCCTTCTCCCCTTCTTGTCCAAACTGGAATCCTTGGCAGAAAAGGATGCAGTTTTCATAGGGCCACGAAGAGAGGATTCAATGAGGAATTTGGCTCTGTAATATAGTGTACTAGGCCATCTCATGGGAGGGAGTGATTCTGGCCTCTGTTTCCAGTGCTATCCATGCATATTGCATTGGTTTGCTTAATATTATGATTTAGATTTTTCTCAGTATGAAATTCACTGCCATCAATGGATGTGCAGTGAAGTACCAACAAGAAAAAATTAAAGGATCTATTCAGCCTGTGTTCTGACTAATGGTCTTCTCTTTAATTTATTGTTAAAAACACTAAGCAATTTTGCTTTATTTTCTTTCAATGGAGAGTTTCATGGAAACTAGATGAATAATATATGAATATTAATATTCACTTATATATGGATATGAATTTGTTGATGTGAAGTTTGTCAGAGAAATGGAGCCTGAGGTCTTCTGTTCATTCACTGTACATACATAGAAGTGGAACATAGAAAGTTTTAATCTGAGCTGTTCAACGCTTACCTGTCAATACAGCATTACTCTACACTGATAGTTGTGACTGAGAAAGTAATTTGGTTTCCAAACCCATTATGAATCATATTCTTAGGGGGTGTAAATCAGCTTAGTTCCTTTAAAGGCCTTGTTTCACTGCATTCCATTTCCACAGAATATCACAATTGCAAGACTTCAGCAAAGGGTAAATGAAGGCATGGTTCTTTGTATGGATAGAATTAGTATCTAGAATAACCACAGCAAATATTTTAGAAAGAAAATTTTAGTGGGGTTAATGCTTCACATTTCAAGTCTCTCTCTCTAAACATTAAAGTTTAGAAGGAGACTTTATTGAGCTAGAGATTATCCCACATCTATGTGGATATCTCTTGTTCCATCTTCTCAAGGATTTGTCAAAAGCCATAGAAATAAACTATAAAAATAGATAGGCCAGAAACTTGGCAAAACTTGACCATTTATCAGTACCTAAAACAAAGAACTGGGAAATTTTGATTTATACCCGCTGAAAATTGATTGTCTGCATTGATCCTTTTGTCTGGACTATCAACAAAGTGCTAGTTTAAGTTTCGATATTGTGTTATTTTGTTGGTGGTGGTGATGTAGTCTTATTGCCAAGGGACTGGAATAAGATTAATAAAAATGCTTTCTTTATAGGATTCAGCTTTCTATTTCCCCTTGTAAAGTATTTGAATATATATAGGAATGTTAAGCAGTGTTAGCAAATTCTATGAGTTATAAGCTTTGCTTATATCGATATTCCTATTATGAACTTTTGAACAAATCATGTGACATTTTCTCTTAACTTGATATGATCCCTATTTTATCCTATCTAAAGAAAGAGGGTGGTTTGGGGTTTTTTTTTTCGAGTTATGTGAGTATAGGGGGAAAATACTTTTTGCTATATATTTTTTTTTAATTCCCCCACTCCAGGGAGCAATTGGAGCTGGTTGGTTTTGAGACCATCCCTGGCCTATTCTCCTTGTTGCTGTCCTGGCTTGCTGCCAGAGTTTGCATGGCAGGTGGGGCCCTCCCCTGCTGAGCTTAATGAATCATGGCACAGGCTCTGGCAGCCTGCCCATGCTAGAGAACATATGGTGGGCCTCGCCTGTGGTCATCAGGACCAGAATCCAGTCTAGCTGCCACAGGAAGGGCCTGAACCTGTGGGCAGCCCCAGACTGCCAGTTGTAGTCTCTGACTTGGACTCACTGCACCCACAGGGCCTTCACCTTTCATGGCATTGCTGGCCAGCATGCTGGTGACCACACTCCCACATGTACTCAGCCATGACCACATAAATATGGGCATTAGCCCTTGTGACCTGGACAAACTGGTGATGGACCTGCATGTCATCCAAATTGCAATAAGTTCCATGTTCTCCTCAGTTCAGTTTGGCCCCTGGTCCACTGTGTCCACCATCATAGAGTCTGTCATGGCAGCTGCTCTCAGGGACCTCAGGGTGTCAGACTGGGGCACCAGTGCTGGCATCAGTTGGTACATGCCCACTGGCAAGGGGCAGGTTCTGCTGTCAGAAGTCCTGGGGGGGTCACAGCTAGGGTTCATTGGGCTGCGGGGCCTAACACATGCCTACAGTGATCTGGCACGGAGCCCATGGGGAAGGCAGTTCCTGGTACAGGTTCTGGAGGTCAGGCCAGGGGTCCAGAGGTCAGCTTCAGACAGCCAAAGAGCTCTCCCTGCCATGTGGCTGCAGAAACTGCCAGCCACATGGCTCAGCACCAAACAGGAAGCTGGTCTTCCCACTGGTGTGGCAGACCAAGTGCAGTTTGCAACCAACATCAGGTGCTACATGTACTACAGTGCATTAGCTTAATGCACCATTTTCTAGTACTCATATCTATCAGAACTTATATCTGTCAGTACTAGAAAATGGTATATTAGACTAATCTAACATGAAGTAACTGCCATGCATGTGTAGATTAGTAAAATCCACAGTAAAGCATTTTATATAGACATACTCTGTGTGTTCAATGTTGAGAAATTATTTACAATGTGATCTTCAATTTGTTTTTTTTCTAAGTTTTAAAATTGGATAGTAAAAATGTCATGGTAAATTGTTATATGATACATATTTAAAGAAAATAATACATCAGATACTTAAAGATATTTCAGTTTTAATTAATCCATTGCAATCTAAAGTTATATTTTTAAGAGACCTAGTAGAATTTATCTTGTCAGTGGCATATTTCTCAAAAAGATTTTTTTCTTTCAGATTGCAATGCTACTTAAAGTATTTCTAGATTTAGAAACTATAGAAAAAAGATCTGTTTGCTTTTGCTATCGATTTGTTTGTGAAAACCCACTCTAAAACTGTTACCTAATGTTGCTGCACTTTTTGGTGCCGGTAGCATTTTGTTATTATCTTTGGTCATCTGGATTTATGATCTTTTGTTTTGGCTTAGTTCAGTTATGTCTAACTGATTGGTTCTAAATAATGGTACTTCATCCTCTTTGCTAGATATATTGCCTAGTGTTCACTAAGATTTAGTTCTTTGTTCATTACTGTTTGTGATTTATTTGATTCCAGTATGTGACATTATTTGTCACCATTATCTGTGCAGTTACAAGTACTTTGTTCTCTACCTATAGATTTTTCTTCTACTGACTTCACTTTATAAGGATTCTTCATTCAATTACTCAGCCTGATATAACCAAATCATCTATATACCAGTATTAAGAATTTGGACTGGGTAGCTTCCTCTGAGAATAACCTATCCTTTATACAACAAAAAGTAAATGAGGATGACTATTCTGTTTCATATGGATGGAAAACTTCTTTATAACCAGCTTCCTACAGTGGCATTTCCATATCTGTTCTGCAGTGCTATATCTCTCATTCTTCTTTATATAGACTTTGAAGACATTAGAGATTTTTATATACATGCTGTGGGAGGCGGGAAGAGGGGGGTGTCTTTAATTAGAGTGGTTCCAAGAGGTGCTCTAATTAAAGTGCCAGGAGCATCACATGTATCAGCCACCCCACACTGAAAAATGGAAGCAGAGGCAGCTCTAACTAAAGCTCATCAAACAAGCTTTAGTTAAAGTGCCCCTATTGCCATTTTTCAGTGTGGGGACACTGATACACATGACACTGGAGTCTGCTGGAACACAATAATTACCACTCTCCAACAGACTTGATTAATCGAATTGAAACAGCCTCGATTCATGTGTAGAGGCGCCCTAGGATTTTCATACTATTACTTTCTTTTGTCTAAATTTCTTCTGTGGTTTTTGCCACCCAGTCAACCAGGAGCATGCGCCAAGGCCTCTGTGGGTGGGGAAGATGGGGCATGTGGCAAAAAGAACATGATTAAAGTCACTGCTGAACATTACAATTTTGGCGTGATTTAGGTAGATCCTGATCCCCTACATTCTGCCTAAGGGAAACAGCTTCTACAGCCATGGACTTTAGAAGACCTCTTGGTGCTGCTGGAGTAGCTAAATAAACCTTTTTGCCTTTTATGCTAAATAAACAAATTTAAACTGTGCAAAATTACTTTCACATGGTAAAATGGTCTTAGTCTTCAATTCTTCATTTAAACAGGAGCATTTAAAAGTACATTCTTCACTTAATATTCATCTTTCAGAGTTATGGGCCTTCACACTGAAATTTCACTTTAGGAATATCATTTTAGTAATTTGGTATTCATTTAATCAAGTGAATTTAATCCTGTGCTTAGTCACCCAACATGAAGACCAGAACTGACTGTAACAATTACAGTAAATGACAAATCATTATTTAATTGCTTAGATATTCATTGTTTGAAAGATATTAGACATGGCGCTTACATTCATTTTCGTTAACAAAGTTGTAAAGTAGGCATGGGCAATCTGGTTTGGATGAAACTAGCAGCCACCTAAATATTGTACAGCAGTGATTCCTAAAGGGTGTGCCATGAGATCCCCCTGTGTGAGAAGGTAAATACTCTCCTCCCCTGTCCAGCACTTTGTGCTTGCCTCAGCTACTCCAGCAGCACCAACAGATGCTTCTCTGGGGACTGCTTCCACTGATGCTGCCTTCCCCTGCACATAGAATCATAGAAAGTTAGGGTTGGAAGGGACTTCAGAAAGTCATCTAGTCCAACCCATGCTCAAAGCAGGACCATCCCCTACTAGATCATCCCAGCCAAAGCTTTGTTTAGCCAGGTACTGAAAACCTCCAAGAATGGAGCTTCCACCACCTCTCTGGGTAAACTGTTCCAGTGTTTTCCTACCCTCCTAGTGAGAAAATTCTTCCTAATATCTAATGTAAACTTCCCTTGCTGAAACTTGAAACCATTGTTCCTTGTTCTGTCATCTGCCACCACTGAAAACAGTCTAGCTCCATCCTTTTTCAAACCTCCCCTGAGGTAGTTGAAGGATGCTATTATGTCCCCTTTCAGTCTCTTCTCCTCTAAACTAAATAAGCCCAGCTCCCTCAGCCTCTTCTCATAAGTCATGTCTCCCATCCCCCTCACCATTTTCACTGCCCTGCGCTGGACTCTCTCCAATTTATCCACATCCTTTCTTTAGTGGTGGGGCCCAAAACTGAACACAATACTCCAGATGTGGCCTCACCAGTGCTGAGTAGAGAGGAATAATCACTTCCCTTGATCTGCTGGCAGCACTCCTACTGACACAGTCCAGTATGTCATTCATTTTCTTCACAACAAGGGTACACTGTTGACTCACATTCAGCTTATTGTCCACTGTAACCCCCAGGTCCTTTTTCTGCAGAGCTGCTGCCAGGCCAGTCAACCCCCAGGCTGTATTAGTGCATGGGATTGTTCTGTCCTTAGTGCAGGACTTTGCACTTGTCCTTGTTGAACCTCAGGAGATTCCTTTTGGCCCAATCCTCCAGTTTGTCTAGGACACTCTAAATCTTAGCCCTACCCTCCAGTGTATCTACTAGTCCCCCCAGCTTGTTGTCATCTGCTAACTTACTGAGGGTGCACGCTATGCCATCTTCCAGGTTATTGATGAAGACACTGAAAAAAACTGGCCCCGGGATTGGGGCACTGCACTTGATACCAGCTTCCAACTAGACATTGAGCCATTGATAGCTACTTTCTGAGCCCAACGCTCCAACAAGTTTTCTATCCACCTTACAGTCCATTCATCCAGCCCATACTTCCTTAGCTTGCCTGAAA
The DNA here is from genome assembly GCF_001723915.1 of Gavialis gangeticus. NCBI lineage: Eukaryota > Metazoa > Chordata > Crocodylia > Gavialidae > Gavialis > Gavialis gangeticus. The sequence goes on from NW_017729032.1 coordinate 26,333,255, forward strand.
GAATTCTGCAGGAGACCATATCAAAAGCCTTGCTAAAATTAAGGTGCACTACATCCACTGTCTCCCCACATCCACAGAGCCAGTCATCTCATCATAGAAAGCAATCAGGTCGGTCAGGCATGACTTGCCCTTGGTGAATCCATGCTGACTGTTCCCAATCCCCTTTTTCTTCCCCAAGTGCTTAGAAATAGATTCCTTGAGGATCTGCTCCATGATTTTTCCAAGGACTGAGGTGAGGCTGACTGGTCTGTAGTTCCCTGGATCCTCCTTTTTCCCTTTCTTAAATATGGGCACCATGTTTGCCCTTTTCCAATCATCTGGGACCTATCCTGATTGCCATGAGTTTTCAAAGAGATGGCCAGTGGCTCTGCAGTCACATCAGCCAACTACCACAGCAGCCTTGGATGCATTGCATCCGGCCCCATGGACTTGTACACATCCAGCTTTTCTAAGTAGTCCCTAACTTATTCTTTCACCACTGAGCTCACCTGACCCCCAAAATGTGCTGCCTGGTGCTATAGTTTGGGAGCCGACCTTCCCTGTGAAGATTTGGCAAAAAAGGCATTGAGCACTTCAGCTTTTTCTGCATCCTCTGTCACTAGGTTGCCTCCCCCATTCAGAAAGGGACCCACACTTTCCCTGATCCTCCTCTTCCTACTGACCTACTTGTAGAAACCCTTCTAGTTACCCTTCACATTCCTTGCTAGCTGGAACTCCAGTTACACTTTGGCCTTCTTGACTTCATCCCTTCATGCCTGAGCAATGCTTTTTTATTCTTCACTAGTTTTGTCCATGTTTCTACTTCTTATAAGCTTTCTGTTTGTGATTTAAAGAGTTCCCTGCTAAACCAAGCTGCTGTTCTGCCATACTTGCTAGTCTTTCTGTGAATCAGGATGGTTTGTTCCTGCACTCTCAGTTAGGCTTCTCTGTCCTCAGGCTACCTCTATGCTATCCTCCTTCCTATGTCCCCATGCTTCCAGCAGCATGCTTTGCTTTGGGTGGGCAGGCAGGCAAACAGAAAGATAGAGCCACACTTTGCAGCCTGGATTGCTCCTGCCATGCTCTTCTGCCTGTCAGTAGAGGCTTTGAGGGGATTGCCAGTGTGTGAGACCTTGCAGGAACAGCCTTAGCACCGGGAATTGACCATGCCCCTTGAGATACAGACCAAGAGTAGGGGGTGGCAAACAGTGGAAAGAGCAGGGTACAGCCCGGAGAGGTCCTGCCCATGTCACCTTTAAGTGGCTCCACCTAGATTAGTGATTCTCACGTTTTTTTAGTCTCAAGTTCCCCTTCCATACCTTTTCTGAATTTAAATCCATCTTAGTGATTTTCAACTAGGCTGCCATGAAATTCAGAAAAGTTATGGAGTTATTTTTAACAGTACATCTCAGCACTCATGTGATTTCACCTGGCAGTGGAATGAAATATGCTACAAGTTTTGAAAAATGCATAGATATACATTGTCAGGTATAAGAATGAAGTGTGCCACCAGTTTTAATCCACAAAAAAAGTGCACATGTTCTGCTGCAGACTAGAGGTATACTTGAGAGTATGTCTTCACTACGCATTACAACAGGTATCAAAAGTTTGAGCAATATTGTTCTGCAGAATACAACCCTCAGCTGGTTTGTTATTGTTAATGTCTGATACCCTGTATAATGCTGGCGGGGAGGGTGCTTGTTTGGTTGTTTCATTTTTGGTTTGGGTTTCTTGTTTTCAACCACCAACTTGACTAGGAACACAACTGAAAATGCTAACATTTTGCAAAGCTGTTGAGAATGTTACAGGAAAGCCGTGTTCAAATAGTATTCCCAACTCAATTTTTCAGATTCAGAATATGAAAAGTACAGATGGTTTTGCAGACTCTTACATACTGATCCTTAGTTGCAAATACAGCTTAAAAGAAGGGGTTTTGGTATACTCTGTGGGATGGTGAGAGAAAGAGGGCCAGGGAGGGGGCATTGGTGTTGGAACTTTGGTGTTGCCCAAAAAGAGCCCAGAATAACTTGAAGGGACTCTCTTTTTGAGCAACTGGGGAGCTTTATACTTTTCTGTTTGTTTCCACACCAGGCTCATGATATGGGCTCTGAGCATGCATCTGAAGTGTATTTTGGGGCTCCGGTGTTTACAGTGCATAGGTATTTTACATTTTCTGTGTATATAATGATGCAGCAAATTGCATATTTGAGACCATTTGCTATATAGTTTCATAGTTTCTAGGGTCGGAAGGGACCTGAGCAGATCATCTAGTCCGACCCCCTGCCATGGCAGGAAG
>NW_017729032.1:26336590-26342941 GCF_001723915.1 Gavialis gangeticus
GCTGACTTAAAAACGTCCAGCCCCTCCAGAAGCTCCCTAACTAAATCCTCACTCACTCTAGGCCCAGGTGAGCCTCCCCCGGGGCCCAAAGGGGGCCCAGCAGGGAGGTGGCAGTTCTGGTCCTTACTGAGGAAGACAGAGGCAAAGAAGTTATTAAATATGATATATATGAATATATATGAATGTTGTTGCAAATTTTGATTAAATATGATATATATGAATATATATAAATGTTGTTGCAAATTTTGTTAAAGTCCTTGGGGTTCTGAAGATAGGAAGTTTTTTTATGTAAATGTAAAGAACTAACATAACCATGCCCCAAAGCTGAACCTTTTATTAGTTCATGGCTGATATGAAAAATATTGGAATGGTATATAAATGTACCTGTGAAAGTTTTCTGACCCTTCACAATGAAAATATAAGACAGCAATATAATTTACACCTTAGTGTATATTTTTTCCTTCAATAGTAAGGCAGTGGGTGAGAAAAGAATAGATATTGTAAGTTTTAGGGATCTGATCAATGTAGTTTGCCTTTTTTGCTTGATATTTTAAACTTATTGGACAGACAAGCCTTGGCCTACTTTTAAAGACTGATTGGCTGCATCTATACGTGTGCTTTACTATGGAGTAAACTAATTAGCTCCTCAGTAAAATGTCACTGTCTACATTTGTGATGGTATTAGGGTGTAGTAAAATAATTAACTCCGTCATAAGAGTATTGTTGGTGAAACGCACATGGGGACACTGACAATGGGTATAAATTCCACTCAGTCAGCTCAGCCAGCTGGGGGCCTGCTTTACCCTGGCTCAAATTGCTGCTGTCCCGGGCACACATGTTTAATGTGTTGCATTAATTGCATATGTAGGTACACCCATTGTTTAAGTACTCAAGGGAAGGAGAAGCTGAGACATCAGTTTAATAATTCTTTATAATGAGAATATCATAAGAGATGGAAACTGAAATGAATCTCTGGCAAGATGTCTTATGTTGCTCTGCTGTAGTCACAGTCCTGCTTATTCTTTGCACTTTTGAATCAGAATTAGAAGTTTGTTTCTGTAGCTAAGATGGCCATCATTCCTTAATTATTCTTTAAGATGGATTATATGAATTTTAAAATAAAAATAAAAAGGGGAGCTTGTAAAGTTAAAAAAACCAAGAAAAAAGCAAAGCAAAGCAAAGAAGAGAGAGAACAATCCAAAGGAAACAATTCCAAGTGCTAAAGTGATGATCCTAAAATCTAGTTCTGTATTTTGAATTGAAATAGATTTAGAATAACATCCCTTTTAATATGTTGACCTCAAGATCTGTACCAATCTTTTGTGTTTTGAGTCTGTACACTGAATTCCTGATTGGTCAACTGAGTGCTTGAATAGGATTTAGGTGGAATTTGGCATCTCAGTTCCAAAAGCATTCTAGAATAATCTCACAAAAGGTGCTATGGCACCTATACTTTGTCTGCCATGCTATGCTTTGAAGAGATCTAATCTGAGCAGTTAAAGATCTAACCTAAACTTCACTGCAGTTGAAATGCAGATTGGATCAGAACCAGGACAAGTCCCCAATGAGGCATGATCCATTAAGTCTGCTCTGGGGATGCCAAATGAACACTGATAGCAGCAGGTGCAGCTCAAAGTCACTTTTATTGAAAAATGGGGCTGACAGTGGAAGAGATGGCTTAGTAATGCTGTTTAGATAAAGTGGGTTATCTGGACTGTTACCCCTCTAAATGGGATGCTACATCTGGTGTTTCCCAGAAGTGTCCCTCTCCACCTCTCCTGCGGAAGCTGGAACCACTGCGTATCCAAGAATGCAAGAGTCATGGGGTAAAAAAGTGCAAGTGCAAGAGGGAGGTTGATTCTTTAGCTTCCGCGTAGGGAAAGGCAATCCTGGGTTACAGTCCCTGCTCATACAAATTAAATTAATTAAAAATGCATAAACAATCCAAGAATCAGGGATCAAACTCCAGATCTTCCTCTTCCACCTTACCTCTCTAAGCACAAGGATGCAGTCAAACTTGATTTTATCGTCTCTCCTTCTTGCTTAGTTACACCGTTGGAGGGATGGATGGTTGCTCTTGTCCTTGACTACCTTATGCTAGCAGTTATGAGTTTCTCTTAAAAAGTGAGACATCAGCTTGAATCCTCTCAGATTCATATAGGCCTTTAACATATCTCTCACTGCTAGGATGAATGCTGTAACCACTTGGCCATTATAGAAAGGATGGTCACCTCTTTTAAACACCTGCCCTTAGAGGAGGATCAAGCGCATCCACTCTTCTGTGACTAGAGGTGCCTAACATGGAGCTCTGAGACCCTAAACTCCAAAAGGTGTTAGTATCCATACACACACCCCTGTTCAGACTAAACCCTGTTTCTTTCAGTCATCCAGTGGGCCAGGTCCCTAATTCTTAAGTGTTCCAACTTGCCGGGAGTTGTGAATGGGAACAATCTGGATTTTGATCTATGCTTCAGTCAGGAATGGGGTATGTATATTTTTAGATAAATCCAGCATTAGCTTAACCAACATCAGGATATCTGTAGGAATTCAGATTCAGATTGCATCTTTGAAGCATCACCCAAATTGGAGGGTGGCGCAGACTCGTTGTCAGCATTCCTGCTAAGTAAGTTCTGTACCCCTTGAAAAGGTTTGAAACATGTTCTTAACCCTGTATTGTAGCCCCATCTCTGCACCACTTCATTTCTGGAGTCTAGTGCCCCCACCAGTGCCAAGCTTGCAAATGACCAGGATTGTGCCTGGCCTTAAAAAGAGCAAAATATGGAGTAAGGGGTAAGGTTTCCCATACTCTCACCTTGCAGGGAGAGAAACAATCTCCCTCTGAATGACTTCTTTGTTTTGTTTATCTGACTTGAAGTCTTGCCCAGACTAGTTCATTATTCCTTCTATGAGCTAAGATGTGCTTATCAATTTAGGCAATATTTAATTTCTTGATTAAATAAATACCAAATTTGGATAGACAAATTATTAACATGACTAATTCCAGCTTGACTATGAAAAGCTTTTAGATGAAAATCTCAATTAGGCAGAGGCAGCAGTCAGTGAAAGAGCAGTCAGTGAACCATAGCTTTAGCAAATGATTCAGAGGTCCCTTGCTTTGCACAGATCTTGGTGATTTCAAATGCAGTCTCGGCATGGATAATTATTACAAATCCACACTTATTTAATATTTCATACTAGCACCAACGAATTAACAAACTGATTTTTCCTTTGTTTAATTCACTGCTGAACAACTGAAGAGAAGGACTATGTACATGTTCTGCTGCAGACTAGAGGTACACTTGAGAGCATATCCTCACTACAGACGTCCCTTGCACACATTGCAACAACACTCGACTAGCAGAACAATACTATAGTAACAATTAAGCTGTGTTAAGTATGGGGACATATTCTTTGGGTCATTGCATTGCAGTAAATGAGCTGTTCTATGCATTCCTCCCCAGTGAATTGTTGGAAAACTTGTCTCTCCTCTCGGAGAATATTGTATTTATTGTGAAATTGTATTATAGTCCATTAGTGGCCAAGCTGGTGTTGTACAGATAATCTAAATTCTGGCATTTCCTAGCTTTTTAGTACTCAACTTTGTCAAGTTAATTATATACTTTAAAAACAGTGTGTGTGTGTGTGTGTGTGTGTGTGTGTGTGTGTGTGTGTGTGTGTGTGTGTGTGTGTGTGTGTGTGTGTGTGTGTGTGTGTGTGTGTGTGTGTGTGTGTGTGTGTGTGTGTGTGTGTGTGTGTCATTTTCTATGTTTTTTAAACAAGTCAAAAGAAAAAAACAGAAATTCCATAATTAACACCCACATGGATCATCAGGCTTGAACCTTTAGATCCAACACACAGACCTCAGCTGGTGGCAATAATGGAATAGCTAATAACAGTCCAATGTTGCCATCTTCTGTATGGTCCTGGACTAGTGACCGCATGAAACACTCGCTTGCCAGAAGGTGTCAGAGATATTTGCAGACAGCTTCCAATACTAGTTATTTCTGTTTTCTCCTCACACCCCATCCCAGTCTCCTTTTCCAACTAGTCACAGCTTAATTTACTTTCCCTCACTTTGCTTGCTCCATCCAGCCAGTCTCAGCTTTCTCTCTCTACCAGTGTGTCTCTCCACTCCCTCTAGTTTCTGTCTCACCTAACTCCTTGTCCCCAGTATTCTCCTTTTCTTCACCCATTAAAACACTGCAGCTTTCACCAGTTTTTCATTGACGCTCCCTGATGCTAACAGGTGAATTATTGAAAGCACTGAAGTAAGAGGTCCCATTTTATGCATTCTGATATGTGATCAGCCACCCCAAGCCAGAGAGGCTGACAGCAGCCAATAATGGGGATGTCCTTCTGAACTTTTGCTGCTGAAGCATACTCAATTGCTTCATGGGAATTGCTACATGTAGAGTCTGTTCACCACTAAGAGATATGAAGGCTTGAGAGCATTTAGGATGTATTCTTCAGTTATTTTAGCTGATAGGCTAGTAAATCTCAAGAGCATGTGTGAACGGCAGTTTTTCAAACCTTAAAAGTGGATGTGGATTTTCATGGATAAAGCATATCCCTAACATAAGGTACAATTCTCTGCTTCAAAGGAAGCACAAAGATAGGGTGTCACAAAGTAAAGCACCTCCAGAATGTATTTCACATGGACAGAACGAAGGGAAGGATCATTAAAAAGGCTCTTGAATTTTCTGTTGTCTAAAAGAAGCCTATGGTAGTGTTTGTGGAGGCTGATAAGATCAGAGCATGAGTAAGGAAGATTACTTTAGGAGCTGCATCTCTTAGTGAACTAAATGAGCAATGAGTAAATCCAGGAAGCCATGGTTATTGACTGGGAGGATGCAGTGGCTTAGCAGGTAAGGGGGAGAAGGGACATGAGGACACAGTTGTAGAAAAAGGGGGAAGATTTATAAGAGAGACTAGCATTCTTGGAGCATTCAAAGAGAAAGGTGATGGAAGGGGATGGGATATGAGAGTTCAGGAGCAAGAGAAGATAAAGATTAAGCATGATAAACCAGAAACATCAGTGGCAAAGACAGAGAAGTAGGTGCCAAAAGTGTTGGGAATAAGGGGAAGTTACAGTGAGGCCTTTCTTTTACAACATTATTATTTATGCACTATAGCTCGAAACTTTTCTCACCAGTATAATTCCATCTCTCTTCTGTCATGCACAGGGAAGTGACTAAAGACATATCACTTTTAAAGAGAGGCACTTCCTACTGAATGGTTATTATATCTCACAGTCAAAAATCATTGGATTCCCTTTAAAACATAAAGTGCTCTGAAGTAAACTAAAGCTTTTAAGGCTCACATGGTCCTAATCAATAGATTGTTTGCCAGTAGAAACTAATGCCTTTTTCACCCTGAATATTAGTAATAAGGTTCTCTGGAAAGAACACATCTGTCTTTTTAACTGCCTTTTCCCAGTTGCAAGGTTATATTTTACTTCATAATCCCAGGAAGAGACATTTGGCTTTACCCAGTTCACCAGTCATAGTGCTAGATAGCTCAATTTTCTTCCAGAATGTTAAATGAACTCCACCAAGTTGAAGATTGGTATCAGGGGTATAATGAGTTTCCAATATATTAAAGGCATAATCCCATTTTATGCTTCCTACAGTCTAGAAATGTTTCTGCACTAAACCAGCACCATAAAGAGACATCTCCACCCTCCTGACAATGTCTTTTTCTTTTCCTTTCAAAGACACTTGCACATTGCAGTTAAATTTGGTCAGTTTAGAAAACACAAATAAATTGCAAACATTAATTTTCTTACTTATTACAATTCCTTATACAAATTTAAACAAAGGAAGATGGTATCAGTTTCATTGTTAACCTTCATTTGACTAGCAAAGGGAAAAAGAATATAGGCATAATCAGAAACAGCACAAATCAGGACAGCCTTAGAAGAAAGCTGTCATTCAGATCACAGTTCTCTATGATGATTTTATGTACAATGCCAAAACAGTTTGTATATTTTCATGTCGGCATCTAATCTTCAGGTTTCTGGTTCCTTTGCTTGCAGCACAAATGTTTATCATTTACCTTTTTAATCTCAAAGAAATCCATTGCATTCACACAAACTGATGAAGCCTACCACCTTGGTAGCACTGTCAGAATCTGTAGCAGATGAGAATGATATGTTTGCTGCATCCAATCTACATTCAAGCAACTCACTTTAAGCTGCATGAATATACACAGGGAACAGTGTGTACAGGCATTTGTCACTCCTGTGAGCTGTGTGTAGAAACCAGTATAAGTAACTTTAGGGTGGGAGAGGGACTGGTGGGACCATGAGGGCAGATTATGCATCAGGGGGTGGGGGTGGCGACTCAGAGGCCA
>NW_017729032.1:26347941-26351322 GCF_001723915.1 Gavialis gangeticus
GAGGGGTGGTTGGGTTGTTTGGGAGAGTTTGTTTGTTTGTTTTTAGGGTGGGAGAGGGACTGGTGGGACCATGAGGGCAGATTATGCATCAGGGGGTGGGGGTGGCGACTCAGAGGCCACATCAACATTTGGTGTGGTTCCCCAAGGCACCTTGCACTGCCACTAGTTGTCTCCAGGGAACACCTGTGCCAGGGCAAAAATAGGGGGGCTAAAAATAGCCCAGGCTGGTTTGTGGAGGATTCAAAGAACACAGCTTTGGGGCTGGGGCTGGGGCTGGGGCTGGGGCTGGGGTGGGGCAAGCACCTGGGCTTTACCAGCTCTGGAGCTGTGCTCTGGGTGCATACAGGTATTTGATAGATTGGGTTTACCTGTTCCTGATCTAATTTAGTTCACCCCCTGAAGTGAACTGACTTAGATCAGGCCTGCCATGTTTTCCCCAATTTAAACCCTCTGAATGCCTATACAGATGGGCATTTAGATTTATTTAACCCTAGCTACGCCAGTCTAAATGTAATGACTGTGAGTATTCTTACTGTTTTTAAAAGGCAGAATTAGATTGTGGTATCACCCCAAGAAAACAGTGGGGACATTTGTTCTGCTTTGCAAGCATACTCTTTTGTAGCTTCTTGTGCACACTATGTTCTATCCACAATGTAGGAAATATTTCCACCCATTGCTCCAGACCTATGGAGAACAATAGAGTGAAGTCAGGGCCTCCTCTCAGACTCTCTTTTGCCTCATGTTTGGCCTCTTGTAGCCAGGAGAATAGAAAAAACAGTTCCTGTACTCCCCAGAGCAGAGGTCCTGATACTGCAGAGCTATATGAACTAGGGGCCTGTTAGCATAGTTTCATAGTTTCATGGTTGGTAGGTTCAGAAGAGACCTGAGCAGATCATCAAATCCGACCCCCTGCCATGGGCAGGAAAGTATACTGGGGTCAAATGACCCCGGCTAGGTGATTATCTAGCCTCCTTTTGAAGATCCCCAGGGTAGGAGCGAGCACCACTTCCCTCACTTCCTTTGGAAGTTGGTTCCAGATCCCAGCCACCCTGACTGTGAAGTAGTGCTTCCTGATGTCTAGTCTGAACTTACTCTCAGTCAACTTGTGGCCACTATTTCTAGTTACTCCTGGTAGTGCTCGGGGGAACAGGGACTCTCCTGTTCCCGGCTGGTGTCCCCTTTGGCCCCTTCCCTCCAGGAAGCTGTCCGCATCCCTCCTGAAGTACGAAGCCCAGAACTGGACACAGTACTCCAACTGCGGCCTGACCAGTGCCGCATAGAGGGGGAGGATCACCTCCTTGGACCTGCTTGAGAAGTATCTATGGATTCATGACAAGGTGCGGTTAGCCTTACTGGCTGTGTCCTGACATTGGCAGCCCTTGTTCATCTTGGAGTCAATAATGACTCGAAGATCCTTTTCTGCCTCTGCACTGACGAGAAAGGAGTTCCCCAGCCTGTAGGTATGCTGCTGGTTCTTTCTCCATAGGTGCAGTACCTTGCACTTGTCAGTATTGAATCCCATCCTATTCTCATCCACCCACCCCTGTAATCTGTCCAAATCTAGTTGTAGCCTGTCCCTCCCTTCTAGCGTGCCCACTTCTCCCCACATCTTAGTGTCATCTGTGAATTTGAACAAGGCGCTTTTTACACCCTCGTCCAAGTCGCTGATGAAGATGTTAAAAAGTGCGGGCCTGAGGACTGAGCCCTGCGGGACCCCACTGCCCGCATCCCTGTAGGTCGAAAATGACTCATCCACCACCACTCTCTGGGTGTGGCCCTCCAGCCAATTTATGACCCATCTGACTGTGTAGGCATCGATGCCACAGTTGCCTAATTTTTTAATGAGAATGGGGTGAGAGACAGTGTTGAAGGCCTTCCTAAAGCATACTCACAGTCTGGCCCTTTGCAAACATAGAAGGGCTCTGATATTGATTCCTAAAAGAGAGAGAGATTGTTTCCCTCCAAACAAAGAGAGAAGCAGGCTTTTCCTGGTGTTATACATTCATTGGATCAATAATCACAATACTTTTTACCAATGTATGCATCTCATAGGGTGTCTCTTTTCTAGTTAATCTATAGTTGTGCAATCAGAATTCTGCTTTTTTTATGAACAGTAAATGGCTGAATGGGTTGGTTCAAGAAATGGCAATGGGATATGAAACTTTCTATTCTCGCTAGCAGTTTTACATCCAGACATGGTCAGCAATGAACAAAAATCATTACCATGCAATAGTTTCCAGGGATGACGTATACTGAGTTTGGTAGCTTGAGTATGGTTTTCAAGGGACTGGGCAAACATCCACATCATAAAATATACTATAGGAGTTGGGCCTAATTGGCATGCTCCACTGAAGCATTATAGGGCAATGTATCCTGTTGCTGCCTTGATTTCAATGAAAAAATAGTGATCACAGGTGTCTAACAAGTTTTCAGTTGAGCTGTTTCATAAGTATTAAATTTAACCATAGGATCAAGAAAAAGGGGGAAGAAAGAAAGATGACCATATCTAAACTGTGGAATATGCTCAAGTATAGGAATAGAAAAATACACATGTCATGTTCATGCCACAGGTCATGAGAATGGGGTTTGAGGAAGTGAAATTACTGAGAAAAATACTTAAAGGTCACTTAAAGGTAAATAGGAATGAATAAAACTCAGAAGATTCAGAGATCCAATTCACTTCGCAACAATTCAGGTGATTACTGTTGCCTCTTTCAGAATTGCATCAGGAATTTTATTTCCCCATGAAATACTGTAAGGACACCTTATAGTCATTGTTTTATTCCTGCTCCTGGCCAAAAGGAGATGATAAATTTATATATTTCAATTTTACCTGACCTGGTTATGAACCACACAAAGCAGATGAAATTAAAAGGACTTGATAGAAGAGTGGCTACAACATCAACCTAAGTCATGGGGAAGAAGTGTGGTTTAGTTGCTAGGACAGGACTTATAGGTTAGGAATTCTGTATTTGCATTTGGCCTCTATTACCAGTCACCATCTGACATAACTACAGGTGCACTGATAGAGATTTTGGGGGCCAATACTGATATTTAAGGAAGTATATTAGCTGATACCGATCCAATATCCGATACAAATGCCTCCAGGTGGTAAGTCCAGTGTGGTATAAGGGGAGGGGAGAGGGAAAGGGTGTGCGGGGGGCAGATCAATGCCCCCTGCGGTGAGGGAGGGGCGGGGGCACACATTGCCCAGGAAGTGGCAGGGGGGTGGGTGAAGGACAGAGGCATGGCTCATGGGGGGTGGCTCCCATTGCTGCTTGCACCCTGGGACTGTGGGGGTGTTTGCCCCCGGATCTGCATGGCATTCAGTGGGTAGCAGCCGCAGAGTGGAGCCAGAGCTGGTGCTGCATGGCTCTTCTG
>NW_017729032.1:26356322-26356835 GCF_001723915.1 Gavialis gangeticus
GGCAGGGGGGTGGGTGAAGGACAGAGGCATGGCTCATGGGGGGTGGCTCCCATTGCTGCTTGCACCCTGGGACTGTGGGGGTGTTTGCCCCCGGATCTGCATGGCATTCAGTGGGTAGCAGCCGCAGAGTGGAGCCAGAGCTGGTGCTGCATGGCTCTTCTGGCCAGGGGCTGGGCTTGGAGTGGGCTCCAGCAGTACTGGGAGGAGGCTGCAGCCACTCCAAATTTTGCCACAGCTACAGTCCCAGCCCTGCGCTGCCACCTGGCACGGCCGCAGCTTCCCCTGGAGCTTGGGTAGAGGCAGGGTGTTGAGCCGGGGCTGCATGGCTGTGGGCAGTGTTGCAGGGCTGAGAGCAGGGATGTGGCAAAATTTGGGGTGGCTGCAGTCTCCTCCTAGCACCTCCAGAGCCTGCTCCGAGCCCTGCCCCCAGCAAGAAATGCATCATGCAGAGCCGGCTCCCCTGCCTCTGCCCTCCCAGGGTGCAAACAGCGGCAAGAGCTGCCCCCACACCAC
>NW_017729032.1:26356846-26360081 GCF_001723915.1 Gavialis gangeticus
GGCAGCACCTGCCCCTGCACCCTTCCTCCCTCACCATGAGGGATGTTAATCTGCCCCCCACCATGCTTTCCTCCCCACTCCCCTTCTGACTTACCAGCTGGAGGCATCTCTCCACTCTGCTGGCTCTGCTCCATGCTGCACTGCAGTTGCAGACAGCACGGGCATTTATCGGTCAAATTACCAGCCTCATAGGGCTGATATCTGGTATAGACAATTTTCTTCATATCAGTACTGATCCAATATCAGATCGATGTATCGGTGCACCTCTAGACATAACAGTAACAAGTTGCCTTCTTAATATTTTAAAAACCCTTAAGGTCAATGAAGAGTTTCTACTGAAAGAATATTAAAGGAATATTAAGAAAAAGACATAGTAAAATCATTTGGTTCAATGATTTTAAAGCAAAACATTTTCAGATTTACATTTCAAAATTGTATTTATATAATGAGCTATTATTTAGAGGTTTTGGAAAAAATCAGGGAAACAAATTCAGCTTCTTTCAATTTTTTTCATGAGAAAAAAGTCAAAATTCTTTTGTTTCAGGTCATACTCAAATAAGGGTTGTGTTTTAGGTTTTTGTTCTGGCTATCAACTGTCAACTGAAAAATTAATATTTATATCACTCCACTTGTCAAGCATTTTGATTTTTGCTGGCAGGTGCAAATAGCAATAGAAGGGATTTTCTTTTGTTTTTGTTTCATTCACAATACAAAGAATGGCCGCCTGTGACAAACAGGAAGAAGTACCAGTCACCTGCTTGAACTACTGGACTGCCCTCAAAATACTTTGAATGTGAAATATTTTGAAGAGAAGACAGAATAAATATAAATACTTGACCTCTAACATGCTCCTCCTTGAAAAGGAGACTGTTGTACACACTTTATGAAAGCACTTTCCACTCAGCTGTTGCAATACGATACAGTAGAACAATACAGTTTTTTCTACTGCCTTTGAAACAATTGCAGACAATGGAGGAGCTCTGAGCTGTTTTCATTTATCAGAGGAACAGAAAATAATTACTATAAGAGGAAGGAAAGAAGGCTATTTTATTAGAAAAACCCAATCGTTAGAAGCCCAGTAGTCCTCTATTCTATCCTGTGATATACTTTTAACAGAGGTAATGATGAAATCGTAGCTATTGGTTTAAGCAAAGTATTCATCTAATATACTACATTTGATTTTATCCCACAAGAGGCTGAGAATTGAATGTGCTGTACACCCAGCTTGCGGGTGAGCGATTGTCTATCTGGAGAAACAAGCACAGTACTATCCTTTCACCAATGTTTTGAAAGTATCTGAATTGTTCACATCGTATGGAACTAGCTTTGATGCCCATCTTCATGAGATGGTTTGTGGCTGAGATTTCCTAGCAGGAAATAAGTGCCTTGCCAAAGTCGAGGAAGCAGCATTCTCCCTGAGAGGAGAAGGCCATAAGTGCTACCCCCACCCTCTGTATTTCTTATCAACTATCATAACTGAATTTCCACCCATCTTGAGTCCTTCTAGGACACTTAACTCTCCCCATGAACTATGTGAGGTCTAGATGCCTAATTTAAGATTAGGGATTCCCCTTGGGGCAGGGACCTAAACACCAGGTGGCACAACATACAGCAGTGAGGCCCAAATACTTTTGTGGGTCTATCCAATGGTGGCTTTTACCTTTCCAAATAATTCTAGAATTTGAGAAAAGAAAAATCAGTATTTTTCACAGGGTATTTACCACTGTCCATGTAAGGGGGAGAGAGAAATGATAGAAAATTAAAAATGATTACTTAGGGAAAATTAGAAGCAGGTGTAAATCAATGTAATTTTATCACATTACATGGAAATAGAATGCTTTATGCAAGCTGAGGATCTGCCTGCAAGATTAATGTTGAATTTTATTGGCCTTATACCCAACATAGACACAACCAGTACTCAATTGCCTCTCTCATACCACCTAATCAACAATCAGAGAAAATTAAGAACATCTCTAACATAAATAAAAATGCTTTCACCTGTGTGAAGTATGTGAAAAACAGTTAATGATAAACAGTAACATTTCCAGCTGGGATGGGAAAGAGGAAGATCTCAGTGCTATATAAAGTAAAAGGTATTGACCATAGTTAATATTCTAGCCGTGTTACAATAGGACATAAAACCACATAGGGAAACAGGTTCCATTTGACTGGACATTATTACAAAGCTTACAATAATAATGCTGTAGCTAGATGATTGCTGCCACAAGCATATGAAAACTTTCCATGTAAACATCTAATTAACAGTCTTAAATTTCCAAGAATCTCATTTCACTGAAATTAAAGCTTCCTGCGCTCCAGGATAATATGGAAATAATTCTGGTGTTCACTTTATGTTGCTCAAAGTTAATGTTAGTACTTCATACAATGTTTGTCCTTCAGATTAGCTAGATTCTTTGTGCCAGATCCTCAATAGTGCAAATCAGTGTAGCTCCATTGAATTCAACAGAAACACGATACTTTATGGGAGCTGAGGCTAAGCTGCCTTGTGTGCATGATTCTACCACTCATTAACCCTTAGTAATTATGCCCACAAGGCATATTTCCATGTATATTTAACCCCTTTAAACCCAGATTTCTAGCCCCAGAGTTTCTCTTGTAATTAACAGCCAAAGATTAAAAATGTTCAATTACACGAAGGCATTTTGCTTTTGACTTTCTCTTTCTTATGGAAATTCTAATGTCTTACTAGCACCACATTATTTTTTTAAAAAGAACTGCTGGGAAAACCAGGGTAAGTTTAATAATGCATTATTGTTATCCAGGAACACAGAGAGATTTCCAGTGCAGATGGGGTTTTTTCTTATAAAAACAAAGAGCCTTAAAATTTGTCTCCAGGTAGTAACGTATTCCTTTGACTGAAGCAACCCATAACAACAAACAAGCAGTTTGTTACTGACTTTAATAGCAGAGGGAGCCAGTCTACAGTGTACTTTCTATCTGTGTTAGGTATATATAAGATTCCTATCACTTCTGATTACTTTTCAAATAATCCTAGAACCTGATAAAAGAAAAATCAGTACTCCTCACAAGGTATTTACTACTGTCTCTGCTAAGTGGGGAGAGAGAAATGGTAGAAAGGAAGAAAAAGATTACTTAGGGGAAATAAGAAGCTGGTGTAAATCAATGTAATATTCCATCATTTTTACAAAGAAAAGAAAAGAAAAATTCAAAGTAAATTACCAAGGGATTTTTTTCCTGCCTTTCACCCTCTTCA